>NC_140940.1:160922341-161532341 GCF_014529385.1 Adiantum capillus-veneris | reverse complement strand
TGAGAGCCCCACTAACATATAATTCTTCCTTAATAATATTTGCCTCTTCAACATCAAGATCTTCAAGGATAAGACCATTGGTAGGTTTGGCGGGTGGAAAAAGTAGATATTAGGCAACACCTTGAAGCACGCCTCTCTTCTTTTGGAAAATCAGAGTGTCATTTTTAATCCTTTGGTCATTACAAGTCCATAAATTTTCTCATAATAGCTAGGGAGTGTTCCCTCCCATGTAGCACTGGGTCTTCCCAAAGAGTGTGTACAAGGCAACCACTTAGTAATGTCAAGTGTGCTCTTTGTATGCAGAAGCTTCAACCGCTTTACCAAAGCATAACTGAGAAAGTTATAGGTTGCTATGTTATGGGTTGACCCATCATCAATGAGTATACACACCTTGTACCCATTAGTGTAGTCATGCAGGCGGACTAATTCATGTGGACCCACAGGTTGTTTCCACATTGAAGTTGTAAGGAAGCACTCATATGCATTCATGGAATGGGACACTTATACTTGAGTACACTTTGTAGATGGGTTTAATTGCACTAATTGGAGATTGTACAAAGCCTTGTGCTTATCTTTGCTTGCCTCTTTGCCATTGCCCTTGGCTTTTTCTTGCAGTAATGTGTGGGTGGAAAGTGGGAAAGATTTTGAAAAAAAAATGGTTATAAAATTCTCCTTCAAAACCATCAATATAGAAGTAAAGAAAACAAAGTGTTTAAAACTAAAGAGAACTTGTATCGATAAACAATGAGAGAATATTGTGAAAGCGAAGAGGGAAACAACGTCGTGCCTATAGAATATTCTAGCATCCAAATGACAATTATCTAAGATAGTGGAGCAGGAGTAGCCATATCTACAAAAAAGATATGGGAGAAGTGGGAGAAACTGGCTCTCTGAAAAACATGTATGAAGCTACAATTAGTTGATGGCTATGTGGAGAGACCCATGGGAATGCTGAAACAAGTGGTAGTCACCTCATGTGGAATAGAATATGAGCATATGTTTTCCATAGTCATTTTTAGAAAGAAAATAATGCTGACATCATTATGGGATGTCCTCTAATGCGACAACTCAAGATGGTTCAAAATTGGGGTTACAACTGCATCTACCTAAGGCATGACAAAACTACCACTAGAGTAAATTTAAAAGACCACTCCTATAAAACCTTCATGAAGATACCTATTGAGGAATTTGACTCAAGTACTAAGGACAGACCAAAAGTCCCCATGTGGCTACAATTCAAGAAACCATTTGGATGTGTGGTGCATCTAAGTGTGGAGAAATAGCAAAAAGTCCTGAATGGATGGGTCATTCTTTCTTAGATCAACTTGATTAACTTGAATCCCTTGATGAGACAAGAATTCACGACATACCATCAAGTGATTCCATTAAACTTGCAACATTAGCAAGAGAGGAAATTCCATTAAACTTGCAACATTACCGAGAGAGGAAATGCCTAACTGGGTTAGTGGGTGCAAACTAAATAAATATCATTTACCTCACACCTGAGATGCTAAAGGAAGGACACACAGCTTGACAAAGAAAGATAGATTGCTTGCTACAAATTCAAGAAGTCAAAGAGGAAGCAAAACTTAGAGGAAGAGTTGGACATAAGGAGGAATGCTCCAAGGGCTGCCATCACCACCAATTCATGCAATTAAATCATCCATAGATTGGTTAGGCGGCATGGATGTACAAACTAATACGCAACTACCTAATGGATTGATTGAACATGCATTAGTCAGCACAAGGACAAGAGAAATTGTGATGAATTATGCAACCTACTACAAGATGACCACTGCACCACTAGCCCCCAACAACAAGTCAACCTCAAAACTGCAAATTGGAGGATTAGGGTAAGTATGGGGTGCAATAATATCAACATCACTATTGAAAATCATCAATGACCACATCAATTCTACATCATGTAAGACACAGATATCAATGGAGTTATAGTTCTTGGAGTACCCAGGATACACATCTACAAAGCTACACCAATGTGATCCATGAATTCCTTAAACATAATGTTCCCTTTGCTACAATGGACTATGAATGGCCAATAATTATAGACACACCACCTCATTTAACTCCACCACAGCCATAGCCAACAACTTCATGTATGCAAGGAACCTGAAAGATTAAGGAGGATAGATTAGTGCACCATTTATTGCAATGGCATGCTTGGAGAGGTAAGTGTAGAGCTGGAGAGAGATAATTTCACGATAGATTAGATGCAAAATAGGTTGATTATTGCACACAAAAAGAGAGTACAAAGAGCTACTTTTATACAAGATTGTCATAGGTGACCTTGCCTTCCACACATGCTTCTCATACACACAAGCTTCTTACTACACACACCTCTTGCTTCCATAAAGGCATACACATGCTCCACATTAATTCTAAACTAGGGATTTTTCCTATGGTGTGAGGTGCGACAAAATCCTCAACCCAAGCAACCCTTGTGGGTTTTGTAGTGTACCACTCACACATAACATCCTCCCCTCAAAACACATAAGGCTAAGGTGCACAATTGCCTCCCCTATGCACAGAGGGTGTAAGCACATAAATCCTTCCCTACATAGAGGGTTTAGGCACATAAATTCTCCCCTTGAATAAGTAGGGTTTGAAATACAAGAATCTCTTGACACAAGGTGAGATCACACAAATCCTCCCCTACAACACAAGTGAGGGTATAAGGCATAAATGAGTGCTTTCACAATACGTGACAATCATATGCTACTCCAACTTCACCATCATTGTCATCACTAGAGTCATCACAAGAAGCCATGTTAATTCTGCCTTTTCCCTTGTCTTTGTAGTGATTGTTTTTGCTTCAAGTTCTTTGTGGGTTGTTTTGATATATATAGTATTTTGTGGAGTGTTTGGTTTGTCCACAATTCTTACAAGGCTTGATAGAAAAACAATCTTTAGAGAGATGGTTGTCCCCATCACAATGTGTAAACTTGAGGTTATTTTTTAATATACCTTTCTTTGAAGAACCTACAATGTAAGCTCCTCCATTTGTGTTGCTATTGGTGCCTTTTATCTTCTTTTCAAAAGCTTGTAAGAGTTTATAACATCCTCAAGAGAGGGTATGGGATCCTTCTCCTTGAGCATGTCAGTCACAATTTGTCTATACACTTCATTTGGGAGTGCTTTGAAAAGCACCACCACTAGATCATCTCCATCTACAACACATTGGATGTAGGTGGGCTGTGTGCATATGCTCTTAAGATGGTTGACTAATGATGCAATGTCTTAATTAGGTTCCATGCTTAGGCTTTAGAGTTTCTTGTTTAGATAAATGAGTGTTTGGCTTGGATCCAAGAAATTTCTCTAGTATGTTCCAAACATCAAATGTAGTGGGGCAAGAATCTAAGAAATGCACGTAATTGTCATCTAAGGATGTGAGTAGAATCCCAAGTGCCTGCTCATTACTAGTGAAGTGCTTGTGAAGTTCATGTTTCTACTCCCTCACCTTGTTCAAGTGGCTTGACAATAGACCATAGGTTTTTGTTTGTGATAATGTGCTTGTGAAGTTCATGTTTCTACTCTCTCACCTTGTTCAAGTGGCTTGACAATAGACCGTAGGATTTTTTTCATAAGATAGCCCTTGATCTTAGTTTGCCACGTGTGGAAGCCCTACCCGCAAAATTTGTCAACGTTTTTCTCCTCCCCATGATAGTGCACTCCCTTTGTGTGGTGAGAGGAAGGTCTTACCCAAAAATTAGGCAGTGTTTAATCCTCGTGTGAGTTTATACACCAATTTATCAAGGGAATTTACAAGTGTTTTAGCAAGTGTGAAGTCACTCTTCACTATTGTGAAGAACCTCTTCACAAAGCCTGAAAAACTTGAAGTTCAGGGTTTACAAGAAATGTTGCAAAATTTTGAGCTTTATATGAGCAAGGAGTGGCCGTATATAAGCAAGGGATGGCCGAATGTGGAGCTTACAAAGCACAACCTCTTGATGTGAAGCTTCACCAAATAAAATCTTAGGCCTTTTGTAGGCTTCAGAGGAGCCAAGAACACTTTCCAAGGGGTTTATAAATGGGCAATCTTGGATAAACTGAGTCATAAAGTCTGTAAAGGAGTGTGAGTCATGTAAATTCTACCACTGGCCAAGAGAGCACTAGGTATAAAGTCTATTTTGTAAGGTGGGAAAAGGACACCCTTGTCATTATCAAGTTTTGAGTTTGAAACGTATGACTGAGAGCGGCTACTCTCTTCAAATTGTAATCATCATATCTTGAGCTCTGGTAATCACATTTAAATTTTTGCATTGTGTTCCTTTTCCAATGCTCTCTCATTCAAGTATATTCATTCGATTGTGATTTGTCACTACATGGTAGTAGGCTAAATCTGCTATTTTGAGTGTTAATGAGTGTTTTTTTACATTCCAAATATAGGAGAGTGTTCGTAGACCCTAGGGCGACCTTTCTTGTATGTTCTAGAGGTATACAATGTTGTTGGAATGTGGTCAAGTAGTCATGGGAACGTGAAAAAAGTGAATTTCAATGAAATAAATTTCAAATAAATTCAAAAAATGCCAATAACCCAAAAAATTTAATGTTGATTGATGCTGATGTTGTTGTGATGGACTTTAGATTTTGATTATATAGAACTTGTAGGCTTTGAATTGGCTTTGGCAACAACTGATAGGGAGGTTGGAGTGTGGGGATGGAGCTGCATGAGATTGTAGTGAGTTGATCCGCAATAGATGTACTAGAAGTTGGTGTTGACTTGTGAGATTTGGCAATGATGAGGGCAAGTGCAACTATGGTAGGCAGTTTGGGACTTCGTGGGGGAGATGGCGACTTATAAGTGTTGTTGATGATTCAGGCTGATTGGCATTACTTAGGATGGACTTGCAAGAAAATGTGATGATGGAAGTGTAGGACAAATAGGTGCACACATGTATAGCATGTGGACAAATCACCGTGTAGACTATGATGAAGGTATTGGCTTGTGGCAATAGACTGAAGCGAGGGCGACAATCTTGGAGCACTCAGTTGGCAAAGATAGGGTGTAGTACATGTTTGTAGTAGCACTAGGTTGGTGAAGATACATGTTGATGGGGCTTGTGATGTAGGTGATGAGAATTGATATAGTCATAGCACATAGAGCTTTGATGTCGAAAAACCAATCCAATAGGCAATGTCAATTGACGAATGTCAAATGCCTTCTTCAACTCAATTGAGGGTGGATTTCCATTTTCTTGTTAGGGGTGGATCCCACTATTGAAAGATGCACAATATTCCTTCAAAGAAGAATTTAATGAAGTCTTTGGCTTGAAGACCCCGCATACACACATGAAATTCAGAGTCCTAAATTAAGATTGAGCAAAGGCTCAATTAGACCAAGATGAGCAATAGAGCAAGGATATCATCCAAGAACATGATCATGGCTTGGCTAATTAAGAATAAATGGAGAGTGTAATTAGTGCTAATGCTATTATGAAATGCATGAGAAATTATGATTGGCAATTGCTATGGCTAAGAGAGACAGGGCCAATGCAATCTAGCATGGTGAGAATTACTAGGATCTTAAAGATTAGGAATTTCTAATCTAGGCTGCACTTTGATACCATGTGAAAGGTTAAGGAGGGTAGATTATTGTACCATTAATGGCACTGTCATGCTTGGAGAGGTTAGTGAGAGCTAAAGAAAGAGACAATTGCACAATAGATTATATGCAAAATAGGTTTATTATTGCACACAAAAAGAGAGTACAAAGAGTTGCATTTATACAATCTTGTCACATGGACCTTGCCTTCCATACATGCTTCTCATACACACAAGCTTCTTGCTAACACACACCACTCGCCTCCATAAAGGCACACACAGGTTCCACATGACTTCTAGACTAAGGGATTCCCTATGGGTGTGAGCTATGACAAAATCCATAACTCCAATAGAAGTAAGAAAATTTGACTACCTAAAAAGATACTCTTTTAGAGATGGTTCCAAAAATCTCTAAATTTTTTGGTGTAGAAGTCAGGATTGCTCTTGGCAAACTCCATATTTCCTTTTGTGCAAATATATAGGCCAACATTAGAGGCACATTTAGATTGATCATTGAAATTGAGGTTAAAAGGGTCTTTGATGAGCTCCCCTTTGCCCAAAAACTGTCCGTCTTTTAGTATTTTGAGCCTGCAATCTTCGATTGTAAACACAGGTAGGTTGGCAAGATAGACCCAAGTTTCACTGAGTATGGGTGCTGAAAAAGCTTTATTGGGAAGAATCCACAGGTGATGTTCCACTCCAAAAGATTTTACTTCAATTTGCCTGACTGGTAGAAAAACAAAAACTTTAGAGACTTTAGAGACTTTAGAGACTTTAGAG
Source organism: Adiantum capillus-veneris (assembly GCF_014529385.1). Taxonomy (NCBI): domain Eukaryota; kingdom Viridiplantae; phylum Streptophyta; class Polypodiopsida; order Polypodiales; family Pteridaceae; genus Adiantum; species Adiantum capillus-veneris. Next base: position 161,526,002 of record NC_140940.1, on the reverse strand, counting down.
ATGGTTCCAAAAGTCTTTAAATTTTTTTTGTTTTTCTACTAGTCAGGCAAATTGAAGTAGAATCTTTTGGAGTGGAACATCGGCTGTGGATTCTTCCCAACAGAGCTTTTTCAGCACCCATACTCAATGAAACTTGGGTCTATCTTGACAACCTACCTGCGTTTACAATCGAAGACTGCAGGCTCAAAATACTAAAAGACGGACCGTTTTTGGGCAAAGGGGAGCTCATTCAAGCCCATTTTAACCTCAATTTCATTGATCAATTTAAATGTGCCTCTAATATTGCCCTATACATTCACACAAAAGGAAATATGGAGTTTGCCAAGAGCAATCCTGACTTCTACACAGAATCAATCTAAAATATCTTTTGACCTTACTTGAAATGTGCTTCCAAATTCCTCGACCCAAAGGCCTCTTGCATTATGTGGTTTGATCATGCTATTTGGTACATTCTCAATCATTTTATATATATATATATATATATATATATATATATATATATATATATATATATACACACACACATATATCTATCTCTCTCTCTCTCTATAGAGAGAGAGAGAGAGGAGAGAGAGAGATAGATAGATATATGTGTATATATATATATATATATATTATATATATATATATATATATATATATATATATATATATATATATATATATACACACACACACACACACAAACACAAACACGCATATGTATATGTGTGTGTTTGTGTGTGTGTGTGTGTGGAGAGAGCTTAACTTATGTGAGTCATCTCTGTATCATTCCTAAGCATATTCATAGTCTAGGTGTTTTATTCAGCTTCTGATAAGTGGAGTGGAAAGCATGGGAGTATGAGCCGAGATTCTCAGATTTTAGAGCTTTCCAAATTGAAGGGTTGAAGGTTTTCCATTTGAGTGCATTATCACATTTATAAGCCACACCATTTTGATTTTTCTCTTGAGAAATCCACGTGGTTAGAATCTCAACCTCACAAAAGGTCAAAAGTTTTCATTTTTCACGTGGCTTTGTTGTATTGGAAATCGGCACTGCAACTCCCCATCCCTTGGCCACGCGTAGCTATTCCTACCACGCTCACCCCCACACTAGTGGTCATTTGCTCACGCGTGTGCATCTGCCCCGTCACCGTGCCCGAGTTAACCAAAGCCTTGCTCGCCAACGGTGTCATCACCTGCCCTATGACTCAAAGTGCATCTCTCGCTGCTCGGATTGGCCTCAGAGCTCTATTACCTGCCTCAACCTCGCATAAGGTTACATTTAGGCTCGAAGAACAAAGCCGAGCTCCCCCTGCATCTCCTGTTCAGAGCCAACATCAACCAGTTGCATGTACTAACCTCTCTAGCCATCCGACACTATTGCCTATTGGTATCCCGAATGCGCTTAGTACTACGTGGCCACCTCCACTGCTCAACCACCAAAGTATTGAACATTTCCTTCAAGCACTTATTAGTTAGCTACTATCAGACTCGCCCAATTTCTTCATCTTGTGTATGAGGTTTTCTTTGCATCCACCGACGAGCTGTAGCTAAAAACTCCTCTGCTCACGCTTGTGTAGGGCCCATGCTTTTCCATACTTTGCATCTCAGCAACTATCACAATCCCCTTCATTAATTTGCAAGTTTTTTCTTTGGGTAATTTCCTCTTGGCAGCCGTTCTCACCATAGCTACAATGGGTGGGTGTGTGGGGGGGGGGGGGGGGGGGGGGCATTTCCACAGATTACATAAAAGACTTTGTGAGCACCTTTGTGACCAAATATTCTCAACCAACAAGATGAGAACTTCATCAATCAAGGACAACGCCATCAAAAAATATCATTTATCATTGTCTACATAAATGAGTGGAGCACTTCACAATCATCCAAGGCGAAAAGGAGTGTACACACATGCTCATGATGTTTGTACACACTCATCCTTTTGTGTAGTGCACACATTATTGCACAAGAGATCCATGTTATGTATGACATATTTATTTTCAATGTGTTATTGACCTTGATAATCATATCATAAACGAGAAACATCGATATCTCTACACACATTATCACGCCTCAAATACTGATGTATGACATATTCATTTTCAATGTGTTATTGACCTTGATAATCATATCATCAACGAGAAACATCTACATGTCTACACACATTATCATGCCTCAAATACTTTTGCACACAATCATAATGTCAAAATTATGGATACTATGTATCTTTGTATGTGATTAGACACCGCCGCACATGAATCACGGTAAGACCTATCCTAAAACCTATGCATGGATGTATCCAAATGTGAACCCAAGCGTGATGCATCTAATTAGAACCACGTCTTGATGAATCCAAATGTGAAATCATGCCTATTCCTAAAGATGTCATTTCGAACCATGAGCTAATGTATCCATTGAGAACTAGCCATGATGTATCCCGACATACCTAGGATGAATCTAGGTTTAAGGGGATGATTGTTAGGTAAACCCTATCTTCATCCAAGTATCCACTCTTGTGAGTGAAACTGATTGTTAGGTAAAACCTATCTTCATCCAAGTATCCACTTTTGTGTGTGAAACCCCCCTTACAACTTGACAACCATGTGTAAGAAAGCCCATAGACTTCATGCACGTGAGACTTCAAGCACGTGAGACACCTACAAGCCTATGTGTCAAGAAGCTACATCCCTCTCTATGCCTATGTAAGAGGCTCTTTGTACATGAATTTCTATCTTGTAATATTAAGCATCCCTTTCATTATGAATGCATCAATTTTATATCCGCCATAGCCTTACAGGGGGATTTCAAAAAAAGGGGCATAACGTAGAAGCGATAAGAAGCGAGGACGAAGGGAAAGCAGGAAGTCAAGTCTCTTGCTCCATCTCTCGACTAAGCGTGGGAAATCTCTCTCTCCATATCTCAACTAAGCTCGGGAAGGCTCTCACTCCCTCTCTCGACTAAGCTTAGCTTTGAGCACATGATCTCTCTCTCTCTCTCTCTCTCTCTCTCTCTCTCTCTCTCTCTGTCTCTCTCTCTCTCTCTCTCTCTCTCTCTCTCTCTCTCTCTCTCTCTCTCTCTCTCTCTCTCTCTCTCTCTCTCTCTGGACTGGCTAGGAAGCTCTCTCTCGACATGAAGGGGAGCATCAAGTAGGATGTAGAAGAGATATGATAGTGTGGAGATAGCAAACTGAAGGAGAATCTTTTATATTCTCTCTCTTCCTCTCTCGATCTTAGGGCTTCAAGCTCTCGGCAAAGGAGAGGGCTCTCTACTCAATCTTGGCAAAGGAGGGGGCTCTCTACCATATCTCGACTGAAGGAAGCAAGCAGGAGGAGAGCTAGGATTTAAGCTCTCTCTCAAGTTAAGGAGAAAAAGCTCGGCCTTGAGACTGCTCTCGCTCTCTACTATGACACAAAAGAAGGTAATGGGCAACAAGGGATCTCGGGTTCTTTCTCTCTCGATCTAGGCAAACAAGCACCAGTTTTAAGCTCTAATAGATGGCATACTAAAGGGAATAAAATTTCATGTTGTAACCAGGGTTAAGTTTTTACTCACTCGGGCAGGTTTTGGGGATGATTAAGCTCTCACCAGCTCGAGATTTGCTCTAATAGTGCCGTTACCGGCCAATTGTAATCAAATTCCACTTTGGTTAGCCATTAGTAGCTTGAGGCTTTTAGGGTGTCAATTTTAAGTAATCTAAGTGTCTTTGCTTGGTGTAGCGCATATGATCTCTTATTTTTTCCACAGCAGGCAACCTGGTGCTGACCCGACCCACCTTGTGAACCCACTACTCCCGACAATGTGCCCCTTCACTATGGCACGTTTTTAAACCCAAAGATGCTTAGCTGAAGTAGGATGTGTTCTTAGATTCAAAGGGATGATCTCTACCACTAGAAGGGAATAGAGTTATCCTTAGTTGTGTAATATATATACATGCCTTTTGTAAAATGTAGGTGTGGCTTTGTATGGAACGATGACTTACATTGAGATGATAGAATCCTCTAGTTTCATCATGCATTTGTGGCTAATGATTTGCAGAGTTTTTACCATTTTCTGAATAGATTTACTCAAAAAGCCTACCTTGAAGTTTCTTGAATGGATAGCCAATGAACACTAGGAATGTGTCAAAGCCTTCCTCTTCCATATTATGTACATAGAGATTCTAAAAGCATATGTTAAATGTGTTTCTCCCTATCACCAAGCCCCACCAAATTCACCAAGTGGAGAATTAAAGGTAATTTTACATATGGCTATGCTACCCATTAGCGAATCTAGCTTAGATTCCCATGGTGGCAAATGAGGACAAATTGTGAAAGGAAGAAATTGCAACAAGGTTAAAGGATAAAATCCCCCTTCCTTACTCTACCCTCAACCCCTTCTCGATGGACCTCAATTGCATCAACCTTGGAGTCATTTGCTAACTATACTATTGTAAATAGGGATCACACTAGCTCCTGCTAGATCCCACGCTCCCTTTTCCATGTTGTGATACCTAACCCTACTCAATCTATCTTATGCACATGCATTGCACTCACACTTGGTTGTGCTCAGAGTGCAAAAAACTCTTGAAATTATGAATGGTAGGAAACTATGAAGTTGGCAAGAGTATGTTCTTTATACCACCCCCCTACTTACATATGTTCTATTACCTTACCTAATTGAATGCTTATATGTATGTGAGGTTGACGTACTCCTATTTGGAAGATGTCTGTATGGGCTCGTAATTCCCACTACCCCAGTCTTTGATATCTATGTTTTGCATGAAATTTTTGGGAACCTATTAAGTTAAGGATATGTAATGCTAAGGAAGTTTTTTCGTCTATAAAGGTGCCTAAATGTCGTAGTTCCAACAAAATTTATAGGCTTCAATCATTACTTCATCCATATATTGCTCGCCATTATTGAGTTATATCATGATGAGCTCATGAAAGCATTTCTCGAAAAAGACCTTAGCAATCTCCCTATAGAGCCCATGTGTATGAACACAACCATTTGAGAGCTATGGCCCTATCTCACAATTTTTTGTGCAAGGAGAAGATCATCTTTCTCCTACAAGGGATCAGCCTTGATAAAAACCAAGCTCTTTTTTGGAAATATCAAGAGAATTTTATCCCTCACAAGAATTTGATCAAAGACATACCTAATTATAATCATGTTATAGAGGCTTAAAAGAAGAAGTCAATTGCCTTTGATAAGGTAGCAAATAGACCTATATTTATTTGTAAAAAGGACATGATTGATGAAGCCAATGAGAGTTTGGTAGAAAGTGACTTCTCCCCTTACTCTCTGACCCCTAGAGAAACCAAAGGAGGTCCTTTCAAGGTATATGGTGAGAAATGATATACCTATACCCTACCTAATGGCCAACAAAAGCACTCACAAAAAAGCCTATATAGCTAAAATCTGGCTCTGATTGTTGATTCTCCTAAGCATGTATCTTGAAAGCATGCCTCCCTACTTTGAAGCATAGAGCCCACATACATAACCAAAAAGCTGAGGAGTGCGCGACAAATGCGGGAGGAGGAGGGAGAGAGAGAGAGAGAGAGAGAGAGAGAGAGAGAGAGAGAGAGAGAGAGAGAGAGAGAGAGAGAGAGAGAGAGAGAGAGAGAGAGAGAGAGAACACGAGCACGATGTGGGTGGAGCTCTCATTGAGGATTTGAAGTTACCTCACTACTCCTTGTTGTTCTATATGATCAAAAGAATCGGTAGGGTTAGTATGGTTTAGTGTGGTGGGTGTCCGACCAGTTGGCATGAACCCTAAGAATCTCCCACTTGAAGGCCAACTTGGCCCGAGTGGCTTGTGTATGTAAAACATGTACAACTATGAAGCAATCCTATGGCTTCACCCTACACCCATCATCTCCATGCAATGTGCAAACTGCTTAGAGGGTAGGCCCTTTGTGAGAGCATCTGCAAGGTTGTCATCCGTATGAACTTGACTAGCTTAGTGTGTTGGCTAGCCAATATATCACATATCACATGATAATGGACTTCTATGTGTTTTGAATTGGAGTGCAACACACGGTTCTTTGCTAATGCAATTGAACTTTGACTATCACAATGCAACACTGGAATCTGAGTAATTCCAAGATCTCCCACTAGAGGAGCTAACCACACAGCTTCCTTGCTAGCATAAGAAATTGCCACATAATATACCTTTGTGGTGGAGGATGGCGTACAGTTTTGGAGGCATGATCTCCATGACACAAGTGCTCCAACAAACAAAAAACATAGCTAGACATGGATCTTTGACTATCCACACAACCCGCATAATCCGCATCCATGTAACCCACAATGGATGCATCACTATTCCCAAATCATAAGCACTTGTTTGTCGTACCTTTTAAATATCTAAAAACATGATTCAATGCTTTCCGATGCTTTCTACCAATACTTTCATAAATTTGACTCTCACTACAAAAGCAATGTCCAGTCTCGTGGCTACCACGGTGTACATAAGATTGCCGACTGCTGAAGAATATGGAACCTTGGCCATTTTTGCTTTCTTAGCATCAGACTTGGGAGCATCATTCTTGCTAAAGTTTATATATGCCTACATTGGGGTACTCAATGCCTTCCCACCTACATATTAAAACGTTGCAAGACTTGTGGATGTACGTTTCCTGTGACAACTCCAGTATTCCACATTGTCTATCCCTCTTGATACACATACCAAGAAAGTGATTTGCATCTCCCAAATCCTTCATAGAAAACTAAGTGATAAGTGACTTCTTCAAGATGGAAATCTCATCTTTAGAATTCCTCAATGATCATATCATCAACATACAATATCAAAGATGATAAGTGAACCATCGTTCAACTTCCTAGTATCCAAGTAGTGATCTTGTGGCTCCTTACGTACCCTTGGGATTGCATGTACTTGTTGAAGTTCATGTACCATTGCCTTGAGCCGTGCTTTAGTCCATACAATGCCTTATGCAATTTACACACCATTTCTTACCTCGTAGGTTTCTCAGGTTTGACTTCAAGCCCTTGTGGCTTCATGTAGACATCCTCATCAAGATCCCTGTGAAGGAAAGCCGCCTTCACGTCCATCTAGGCAAGTTTCATGTCCTCAATGGCTACTAGTCCAACACAAGATGCAATGTAGTCATCTTGACTACTAGAGAGAAAATATCATCAAAATCCACGCCTTTCTTTTGCTTGAATCCCTTAGCAACCAATCTATTCTTATACTTAGGCTCGTGATCTTTTGCAGTGTACTTTTTTTTATACACCCACTTGCAAGGCAAGGCTTCTTTGCTCTCTGGTGACTATGTCAATTCCCAAGTTTCATTTTCCATAATTGAGTTATACTCGAATTGCATTACTTGCTCCCACTTCATGCTATCTTCCATCTCAATAGCCACTTAGTAGCAGGTAGGATCTTCACAACCAATGACCAATAAATAGTCTATCCCTAGCTGAAAGTGCTCAAGGGTACAAGAGACACCTATAGATCTCCTCACTACGTGATTCCTGGACTTTGCTTTCTCAACAACATCACTAGCTCTCTCTAGACTATTGCTAGTGGTAGGGGAATTATTTTTCTTGACATTCATAGATGACTCTACTCGAAAGGTGTGGGTCTACCTCTTGAAGAGGAAAGATGAAGTCTTTAGTGTCTTCCAGAAATTCTTAGCTATCGTCAAGAACCGGTCAGACAAAAAGCTAAAGGCTTTGCGCATTGACAATGGTGGAGAGTACATCTCCGATGAGTTTAAGGACTTTTGTAGCAAATGAGGCATTAGAAGACAATTTACTACACCATACACGCCTGCTCATAATGGAGTTGTTGAGGGCATGAATAGAACTATTCATGAAAGGGTCAATTCCATGCTATCTATGGCAAATTTCTTCAAGAGTTTTGGGGAGAGGCTGTTATGATAGCGGTGCATATAATCAATAGGTCTCCTAGTACACCGTTGAAGTACAAGATTTTGGGCGAGATATGGACGGGCAAGAAGCCCAATTATGATAGATTACGTGTGTTTGGGTGTGAGGCATTTTCATATGTGCCTAAACAGCTTAGAAAGAACCTAGACCCCAAGTCACGCAAATGCATTTTCATTGGTTATGGTGCAGATGGGTTATTGTCTCTAGCACCCAGAATCTCACAGCTCACAAGTGATCTTTAATGAGTAAAAAATGCATAGACAGCCTGTGAAAAAGTTGAGTATTGCAAACTAAGATTTGAGGATGTAGCCTCGAGTCCAATTATGCAAACAACTCTGTCTACTAGTGATGTACCCCCTAGAGACTTATGTTGCATAGGCCCTTATAGATCGCTATGAACCAAATCTAGAGGATTCCCTAACTTTCTATCCACCAATGGCAAAGTAGTAAACCTAGTCTATTTCTTGTAAATGCAATGCTCACACAAATTAAAATCAAAATAGTATAATATAGGGATATAACCAAAATTCTATAAAACTGCTTCATTCCCTTCTAACTTATATGACCAAGCTGGCTATGCCACAACTCAGTAGAAGATAGTTTGGCTACATATATAAAATAGTTTTTCACACTAGAGACATACAAATAGTACGATGAGCCATAATTTTGGCATTTGAGCATGACCAAGTTTCCTTTTTGATTAGCTAGGAACCATTTCCAAACATTGTAGTGTGTCCAAGGTCATCAAGCTATCCGGTTAAAATGAAGCTCTTAGTTAGCTTTGGCACATGTCTAACACCTCACAACATGAGCCCAATAACCCAACTTAATTGAACCATGTATAGAAGTATAACTAGAGAACCACTCCTTGTGAGGAGTAACATGAAAACTGGCACTTGAATCAATAATCCAATTTTGCGCATAGCATTTGTAAAGATCTAACAATGCCTTTGGACTCAAATTAGAAGTGAAGACTAGTAAATCTGACGGCTTCTTGAGAACGACCGTGATTGCTACTATGACCTCTTTGCCATTGATGGTTTTTATGGCTACTTCCACTAGCCATATATGCATTACCATGCCCATTAGTGTCAAGAGACTCATGTCAAAAATTTTATGTGGAAAAAGGACTAGTAACATCAATGAAAACAAGTTTTCCACGAGGGGCAACATTACTAATGGCAGTGTTAAACGTATCCCATGATGCATGCAAAGAGCATATCAAGGAAATGGATTTCATTTCATCATTGAAATAAAGTTTTCCATGAGGGATAGCGTTACTAATGGCAGTGTTAAACATATCCCATAATGCAAGCAAAGGACATAGCAAGGACATGGCTTTTATTCATCATCAAAATTTAGCCCTTTAGAAGTCAACTGTGTGAAAACAGTAATGAACTCAATCAAATGCGAACTAACACTGCTACCTTCTTTCATGTCCAAATGCATAAGCTTCTTCATGAGAAAAGCTTTGTTTGAGGCACTCTTGCCATCCCAAGCTGAGCATAATGACTCCCATAATTCCTTTGCAACAGTCTTGTCCATAATCGTAAAGAAAATGGACTCACCAAGGTATAGGCGAATGGTTGCCATAGCACAAGCATCAAGCTCCTCCAACTCATCATCAATGTAAACACCCTCTTTACGCTCTTTCGATGGCGTTGCAAAGCTCTTATTGACCAAGACATCAAGCATACACTACTTCCATATCGTGAAGTTTGTCCCATCAAACTTCTTCATACAATACTCTTCTTTCTCAGAAGTTCCACCCATGTCTGACAAGAGAAAATGCAAGTGAGTGAGACTAGGAATTTTTTATGAAATTGCAACAAAATTTTTGATAGTCTTCTCTGTTTAGAGATGAAAATCTCAACCAAAAACTCAGCAAAATCACTACAAAGTCAATGCAAAAGAGTGTGGTAAGCAAACTAGAGGACTCGCGTGATAAAATTCGGTAGTGTCTTGTGTACGGAGATCAAAATCTCAAGCCAAATCAAGACAAAATCAACGCGTAAAGTATCAAGAGCGCTCTATGGACATAAACTAGCATATACTACTCAAAGAAGCTGTCAAACGATTGCCAACTTGGCATCAAAGCACCTATAGCTATCTATATATATCCTATGGTGAGGCCACGAATGGGGATCTCTAGCAACCTAATCCACCTCACACTGGGTAACTCGGACCCCAGTGCTCGACTTTAAAAAATCTCACACAACGACCCTCACAAAAAGGTTATGTAGGCACGACTAGCCACAGTTTCAGAAAGGGCTCTTTTGGACCGAGTCTCAGAAATGGTCAGGATTGCCAAAACAAGCCAAAATTGTATCCACAATGATGTACGATGGTAGTATCCGAAACACAATGTACATCCAAAACGTGAAACTATCATTGCAAGACACGCGCTCAAATAGGCGCCAATGAGTATGCGAGCGAAAGCACAAAACCAGCTCCTTGCAGTGAGTAAAATGCTCTCAATAGAGCACAAGCACTCTCAACTGCTAATCATGCATAAACCATATGCATCCAAACTCCCACTGGAACTGTAATGGCAATCACTGCCAAAATGTATTGTGAAAACCTGTAAAAGAACCTCCACCTGTAGTGCCAATGCCGAGAACCAACACGAGTACCCATAAGCAAAATCCACCTGCTTCTTCTTTACCCAAATCTACCATAAGACCTCAAATCTCAGGCTTAGCACAAACTGAAATTGCATGTTCACTTCAAAATTTATGCACTCAACTTCGAGCACATGTCGTGCGTCCAAAAGTGCCTCAAACTCACACAGTGCGCAAAAACAAAAAATATGGAATTTTCTGCATATAGTTAGTCTGAGTTGAACATCATAAAAACAGTGAGAAATTTGCAAAAAGGTTCTTCTTCAAAGTTGTAAACCATGTTAAAATGAAGGGGTCGACGAGGAAAATTTTTCAGATATGCTCTCGACAAGCATAAAAATGAATTTGAAGATAGTGCTGCTGCGCACACAGATTTTAGAGTAGCACCTTCATCTACACACTATCTTTCACATTCTCTTCTGAGCTACCACGAGAGCATACATCACTCTCAGCTAAGCTCACAAGCTCCCATTGTGTTCTCACAAAGCATTTAAACTTTCTTGATATCTCCACAATCAATAATAGCGAGCAAGCTATCACCACAAAACTCTCAAAGCCAGCGTGCTTCTTGCAATTACCGTGCACTTTGATACCACTTGAAGAGTGAGCGAATGCAGTGTGTATGCACACACACACACACACACACACACACACACACACACACACACACATAGAGAGAGAGAATGATGTGGGTGGAGCTCTTAGTGAGGATTGAAAATTACCTCATTTCTCCTTATTGTTCTATATGATCAAAAGAATAGGTAAGGTTAGTATGGTCAGTGTGAGGGGTGTTCGGCCAATTGGCTCAAACCCTAACAAAAGCCTCCTTGTACCACCACTTCAAAATCCAATCATGGTGGATAGTTGAATCACTCTATGATGTAGCCCTTAAATTGCTACATGATGGGCACTCTATGTTCTTAGTTGACATAAAGAAACATGATGAGCACATCCCCCATCACAAGGAGATTGGGCTTAGCACCCAAATTGATGCATTGCTCAATTTTGAACTTTCCATAAAAAATATCTCTCTTTTGAAGCTACTTAAATTGGGCTTATCACCCAAAGTGATGTAGTGCTCAGTTTCGAACCTCCCATTAAAAAATATGTCTCTTTTACTAACCCCTAAGGTTTAACGATGGAGTTTGCATTGCGATTAATTTTAAACCCTCACTCCTTGCATGGTTGGACCCCATTCTACCACCTTCCCACTCCTTTGCAAAAGATAATGCAAGAAAATTGATTGTTAAAGCCATGCCACTCCCCACACAATCCTACTTAAGGGTTAGCGTGGTAGATGAGGAAACTTGGCAACTGGAAGATTTTCTCACTGGCCCATATTTCTTTCACCTAAACTATACGGATCTTACTTCCGAGGCGATGTGCTAAGCCTAATTTGTATGTGCTTGGCACTTGGTGGACCTCGATAACAAGTGCTTTGTATAGATGACACCAACAACCTATGCTTAGTGTACAAATGGTATTTTCTTTTCATGATGGATGCAATTATTATACACAATGCTTACCTTATGCTTTGGACACACAAATTGTATCAATAATGCATACATGAACACCCATTGTTTTACAAGAAGCCAATTTTCTAATCAAGGATGATTAATTGTCTTCTATTCTTGATTTGATTTTGTTGTTTGGTGCTATTTTCATCCTACACACACACACACACACACACACACACACACACACACACACACACAATGCATAATCTTAAATGTGATGTAAGATAATTGTAGCTTAATGTCATAACAGCTTATGCTGGTATAATTTTGGTTTTACAATGGGGTTGTTCTTTGAATGTCTTTCCTTTCAATACATCAATTGTTGCATATGCTCATGATGAGTTTTGATTTTCCAATTGCAAGCAATAGTGTTCAAATTCAAGATGGGTCACAATGGTACCCACAACTTAGCCAAGCATGGAAGCTTATGTATCTTTTTCATGACTCAGTAATGGCTACCATGCCTACATTTTGAATTTTGGATTTATCTCTCTTAGCATAAATTATGAGCAAGTGGGGCTACTCTTTGAACGTCTTAGCTTCTCTTATACTCCAATGCACAATTACTGACCATTCATGACAAGAAGACGTTTCACGACAAAAACCAAGTCATTTCAATGATGGAACTTTTGAGCTCTAATCTTATATTTATTTTTGACATTGTGATGCTATTATTAAATAATAGACTAGGCATTTAACCTTTATGGTCTGCCATGATCTATACTATCTTATATTTGTCAAACGAATTTCAAAAAACAGGGCTACTAGTAGGGAGTAACAACTTTCAAAAGATTCCAGAAGGTGCTTAGCTGTGACATCTTCATTAGTTCACATTCAAATGGATAATAGGTGGCATTGTGCTACCAAAGAAAATTTAGCCTGACAAGTTACATCAACAAGAACCATTTTGCTTGTTAATCCATTATTTTGCATCTTCCCTTCTCTTAATGAGGCCAAGAAACATGTGCCCTTTCTATGCATTTCCATTGCTTGTTATCTACAAGTTTGTTGTAAGGTAAATGGGAATTTGAGTCAATCGGCTCATCCATAAAAGTTATGCAAATTTTCCCTTTATTTCCTTCTTGCACCTTCCCTATTCCTCAATCAAGAATGTTTAATGGTTCAAATTATTTGTTGAATGGCAAGTTTAGAGGTGTTGCGCATAAAGTTTGAAAGTCTAACCCTATAGAATACAATCTGTGATTGCAATAAGTCAATTGAAAGGTAAGACAATGTGTTGTCCTAAATATGTGTGGTAGCTAATCAAATTCTCGAGTTTATGCAAATGACCTGGATGGCAAAAAGTGTAGTTATACATTGTGAGCTTGGTTAGCAACCCCGATGACTTCTCAAATAGTCTTTTAATTAGCGTTTCATCCTAAACTAATACAATACTAGTACGGCTGTGTGTGTGTGTGTGTGTGAATGTGTGGCAAGGGGCTGTAGGGAGCACATGTCGAAAGGAGGTTATCGCGTCACGTGGCGCAAGGGGGGGGGGGAGATCCCTCCCCGTTTACAATAGTATAGATATAGATTCTTCCTTTGCCGGAAAGTGTATAACTCCTTCCCCCGTTAATTCTTACCTTTGCTAGCTCTTCGGATTGTATACTAAATAATCTAAAGGGGCGGGCCTAGTGAATTTTAGCTTGTCGTGGGGAAGTTTAACCTTAGGCTAGTAAGTGAGGAGTTGGAACAGTAGCTTCCCATGTACATAAACGTCTGAATAGCAGATAGTACTAGCGCAGGGAATACACGAGGACAGTCTCTGCGAAGCGAAGGACATGCCGACAAAGAGGTCAGCTCCTCTCCCTTCTTTCTGCGTGTATACTCGGGCGCACGCACGCGCGCGCGCGCACACACACACACACACACACACACAGAGAGAGAGAGAGAGAGAGAGAGAGAGAGAGAGAGAGAGAGAGAGAGATCTTCCATTCGTTTTGTTCTTGCACATGTAAAGAGGCTTTTCAATTATACGTTGCCCGTGTCTTGGTTTGTATGCTTCCATTATGTCGCCCACTCGGTTTGCTGCACAGCATCGCATCTTCTTTTGTGTTTTATAATTTAGACGTGTTCTGGTTGTTTGACATTATTTCTTCTCTTGCTTCTTTACGGTTTGATTTCTCTAATTCCATTTTTTGCATTATATTAGTATGTTGCTATCTGGCCTCATTATGTTTCTTGCTCAATGGTTTTCTTTGTTGACACGATAACAAGTTACATGTATAAAACCCTATTGATCTCTTTATATGTGATGATGACCAATTGGAACAGGATCCTTTGCAAGTATTTCAAACAGGGAGCATGTTTTAAGGGCGATGGCTGTGAATTTTCACATGATTGGCGCGATCCTGACTGCAACGTGAGTGAAATTATTTTTGAAGCAATTGCAATTTCTGCCTGTGAAGATTCTGAGCTCTGCATGCTTATTGTACGAGTTAAGGTCACATTAACTCTCTTCCGTCTCTCAAATCGTGATGAACATGAGTTTTTGATTGTCTGTTGGTCTGCCATGTTTGCTATCGGCGAAGATTTTTTTCAATTGGATATTACTCAATGAGTCAATGCTCCTAGTCATCAGAAGCTCAAGAGGTTCTGAACTCCATCTGCAGTGGAGGTGGCTGTCACGATTATTTTTTCTTTTGTTATCAAGGGAGGAGTTTCAGGCTTTATGTGTCATGTGCTTGTGCGTGCATAATTTATGTGTAATTTGTGTGAAGTAGTTATCTAATTAAGAGCAGTTACGTGGCACGGGAGCCATGGGGTAGAATGCAATCAGATCGTGAACTCGGTCATCGAAGTATTGTATGTCTTAGATGATAGTCTATGGATGCCTGCTAGGCCTTTTATCTGTTTAAAAAGGTTGAAATACAGGAAACCTTGAAATGTCCATGGTGCTGGTTTTGTAAGGTCTATGAGTAAGTATGATGAAGGCATTTGTTTTAGTCTGGATGTATGAGGAACGAAGCAACTTAGAGGGTGCTGAAGAAGTTTTTTAGGAGAATGAGCTCATCAAGCATTGGAATGTGATTTAATAGACAACTTTACTATCTTTTACAGAAGTGAAGCTTTAGCTTCATTCTGCAGAAGTTTTTGGCAGCATGAACTTTTATCAACGACAAGAAGAATGAATCTTTTCATGGATGAGATTCACACTAGGGACTCTTCATACCGATGGATGGTGTGTGTATGGATTGAGAAAAGTTAAGGCTATTTAAGAATGGCCCCGCATGCAGCTTATTCATGCATATTCACCAGCTTTGATACCATGCTGTTTCTTGCTGTAGAGAAGAACCCTCTCTAGAGTTTTGATTCTCTCTGAACACGACTCTCTAGAGTGAATTTTATCCCTCTAGAGTTTTGCTTTTGATGCTAGCTTTTTCTTGCTGCATTGTCCATTTTAAAAGAGCGATAGCTTTTCCTTGTATTATTGGATCGCAAGTGAAGGCTAGATTTGTGTTTTCTTGCTTTCTTGGGCTGCTTTATTTTGTGTGGGCTACTTTCTTGGACAGCCTCCTTTTGTGTGAGTCGCTTTTTGGGACAGCGTCCTTTTAAGATCGCTGGCAGCTTTTGGCCCAGTTGCTTACCTCAAAACTCACAAACCATCAGATCAGTCTGGCTCCTCCCACGGTGAAGTCAACACTTTGTTGCGATTCCGGTGGTATTCCATCAATATACTTTGTGTGAGCACAATCCAACAACACAATTTGAGATTCTAAAGTTCATCCTATCAGCAAAAAAACAGCGGTTTGATAGTGGCAGTTCAGAATGACCACTTCTCTTGTGCAAGAGCATCCTTTTCCCAATCCTCTTCTGGCTCTCACTCTATTAGTTGAGTTTTGCTTTTGCAGCTGTTGTCGTTGTTACAGTGTGCATGGATCCTTTTCAAGAAGAAGTTATTCCGCACTACCAAGCACTCGCCTCCTGAAGTGCCACATGCTCAATATTTGTGGAGTTTTGCCTCCACAGATGAGATTATGACGCAGAGAACCTAACAAAGTAGAAAGCACCCTAGAAAGAAAGAAAAGGATGCACGACCCGAGCTCACTCTTTGAGAGAGGATCAACTACATCAAAGAGGGAAAGTGTTTTGAATGCGGGGAAACTGGGCATATCTCCTCGAAGTGCCCTAAAAAGGCACCGAAAGAACAGAATGAAGAAAGGTTAGAGAGTTCGAAAGCAGCTGAGGAACGTGGGAGAAAAGGTAGATGAAAGCAGAACTAGTACCACATTGCCTGGGGCCCGAACCGAATCAAATGAATGAAAGTACAAAACTTTGCCGCTTTTAGGGCAAAGTGAAAGATCAAGAAGCCCTCTTTTTCTTTGATGAAGGAGCCAAGGCCAACTTCTTTTCACTTGAATTGGCGGCTCGATTTGGAATTACGCCCGATAGGCTTAGGCCACAGGTAGAGGTAGTTCTAGTGGCACCTGGACGGGATGTTGCCATTACACTGATCACTGGGAAACTTCGTTTGCAATGTCAGGGGTGTTTAGGGCACAAGGATTTCTACGTAATTCCCTTGGGAGGTTGTGACGTCCTATTCGAAATCCCTTGGTACCACAAGAACAACGCCGTGGTTGACTACCGGGCCGAGAAAGCGACTTTGACAAATGAAGGGCACAGAGATTGTACTTGATGAAATTCAATTTCTGTCACGTGCACATCTAACCCTATGTGTACGTGGACAAGCTACTTCATGGCAAGGGTTCAATTCAGTTCAGTTAGCATAGATTAGGAAGTGATATGGCACTTTTGTGAGTCTGTTCGCAGACCATGCATATCTAGACACTTAGAGTAGATGCATATCCTCTGGTTGCACACAACATGATCATCAGATTTTCATCAGAACCCATCGGGAGCATTTTTATAGTGCATGGACCTATTTTCCCTATTTTAGCCAATTTTCACTTACTATTTTTAAGTGACTTTTGTTGGGAACTGGGTAGGGCAATTAGGCCAAGGACATATTTAAGAAAAGCTAGCGCTAGCAAGATCTGGCAGAAGAGGCAGTAGGAACCGCGTGTTCGACAGTGTACCTTCTCAGCAAGACCCCTTGGCAGGAGACAGCGTTTTCAGCCATCCAGAAGGCCTAGCGTTTTCAGCATTTGCAGATCAGCTAGCGTTTTGCAGTTGCGGATCAAGCCCGGCAACAGAACTCAGCAGATGCATAGCGTTTTTGCAACAAGATAGATTCAGCCCCTAGCGTTTTTGCATCAGCATGTCAACCTAGCGTTTTGCAGTTTCCGGCAACATTAAGCCCCTCTACATCAGCGTTTTCAGTTTTTAGCATAGACACATCGTAGTAGAAGTCCCGAACCTCGCAAATCTCACCTCCCGCAGCAGATCCTTGCCGCACGGCCAACGTAGTTTGCAGATTCGGCCCAGAAAACGCAGATTTCAGCATCTGCGTTTTCAGCGCGTCGTCGTTGCATCGTCGTCATCACCAATATAGAGTCAAAATCCAGCAGATAAAGATTTGCAGATTTCAGCGATTAGCGTTTTCAGATTTCAGCCCGTCTCGTCGTCGTCCTCATCGTCGTCGACATCGTCGGCAAGTCCAAAGCATTGTAGAGATAGTGCAATCAATAGTAGACCGCTCTCGCCATATAGAGTGGGACCTTCAGAGAAGGGTTTTGACAACATTCTGGTGTCGTATTCTTCTAAGTTCTCTCTCTACCTTAGTCTCATGCACCTTCATTCACAGTGTTCACCCCTTTCTTTGTGTCCATTACACTCTCTCACTAAAGGGACGGAAGGCTCTCCCTTTCGTAAGTAAAAGGAACCTTGAGCACAGTTCGGAGCACTCATCTTGAGCAAAGGTCAACATTCACTTCTGCTATACCTTACATTGGTATCAGAGCG
Organism: Adiantum capillus-veneris; assembly: GCF_014529385.1. Lineage (NCBI taxonomy): Eukaryota > Viridiplantae > Streptophyta > Polypodiopsida > Polypodiales > Pteridaceae > Adiantum > Adiantum capillus-veneris. Next base: position 161,508,130 of record NC_140940.1, on the reverse strand, counting down.
TTGGCAGTGTTCTGTATCACTCAAGGAAAGAACCACAAGAACCACATAATTTTTTTTGCTTGTTGCGGTCGCATGTAACCCAAGTCCACTTGGGCGTGTCGATTCCTAATCGTGTGTTTGCAGAGTGACAGGAAACCCAAGAAAGAAGGGCTTGTCCAGCCTCCCCTTGTACCTCTTTTCACTCATTGAGAGCGCACCGTGCACTTAGCGGCCGGCCAATCGACGTGAGGTAGGAAAAAGCAACCTTGGTGTGAGCGCAAGGCCGCCAAGGGGTGCGCCCGCGGAAACGAGAAGAGCTCGGGTGAAGAGAAGATCCTTCTCTAACACAGATTGCAATCGAAAGAAGAACCGCGAGAATCTCAAGAACCTCAAGAACTCAAGAACCTCAAGACCCTTAAGAACCCAAGAACCAAGAACCACAAGAACCAAAGTTCCTCGTGAACTTACGAACCCACGACTTCAGTATACGGTCATTACCCGAAGCGGAATGGATACTTCACATGGAGGTGATGTCACAAAGTGATGACGTGGCTATCGACAGCAGAAACCCTAAATTCTGCCAAAAACCCTAAAATTTTTGCAAACCGTAATTTTTGCCAGAAACCCTAATTTTTGGAAACCCTAACCTAACTGTTGATTGGAAACCCTAATTAGGCGGGGAATGCCACGTGGCAGCATGTACGGATTTCTGGATTTTGCGGAGGCTACAAAAAGCAGAGCGATGTTCTTTTTTTTGCAGTTTTTGGCCACGCAATGATTTGGAGAGAGAGAAAGAGAGTCGAATTGCTTTATTTTTACTCTCATGGAGAGAGAGAGAGAGAAACTGCTTTTGGTTTCAAGCTTTTGGGCATCCCTTCTAACATTTAAATTCGCGGATTAGGGCTCACTTCTCAGAGCATCTGGACGCAGAGTCTGAGAGTGAAACCCTAACCGCTCTCTTGTACTTTGATGATTGATTACTACATAAAGAAATACCGAAAGGGGCGCCAGTCTTTGGGGCCAATATCTCTAGGCACGGAACTCCATCGGGCCAATGCAAATCTATTGTGATCTGTGAATTGTTTTGAAGTGGTTATTTGGTGTTGTCGCGATTGATTCTTGACTTGGAGTGTCCAAGTCTGTTACAGTGGTATTAGATCACAACCAATTTCTCTTCTATGGGAAATCCGATCCCCATTTTTTTTTTCCGCGGCACCTATGGCTTCATGCAAGGATCAGTCGACTCGCTCTGCATCTGGAGACGCGGGCAGGGATACAACGAAGATTCCGACAGAGAGTATGGCCCGCCTCGGCCTACTCAAGCGGAGCAAAGAGAGATGAAGCGTCGTCAATTGATCAGCGATGCAACAAAGATGATGCTCAGTTTTGTGAAGGATCCGAAATTGGCAAAATATATGAGTGAGACTTCTTTTCAGGAAGTGCATGCGCAGTGGCAGAAAACCATCACACCACCCCTGAAACCCGCTCTCAAGAAACCTTCTGATCACAAACGGTAGTCAGAGAAGGAATTACAAGAGGTAGTTGATGGACGGATTGCTCAGCTTTTTGACGCGCAAAAGAAAGCCTAAAAGCGCGGCAAAAAGCAGAAGAAAAGCACTGACTTCCCGGGATATTTGGGTCGTCGGTCGACTTTTGACAAGGCAAAGAAACAGAAGAAGCGTGTTCGATTTGAAGGAGTACCCAATTCTTCTTCTTCTTCTTCTTCTTCTTCTTCTTCTTCTTCTTACAGTTCTTCTAGCTCTTCAGATTCGAGCGAAGAAGACAAAAAAGGTAAAAAGCGAAGCAAGAAACAAAGCTTCGGAAAGGGAAAGAAAAAGGCAAAGAAGGCTAAATCTGGCCCACAGACTGACAGTTATACTGAGGACTCGTCTACAGACAGCTCAGATTCTGATGACGGAAACTTTTATGCGAACAAGAAGAATTTTTATAAAGCCAACCAGTATGACTTTCTGGAAGATAAAAGCAAGAAAGTTTGAGAGTTTAAGGAAGGTGGCCACTCGATCAAGTTTGATACTTTTTCTGGATACTCAGATGCTTCGAAGGCTTTGTCTTTTATACAACAGTTTGACATCGCTTTCGCGGAAGGACGCTACTCAGAGCACTCCAAGATTCGAAGAGGTGCCTCTTATCTTAAGGGGAATGCTCTCGCTTGGTGGTCCACGCTTCTTTTAAACAAGACTGCGCCAGTTAAATGGCTGAAATTTAAGAAGCTTTTTATTTCTTCTTGGTTGACGCAAGAATATGAACGAGATATACGAGCTGCTTGGAACCATCTTCGGATGACCAAGAAAGATACAATCAATGCTTATTGTGAAAGATTCTAGAGCTCTTTTCTACCCGCCTCTTCATTCAAGAAGATCTCATTCAGAGAACAGATTGAGCGGTTTACCTTGGGTCTACCTACAAAGATCCGAGATCACTGCTTGGAACAGAAGTTAGCTTCTATTCAGGAGTTGATGAGCCATGCTAAGCGGGGCTTTGCCATTCACTCTCGCAGTCTGACCTACCCCACAGATGAGGCCATGACACAACGAGCCGAACAGAGTTCTGGGAATGAAAGTGGAAAGAAAAAGAGCAACCCAGAGAAAAAGGATGCACGACCCAAGCTTACTCCTGAGGAGAGAGCTAGCTTCATCAGAGAGGGAAAGTGCTTTGGATGCGGGGAACATGGACATATCTCCGCGAAGTGCCCTAAAAAGGCACAGAAAGAACAGAATGATAAAGACGACGATGGGCCTGAGAGTTCGAGAGCAGCTGAGGAACGTGGCAGGAAAGGTAGATAGAAAAACAGAACTGGTACCACATGGCGTGGGACCTGCACCGAATCAAATGATTGAAAGTACAAACTTTGTCGCTTTTGGGGCAAAGTGAAGGATTGGGAAGCTCTTTTGAAGGAGCCAAGGCCAACTTCTTTTCACTTGGAATTGGCGGCTCGATTTGGAATTACGTCCGACAGACTGACGCCACAGGCGGAGGTAGTTCGACTGGCACCCGGATGGGATGTTGCCATTACACCGAGCATTGCAAACTTCGTTTGCAATGACAGGGGTGTTCAGGGCACGCGAGTAACGTTCTACTCAGGATCCCTTGGTACCACAAGAACTACGCCGTGGTTGACTACCGGGCCGAGAAAGCGACTTTGATAAATGAAGGGCTTAGAGATTGAACTTGATACACTTCAGTTTCTTACTCATTCTTTTGGGAGAGAACTGAACGATGGATAAAGGTTGAATATGTTTTGACCTGATCAAAAGAACGCCGAGATTTTTCTCCACACTCATGCCGATTGCTTTTTAGAGGGCCTCAAGATCAGACCATTGACCTGATACCTGGAAGCACGTCACCGAACCGGCCACCTTACCGTGTGAGCCGAGTACAGAATGAAAAGATTATGAACCAAGTGAAAGACCTCTTGGAAAAGGGTCTTGTCCAGCCTAGTACTTCACTGTATTGCTCTCCAGTGTTGTTGGATTTGAAGAAAGACGGATCTTGGAGGATGTGCATTGATTATAGAGCTCTCAACAAAATCACCATCAAGAACAGATTTCCGATTCCTAGGATCGATGGTATACTCGATAGGTTACAGGGATCCTCGTGCTTTAGTAGGATTGACTTGAAGAGTGGATATCATTAGATCCGAATCGCGTTGGGAGACGTCTACAAGACAGCTTTTCGGACGACTTTTGGGTTATTTGAGATTTTGGTGATGCCTTTTGGCTTAACCAATGCTCTTGCGACATTTAACCGGATGATGGACATGATTTTTTGAGAGTACAGGCTATTTGTGTTGACACTTTCTTTGATGATATCATTGTTTTCTCCAAGAATGAGGCAGAACACAGAGATCATCTGCTCGCAAACTCTGATGGTCCGTAAAGACAGTAAAATCCGCTCCGAGTAGGTAATGCCGCCACTGAGTAAGAGCATGGATAACCGCCAAAAGCTCTTTCTCATATATTTGTGTTGTCATCTTCGGCCTAGAGAACAATCGGCTCTCGTAAGCAATGACATGGCCTTCTTGCATCAAGACCGCACCCAGACTACGACCACAAGCATCACAATATACTTCAAATGACTTCTGCAAGTCCGACAAAGTCAAATCTGGTCTTGTAGTCAATTTCTCTTTCAATGTCTGAAAGGAAGTCACCTCTTTGGGTCCCCATGAGAAAGGTACTCCTTTCTATGTCAAGATATGCAAAGGGGAAGCAACCTCTACAAACTTTCGTATGAACCGCCTGTAGTACGAACACAATCCCAAGAAGCTTCTAACTTCATGGACATTCCTCAAATCGGGCCAATCACGGATAGTCTCTATCTTGGCCGAGTCCATTTGCACTCCTGCTGCTGACACAATGTGTTCCCAAAAGTGTATCTCTGGTAGGAAAAATTCACTTTTCTTTGCATTAATCACTAACGTGTGATCTCGTAATGCCTGAAAGACTTGAAGCAGATGATCTCTGTGTTCTGCCTCATTCTTGGAGAAAACAATGATGTCGTCAAAGAAAGTGTCAACAAATAGCCTGTACTCTCGAAAAATCCTGTCCATCATCCGGTTAAATGTCGCAAGAGCATTGGTTAAGCCAAAAGGTATCACCAAAAACTCAAATAACCCAAAAGTTGTCCGAAAAGCTGTCTTGTAGACATCTCCTGGCGCTATCCTGATTTGATGATATCCACTCTTCAAGTCAATCCTGCTAAAGCACGAGGATCCCTGTAACCTGTCGAGTATATCATCGATCCTAGGAGTCGGAAATCTATTCTTGATGGTGATTTCGTTGAGAGTGCTATAATCGATGCACATTCTCCAAGATCCATCTTTCTTCAAAACCAACAACACTGGAGAGCAATACGGTGAAGTACTAGGCTGGACAAGACCCTTTTCCAAGAGGTCTTTCGCTGGGTTCATAATCTTTTCATTCTGTACTCGGCTCACACGGTAAGGTGGCCGATTCGGTGGCGTGCTTCCAGGTATCAGATCAATGGTTTGATCTTCAGGCCCTCTGAAAAGCAATCGGCATGAGTGTGGAGAAAAATCTCGGCGTTCTTTTGATCAGGTCAAAACATATTCAACCTTTATCCATCGTTCAGTTCTCTCCCAAAAGAATGAGTAAGAAACTGAAGTGTATCAAGTTCAATCTCTAAGCCCTTCATTTATCAAAGTCGCTTTCTCGGCCCGGTAGTCAACCACGGCGTAGTTCTTGTGGTACGAAGGGATCCTGAGTAGAACGTTACTCGCGTGCCCTGAACACCCCTGTCATTGCAAACGAAGTTTGCAATGCTCGGTGTAATGGCAACATCCCATCCGGGTGCCGCTCGAACTACCTGCGCCTGTGGCGTCAGTCTGTCGGGCGTAATTCCAAATCGAGCCGCCAATTCCAAGTGAAAAGAAGTTGGCCTTGGCTCCTTCAAAAGAGCTCCTTGATCCTTCACTTTGCCCCAAAAGCGGCAAAGTTTGTACTTTCATTCATTAGATTCGGTGCAGGTCCCACGCCATGTGGTACCAGTTCTGCTTTTCTATCTGCCTTTTCTGCCACGTTCCTCAGCTGCTCTCGAACTCTTAGGCCTGTTGTCGTCTTTATCATTCTGTTCTTTCTGTGCCTTTTTAGGACACTTCGTGGAGATATGTCCATGTTCCCCGCATCCAAAGCCTTCCCCTCTTTGATGAAGCGAGCTCTCTCCTCTAGAGTAAGCTTGGGTCGTGCATCCTTTTTCTTTGGGTTGCTCTTTTTCTTTCCACTTTCATTCCCAGAACTCTGTTCGGCTCGTTGTATCATGGCCTCATCTGTGGGGTAGGTCAGACTGCGAGAGTGAATGGCAAAGCCCCGCTTAGCATGGCTCATCAACTCCTGAATAGAAGCTAACTTCTGTTCCAAGCAGTGATCTCGGATCTTTGTAGGTAGACCCAAGGTAAACCGCTCAATCTGTTCTCTGAATGAGATCTTCTTGAATGAAGAAGCGGGTAGAAAAGAGCTCTAGAATCTTTCACAATAAGCATTGATTGTATCTTTCTTGGTCATCCGAAGATGGTTCCAAGCAGCTCGTATATCTCGTTCATATTCTTGCGTCAACCAAGAAGAAATAAAAAGCTTCTTAAATTTCAGCCATTTAACTGGCGGAGTCTTGTTTAAAAGAAGCGTGGACCACCAAGTACGAGCATTCCTCTTAAAGTAAGAGGCAGCTCTCCGAATCTTGAAGTGCTCTGAATAGCGTCCTCCCGCGAAAGCGATGTCAAACTGCTGCATAAAAGACAAAGCCTTCGAAGCATCTGAGTATCCTGAAAAAGTATCAAACTTGATCGAGTGGCCACCTTCCTTAAACTCTCGGACTTTCTTGCTTTTATCTTCGAGAAAGTCATACTGGTTATTTTGTAAGAATTCTTCTTGTTCGCATAAAACTTTCCGTCATCGGAATCTGAGCTGTCTGTAGACGAGTCCTCAGTAGAATTGTCAGTCTCTGGGCGAGATTTAGTCTTCTTGCCTTTTTCTTGCCCTTTCCAAAGCGTTGCTTCTTGCTTCGCTTTTTACCTTTTCTGTCTTCTTCGCTCGAATTCGAGGAGCTAGAAGAACTGCCAGAAGAAGAAGAAGACGAAGACTGGGTACTCCTTCAAATCGAATACGCTTCTTCTGTTTCTTTGCCTTGTCAAAAGTCGACTGACGACCCAAATAACCTGGAAACTCAGTGCTTTTCTTTTGCTTTTTGCCATGCTTTTTTTTTTTGGCTTTCTTTTGCACGTCGAGAAGCTGAGCAATCCGTGCATCAACCACGTTCTCCAGTTCCTTCTCCGTATATTTCTTGGAGGCAGAAGGTTTCTTGAGAGCGGGTTTCGGGAGTGGTGTTGTGGTTCTCTGCCACTCCATCTGTACCTCTTCCAAAGAGGTATGGTTCATATATTTTTCCATCGTCGAGTCCTTGGCAAAATTGAGCATCATGTTTGTTGCATCATCAATCAATTTTCGACTCTCCATCTCTTGCTGCTCCGCTGGAGTAGGCCTAGGCGGGCCATACTCCATCTCCAGATGCAGAGGGAGTCGACTGATCATTGCCTGAAGCCATAGGTGCCGCGGATTTTTTTTTTCGGGGATCGCATTTCCCATAGAAGAGAAATTGGCCGTGCTCTGATACCACTGTAACAGACTTGGACACTCCAAGTCAAGAATCAACCGCTACAGCACCAAATAACCACTTCAAAACAAGTCAGAGATCACAATAGATGTACACTGGCCCGACGGAGTTTCGTGCCTAGAGATATTGGCCCCAAAGACTGGCGCCCCTTTCGGTATTTCTTTTTATATTAATCAAATCAAAGTACAAGAGAGTGGCTAGGGTTTCACTCTCAGACTCTGCGTCCAGATGCTCTGAGAAGTGAGGCCCTCACCACTAATTCAAAGGTTACAAGGGATGCCCAAAAGCAGATCCCCAAAAGCTTCAAATCAAAAGCAATTGCTCTCTCTCTCTCTCACAGAGAGTCAAAACTTGAAAGCAAAAGCATTCTCTCTCTCTTTCTCATATTGTAGAGAAAAAGAAAAATTTGCGTTGCTCATCGTTTTCATTTTTTTTTCTTTTTTTAATAGCCTCCGGGATTTCCGAAAATTAGGGTTTTTGGCAAAAATTAGGGTTTGCAGGAATTTTAGGGTTTCTGGCAGAAATTAGGGTTTTTGCTGTTTGTAGTCACGTCATCACTTTGTGACAAACACAGTCCCAAGAAGCTTCTAACTTCATGGACATTCTTCAAATCGGGCCAATCATGGATAGTCTCTATCTTGGCCGGGTCCATTTGCACTCCAGCTGTTGAGACAATGTGTTCCAAAAAGTGTATCTCTGGTAGGAAAACTTCACTTTTCTTTGCATTAATCACTAACTTGTGATCTCGTAATGCCTGAAAGACCTGAAGTAGATGATCTCTGTGTTTTGCCTCATTCTTGGAGAAAACAATGATGTCGTCAGAGAAAGTGCCAACAAATAGTCTGTACTCTCGAAAAATCTTGTCCATCATCCGGTTAAATGTCGTAGGAGCATTGGTTAAGCCAGAAGGCATCACCAAAATCTCAAATAACCCAAAAGTAGTCCGAAAGGTTGTCTTGTAGACGTCTCTCGACGCGACTCGGATCTGATGATATCCACTCTTCAAGTCAATCCTGCTAAAGCACGAGGATCCTTGTAACCTGTCGAGTATATCATCGATCCTAGGAATCGGAAATCTGTTCTTGATGGTGATTTTGTTGAGAGCTCTATAATCGATGCACATCCTCCAAGATCCGTCTTTCTTCAAAACCAACAACATTGGAGAGCAATACGGTGAAGTACTAGGATGGATAAGACCCTTTTCCAAGAGGTCTTTCACTTGGTTCATAATCTCTTCATTCTGTGCTCGGCTCACACGGTAAGGTGGCCGGTTCGGTGGTGTGCTTCTAGGTATCAGATCAATGGTATGATCTTCAGGATGAGCAGGGGGTAACTCTCCTGGTAGGCCCTCTGAGAAGCACTCGGCGTGAGAGTGGAGAAAATCTTAACGTTCTTTATCAAGTTTAGACATATTTGTCCTATCCTTATCGCTCTATTCTTTCATAAAGATCGAGTAAAAAAACAGACTGGATTTCATTAATTTCGAAATGGCCGAAGCCGATACAATAGGGTCAGACTCGCCCTTCAGTTTAATGTCAAGTACAATTGTTCTGCCCTTTTTTGTAGTCAAAGTCGCTTTTCTCGCCCGATAATCGTCCACGGCGTTGTTCTTGTGGTACCAGGGAATCCCTAAGAGAACATCACAACCCTTCAAAGGAATTATGAAGAAGTCCTCATGCCCCAAATACCCCTGACAATGCAACCGAAGTTTGCCAATGGCAGGTGTAATGGCTACGTCCCTGCTGGGTGCCGCTAGAACTGCCTCTGCAAGTGGTCCCATCAGATCGGGAGTAATCTCGAGCCGCGCCGCCAATTCCGGTGAAATGAAGTTGGCCTTGGCTCCTCCATCAAAGAAAATCAAGGCCTCTTGATCTTTCACATTGACCCAAGCTCGGCAAAGTTTTGTACTCTCATCCATGGTGTCGGGATCGATACCCACACAATCTGGAACCAGTCCTGTTTTCATCTTGCCTTTTCGTCCACGTTCCTCAGCTGCTCTCGAACTCTCAAGCCTGTCGTCGTCCTTATCATTTTGTTCTTTCTGTGCCTTTTTAGGGCACTTCGCGGAGATGTGTCCCGGTTCCCCGCATCCAAAGCACTTCCCCTCTTTGATGAATCGAGCTCGTTCCTGAGGAGTAAGCTTGGGTCGCGCATCCTTTTTCTCTGGGTTGCTCTTTTTCCTTCTACTTTCATTCCCAGAAGTCTGTTCGGCTCGTTGTGTCATGTTTTCATCTGTGGGGTAAGTTGTTGCTAAATTGGCTTTATCTGACATAAAAATAATTCTAAATGAATTATTGGATTTATAAGTGAGAGGGTTTTCTCGCGTGGAACATCAAGGAAAAATAATTCTAAATGAATTATTGGAATTTTAAGTGAGAGGGTTTTTCTCATTGGAGACATCCGAGTACAGAGTATTCCTAGTGCGTCATTCAAAGTAATGACGATAGCACCGTGAACGAGAATATCTGTAAGGCCACCAGGAACGGGTACTTCTGATGCGTCACATCGGATGGGTGACACGGAGCATCGGGAAGAAGTATCCGACCATCCGGGAACGGACATCTCTGATGCGTCATAGGATGGGTGACATAGAGCATCGTGAAGGGGATTGCACCGTAAGTTCGGTAGGAAAGGACTAGGTGATGGATATTCCTGATGCGTCACATGGTGGGTGACGGGGCATCGGAAAGGGGATATCCATAGTCGAGCGGAAATCCGAACTGGAAAGAGGAATACGCGTAAAGACGCAAGCACAAGAATAAAGATGGGTTCTGAGAAGCTTTTCTTAAAAAAGCGGAAAATTTGAACGAGTTTTCCGGGAAGAGCAAACGCTTTCCCGCGAGGAATCTATGTTTGCATTGCATTCGTGCATGTGGTAGCATCCAGGGACGCCTGGGAAGTGCTGTGAAAGCATTGATTTTAACTTATAAGGTTTTATTGAGTTTTTGGGCAGGTTCAGACCAATTTTAAAAATATGCCGGCCGTCCACTTAATAAGTGGGCAGCCACTTAGAAAATAAAGCAACAAAACCAGCCAGCGAATTCTCTCTCCCTATTTCGGGTAGAACAGAAAAAAGAAAAAAAAGAAAAAAAATGGCCGCGATCTCTCCGCGAGCAGCTATTCGTGCCATGGTGAAGGAGCTATAAAAGCACCACATGCCCTCACCGAAGGGAGGTTGCCAACGCCAGCAAGAGAAGACTCTGCCGCTAGAAGACGCGAGAGATCGTGAGACTACGAAGCACGGAAGTCGCTTTTCTCGCGCAAGAGCGACAGGTACCTATTGTGGATTCGCCATACGAATTGTTGTCATGTGTTTGCGTGTGTGTTTGCAGGTACTTCAGCGCGAAGGAGAAGCGAGAACGTTTCGGCCTACGCTTGGGAATTCCGGAAACGGAATTCGGAAATTGTCTGCGGAGTCTCAACTCCGAGTACAGACGGAAAAAGGATTGAGAGCTCTCGGATTTCCCTTACGGGAAGGAACGACCATCCAGTCAGAGATTTAGAACGGAGGGGTTTTCTCCGGTTCTTGTGCTTGTAAAAAGATTCTCCCTAATAAAGAATTCTCTTTAAGGGGGGGGGGACCAACCCATCTTCTGGTCCCCAGTACTGTGTCAATCTTCTCACTCTCTATTTATTTCTCTCTATATCCTCTGGCTTCAGTAATAAGTGATAAATCCTATTTATCCGAATGTATTTTATATTGTTATACGCTCCCGTTTGTGACAGTGGTATCAGAGCATGGTCTCCTCTCTTTCTCTGTAAAGGAGGACGACTCTGGGAAGATACGGGAAGAAGCCATGACAAGCCAAGAGAGAAGTAAGCAGGCGGAAACCTAAGCCCTGCAAGAAAAAGCTCGCAGAGTTGGAATTTTTTTTCTCTCTGCAAGAAGTCGACACAAGACTTGGGATTCTCTGAGAAGGCAACAAGAGCATGATGCTCAAGAACCTAGAGAATCCAAGGAGTGGAATGCTCGAGATCCTTTAGAATTCAGAAGATATCCATGAACATCAATCCAGAACCATAGCCAAGAAATCCCGTCATCTCGGGAAGGATATGAAGAAGGTCTTTAGACCTCAGAACCCTCCGATCAAGTTTGATACTTTTGACGGAAGAGAATATGCCCCGAAAGCTCCCACTTTCATTTGACAGTATGAAGTTGCCTTTGCAAACGGCAATTTCTGAGAAGCGTTGAAGGTGAGGCATGTGACCAAACACCTCAAGGGGATTGCAAGTACTTGGTGGTATACCAAAGCTTTGCAAGGAACTTACAACAAGACTTGGATTCAATTCAATGCTGAATTTTTTTTCCTCTACGCTTTGAGGAAGGCATCCAAGAAGATTGGGATCGGTTTGCCCAATAGAAATACGAGCAAGTCCAAGCAAGTAGTGGTTCACTCTTGCCAAGGTAGCTCCACTCTTGACCCTCTCTGAGGAAGGAAAGATGAAGAAATTGAACGAAGGACTTTTGCCCGAATTTTGTAAACCCATCTGCAATATACTTTGCAGCAGATGGTGGAGTCAACAATAAAAGCTGAAAGTGTACACCTTGATGTACATAGAATACAATCCCCGCAGTGGGACGAGAACCATTGAACACAGAAACAACGAATTTTTGTTACCTCTCCTCGAAGGATACATTGCTATTCGGAGAAAGTTTGGAGTAAGGGAATTCAATCTAACTCCCGAGTTTTTGACCCTCAAACTTTAAGTGAGGGGGCAGGTCTTGGATCAAAGTTAAATCTTTGAGGAACTCATAAAATGCGTATTGCTTTTATGCACGAGATATGAATGTGTCTGACCAGGACAATCACTCTCGCGTATTTATGAGAGTAGGATCAATTTGAAACATTGTTTTCTGAGATGAATTGGTTTGCTCAACCATCCGGAAGGTCAACTATTGATCTCGTATCCGGTAGTTCACAAACAAATTACCTGCTATTGCGGGTAGGACGGCAGAAAGGAAGGAACCATTCAGATCTTTCAACCAAGAAAGCTTTCACTAAGCTTGAATACTCTTTAAGCCCACACCCCCTACCCGGTAAGGGAAGATATGGTAGTGCTTTTCGCACAAGTGAATGAACACTCTTTACGAGGGAAGGAACAAGCGACGACTACGGCCTATGCTCGAGGAATCCAAGGATTGAAATCCTAGATTATTTGATGAGCGGGTTTTGCTCTAAGATCGAGCCAAGGGATCGTCAAGTTGAGCGTCTTTGCTGTAAGGATCTTACAAAGGGAAGGTAATTTCCCAGGTTCATTGAAACTCTAACACAGCTTAAGCATTATGTACACTTTTGAGTACATGGATAACACACGAAGATGCAGACCTATGCCAAGGAACTGGACGAGAGTTTGTTATACTCTCTTGAGCGCCTTTTTGCGCGCAAGAATATTCCGACACGAGAATCTCTATTTGAGATGTGTTTGGGAGAAGGAATCTACGGAGAAGAGGTTTTCCGATGGTCATTGATCATTGAGTACGCTATGTGCTTTTACCATTACAGTAGCAACTTTTGGTTGCGGTATATGTTTCTCCATGAGCAGGTCAAGTAGCATTTACACGCTGCTGGAATAAATTCGAACTATTATGTTCGTAAGAATATAGTTCGCCAACCGTTTCAAAATGGTAAGAATTACATATGGGAGAACATCCCTGAGAATCAAAGAGGATTCGCTCTATTGTGAACTGGGTTTGAACGTACGTTCCGAAAATGCTATGGCTAGAATCCTATCTGCCTGGGATTTTGCAAGTCGTCATTGATGCTCGCAAGGTGAATCATTTTTTATGATTTTGTAAGGAAGAGACGCTAATGGGCGTCGGGAAATCACTGCTGGTGGTAATAACTCGCAGGAGGAAACGATTGGAAGGAAGTGCTGTCGTGCACAAGGAATCTTCGGCCTGGAACCGTCCGCCCACGTTGAGCAACGGCTTGGAACAAGAACCTTCTTTAAGGTGATCGCAAATTGTGGAAGAAAGACATCGAGTTTAATGCTCTATGACTTGAGCATTCCCTATGTGGGAGGACACAAGAGGTTTAAAACCCTCTGGACTAACAACGCAGGATTATGCGCAAGGACAAATACCTAGATTGATTTCTAGGAAGATTATTCTTCTCGAAACAATTTGCCTACCCACAGCAAAGGCCCGGAATAAGAACTTACTTTGGTAAGATGACACACTTTGTCTGCCACACAGGAAGATTCACAAGAGCTTAATGCTCTCGACATGCCCTATGCGGGATGACAGAAGAGGTTTAATATCCTCGGGACTAATAGCGCAAGGTTATGCGCAAGGACATAGACCTAGATTGATTTCTAGGAGGAATTATTCTTCTCGGGATTGAGAAGGTGGAATTGAGTTAACAGATTCTCGGATGAGGAAACTTCCAATCTGTTGGAAAGACGCGAATGACGAGTTCTTACATGGCTCGTAAGTTTGATGAATGGTGAAGGATATCCTTGAGGTACTAGAGGAAGGACATGAAGCGGTAAGGTAAGTATTGAATTCTTGAATTTTTGTTTAATTTAATTTTTAAGTTCTCTTTTGAGAAAGGACTAGCTCAACTCACCATTGAGAAAGATTTGGAATCTTTCCGGTTTCTCCCCGGCAGTTCAGTTGGACCTCTACAGTTGAGGACAACTGTTTATAAGTGAGAGGGATGTTGCTAAATTGGCTTTATCTGACAGAAAAATAATTCTAAATGAATTATTGGATTTATACGTGAGAGGGTTTTCTCGCTTGGAACATCAAGGAAAAATAATTCTAAATGAATTATTGGAATTTTAAGTGAGAGGGTTTTTCTCATTGGAGACATCCGAGTACAGAGTATTCCTAGTGCGTCATTCAAAGTAATGACGATAGCACCGTGAACGAGAATATCTGTAAGGCCACCAGGAACGGGTACTTCTGATGCGTCACATCGGATGGGTGACACGGAGCATCGGGAAGAAGTATCCGACCATCCGGGAACGGACATCTCTGATGCGTCATAGGATGGGTGACATAGAGCATCGTGAAGGGGATTGTACCGTAAGCTTGGTAGGAAAGGACTAGGTGATGGGTATTCCTGATGCGTCACAAGGTGGGTGACGGGTGCATCGGAAAGGGGATATCCATAGTCGAGAGGAAATCCAAATTGGAAAGAGGAATACGCGTAAAGACGCAAGCACAAGAATAAAGATGGGTTCTGAGAAGCTTTTCTTAAAAAAGCGGAAAATTTGAACGAGTTTTCCAGGAAGAGCAAACGCTTTCCCGCGAGGAATCTATGTTTGCATTGCATTCGTGCATGTGGTTGCATCCAGGGACGCCTGGGAAGTGCTGTGAAAGCATTGATTTTAACTTATAAGGTTTTATTGAGTTTTTGGGCAGGTTCAGACCAATTTTAAAAATATGCCGGCCGTCCACTTAATAAGTGGGCAGCCACTTAGAAAATAAAGCAACAAAACCAGCCAGCGAATTCTCTCCCTATTTCGGGTAGAACAGAAAAAAGAAAAAAAAGAAAAAAAATGGCCGCGATCTCTCCGCGAGCAGCTATTCGTGCCGTGGTGAAGGAGCTATAAAAGCACCACATGCCCTCACCGAAGGGAGGTTGCCAGCGCCAGCAAGAGAAGACTCTGCCGCCAGAAGCCGCGAGAGATCGCGAGACTACGAAGCACGGAAGTCGCTTTTCTCGCACAAGAGCGACAGGTACCTATTGTGGATTCGCCATACGAATTGTTGTCGTGTGTTTGCGTGTGTGTTTGCAGGTACTTCATTGCGAAGGAGAAGCGAGAAGGTTTCGGCCTACGCTTGGGAATTCCGGAAACGGAATTCGGAAATTGTCTGCGGAGTCTCAACTCCGAGTACAGACGGAAAAAGGATTGAGACCTTGTCTCTCGGATTTCCCTTACGGGAAGGGACCATCGAGTCAGAGATTTAGAACGGAGGGGTTTTCTCCGGTTCTTGTGCTTGTAAAAAGATTCTCCCAATAAAGAATTCTCTTTAAGGGGGGGGGACCAACCCATCTTCTGGTCCCCAGTACTGTGTCGATCTTCTCACTCTCTATTTATTTCTCTCTATATCCTCTGGCTTCAGTAATAAGTGATAAATCCTATTTATCCGAATGTATTTTATATTGTTATACGCTCCTGTTTGTGACATAAGTCAGACTGCCAGAGTGAATGGCAAAGCCCCGCTTCGCATGACTCATCAACTCCTGAATAGAAGCTGACTTCTGCTCCAAGCAGTGATCTCGGATCTCTGTAGGTAGACCCAAGGTGAACCGCTCAATCTGTTCTTTGAACGTGATCTTTTTGAATGAAGAGGCGGGTAGAAAAGAGCTCCAGAATCTTTCACAATAAGCATTGATTGTATCTTTGTTGGTCATCCGAAGATGGTTCCAAGCAGCTCGTATATCTCGTTCATATTCTTGCTTCAACCAAGAAGAAATAAAAAGCTTTTTGAATTTCAGTCATTTAACTGGCGCATTCTTGTTTAAAAGAAGCGTGGACCACCAAGTACGAGCATTCCCCTTAAGGTAAGAGGTAGCTCTCCGAATCTTTGAGTGCTCTGAATAGCGTCCTCCCGCGAAAGCAATGTCAAGCTGCTGTATAAACGACAAAGCCTTCGAAGCATCTTAGTATCCTGAAAAGGTATCAAACTTGATCGAGTGGCCACCTTCCTTAAACTCTCGGACTTTCTTGCTTTTATCTTCGAGAAAGTCATACTGGTTGGCTTTGTAAAAATTCTTCTTGTTCGCATAGAAGTTTCCATCATCAGAATCTGAGCTGTCTGTAGACGAGTCCTCAGTAGAACTTTCAGGCTCTGTGCGAGATTTAGCCTTCTTTGCCTTTTTCTT
The DNA here is from genome assembly GCF_014529385.1 of Adiantum capillus-veneris. Lineage (NCBI taxonomy): Eukaryota > Viridiplantae > Streptophyta > Polypodiopsida > Polypodiales > Pteridaceae > Adiantum > Adiantum capillus-veneris. The sequence continues at coordinate 161,492,171 of NC_140940.1, read as the reverse complement.
GCCCTTTCCGAAGCTTTGTCTCTTGCTTCGCTTTTTACCTTTTTTGTCTTCTTCGCTCGAATCTGAAGAGCTAGAAGAATTGTTAGAAGAAGAAGAAGAAGAACTGGGTACTCCTTCAAATCGAACACGCTTCTTCTGTTTCTTTGCCTTATCAAAAGTTGACTGACGACCCAAATATCCCGGGAAGTCAGTGCTTTTCTTCTGCTTTTTGCCGTGCTTTCTTTTGCGTGTCAAAAAGCTGGGCGATCCATGCATCAACCACCTCTTCTAATTCCTTCTCTGAATATTTCTTGTGAGCAGAAGGTTTCTTGAGAGTGGGTGTAGTGGTTTTCTGCCACTGCTCATGCACTTCCTGAAAAGACGTTTCGCTCATATATTTTGCAAATTTTGGGTCCTTCGCAAAATTGAGCATCATCTTCATTGCATCGCCGATCAACTAGTGACGCTCCATCTCTCGCTGCTCCGCCTGAGTAGGTCGAGGCGGGCCATACTCTTTACCGGGATCTTCGTTGTGATCCGTGCCCGCATCTCGAGAAGCAGAGGGAGTCGACTGATCCTTGCGTGAAGCTATAGGTGCCGCGGAAAAGAAAATTGGGGATCGGATTTCCCGTAGAAGAGAAATCGGCTGTGCTCTGATACCACTGCAACAGACTTGGACACCCCAAGTCAAGAATCAATCGCGACATCACCAAATAACCACTTCAAACAATTCATAGATCACAATAGATTTGCATTGGCCCGGCGGAGTTCCTTGCCTAGAGATATTGGCCCCAAAGAGTGGCGCCCCTTTCGGTATTTCAAAGTACAACAGAGTGGGTCGGGATGCACTCTCAGACTCTTCGTCCAGATGCTCTCAGAAGTGAAGACCCAAACCACGTATTTAAATGTTTACAAGGGATGCCCAAAAGCAGAGCCCCAAAAGCTTCAAAATCAAAAGCAACTGCTCTCTCTCTCTGTAACAAATTGTTGACGTATCAAAGCCCTGAAGAAGGGAGCCAACTTGCAGATGTCGGCCGAGGGGCCTAAACCCTAATTTCTGCCAGAAACCCTAACTGCTGAAACCCTAATTCTGGAAACCCTAACCCTAAAACCTGCAAACCCTAATTTCTGCCAGAAACCCTAACTGCTGAAACCCTAATTCTGGAAACCCTAACTCTAAAACCTGCAAACCCTAATTTCTGCCAGAAACCCTAATTGCTGCAAACCCTAATTCTAGAAACCCTAAGAAGAACAAGCAACAAAAGAAGTCCTACCAACTTATGGGGACCCCGTCCGATGGGGCCCCAAGTGACATAAAGGCATTAAAAATAAAGCAGAACACACTCAAAAGACTTTGCACATCAAAATATGATGATGTGGCACCTGTACGGACGTCCCGGAATTCGCGGCGGATTTTTAGGGAAATCCTGAAATTTTAGGAAAGTGATTTTTTGGAGTCAGCTTTTCATATTTGATGCTTTTAGGCTTTGGGCCTTTAAATATGAGCCTTGGGGGCACTCTCTGGCACTCTTCAGCGCGCAGATTGCAGAGGAGGTGCTCCCCGGCTGTTGTACTTTGCGAATCAGCAGTAATATAAAGAAATACCGAAAGGGGCGCCAAGGTTTGGGGCCAATACTCTCTGGGGTGGAATTTCGCCACTCCGTGTCGCGTGTCGTCTCTCTCTCTCTCTCTCTCCATTTCAGTTCAGTTGTTATTTGAAGTGCTTAAAGTTGTTCAGTCTGTTCTTTTCTATTGGCACGTGGTGCCCGCATTTGTGACAGTGGTATCAGAGCATCAGGCGTGTGCTTTTCTGAAAGCATACCGGTCCTACAAAAGAGCAGACAGAGCTATTGGAATTGAATTATATTTGAGGTATCAGCCACTCCCACCCTTACTTCATCGCGCATCGGGCGCGCTCCCGTCTTCACCGCTCATGTCTTACATGGCATAAGCCATGCAAGAGAAGGATCCAGATTTGTTTCAAGTCATTGTTTTTCTCAGAAGCAGTGCCATGCAGATGTTGATGTCTATAGCTACCAAGCAGCATACTCCAAGTACTTGGCAAGCTTTCAAGAAAATTTTTGCCCGAAGTTATATGGTTTCTGACATCTTCCTTCGGAGTGCAACTTCTGGCAGAGTGGGGTATCCTGAAATGCTTGCCATGGAAACCCTAGCAGATTATAAATTGAAATTTCTCAACATCTCTCAGTAGATGTCTCTTCACGAGCAGATGACCTTGGAGGTTCAGTGTGATTGCTATCTCTTGGGACTACCATCGCCGCCAAAGAAACACTGTCTGTCCAAGAGCTGATGGACGATGTTGTGCTCGGCTACGACCTCATGGAAGGAACCTAACCCTAATTTTTGGTGCAGGTTTCAAGATGGAAAGTCAGTCGATTTTACGAGCTCGATTGATGTCGAGATTGCTTTTTAAGTTTAAGTTGTGTTTGATCTTGTTTGGTGATCCTGTTTGGAATTTGTTTGAAATGGATGATATCTGTTTTGAACCTGTTTTGGTGCCGATTTGAATTGTTTGACTCTGGTTTGATACTGGTTTCAATGATTGGTGATTTTACTCCTGGGTGGAGAAGTGAGAAATACTGTCTTGATATTGTTTGAACCTCGGAACGACGCAGGCCGATGCCTGGGGAGCGTTTTGTTGTATGCTTGAACCTCCGAGCGACGCAGACTGCGGTCTGGGGAGCGTTTGGTTGTACAGTCCTCTGAGCTCATGGCCCGGACCTTCTTAGGTTATTTGCGGGGGGAGTGACGAGGTAGTCGTTGAGTAGCTTCATACCGCAGACCGTTTGTCTCGGAGGAGTGCTCAGCGGCGCTGTTTGTAGTGTCTTGTAACATGCATATGTGAGCATTTGTGTTGCATTGTGATGTGTCAATTACTGAATATTCCTAATTGGATGAGATTGCCTGGGTATGTAATTTTAGTGCATCAAGACACCCGTGGAAGATCAGTACGGTCTGGGTGTGATGGCTAATTTTGCTACGCCGGAATATCAAGAGTTCCAATCTGGACGAAAGGAGAAGCTAACTCCTTGATCAAAACAGCCGAAGGAGAAGCTAACTCCTTGATCAAAAGAGCGGAAAGGAGAAGCTAACTCCTTGATCAAAAGAGCAGAAAGGAGAAGCTAACTCCTTAATAAAAAGAGCAAATTGATTGTCCCTCGGAATGTCCCTCGGAATGACCCTCGGAAATTTTTGAGCTAACTTGAGTTGTTTTGCAGATATGCTGTAATCGCGGACGATTACTCTCTTTCAAGAAGGGGAGATGTAACAAATTGTTGACGTGTCAAAGCCCTGAAGAAGGGAGCCAACTTGCAGATGTCGGCCGAGGGGCCTAAACCCTAATTTCTGCCAGAAACCCTAACTGCTGAAACCCTAATTCTGGAAACCCTAACCCTAAAACCTGCAAACCCTAATTTCTGCCAGAAACCCTAACTGCTGAAACCCTAATTCTGGAAACCCTAACTCTAAAACCTGCAAACCCTAATTTCTGCCAGAAACCCTAATTGCTGCAAACCCTAATTCTAGAAACCCTAAGAAGAACAAGCAACAAAAGAAGTCCTACCAACTTATGGGGACCCCGTCCGATGGGGCCCCAAGTGACATAAAGGCAAAATAAAGGAGAACACACTCAAAAGACTTTGCACATCAAAATATGATGATGTGGCACCTGTACGGACGTCCCAGAATTCGCGGCGGATTTTTAGGGAAATCCCGAAATTTTAGGAAAGTGATTTTTTGGAGTCAGCTTTTCATATTTGATGCTTTTAGGCTTTGGGCCTTTAAATATGAGCCTTGGGGGCCCTCTCTGGCACTCTTCAGCGCGCAGATTGCAGAGGAGGTGCTCCCCGGCTGTTGTACTTTGCGAATCAGCAGTAATATAAAGAAATACCGAAAGGGGCGCCAAGGTTTGGGGCCAATACTCTCTGGGGTGGAATTTCGCCACTCCGTGTCGCGTGTCGTCTCTCTCTCTCTCTCTCTCTCTCCATTTCAGTTCAGTTGTTATTTGAAGTGCTTAAAGTTGTTCAGTCTGTTCTTTTCTATTGGCACGTGGTGCCCGCATTTGTGACACTCTCTCTCTCTCTCTCTCAGAGTCTAACTGAAAGCAAAAGCATTCTCTCTCTTTCTCATTGCGTGGAGGAGAAAAAGCACCTTGCTGCAAAACGCGCCGCAAAACTCGCCGCAATTCACGGAAGTCTGTACCAGCTGCCACGTGGCATCTCCCCGGCAATTTTAGAGTTTCCTGGAATTAGGGTTTCAGCCAGAAATTAGGGTTTGCCGCAAATTAGGGTTTTTGGCAGATATTAGGGTTTGCAGGAATTTTAGGGTTTCAGCCAGAAATTAGGGTTTTTGCTGTCCGCCACATCATCACTTTGTGACACATAAAGGCACAAGGACAGACTGAAGACAGGCCAGAGAGTTCTAGAGCAGCGGAGGAACGTGGTAGAAAAGGCAAGATGAAAGCAGGATTGATACCGGATTGCATGGGAACCGACCCAAGCCAGATGGATGAAAGTACAGAACTTTGCCGCGCTTGGGGCAAAGTGAGATCAGGAAGCCCTTAGCCCAACTTAATTTCACCTGAATTGGCGGTGCGGCTCGAGATTACGCCCGACAGGATGGGGCCGCTGGCGGAGGTAGTTCTAGCGGACGAGATGTAGCCATTACGCCTGTCATTGGCAAACTACGTTTGCATTGTCAGGGGTATTTAGGCCACGAGGACTTTTACAACATGCCTTGGGAAGGGTGTGACGTCCTCCTAGGAATCCCTTGGCCCGTCCCTATTATATAGGCTTTGGGAATTTCAAAATTAATGAAATCCAGCCTTTTTGTTTACTCGATCTATTTGAAAGAATGAATGATGAACATCGAATGAACATGTCTGAACTAGAGAAAGAACGACAAGATTTTTTGCATTTTAGGCATTGCGTCATCACAAAATAGTTATCAATGCCAAAAAGAGCGAGTTTTTATTGCCGGAGATACACTTTTTGGGACACATCGTCTCAGCAACAAGAGTATAGATGGACCCAGCCAAGATTGAGACTATCTGCGATTGGCTAGACTTGAAGAATGTTCATGAAGCTAGAAGCTTTTTGGGCTTGTGTTCTTACTACCGGCGGTTCATTCGGAAGTTTGCAAAGGTAGCTTCCCCTTTGCACTTATTGACTTAGAAAGGAGTCCTTTTCTCGTGGGGACTGACAGAGGTGACTGCCTTTTAGACACTTAAGGAAAAATTGACTACTGGACCAGTGTTGGCTTTGCCAGACTTGCAAAAGCCATTCAAAGTTTATTGTGATGCTTGTGGTCGTAGTCTGGGAGCGGTCTTAATGCAAGAAGGCCATTAGATTGCCTATGAAAAATCGATTGTTTTCAAGGCCAAAATTGATAGCACAGATTTATGACACAGAGCTATGGGAGTGATTCATGCTCTTACTCGGTGGCGACATAACCTAATCGGAGCCGATTTCACGGTCTTTACTGATCATCAGAGTTTACGCTACTTCTTGTCACAGAGGCAGTGAAACCGGCCCGTGGGGCGGTAGGCTTTGGCTTTCACCTGAAATTCTATACTTTAGACACACACAGAGAGAACGTGCAAAGGAAACCTACGACGGGAATTAACACTCAAACACACACATGGCTTGGAAGATAGAATGCTTCGAGCAAACGCTGACAACCTGTAGGCCCCAAAATTGGCGGCCCTTTCGGTATTTTTTAATACTTTGAGAGGGTAAATTACAAAGAAGAGTCCTGGGAATCCTTTACCTGTATCCCGCTAGATACCACCTGTTTTGGCCAAATTTCGGCAGCATAACAACCCCAAAACTTGCGCGAAACCAATTCCCCTGCTAGAACTCACTTCCACTGGTATAAATCCTCTGATTCCTGCCCAAAAACAGTAAATTCAGCACGCTGTATTTACTGGTTTTTGCCCTGTTTTTAGCCCCAAACAGTACCCGAACCGTGCCCCAATGGTTCTGGCGTCAGCATGGCTGAAAAACATTCAATTTACAGGGCATACACAGTGCTGAAAACGCACCTGTACGGTGAGGTTATGACCCTCACCGGTGCCTGCTATGGAGTAGCAGTTAGCTACCCCTGTTCCTGCTCAAGGAGGCTCTTGCCTCATCACAAAAGCATGAAACCACACAGCTGTACATCGGTCAAATGAAGAGCCCTCTTGTGGGGCATCTCATAATTGCACGTAGGGGAGAGAGAGAGTAGTGTGTAGTGTGCAAGGCATCACTCCTAGCACCACACTGTACATAGAGAGGAAAACAAGCACTCCATAGCTCTTAACCTGTGAAGCCATGAAAAATGAGCCCTTCTCTCTCTAAATTCAGCGCCAAATTTTTTGTAAGAGGCAAGTGCATGAAATTTGTGCCACTTGGCGCGATTACAAGCTTTTTCCCGTTTCGGGGTTGCCGCCTAAAAATCTCCCGACTGGTTGCCCAGTTGACTTCTCCGGCAGAGTTGTAAGGTGTTCCCCCGGTCATACCGAACCTAATGACGCGAACACATTTCACGGCCTAAAATAGCAGTTCCCTAATATTTAGGAGATGCTTCCGTTGGGCTCCCACTGGTCATCTGACTATCTATCCTCATTGGGACCGCATCCAAAAGTGCAATGTGGCCCAACTGTCGGATACTTTCTGTTGGTGATCCCACCTTGACTTTATACCTTTATTGAGTTCACTCCCTAGTATCCACCAACTTGCTAAGTGTGACGGGGGAACCTACACGACCTTGCACTGAGCCTAGACATCCACTTACTATACGAATTCCAGTGCCGACCAACTTCCCGTCTGCGGGTGAAACTACCGTTCACATTGGCCATACAATGTCCGATCATTTGTAACTTCAAAAAGAGGGTCTCAAAAATAAAACAAAAATCATTGGAAAGAAACCAACAACTAAGGTTAGCAGTTGCCACGTCCTCGTGATATAGTTAACAACTGCCACGTCCTCGTGACATACCCCCCTCTTGAAATCGCAAACGTCCTCGATTGCATTCCATAAATACACGCCATTGATGATCTTGACCCTCTTTTATCATCGCATGTATCCGCAAGAAAGGTTGTAATAGATAGATACAAATGACTTATGAGACCTTCATACTTTTGTCATTTCCATCTATTACACTGAATTCATATGTACATTTGATGTGCTAGCCCTATCATTACTCCTCTGCACACATTGGGTTGGGGCATAAGTAGGTTGTAACCCAAAGGCTTCAAGGTAAAGCTGCAATACATTTGGTGACTCTGACAGTTCATGCTCTTCCATCCACTTTGCATCCATAGGCGCATAGTTCTTGAACTTCTCCAAATAGCGTCTTGCAACCTGCCCTCTGACTTTTCTATCCTTATGTGCCAAAAATTGCTCAGGTACCAGGATCTCATCAAGTTCCTCAACTTTTGGCTGATCCTCATCTGGCATATTTTCTGGCACATCACCCACGAAGGGTCTTAGAAGACTCACGTGAAACGCATTATGAATCTTCCACGCATGAAGCAATTTCAGCATGTAAGCCACATTGTTGATCTTGTCAAGCACTTGAAAAGGCCCATAGTAACGCATGCTGAGCTTAGGAAACAACCGTTCCTTGCCCTTCATTTTCTTGAACCTTGCCTTTTCGAACCTTAACAGTACCCAATCACCAGGTGATAACAGCAATTCACAACGGTGACGATCAGTAGACTTTTTCTGCTTTGCCTGAGTCTTCTCCAAGGCAACTTTAATTTTCTTGTACTTCTCATCCATGTTCTCAACATATCGATCTGCCTCAAAGATGTTGTCCTTTGTATGCAAAATGGGAGAAACCTTTTTGCCGCCTTCAACAATCTCAAAAGGTGCTTTGCCCGTAGACGAACACACTGTATTATTGTACGCATATTCAAGCATAGGCAAATACTGTTCCCACTTGCCCTTATTATCTGAGACATAGCATTTCAACAGATCTAGGACAGTAGAATTAGCCTGACTGTCCATCAGTTTGTGGATGAAACGAAGACGAGAACTTGAGCGTAGTGCCCATGTTCTCAAACAATCCTCTCCAAAACAAACTGGTCATGTGAGGATCACGATCACTGACAATCGATTGTGGCATACCATGGTACTTAAAACACATTGTACATGAACAAGCGTGCCATCTGATTAGATTTTATCTTCTTCTTGACAGGGATAAAATGCGCCTGCTTGTTGCAGATCTAGGACAGTAGAATTAGCCTCTTCTGATTGTCCATCAGTTTGTGGATGAAACAAAGACGAGAACTTGAGCGTAGTGCCCATGTTCTCAAACAATTCTCTCCAAAACAAATTGGTCATGTGAGGATCACTATCACTGACAATCGATTGTGACATACCTTAAACACATTGTACATCAACAAGCGTGCCATTTGATCAGATTTTATCTTCTTCCTGACAGGGATAAAATGGGCCTGCTTGTTGAACTTGCAGATAATGGTCCATATACCATCATTCCCTGTTGGCGTTCTTGGAAGAGATAAAGTCCATAACAATGCTTTCCCATGGCTTATCTGTCACAAGACGGGCACCACGTGCCAATAGAAAAGAACAGACTGAACAGACTTTTAGCACTTCATTAACAATTGAACTGAGAGCGAGAGACGACACGCGACATGGAGTGACGAAATTCCACCCCAGAGAGTATTGGCCCCAAACCTTGGCCCCCATTTCGGTATTTCTTTATATTGCATCAACCTGGTACAAGCCGGTACTCCAGACTCTGCACCTTCGCCAGGAAGCATGCTAGAGAATGAGCCCTACCTAACCTCATATTTATATGCCCTAGGCCCCAAAAGCAGTTTATAGTAAAAAGCCTTCAAACTCAAAAGCATATTGTCCAAAAGCAAAGCCAAAAAGCTTCCAGCGTAATTTATGGAAATCCGTACAGCCTGCCACGTCATCAGCCGGCACAAAACGTGGAATTCCGTACAGCTTGCCACGTCATCATGCCAACGCAATTTTCGAAAATCTGCTGCAAGTCTCTTTTGTGTGTGTGTGAGTCCTACTTTATTTTAATCCTTTATGTCACTTGGGGCCCCATCGGACGGGGTCCCCATAAGTTGGTAGGACTTCTTCTTCTGTTACTTGTTCTTCTTAGGGTTTAGGCCCCCAGGCCGGCATCTGCAAGTCGGCCTTCTTCAGGGCTTTGACACGTCAGCAATTTGTGACATTATCCGGAATCGACAGTGGTTGTAACAACCCTAGTGCCTTTTGATTATCAAACTTGACCTTTTGGCAAATTATGCATGCTCGCACAAAGGCATCCACCTCTCTCCTCAAGGTAGGCCAATAGAAGAATGTCTCTATCGCTTTAACTGTCGCATCAATACTATGATGCCCCATACGGTGGGACATGACTCTCTTCCAAGACCTTATGTCGCAATGGCCTAGTGGCACAAAGTTTGCCATGCATCATCATAAAACCATCTCTGAGGAGGTAGTGCTCATGATGTTGCCCCTCTTGCAACTGTTCAAAGATCCTTGCAAAATCTTCATCAGTAGCATACTGTTCCTTCATGTCATCTAACTCATGATGATAAGGAATTGACACAACTGAAATTTGTGGCTTCCTTGATAACGCATCAGCCACAACATTCTTCTTGCCTTCCACATGCATAATCTGGAAGTGGAACATAGAAAGAATGTTTGCCCATCGCCTGGGACAGTATTGCAATGGATTTCATCTTTGATCTCCCAAAGATACAAAGTGGGCATGATGGTATTTGGATTGTCATCGACAGATTTGGCAAGCAAGCTCACTTCATTCGAGTGAAGAAAACAGTCACGCCAGATCATTTAGAGAGACTGTTCATTGCACAGATATTTCAATTACATGGCATGCCTGAGACAATAGTCTTCGATAGAGATTCCCAATTCACGAGTTTGTTTTGGAGGGCTATTTGGGAGAACATTGGCACGCGCTTGCAGTTCTCGTCATCATTTTACCTGTAGACAGATGGGCAATATGAGATTGCAAATTTAGTTGTTCTGGATTTATTGAAGTTTTACATCTCTGATTAGAAGCCTCAATGGGATTCTTTTTTGCCTTTAGTGGAATTTGCCTATAATAACACGGTTCACTCTTCGATGGGAAAGGCGCCATTTGAGATAATTGGAGGTGCTCCGAAGGTTTTACCCTTTCTTAGCACTAAACACAAGTTTTTTGAAGCCGACCAGTACACGAGGGACTTGGACAATGCTTTTGCCAAGGTCCGGGAGGCTTTAGCAAAATCTCAAGAACGACATAAGAAGGTAGCAGATCGACATTGACGTGATTTGAAATCAAAGGAAGACGATTGGGTGCTCTTACATTTTGAGAAGGCATGCCGAAGAAAACAAAAGGAAAAGGAGCGGCTTTTTCCAAAGCTTAGCATGAGGTATTATGGCCCTTTCCATATAAAAGAAAAGATAAATGATGTCTCCTTTCGACTCAAGCTACCGGATACTTGGAAGATTCACAATGCATTCTATGTGAGTCTCTTGAAACCTTTTGAAGGTGAGGTGCCAGTTGACGGGGAGCTTGGTGAGCAACCCGAAGTGGAAGAGAGCGAGGAGGTACTTGTTTCTCAACAGATTTTGGCACACAAGGAAAGAAAGATGAAAGGTAAAGTGATTCAGTAGTTCTTGGTTAAATTCAATAACTATCCGGCATTAGATGCGAAGTGGATGGAGGAGGACCTAGCAGATACTCCTCAAATTTTGGAACTTTACCTTGAAGCATTCGGTTTAGCATAGTCTACTCCGATAGAACCCCGAACTCTGCAAGGTTGAATCTAGTGCAGCTGGTTTTCACGAGGGTAGTCACTCTGCTGCTTTGTCAATAGATTACCTCGATGGAATAAGGTCACTGATGTCCCCTTTGGGTTTCAGGGATACTGATGGGCTTACAGTATTTTGCTGTATGACTTTATGAACCGGAATTCCCGAAATTGAATATGATTGATTTGTACTCTCTCATTTGACCCGTTTGAGTGCAGGAACTGAAAGACGAAATTACTGTAGCATTTTTGTCTCATAAATCTCTATAGACATGATCGCAATAAGGATTAGTTAATGCGGCATTAGTGAGGTCCTGGATGGATCTAGATGTGGTTACTGATTACGTGGCTGGCAGTCATGGTTTGAGATTTGGAATGAATGTTTTTGTGATTTTTCATGTGATGTCGAGTGATGTAATTGTCGTATTTGTACAAGTGCTAGATGTGTCGTGTGTAGTGCGTCGGTACTTAGAGTCAGTGTCTACTGAGACAGTTTATGGCCTCTGTCTGTTTTGTAGGCGTAATCGAGGGTGATTACAATTCTTTCAAGAGGGGGGTATGTCACAAACTGATGATGTGGCAGCCTCTACTGTATGAACAGAACTGTACGGAATTGCGCAGTTCACGTTGACTGGCTGACGTGGTAGCAGTACGGAACTCCACGATTTGCGCTGACTTGTTGACGTGGTAGAATGTACGGACTTCTGCGTTTTACGCTGGCTGCTGACGTGGTCTGGCTGTACGTATTTTCACAATTTGCGCTAGTGCTTTTTCAGCTTTTGGAAGAGTAGTTGCTTTTGGGAGAAGTTGGTTTTGAGTTTCATGCTTTTGGGGCTCTGCTTTTAGCATCCCTTGTAATCTTTATAAGTGACCCAAGGGGGGCTCACTTCCCAGAGCATCTGGATACAGAGTCTGAGAGCGAGCAGCCACGAGAAGTTGTACTTTGCTCACAGATTAATACAAAAGAAATCTTGAAAGGGGTGCCAGTCTTTGGGGCCAATCTCTCTTGGCACTGAACTACGCCGGGCCGTGTCAACTCTCTCTCGTATTGTGAATTGTTTTAAGGAATCTCTGCTGTGTCGCGACAGAATCTAGACTTGATGTGTCCAAGTTTGTTACACTTGACACGCAGCAGTTTGTGACATGATGTGCTGATCCGCAACTTACGCTGACCTGCCGACGTGGCAGACTGTACGGACAGTTCTGCGAATCACGCTGGGTGCAGGGTGACATGGTATGTTGTACGGACAGCCCATGGGGCGCAAGCGCTTTTGTACCAGATGCTTTTAGGATCAGATGCTTTTGATGTAAACTGCTTTTCATGGCCAAGGGGGCCTTTAAATATGTGCAAGGGATTTGGCATTCTCCCGTGTGGAGATGTAGAGCAAAGAGTACCGGCGCTGTACTGAGTTGAAGCATTATAAAGAAATACCGAAAGGGGCGCCATGGTTTGGGGCTAGTGCTCCTGGGGGTGGAACTCTGCTACTCCGTGTCTCTTGTGTCGTGCGTCTCTTTCAGTTCAGTTGTTTTGAATTGCTAAAAGTTTGTTCAGTCTGTTTGTCATTGTAACGGGATGGCAGAGGTGCAAAACAGTGACTTAATTACTCTAGAGAATGCTCATACAACTGGATATTGAGAACGAGGGGTCGGGGGGTCACTTGTATACTGATATAAGTTACCTAGAGGTGTGCAGAAAGGGGGAGGTCCAGTTTAGGATTGACTCACCTCTAATAAGTCTTGGTCTGTCTCTTTCACTCTCCTAGTTAAATTTTTTGCTGTTTTTGTCCATTGAATACTAAAATGGATGGAGATTTGGTGGTATATAGTCTTTGTTTCCTCTTCTACAGAAGACGGTGAATTTATTGCATTAACCTGCAGAACATATGTTGTGTTTCTCAGTTGTTCATGTTTTGTGTTTTTCTGTTTGCTTTTGACATGCATGGTGCTTGTATTTAATGGTTGTAATAGTATGTTTGTGTTGAATGTATAGGACATTTTTACAGCTTTCTGATTTACAGGTTTGCACTTATTACCAAAGCGGAAACTGTGCATATGGTAGTTCTTGTCGCTATGAACATGTAAAGCTTAAGCGTCCTGAATCCGTTACTCCTGCAAGAACTTCTACGGTAGCGGCTCATACAAACTTTGGTACTGTTGGAGCAACGTCTGGGGCTTTGTCAAGATCTAGTGGAGGGAACTCAGAGGCCTGGCAGAATAATCTATCCTCAGCTGATATTGCATGGCAAGAGCATTCACCATTTGCATCGTACAACGGTGGCTGGCAGGAAGCTGTATCATATGCATCAGCTGATGAAGGGTGGCCTTTACCTTCTTCAAGTTTTCAAATTCGGAATGAAGTTGAAGATACTCCAAAATACAATGACCCCAGCGAAGAGCCCATTTGTGCTTTGGCAGCTACTGGGAGGTGCACTCGTGGAGAATCATGTCCATACCTGCACGGTGATCGCTGTTCATTGTGTGGTAAAGAGTGTCTTCATCCTCACAGACCTGAGGAAAGAGATGAACACAGGAGACAATGCGAACGGAACCAAAAGCGCTTAGAGGCTCTTCGTTTCAGTCAAGATATTGAATGCAGTATATGCCTAGATAGAGTTCTGTCAAAGCCAACTAATGCAGAGAGAAAGTTTGGTTTGCTTTCTGGATGTGACCACCCTTTCTGCATATCATGTATAAGAGATTGGCGTAGTACTTCTCAACCGCAAGGGTCAGGATCCGATGCTATAGTACGACTCTGTCCTGTGTGTCGAGTGCTCTCATACTACGTTATTCCTAGTGTCATCTGGTATTCCAATGTGGAGGAAAAGCAAGAAATTATTGATGGATACAAAGCTAGGGTCAGGTACTTTTACCTTTTAATCGCACTACATTCTGGCAGGCTTATAGAATCTGTGTAGTTTTTTTTTTGCTCTTGTGAAGCATAAATTTTGATTGCAAGAGTTTGTTTCGTAAGAACTGTCCAAAACCCAATAGTTTGTTCCTAATTTTTTTTCTGCCACTCCTTGGGCACAGAGACATTGATTGTAAACACTTTGACTTTGGCAATGGGAGGTGCCAGTTTGGCACTAGTTGTTTCTATAAGGTGAGTTTTTGGGTTCAAGTTGTTTCTATAAGGTGAACATATATATGGCCCAGGACACACTAAAGAAAATTAAAACATTTTGTTTGTAACAGCATGCCTTCAGAGATGGCACAACAGAGGAAGTGAAGTTACGCCATCTTGGTGCGGCAGATGGTAATACTGTTATAGCGAAGGATGTTCGGTATGTCTTGCTCTTTTCTTGAAAGCGTCGTTCTTTCCACATTCCAGGTTTTTGTGAAAGCTGTGAATTTTATGGTTTTGACAAATTTTTTTGCAGCTTGTCAGAGTTTTTGGGTAGGTTAAACCTCAGACGCTAGTTGAGAATGAAAGGATTTTCTATACAGATTCGAATCAGGGTAGGGATTGTCTTATCACAACCACCCCAAAATTGTTTTTGTTTGTTCATGCTTTACATAATTGTTACTTCTTTTACATACACAAATAGAGGGCTGAGTTCAGAGATAGCTTTATGGAAAAGGGAACAGGGGGTTGAAGCATGAGAGGGTCAAAAATTGAAAAAATTTGTTGCAGTGGAAAGTAGATTCAAAGAAATTTCACAAGGCCTATTTTTTTGTCGTTGTTGATGTGCTTGTCTTTATAAACAAATATGCATGCTATAGCTAGGGTTGTGGATGGTGGCTGGAGCATTGTTCTTTGTTAGTAATCACAAGTATGCATTCTTAGTTGTGGGCCGTGGCAGGATGTCATTATCAATCTAGACTCTACAGCATACATCTTATGTCCTTTTACCTGGAGGGAACTGTTTGCATTTAAGTCGACTTTTGCCAATTTGATCAACACACAAGTGAAGAAACTACAAGTTGCCAAACATCTCCAGCTTGTGATTATTTTACTGAGTGTGCTTGTATCGTTTAATTTCAGCATTGCTAACCTTGAAGTTGTGTGATGAACAGGATTTCTGGTGGAGCAAGCTCAATAATACATGTTGCCTTTGAGTCCTTCATTGGCCATGCTTCGTGTTCGTGGTGTTTGCTATATCAAACACCATCCCCTCTTTCCTTCTCTCATTAGCAGGTGGGGCAAAAATTTGATATTTATGCAACGAGTGGATGAGATGATAATTTTTTTGCATGAAGTATATTTGTAAACTTACAAAGCTATAAATGACAGTGAAACCTCCGGTTATGATTAGTAAACAAACCAGTAGAGTCGGTATGACTAATGCCACCATAAGGGAAGCACAAAAATACTTCCAGGTACAAGAAAATCATAAAGCCATGCAATTAAAGGGTCAACACATGATATGCAACCGTAATAGGGACCAAAAGATGGGCTGAATCCCCCAAACCCCCCCCTCTCTCCCCTTTTTGAAGAGTATTCTTTTTTAATGTGAAGTCTTTTTATAAGCACATAGATTGGGAAGAGAAGGTGGAACTTCTCCAAGGTTGTAAGGTACTTAGTGTTCGGTAAGTACAGTACGTAGTTTTGAACGATTTGAGTTATTAGGCATGCAAAATTTATGCTGGCACATTGCTAGACATTGAGCAATAGGAGCAAGCCAAAGATACACTTTTTAGGACACATCGTCTCAACAGAAGGGGTAAAGATGGACCTGGCCAAAGTAGAGACCATCGTGATTGGCCTGATTTGAAAAATGTTCATGAAGTTTGAAGTTGTCTGGGCTTGTGCTCATATTATTGGCGCTTCATTCGAAAATTTGCAGAGATAGCTTCTCCTCTGCATATGCTGACTCAAAAGGAGTTCCTTTTACTTGGGGACCAACAGATATTGCAGCCTTTTAAACTCTCATGGAAAAGCTCACAATGGGACCAATGTTGGTCTTGCCAGACTTGCAGGCATTCGAAGTTTACTGTGATGCTTGTGGTTGCAGTCTTGATGCAAGAAGGCCATGTCATAGCTTATGAGAGCAGTATGTTTTCACGTCTTGAATTGGTTGCACAGATTTACGAGAAAAGAGCTGTTACGCAATGGCGACACTATCTACTTGGAGCCGACTTTACCGTCTTTATAGATCATCAGAGTTTACGCTACTTCTTGTCATAGAAGCAGCTTTCGGAAAAGCAGATGCGGTGGGCTAACATCTTGTCACAGTTCCACTTCCAGATAGTCCATGTTTAGGGATAGAACAACTTAGTGGCAGATGCATTGTCTCGAAAGCCCTTGGTTTTGGCTATTTCTGTGATACACCATCAAAGCTTCGAGGATATGGTAGATCAATACGCCACAGATCTTGATTTTCCAAATATCTTTCACCGGATACAAAGTGGAGAGACAGTTTCAGGGTATTCCATACGAGACGGCTATTTGATGCGAAAAACGATGTTGTGTCTTATACAGCCCTTGAGGGAAAAGGTTTTGACAGAGTGCCATTGTCCACCTTTTCGGGGCCACCGCGGCATTGATACCACCTTGAAGGGTGTTGAGCGTTACTTTTACTGGCTGAGGCTCAAAAAGGATGTGGATGAGTTCGTTTGCAGTTGTTTAGTATGCCAAAAGGTCAAGTTTGATAGACATAAGGCATTAAGATTTCTACAGCCTTTACCCATACCCTCCCGTCCTTGGGAAAGCATTGCCATGGATTTTATTTTTCATCTTCCCAAGACTCAAAGTGGCAGGATGGGCATTTGCATAGTCATCGACAAATTCAATAAATAACAGCCCACTCCATTCCGGTGAAGAAGACAGTTAAGCTCGATCATTTGGCGAAACTGTTTCTCTCACAGATTTTCCGAATTTGGCATGCCTGAGTCCATTGTTTCAAAGAGACATTGAAACCGGCTTGTTCAATCCAAAAAGGGCGGTAGACTTTACTTCAAACCTTGATTTAGCTTTCACCCATTATTAGTCGTCTATTTTACCTGTACTTTCAAGACACAACAAAGGGGAGAGGGATACAGGCTGCTAGATTGCACCTATATGAGTAGACGGACACCAGATTGGCCCCTAACTTAGGCGCCCCTTTCGGTATTTCTTTATTGTTCAAAAGAGGGAATTAACGCTGTGGTTCCCTACAAGCTGCCCCGCACAAACTCGGCTGAATTTCCACTGTTCCAGCCCGATTTCGGCAGCATAACTGTACTAGAACCCTTCACAGTCAGTATTCCCACGCATTGGCCGACTTTCCCGACGCATACGGGCACTTTGCAAAACCTGGCGAGAATCTGCAGCACGCTGAATTCTCTGTTTTCAGCCCTGAAAATGCGCCAGATCACCTGTACAGCGGTCCCCTTGCGTCCCCGAACCTCCTGGGGGTATTAGGGTCCGTTTAGGGCCAAAACCCTAAACCTGCAAAATACACAGCAGGCTGTAATTTGCTGTTTCGGGCTCCGTTTCGCGTGCCGGTCGCATCCGTAGCAAGTCCTCGAGCTCCCGCTCCTGTAGGGCTACTTGCCCTTTGAATCGGACGAGATTTCTGGCGTGAAACCTCTCCGAATTCACCTGTACCTGCGGGGGGATTAGCCGCTAGCTAATCCAGTACCTGTACAAGAGGCTCTTGCCTCGGCAATCGCGCATGAACCCACACAACTGTACATTGGTCAAATGAAGAGTCCACTAGAGGGGCATAACATATTGCCAAAGGGGAGAGAGAGGGCAGTGCGTAGCGTGCAGGGCATCACTCCTGGCACCGCACTGTGCATAAGAGGGAAAGCAAGCACTCCATAGCTCTTAACCTGTGACAAAATCTGAAAATGAGGCTCTTTTCTCTTCAAATTCAGCGCCACTTCTTGCATGAGGCAAGTGCACCAGAAGGTGCCACTTGGCACATTTATAAGCATTTTCCCGTTTCGGGGTTGCCGCCTAAAAATATCCCAACCGGTTGCCCAGTTGACTTCACGGCAGAGTAAGAAAATGTTCCCTTTGTCATTCCGGAGGTAATGACGTCAACACATTTTCAGGTCCCAAAATAGCAGTTCCCTAAAATTTAGGAGATGTTGCCATTGTATCTTTCTAGGTCATCCGACCCTCTTTGTACACTGCGGCCACATCCAGAACTGAAATGTAGCCTATGTAGAAAAGGATTCCACTTTGGCTAGTCAATGACCCCACTTGGCTAACCATAGTCCTTGTCCAACCTTAGTGCTCTCTTGCCCTCAGGCCTGGACTCCCTCTGGACAGTTCCACACTAGCTATGCAAATGCAGGGCAGTTAGATTTCCCGAGGGGTGTTTCCAAAAAGTGAAAGTAAATAGATAATAAGAAAGAAATCAACAAAAAGGATAGATAGTAGTCACACGCTGGTGACAGACATCCCCGGTCCCCTAGTTGCTTTGGAGGGAAATTTGGAAGAACATTGGCATACGGTTACAGTTCTCGTCCTCGTTCCACCCGCAGACAGACGGGCAATGTCACAAAGTGATGACATGGCTACCGACAGTAGAAGCCCTAATTTCTGCCAGAAACCCTAAAAATCCTACAAACCCTAATTTTTGCCAGAAACCCTAATTTCTGGAAACCCTAACCCTAACTACTATCTGAAACCCTAAGTGGCTGAAAACCCTAAATTTTGGCGCCAGTGCCACGTGGCAGCAGTGTACGGAGGATTCCAGAATTTGCGGCGAAAAAAGCGGGCGGAAGAAAAGCAGCTAGCGACGCATTATTGCTGGCTTTTTGCTACGCTTTGAGAGAGAGAAAGAACATGCTTTATTTTACTTGCTCTCATTTGAGAGAGAGAGAGAGAGAATCTTCTTTTGCTTTCAAGCTTTTGGGGCTCTGCTTTTGGGCATCCCTTGTAACCTTTTTATATGCGGTGAGGGCCTCACTTCTCAGAGCATTTGGACGCAGAGTCTGATAGTGAAACCCTAACCGCTCTTGTACTCTGACATTGATTTTTAATACATAAAGAAATACTGAAAGGGGTGCCGGTCTTTGGGGCCAATATCTCTATGCACGGAACTCCGCCAAGCCAGTGCAAATCTATTGTGATTTGTGAATTGTTTTGAAGTGGTTATTTGGTGTTGTCGTGATTGATTCTTGACTTGGAGTGTCCAAGTCTGTTACAGTGGTATCAGAGCACGGCCGATTTCTCTTCTACGGGAAATCCGATCCCCAATTTTTTTTCCGCGGCACCTATGGCTTCACGCAAGGATCAGTCGACTCCCTCTGCATCTAGAGATGCTGACAGGGATCACAACGAAGATTCAGACAGAGTATGGCCCCCCTCGGCCTACTCAGGAGGAGCAAAGAGAGATGAAGGGTCGTCAATTGATCGGCGATGCAACAAAGATGATGCTCAGTTTTGCGAAGGATCCGAAATTGGCAAAATATATGAGTGAGACTTCTTTTTAGGAAGTGCATGCAGAGTAGCAGAAAACCACTACACCACCCCTGAAACCCGCTCTCAAGAAACCTTCTGATCACAAACAGTATTCAGAGAAGGAATTACAAGAGGTGGTTGATGGACGGATTGCTCAGCTTTTTGACACGCAAAAGAAAGCCAAAAAGCATGGCAAAAAGCAGAAGAAAAGCATTGACTTCTCGGGATATTTGGGTCGTCAGTGGACTTTTGACAAGGCAAAGAAAGAGAAGAAGCGTGTTCGATTTGAAGGAGTACCCAGTTCCTCTTCATCTTCTTCTTCTGATAGTTCTTCTAGCTCTTTAGATTCGAGCGAAGAAGACAGAAAAGGTAAAAAGCGAAGCAAGAAACAAAGCTTCGGAAAGGGCAAGAAAAAGGCAAAGAAGGCTAAATCTCGCCCAGAGCCTGACAGTTATACTGAGGACTCGTCTACAAACAGCTCAGATTCTGATGATAGAAACTTGTATGCGAACAAGAAGAAGTTTTACAAAGCCAACCAGTATGACTTTCTCGAAGATAAAAGGAAGAAACTCCGAGAGTTTAAGGAAGGTGGCCACTCGATTAAGTTTGACACCTATTCGGGATACTAGGATGCTTCGAAGGCTTTGTCTTTTATATAGCAGTTTGACATGGCTTTCGCGAGAGGACGCTATTCAGAGCACTCCAAGATTCGGAGAGCTACCTCTTACCTTAAGGGGAATGCTGGTACTTGGTGCTCCACGCTTCTTTTAAACAACACTGCGTGAAACCGGCCTGTTAAATCCAAAAAGGGCGGTAGACTTTACTTTAAACCTTGATTTAGCTTTCACCCATTTAATTTGTCGTCCACTTTACCTGTACTTTCAAGACACAACAAAGGGGAGAGGGATACAGGCTGCTAGATTGCACCTGTATGAGTAGACCGACACCAGATTGGGCCATAACTTAGGCGCCCCTTTCGGTATTTCTTTATTGTTCAACAGAGGAAATAAACGTTGTGGATCCCTACAAGCTGCCCCGCACACACATGGCTGAATTTCAACTGTTCCGGCCCGATTTCGGCAGCATAACTGTACTAGGACGCTTCACAGTCAGTATTCCCACGCATTGATTGACTTTCCCGACGCATACGAGCACTTTGCAAAACTTGGCGAGAATCTGCAGCACGCTGAATTCTCTATTTTCAGCCCCGAAAATGCGCCAGATCACCTGTACGGCGGTCCCCTCGCGTCCCCGAACCTCTTGGGGGTATTAGGGTCCGTTTAGGGCCAAAACCCTAAACCTGCAAAAATACACAGCAGGCTGTAATTTACTGTTTCGGGCTCCATTTCGCGTGCCGGTCGCATCCGTAGCAAGTCCTTGAGCTCCCGCACCTGTAGGGCTACTTGCCCTTTGAATCGGACAAGATTTCTGGCGTGAAACCTCTCCGAATTCACCTGTACCTGCGGGGGGGTTAGCCGCTAGCTAATCCAGTACCTGTGCAAGAGGCTCTTGCCTCGGCAATCGCGCATGAACCCACACAACTGTACATTGGTCAAATGAAGAGCCCACTAGTGGGGCATAACATACTGCCAAAGGGGAGAGAGAGGGTAGTGCGTAGCGTGCAGGGCATCACTCCTGGCACCGCATTGTACATAGGAGGGAAAGCAAGCACTCCATAGCTCTTAACCTGTGACAAATTCTGAAAATCAGCCTCCTCTCTCATTTTAGGCGCCCCCTCTCTGGCCAGGAGTAGCAGAATGCTCACAGAGTGCCACATGGCACATTTTCCGACTTTGGGCATTCCCGGCTAAAAATATCTCAACTGGTGCGTCAGTTGACTTTGCAGCAGAGCAAGAAAATGTTCCCCTTGTCATTCCGGAGGTAATGACGCCAACACATTTTCAAGTCCCAAATAGCAGTTCCCTAAATTTTAGGAGATGCTGCCATTGTATCTTTCTAGGTCATCCGACCCTCTTTGTACACTGCGGCCACATCCAGAACTGAAATGTAGCCTCTGTAGCAAAGGATTCCACTTTGGCTAGTCAATGACCCCACTTTGGCTAACCATAGTCCTTGTCCAACCTTTGTGCTCTCTTGCCCTCAGGCCTGGACTCCCTCTGAACAGTTCCACACTAGCTATGCAATGCAGGGCAGTTAGATTTCCCGAGGGGTGTTTCCAAAAAGTGAAACTAAATAGATAATAAGAAAGAAATCAACAAAAAGGATAGATAGTAGTCACACGCTGGTGACATACCCCTCTCTTGAAATCTCAAACGTCCTCGTTTGCATCTATGTCGTACATGCTCACGGTCAACACTGATGTATTCAACACCTGTCGACACATGTACGACACATACATGCTCATTGTCAACCCTGGTGTATTCAACACCTTGTCGACTCATGTATTGCCTGCGTGTGAACCCTATCCCAATGACATAGTGGTAGCTTCGCACTGTGCCATTGCTTTGAGTCACTAACTTTCCAATGACAAAATGGTAACTGCACATTTTGCCACTGTCTTATAGTACACGTTGGATCCTGTAACACTTTCGAGCATACCCAAACCGGCAGTTTAAGAATGCAGTTACACATGTACTCCTTAATAGAAGCAATTACTGTATCCTTGACAAACTGACAAGAAATACTCACTTCTATAGCACTAACCAAACTTTTGGACATTCCATGCCAAACTGACAATCTGTACAGCTCTAACATTCATGTAGAAGGTATTTGATTTGAGCTCACTTTAGATACCATGTACATCATTTGTTTCAGAAGCCATTGTCACACTGACAATCCATGTAGCTTTGAAACTCAAGGGGTCAAGGTAGGTTGCAAACCGAAGGCTTCAAGGTAAAGTGATAACACAGTTGGTGACTCTGCAATTTCACCTTCTTCCATCCACTTAGCATCCATTGGTGGATAGTTTCTGAACTTTACCAAGTAACGCCTAGCAACCTTGCCTTTCACTTTCCTTTCTTTGTGTGCCAAAATCTGTTCGGGGACCAAGATCTCGTCAAGTTCCTCGACTTCCGGCTGATCTTCAGCTGGCATATCTTCTGGCACATCACCCACATAGGGTCTGAGAAGACTCACATGAAACGCATTGTGAATCTTCCAACTGTCAGGCAATTTCAGCCTATATGCAACATCACTGATTATGTCGCACACTTGAAAAGGCCCATAGTAACGCATGCTGAGCTTTGGAAACAGTCTTTCCTTGCCCTTCATCTTCTTTAACCTTGCCTTTTCAAAGCGTAAAAGCACCCAATCACCAAGTGAATATACCACTTCATGACGGTGACGATCAGCTGCTTTCTTTTGCTTTGCCTGAGTCTTCTCTAAGGCCACTTTGACCTTCTTGTACATTTCATCCATGTCCTGAACATACTTATCTGCTTCAAATATCTTGTCCTTTGTATGCAGTATGGGAGGAACTTTCTTGCCACCTTCAACTATCTCAAAGGGTGCCTTGCCAGTTGATGAATGCACTGTATTATTGTATGCATACTCCACCAATGGCAAATATTGCTCCCACTTTCCTTTATGCTCTGACACATAGCACTTCAACAGATCTAGGACAGTAGAGTTTGCCTCTTCTGACTGCCCATCGGTTTGAGGATGAAATGACGAAGAGAATTTGAGCGTTGTGCCCATATTCTCAAACAAGCCTCTCCAGAACAAACTTGTCATGCGTGGATCACGGTCGCTAACAATCGACTGTGGCATGCCATGATACTTGAAAATATTGCTCACAAACAAGCGTGCCATCTGATCTGGCTTTATCTTCTTCCTGACAGGAATAAAATGAGCCTGTTTGCTGAATCTGCAAATGATGGTCCAAATACCATCGTTTCCTGTCTGCGTTCTCGGAAGATCAAAGATAAAATCCATAGCAATACTTTCCCATGGTTTATCTGGAATAGGTAGTGGTTGCAATAACCCTGGTGCCTTTTGCCTGTCAAACTTGACCTTTTGGCATACTAGGCATTCTCGCACAAAGGCATCTTCATCCCTTCTCAATGTAGGCCAATAGAAGAATGTCTCAACCGCTTTAACTGTAGCATCGATACCACGATGCCCTGCATACGGTGGGACATGACTCTCTTCCATAACTTTGCGTCGCAATGGCTTTGTGACACACAATCTGCCATGCATCATCATGAACCCGTCTTTGAGAAGATAGTGTTCATGACGTTGTCCATCCATTAGCTGCTCGAAGACCCTTGCAAAATCTTCATCATTTGCATACTGCATAGTTACCCGGAACGCGGAACGGGAACGGCGACGGGATCCCCGCGGAACGGGGGAACGGCTAGGGGTCCGAAACGGGATTGGCGCGGAACGGGAGGTATAAAAACACCCAAATAGTGCATTTTTTAGCTCCTTGTGTTTAAATACAAGGAGTATTAGAGTGCTTTGACTCTAATACTCACAAAAAACTCGTTTTGAAGACCATTCAACCTTGCTATGACTAGATGATGAGAGAGAGAGAGAGAGAGAGAGAGAGAGAGAGAGAGAGAGAGAGAGAGAGAGAGAGAGAGAGAGAGAGAGGGAGAGGGAGAGATTTGAGAGAGTGGGAGGGAGAGGAAGAGAGCTTGAAGGCTTGAAGCCTTGAGCCTTGAGAGAGTGAGTCTTGAGAGAGAGAGATCTTGAGAGTGTGAGAGGGAGAGAGCTTGAGCCTTGAGGATTAGCTTGTGGAGAGAAAGGGGGAGGGGGGTGCATTTTATGAGTCCTTGAGGCCTTGCACACTTCAAACAGAAGCCCAAACATTTACTTCAATTTTTTCAATTTTTGCCAAATTTGTTTGTAGCCGTTGGCCGTTCCAGGGGCATTCCGGAACTCCGGAACGGCCGTTCCGGTTTGCACTGGCCACCCGAAACGTCAGACGTTCCGGGACGTTTCGGAACGTTCGGGAAGGGAACTGCCCCCCGGAACGCCGGAACGGAGGCTAGGAGGCGTTCCTCGGTAACTCTGGCATACTGTTCTCTCATATCATCAAGTTCATGATGATAAGGAATTGACACAGCTGAAATTTGTGGCTTCCTTGACAAGGCATCAGCCACAACGTTCTTCTTGCCTTCCACATGCACAATGTGAAAATGGAACATTGACAAGATATTTGCCCATCGCATATGCTTCTCAGATAACTTTGTCTGTGTCAAGAAGTATCGCAAGGTCTGATGGTCCGTTTGGACAACGAAGTCTGCACCTAGCAGGTAGTGTTTCCAACTTAAGAGCGCATGAATCACAGCCAGTAACTCTTTCTCATAGACCTACATGGTCATCTTTGGCCCTTGCAAAATTCTGCTCTCATAGGCTACTACCCTGCCATCTTGCATTAGCACTGCACCAATGCTACTACCACAGGCGTCACACTGGACCACAAATGACTTTCTAAGATCTGGCAACACAATGATTGGATCCGAAGTCATCTTTTCCTTTAAGAGATTAAAAGCTGAAATCTCTTTCTGTGTCCATCTAAAGGTGACTGCCTTCTTTTGAAGAGCATGTAAAGGTGAAGCAGTCTCAGCGAAATTTCGGATAAACCTTCTGTAATAAGAGCATAGTCCCAAGAAACTTCGGACATCGTGCACCGTCTTCAAATGTGGCCATGACTTGATCGCTTCAACTTTTGCAGGATCCATTCGGACACCATCCTTTGAGACAATGTGTCCCAGAAAGTGAATCTCTTCCAGAAAAAATTCACTTTTCTTTGCATTGATGAGCAACCTATGATTGCGTAGCTCTTTGAACACAATGGCCAAGTGATGCCTATGCTCCTCTTCATTCTTTGAGTAGACTATCATGTCATCAAAGAATGTACCAACAAACTGCTGGCGTGGACGGAAAATTCTGTCCATCATCCTATTGAACGTAGTAGGAGCATTTGTGAGACCAAAGGGCATCACTAAAAATTCATAAAGGCCAAACGTGGTTCTAAAAGCAGTCTTGTGCACATCCTCTGATCTAATGCGGATCTGATGGTACCCACTCTTTAGATCTATCCTGCTAAACATAGCTGCTCCTAATTTGTCCATAATATCATCAATTCTAGGTATAGGGAACCTATTCTTGATGGTATTCTTGTTCAGTGCACGGTAGTCGATGCACATACGCCATGAGCCATCCTTTTTCTGCACCAACAACACTGGAGAACAGAATGGAGATGAACTGGGCTGAATCAGCCCCTTTTCTAACAGCTCCTGTACTTGGCCCATTATCTCTTTCTGCTGAGCCGCACTAACCCTGTACGGAGGCTTATTTGGTGGGCTACTGCCCGACACCAAATCTATCGCATGGTCCTCCGGTCTCTCTGGCGGTAATTGAGACGGTAATGAATCGGAAAAGCAGTCACTATACTGTTGTAAAAACATTGACCTTTCTTTATCTAGCACATATAAATTTGATTCATCACAATCCGACACTTCACGTGCAAAAACCAAGTACGCAGAAAGATGCTTTTTCATTACAGAAGTAATAGCAGAAGCTGATACAGTGGGAATAGACTCCCCTCTAAGCTTTACATCCAGAATGTGAGTCTTTCCCCTGCTCTGTACAGTGATCTTTTTGTTGTAGGCATCCATGATTCCCTGTACACGAAACAGCCAAGGAATACCTAACAACACATCACATCCGTCCAGTGGCATGATGTAAAATTCTTCAGCACCTACATAGGACTGGATATGTAGGCGCAACTTTCCAATGATGGGTGTCACAGCCTCTGTATGGCCAGGACATGCCAAACCTGCCTCTGCTGTATACCCCATCTCTTCAGGTCTGATTCCCAACTTTGAAGCCAATTCTGGGGAAATGAAGTTGGCTTTGGCACCTGGATCAAAGAAGATAAGCACTGTTTGATCCCTGACCTTTCCCCATGCTCTGCAAAGCTCACTTGCATCTGAATTTGGCTTGTCGCCCACCATATCTGGCACTAGACCAGCCATGGGCTTCTTTCCTTTCGTGTCCTCCTTGTCTTCAGAATCAGCTGGCCTTTTCTTTGTAGGACAATTGTAAGCAATGTGGTCAGGCTGCTCACAAATAAAGCATTTGTTCTTTGACCTCAGGATCTTCTTTTGCTCTTCAGACTTGCGAGGAAAACGTCTTTTCCATTTCTTCGCTGGTCCCTTTTCTGATTCAGCCGAAGCTTTGCCTTTCCCTGCGTTGGCTGGCTCCTGAGTCACTCTAGGAACCTCCTTGGAAACATACTTCTTCGTTGAATTTTTCTTGGCTGATCCTTCCTTGACGCCAGTATTGAATTCACAATCTTCTCCCTTGAGCAAACCATTGCCAGTGTTTGCTACCTCGATGAGCTGCGTCAAAGTAGTGACTTTGGTCTTTGTGCAGTATTTTCTCAATCCTTTGGGTAGGCCACAACAGTATTTTTCAATTTGTTCTGTCAATGGCACAAACCTATAGGAAGTTACTGGAAGTAGAGCTTTCCAAAACTTCCGATTGTAGTCATCCAGATTCTTGCAAGTAGCAGCATTAAGCTGGTGCCATTCTGTCATGACATCTACTTCAAAGTCATCAGATAACCATGCTGCTGCAAAAATCTGCTTGAAGTAAATCCATGTGGACGGAGCTTGCCCTTGAAGCAATAAAGTTGTCCACCATTGTCCCGCATTCCCTGTCAAGAAAGTGGCTGCCTTGCGGACCTTTGAAGCCTCTGTAAAGTTTCCCCCTGCATACGCCTTGTCAAACTGCTGGAGGAATGAGAGAGCCTTCTTCCTGTCATCAAACCCTGTAAAGGTCGTGAATGACACACCTTTGCCACCTTCTTTGTACTGAGTTGGCCTCTCCAACGGCGTTAAATTGTCATATCGAAGTGAATTAAACATGGGAACACTGTTAGGGTTCATTTGTGTTCCTTGGCCGCTATTAACTTGAACTGGAAATGCCATATTTGGCTGCTGATTTGTAATTCCAAACATACCAAAATTTGCTTGTGGCATCCCAAATTGGCCCTGAGTGCTCTGAAACCCTGGTAGCATGCCCGTGACACCATACATGGGGTTAGGCATCATCGTTTGAGCACGCCCAAACACTGTTCCTAGCGTGTAAAACTGATTTCCAGGTGCATGACCAGCCATGCTCTGGAATACGGATCCACCTGCAAAATAGCCAGGGTGTACTGAAGGTGGTGGGAAGACCTGTTGCATAGCTTGTAGGTTGCTTCCCTGCCCATTAGAACCAGCTATAGGCTGCTGAAAGGTGGCGGGCTGAACTGGTACAGCTTGAAAGACTGGCATCTCAGCCACCTGTTCTTGCACCTTAGGCACAGGTTGTGGAGACTGCATGTTCTCCGTCAAGTGTACAGGTGTTTCCATTGACATTGCAGTATGAATCACCTGTGCTTGAGTCTTAACAGGCTTTTGAATATGATCCAGTGGCCCAACTTGCTGAGACGGAACAGGAGGTTGTAGAAAGGCTAAAAACCTCGGGTTCTGCATTACTTGTGTGAACATAGCCACAACAGTAGCCAACTGGGTCCTGAATATATCATCATCCGTCTGTGGTGGTCTTGAGGACTCACCCACTTCATGTGTCTGTTGACCCTGTCAAGAGGAAACCTCTTCAGTCACATTATCTGGTCTGTCAGCCATAATTGCAATTCCCTGTGTCTGGTCTATGATCCCCTGTGTCTTCAAGCCCAACCTGACCAAGGCTCACTTCTATGGGAAAAAGTGATTTAATCCCGTCGATGGAACCATGAAACCGACCTGTTCAAACAAAAAAGGGCGGTAGACTTTACTTTAAACCTCGATTTAGCTTTCACCCATTTAATTTGTCGTCCACTTTACCTGTACTTTCAAGACACAACAAAGGGGAGAGGGATACAGGCTACTAGATTGCACCTGTATGAGTAGACCGACACCAGATTGGCCCCTAACTTAGGCGCCCCTTTCGGTATTTCTTTATTGTTCAACAGAGGGAATAAACGTTGTGGATCCCTACAAGCTGCCCCGCACACAATTGGCTAAATTTCAACTGTTCCGGCCCGATTTTGGCAGCATAACTGTATTAGGACGCTTCATAGTCAGTATTCCCACGCATTGACTGACTTTCCCGACGCATACGGGCACTTTGCAAAACCTGGCGAGAATCTGCAGCACGCTGAATTCTCTGTTTTCAGCCCTGAAAATGCGCCAGATCACCTGTACAGTGGTCCCCTCGCGTCCCCGAACCTCCTGGGGGTATTAGGGTCCGTTTAGGGCCAAAACCCTAAACCTTCAAAAATACACAGCAGGCTGTAATTTACTGTTTCGGGCTCCATTTCGCGTGCCGGTCGCATCCGTAGCAAGTCCTCGAGCTCCCGCACCTGTAGGGCTACTTGCCCTTTGAATCGGACAAGATTTCTGGCGTGAAACCTCTCCGAATTCACTTGTACCTGCCCGCTCCGAATTCACCTGTACCTGCGGGGGGGGGGTTAGCCGCTAGCTAATCCAGTACCTGTGCAAGAGGCTCTTGCCTCGGCAATCGCACATGAACCCACACAACTGTACATTGGTCAAATGAAGAGCCCACTAATGGGGCATAACATACTGCCAAAGGGGAGAGAGAGGGCAGTGCGTAGCGTGCAGGGCATCACTCCTGGCACCGCACTGTACATAGGAGGGAAAGCAAGCACTCCATAGCTCTTAACCTGTGACAAATTCTGAAAATCAGCCTCCTCTCTCATTTTAGGCGCCCCCTCTCTGGCCAGGAGTAGCAGAATGCTCACAGAGTGCCACATGGCACATTTTCCGACTTTGGGCATTCCCGGCTAAAAATATCTCAACTGGTGCATCAGTTGACTTTGCAGCAGAGCAAGAAAATGTTCCCCTTGTCATTCCGGAGGTAATGACGCCAACACATTTTCAAGTCCCAAAATAGCAGTTCCCTAAATTTTAGGAGATGCTGCCATTGTATCTTTCTAGGTCATCCGACCCTCTTTGTACACTACGGCCACATCCAGAACTGAAATGTAGCCTCTGTAGCAAAGGATTCCACTTTGGCTAGTCAATGACCCCACTTTGGCTAACCATAGTCCTTGTCCAACCTTAGTGCTATCTTGCCCTCAGGCCTGGACTCCCTCTAAACAGTTCCACACATGCTATGCAATGCACGGCAGTTAGATTTCCCGAGGGGTGTTTCCAAAAAGTGAAAGTAAATAGATAATAAGAAAGAAATCAACAAAAAGGATAGATAGTAGTCACACGCTGGTGACATTGCGCCAGTTAAATGGCTGAAATTTAAAAAGCTTTTTATTTCTTCTTGGTTGACGCAAGAATATGAACGAGATATACGAGCTGCTTGGAACCATCTTCGGATGACCAAGAAAGATACAATCAATGCTTATTGTGAAAGATTTTGGAGCTCTTTTCTACCCGCCTCTTCATTCAAGAAGATCTCGTTCAGAGAATAGATTGAGCGGTTTACCTTGGGTCTACCTACAGAGATCCGAGATCACTGCTTGGAACAGAAGTCAGCTTCTATTCAGGAGTTGATCAGTCATGGGAAGCGGGGCTTTGCCATTCACTTTGGCAATCTGACCTACCCCACAAATGAGGCCATGACACAACGAGCCCAACAGACTTCTAGGTATGAAAGTAGAAAGAAAGAGGGCAATCCAGAGAAAATTGATGCACGACCCAAGCTTACTCCTGAGGAGAGAGCTCGCTTCATCAGAGAGGGGAAGTGCTTTGGATGCGTGGAACATGGGCATATCTCCGCGAAGTGCCCTAAAAAGGCACAGAAAGAACAGAATGATAAAGACGACGACAGGCATGAGAGTTCGAGAGCAGCTGAGGAACGTGGCAGAAAAGGTACATAGAAAAGCAGAACTGGTACCACATGGCGTGTGACCTGCACCGAATCTACTGAATGAAAGTACAAACTTTGCCGCTTTTGGGGCAAAGTGAAGGATCAAGAAGCTCTTTTGAAGGAGCCAAGGCCAACTTCTTTTCATTGGGAATTGGGGGCTCGATTTGGAATTACGCCCGACTTACTGACGCCACAGGCGGAGGTAGTTCGACTGGCACCCGGATGGGATGTTGCCATTACACTGAGCATTGGCAAACTTTGTTTGCAATGACAGGGGTGTTCAGGGCACGCGAGTGACGTTCTACTCAGGATCCCTTGGTACCACAAGAACTACGCCGTGGTTGACTACCAGGCCGAGAAAGCGACTTCGATAAAAGAAGGGCTCAGAGAATTGTACTTGATGAACTTCAGTTTCTTTACTCATTCTTTTGGGAGAGAACTGAATGATGGATAAAGGTTGAATATGTTTTGACCTGATCGAAAGAACGCCAAGATTTTTCTCCACACTAATGCCGATTGCTTTTTAGACCTTTTTAGAGGGCCTGAAGATCAGACTATTGACTTGATACCTAGAAGCACGTCACCGAACTGGCCACCTTACCGTGTGGGCCGAGTACAGACTGTCTTTGTTGCATTGCCGATCAATTGGCGACGCTTCATCTCTCGTTGCTCCGCCTGAGTAGGGCGAGGCGGGCCATACTCTTTGCTGGAATCTTCGTTGTGATCCCTGCCTGCATCTTCGGATGCAGAGGGGGTCGACTGAGCCTTGCGTAAAGCCATAGGTGCCACGAAAAAATTTGGGGATCGGATTTCCTGTAGAAGAGAAATCGGCTGTGCTCTGATACGACTGTAACAGACTTGGACACTCCAAGTCAAGAATCAATCACGACAGCACCAAATAACCACTTCAAAACAATTCACAGTTCACAATAGATTTGCACTGGCCCGACGGAGTTCCGTGCCTAGAGATATTGGCCCCAAAGACTGGGGCCCCTTTTGGTATTTCTTTATGTATTAAGCAGTGTTCAAAGTACAAGAGTGGGTCGGGTTCTCACTCTCAGACTCTGCGTCCAGATGCCCTGCAGAGTGGGAGCCCAGACCACTTATTTAATGATTACAAGGGATGCCAAAAGCAAAGCCTCGAAAAGCTTCAAATCAAAAGCCTAGATAAAAGCAAAGGCTCTTTCCTCTCTCTCTAGCTCTCTTAAGCTTTTAAAATAAAGCAATGTCTCTCTCTTTCTATCTCAAATTGCGTGGAGCCAAAAAGCATCATTCATGCCGCAATTTACGGGAAACTGTCGTACGATGCCACGTCATCGTGTCAGCGCTTTTCCGAGGGTCCCTGTTGCCCTTTTAGGGTTAGGGTTAGAGTTTCTGGCAGGTTTTAGGGTTAGGGTTAGGGTTAGGGTTAGGTTTTTGGCAAATTTTACGGTTTGCAGGTTTTAGGGTTAGGGTTTTCAGCAGCTGTCAGGGTTAGGGTTTTCCGCATGGTCTCAGGCAGACACGTCATCACTTTGTGACGTGTGGCTTGTCCATCGACACATAGGGTTGGATGTGTCACGTGAGGTACTGGTACCGAACTGTATGGCGTCGAGGGAGATCGCCAACAGGGTCTAGAATCCTGTGAAGGACTCTTCGTCGGCCCACTCTGATGCGTGGGTCATGCGATACTTTAACTTCATAAAGGTCTGCAATGCCTTCTTTTCTTTGGGCCACGCCGAAAGCGACACAAAGTCATCTTCAATGCTTCCACTTCGTGTATAGTCATGCGTCTACCTTCTTCAAGAATCTCCGAGGCTGAAAATTCCTGAAACCACTTCCAACACAAAAACATGAACATACCCATTCCATGTAAAGTGACTGGAAAAATTTTATTCCTTGGAAAAAACTGTGCATGCAATGCAGATGAACATAGAGACGGAGTGCCAAACCGTTCATCAAACACATGCAAACAATGAGATTGAACCTTTTCTTTCTGATCTTAAATTAATCTACTGTGGCAAATCACAATGGACCTGCCGATGCTTGAAGCTCAATCCTTGTTGTGCTCTTTCGACAACTGTGTCATGCCAAGGAAGAGACATGGAATGTGACTTCCTTGAATGCATACTTTTCAGTCGTTCATAAGAAATCCGCAAACATCCGTGCTCATTCATGAGTGAATCATGCTCAACGTACAATATGGCATGCCTATGAAAAGGATCACATAAAGACGCTGACTAAAATACAGGAAACGATCACGAACGAAATACTCGAACAATGGGTGCTGACTAATCATTCGAATACATAATACTTCCTGTGAGGGTTCTGTGGACCTAGGCTCGAGAGCCAAGATCCGTTCTTCGAGATCTATTGAATCGTCCTGTGGGGGTTCTGTGGACCTCGACTTGAAAGCCAAGATCGGTTCTTTGTGATTGATCGAATCTGCAACGAGGTTAGCTTCGCTAGAAAAAGCATCTATTAAACCATCATCCTGGTGAACAATCACATCGTCTTCATGCAAATCATCATGCTTGTGAGAAATCACATCTTGATCATCATGCAAATCATCATGCTTGTCCTTACCATCCAAATCATCATGCTCATCATTATCATGCAATTCTTCATGCTTATCATCATGCAAATCTTGTGTGTCTTGCTTTGGAGAAGACGAGACTGAGAGAGGTTCCTTTTCCCAAATCTCTTGCATCCGTGCCTGAACTTGAGAAAAGAGTCACAACATTTCTTGCATTCTTGCTTTGTTCTTGCGATCAAATTTTGCTTCTCTTACTTTGGCTTCCAAGCGTGCTTGCTCGTACTCACACTCTATGGCTGCCATTCTTTCTTCGTGTTCATGCTCTATTTCTGCTTTTCTTTGTGCGGCCTCCAAAGGTGCTTGCTCGCGGTCACACTCAAAGGCGGCCATTCTTTCTGCTTTTCTTGCTTCGCGTTCTAACTTCCTTTCCATAAACAACTGCTTCAACTCCTCCATAGGAGTTAGTGCAATCCTTGGCGTAGATGGGGAAGGGGGAGGGTTGGAAAAACCTCATGGTGGGAAAAATTCTTCTTCGCCTCTGCCATGCTCACCACCTTCATGCGAAATATCCATTCCGCTTCGGGTGATGACCATCCACTGAAGTCGTGGGTTCTTGTGGGTTCTTGCGGTCTTGGGTTCTTAAGTTCACAAGGAACTTGGGTTCTTGGGGGTCTTGAGGTTCTTGAGGTTCTTCTTTCTCTTGCAATCTATGTTAGAGAAGGATCTTCTCTTCATCCGAGTTCTTCTCCTTTCCGCGGGCGCACCTCTTGGCGGCCTTGCGCTCAATCCAAGGTTGCTTTTTCCCACCTCACGTCGATTGGCCGACCGCTAAGTGCACGGTCCGCTCTCAATGAGTGAAAAGAGAATCAAGGGGAGGCTGGACAAGCCCTTCTTTCTTGGGTTTCCTGTCACTCTTCAAAAACACGATTAGGAATCGACATGCCCAAAGAGGACTTGGGTTACCTGCGACCGCAATAAGCAAAAAAAAATTCTGTGGTTCTTGTGGTTCTTTCCTTGAGTGATACAAAACACTACCAAAGCTCTGATACCAATGTAAGATGCAGCGGAAGTGAATGTTGAACTTTGCTCAAGATGAGTGCTCCGAATTGTGCTCAAGGTTCCTTTTACTTACTGAGGGGAGAGCCTTCCGTTCCTCGAATGAGAGTGCAATGGACACAAACAAAGTGGATGAACATTGTGAATGAAGGTATTGAGATTGAGAGATAGAGAGAGAAGAGAATATGATAGCAGAATGTTGTCAAAACCCTCCTCCGAAGGTCCCACTCTCTACGGCGAGAGCTGTCTACTATTGATTGCACAATCTCTACAATGCTTGGACTCTCGACGACGATGAGTACGACGACGAGACGGGCTGAAATCTGAAAACGCTAAGGGCTGAAATCTGCAAATCTTTATCTGCTGAATTCTGACTCTATGTCGGTGACGATGTCGACGACGACGATGCGACGACGATGTGTAGAAAACGCAGATTCTGAAATCTGCATTTTCCGGGCTGAAACTGCAAATTTCGCGGGATCCGAGTGTGCGGCGAGGATCTACTGTGGGAAGGTGAGATCTGCGACGTTCAGGACTCTACTGCGGTATCTGACTGCTGGAAACTGAAAACGCTGATGCTTCTAATTGCTCCGTCTCGAAGGATCTGCAAAACGCTAGGCTGGTATGCTAATCCAAAAACGCTAGGCTGAGAATGAGTCTTGCTGCAAAAACGATGTGAATCAGCTAGTACAAACCACTAACGCTAGGGCTGATCTGTCCTTTGCTGGTGCCGGCTGATCTGCAATGCAAAAGCGCCAGGCTGTTGGTCTTGTTCAAAACCGCTAGCTTTGCAGATGGTTGAAAACGCTAGGTCTTGGGGGTCATGCTGAGAAGGTGCCTGTTGAACCGAAGTTCCTGCTGCGTCTTTTGCCAGAAATGCTAGCGCTAGGTTTTTATATATACAAACTTACCCTACCTAGTTCCCAACAAAAGTCACTTAAAAATAATAAGCGAAAAATGTCAAAAAATAGGGAAAATAGGTTCTACTCCTGATGGATTCTCATGGTAATGCTGATGATCATGCTGTGTGCAACTAGAGGATATGCATCTACTCTAAGTGTCTGGACATGCACGGTCTGCGAACAGTCTCACAAAAGTGTCAGATCACTTCCTATTCTAGACTGACTTGACTGAACTGAACCCTGGTCATACTGTAGCTTGTCCATGGACACATAGGGTTGGATGTGTCACGTGACAATAAACCTTCGATAGTAGGAACATAATCCGAAGAAGCTTGTGACAGCGTGCACAGTCTTCAAGTCTGGCCATGTCTTGATAGCTTCGACCTTTGTGGGATCCATTCTGACACCATTCTTTGAGGCTATGTGAAACCGGCTTGTTCAATCCCAAAAAGGGCGGTAGACCTTACTTCAAACCTTGATTTAGCTTTCACCCATTTAATTTGTCGTCCACTTTACCTGTACTTTCAAGACACAGCAAAAGGGAGAGGGATACAGGCTGCTAGATAGCACCTGTATGAGTAGACCGACACCAGATTGGCCCCTAACTTAGGCGCCCCTTTCGGTATTTCTTTATTGTTCAAAAGAGGGAATAAACGTTGTGGATCCCTACAAGCTGCCCCGCACAAACTCGGCTGAATTTCAACTGTTCCGGCCCGATTTCGGCAGCATAACTGTACTAGGACCCTTCACAGTCAGTATTCCCACGCATTGACTGACTTTCCCGACGCATACGGGCACTTTGCAAAACCTGGCGAGAATCTGCAGCACGCTGAATTCTCTGTTTTCAGCCCCGAAAATGCGCCAGATCGTCTGTACAGCGGTCCCCTTGCGTCCCCGAACGTCCTGGGGGTATTAGGGTCCGTTTAGGGCCAAAACCCTAAACCTGCAAAAATACACAGCAGGCTGTAATTTACTGTTTCGGGCTGAAAATTGCAGCACCCTGCACCCTCTAATTGATCGAGAATATCATCAGTTCTAGGAATAGGAAACGTATTCTTGATGGTATTCTTATTCAACGCACGATAATCAATACACATGCGCCATGAGCCGTCCTTTTTCTGCACTAGGAGCATTGGGGAGCAAAAGGGTGAAGAACCAGGCTGAATCAGCCCCTTCTCTAACTCCTCAACTTGTCCCACAATCACTTTCTGCTACGCCGCACTAACCGTGTAGGGAGGTCTATTTGGTGGGCTACACCCTGGCACCAAATCTATCCGATGATCCTCAGGTCTCTCTGGCGGCAATTGCAATGGTAATGAATCAGAAAAACAATCACTAAACTCTTGCAAAAATGCTGACCTTTCTTTATCTAACACAAATAAGTTTGATTGACAATTATCTGAGACATCGCGTGCAAAAATCAAGTACTCAGAAAGATGATTCTTTATTACAGAAGTGATAGCGGAAGCAGATACAATAGGGACAAACTCCCCTTTGAGTTTTGCCGCTATGCTAAAGGGTGATCGTCTTGCCGAAGGCAGCCAATACGCCATGTACTCTGAACATCCATGGAATTCCGAGTAGCGCATCGCACCCTTCCAATGGCATGATATAAAATTCTTTTGTGTCTACATATGACTGAATATGCAGATGCAGCTTTCCAATAATGGGAGTAACACACTCTGAGTGGCCAGGACATGCCAACCCCGGCTTTGCCGTGTACCCCATCTCTTCAGCTCTGATGCCCAGCTTCATAGTTAACGCGGGTGAGATAAAGTTTGCTTTGGCACCTGGATCAAAGAAGATGAGTGCTGTCTGATCTCTAACGTTACCCCATGCTCTGCATAACTCACTGGCACCCACAATATCTGGCACCAAACCTACCGTGGGTTTAGGCTTCTTGCCTTTCTGGTCTTCTTTATTATCTGAGTCAGCTGGTCTTTCACTTTGTGGACAATTGGTAGCAAAGTGACTAGGCTGCTCGCATATAAAGCATTTGTTTTCAGCCATTAGGACCTTCTTTTCCTCGAGCGACTTACGCACAAAAGACTTCCTTTTCTGTTTCTTTGCCTGCGCTCTAGAAGTCCCGGCTGAATCCTTGTCTTTGGTGGCCTTTTCTGACCCCTGTGACGCTTCAGGAGCCGTTTTCACAAAGGGCTTCTTCGTTGAATTTTTCTTTTGCTGCCCTCCTTTCTTGTTGCTCGAAAACCCACTGTCCTCTCCTTTCAACTAAGTCTGTCACCCACAATATCTGGCACCAAACCTACCGTGGGTTTAGGCTTCTTGCCTTTCTGGTCTTCTTTATTATCTGAGTCAGCTGGTCTTTCACTTTGTGGACAATTGGTAGCAAAGTGACTAGGCTGCTCGCATATAAAGCATTTGTTTTCAGCCATTAGGACCTTCTTTTCCTCGAGCGACTTACGCACAAAAGACTTCCTTTTCTGTCTCTTTGCCTGCGCTCTAGAAGTCCCGGCTGAATCCTTGTCTTTGGTGGCCTTTTCTGACCCCTGTGACGCTTCAGGAGCCGTTTTCACAAAGGGCTTCTTCGTTGAATTTTTCTTTTGCTGCCCTCCTTTCTTGTTGCTCGAAAACCCACTGTCCTCTCCTTTCAACAAGGCAAGACCAATGTTAGCAACTTCCATGAGTTGGGTGAGGATAACCACTCTGTCCTTGGTACAGTAGTCTCGAAGCCCTTTAGGCAGCCCACAACGTTACTTCTCTATGTGCTCTATCAATAGCACAAATGTGTAGGAGGTCACTGAGAGTAACGCTTTACAAAACCTCCGATTGTACTTCAACAAGCTCTTGCATGTAGCCGAAGTAAGCTGGTGCCAATCTGTCACGACGTCGCCTTCAAATTCATTTGATAGCCAAGCAGATGCAAACATTTGTTTGAAGTAGACCCAAGTGGCGGGTGCCTGTTCTTGCATTAACAATGTCGTCCACCATGTAAGCGCATTGTCCTTCAAGAAAGTGACAGTTTTCTTGACCTTAGAGGCCTCTGTAAAATTCCCTCCTGCATAAGCTGTATCAAACTGTTGGAGGAGAGTGAGAGCCTTTGCTTTATCCTCGAAGCCGTTGATAGTGCTAAACTTTACAGCTGCACCACCTTCTTTATAAGCTTTTGGCTTTTCCAGTGCCCCCAAATTGTCATAAGGAATTGTCTGCAACATGGGCACTGTAGCATGCATCATCGGCACATCTTGGCCATTAATATTTTGCGTCAGAGGTGCCATATCTTGCTGCTGTCCAGAAAAACCAGCCATGGAAAAATGAGCTTGTGGCACCCCGAGTTGGCGATGGTACCATACATGGGGTTTGGCATCATGCCTTGCATACCCCCAAACACTGTTCTTGGCATGTACGGCTGACTTCCAGACGCATAACCAGCCATACTCTGGAACACAGATCCACCCCCGAAATACCCAGGATGTATCGTGGGTGGTGGAAAAACTGGATGCATTGCCTGGTAACCAATTCCCTGTCCATTCAAGATAGCATGCGGGCTTTGATAGGTGGTGGGCTGAACTGACATAGCCTATAAAATAGGCGTTCTAACCACTTGTTCAAGGGCGGGGGGAACCTGCTTTGGAGCCCCTGACTCCACAACATGCGAGTGCTCCCTATCCTGTTGGGGCGCATCAAGTACTTGGGCTTGAGCCTCAACAAGTTCTGTTCGCGGTGTAGGTTGCCTATTTTGCTGTGGCACTGGTGGCGCAAGAACTTCATAAACCTTGGGTTTTGCACCAATTGTGAAAACACATTCACCGCGGCAACTAATTGAGCCCTAAACGCATCATCCTCAAGTTGCCCAGTCATAAAGCCCTGTACTGGAGGGACATTCACATCAACAGGAGGTACAAACTGACGCGGCTGTGAGCTCTCGCCAATCTCGAACACCATAGGAATTTCTTGTCTGTCCTTCGAGGAGGAGCCCTCTTCCATAATGCCCTTCCCTTTGTCAGCCATAGTGTAATCTTGCGTTTCCTGTACTCTGTGTCTTTACCCAAAACAACCGAGGCTCACTTCTTGAGGTCTCGGCAACGGAACCTTGAAACCAGCCCGTGGGGCGGTAGGCTTTTTCTTTCACTCGAAACTTTACTTTAGACTTTAGGACACAGAGAAACTTTGCAAAAGAAAACCTAACGGGAATTGATACTTCAATTACACACGCCTTGGAAGCTAGAGCGCTACCAAGCAGACGCCAACACCTGTTGGCACCAAATACTGGCGCCCCTTTCGGGATTTCTGTATTGCATTAACAGAGGGAATAAAAACTGTGATTTCCTACAAGCTGTCCCGCATAATCCAGGCTGAAAACCACCTGTTCTGGCCCGATTTTGGCAGCATAACTGTACTAGGACGCTTCACAGACAATATCCCCACGCAATAGATGACTTTCCCGACGCATACGGGCACTTTGCAAAACCTGGCGAGAATCTGCAGCACGCTGAATTCTCTGTTTTCTGCCCTGAAAATGTGCCAAATCACCTCTACAGCGGTCCCCTCGCGTCCCCGGACCTCTTGGGGGTATTAGGGAATGTTTAGGGCCGAAATCCTAAACTTGCAAGAATACACAGCAGGCTGTATTTCCCTGTTTTGGGGCTCCGTTTCGTGAGCCGGTCGCATCCGTCCTCGAGCTCCCGCACCTGTAGGGCTACTTGCCCTATCAATCGGACGAAATTTCTCACGTGAAACCTCTCCGAATTCACCTGTACCTGTGGGGGATTAGCAACTAGCTAATCCAGTACTTGTGCAAGAGGCTCTTGCCTCGGCAATCGTCGACGAACCCACACAATTGTACATAGGTAAAATGAAAATCCCGCTTGTGGGGCATCACATAACTGTACAGAGGGGAGAGAGAGAGAGCAGTGAATGTTGTGCAAAGCTTCAGTTGTTGCACTTCATTGTACGTAGAGGGTAGGCAAGCACATAGTAGCTGTGGTACCTGCAACAATTCACCATACGACTGAAAAATGCAGCCCACGTTTTGTTTTAATGCTTCTCTCTCTTTTAAGTTGGAAAAATGCCCAAAAATGTGCCAAGTGGCACTCATGCATTTATTCCCCGCTTTAGACCTTCTGGTCTAAAAATATATGAACCGGTTGCTCAATTGACTTAGCGGTAGAGTAATGAAATGTTTCTCTTGTCATTCCGAAGCTAACGACGCGAACAGATTTCATGGCCCAAAATAGCAGTTTCCTAAATTTTAGGAGATGCTTCCGTTGGACTCTCACCAACGTCACCATGAAACGCGTTTCGACAGGTCAAGACAGGTGAAATGTTTCGGGCCTTGAAACGTTTCGTTCACCAAGTGAAACACAAGCTGTTTCACTAACAACAAGTTACCAAGTTTTAGTTTCAAAGTCGCTAAACGCACGTTTCAGTCTCACGTTTCACCGTGCTCTCATTTTTGGACTGAAACGTTTCGTGGTGAAATGTTTCGGCCTCGAAACGGTTCGTGGTTACGCTGACTCTCACTGGTCATTTGACCATCTTTCACCACTCGGACCACATTCAGAAATGCAATGTAGCCGAGTTCTCG
This sequence comes from Adiantum capillus-veneris, assembly GCF_014529385.1. Taxonomy (NCBI): domain Eukaryota; kingdom Viridiplantae; phylum Streptophyta; class Polypodiopsida; order Polypodiales; family Pteridaceae; genus Adiantum; species Adiantum capillus-veneris. The sequence continues at coordinate 161,452,225 of NC_140940.1, read as the reverse complement.
AGTGATTTTGTCACAAAATGGTGACGTGGCAAACCCTAACACACACATACACACTCCCAAAATGGGGCAGCAGAACCAGTGCAGCAGGGCAGCCCCGTGAAACGCGGAAGGTCTGCTGACGTGGCAATTCCGTACAATCTGCTGACTTGGTAGCCCATGAATCGCGGCGGAAATTGCGGAAGTTGGGAAAACAACGAGCGGCAGCTTTTTGAATGCTTTTTGGACAAGCCTTTGAAGTTTTCTTTTTTCATGCAAGAGAGCTCTTTTGCTTTATTTTTTTTAAGAGAGAGAGAGAGAGAGAGAGAGAGAGAGAGAGAGAGAGAGAGAGAGAGAGAGAGAGAGAGAGAGAGAGCCTTGGTGCTTTATTTCGAGAAGGCTTTATTTTTACAAGCTTTTGATTTTCAGCTTTTGGGCTTTGCTTTTAGCATCCCTTGTGACCTTTAAATATGTGAGCAGGCCTCTCACAACTCAGAGCATCTGGACGCAAAGTCCAAGTGTGAGCACGTGCCCGCATCTTGTACTTTGAGCTCAGATTAATACAAAAAGAAATACTAAAAGGGGCGCCAGTCTTTGGGGCCAATATCTCTAGGCACGGAACTCCGTCGGGCCAGTGTCGAATATATTGTAAACATTGAACTGTTTTGAAGTGGTTATTTGGTGCTGTCGTGGTACATTCTCGACTTGGAGTGTCCAAGTCTGTTAGAGTGGTATCAGAGCATGTTCGATTTCTCTTCTACGGGAAATCCGATCCCTTATTTTTTTTTTCCGCGGCACCTATGGCTTCAAGCAAAGATCAGTCGACTCCCTCTGCATCCGGAGATGCAGGAAGGGATTACAACGAAGATTCACGTGAGGAGTATGGCCCTCCTCGGCCTACTCAGGCAGAGCGTCAAGAGATGGAGCGCCGACGATTGATCGACGATGCAACAAAGATGATGCTTAATTTTGCCAAGGACCCGAAATTGGCTAAATATATGAGCAAGACTTCTTCGAAGAGGTGCACACACAGTGGCAGAAAACCACAAAACCGCCCTGAAAACCTGCTCTCAAGAAACCTCCTACTCCCAAGAAGTATACAGAGAAGGAATTAGAAGAGGTGGTTGATGCACGAATTGCTCAGCTTTTTGACGTGCAGAACAAAGTTAAAACGCAGACAAAAAGCAGAAGAAAAGCACTAACTTCCCGGGTTATTTGGGTCGTCAGTCGACATTTGAACAGACAAAGAAACAACAGAAACGTGTTCGATTTGGAGGAGTGCCCAGTTCTTCTTCTTCTTCTTCTTCTTCTGATAGTTCTTCTAGCTCATATGACTCGAGCGAAGAAGACAGAAAAGGTAAAAAGCGAAGCAAAAGCAACGCTTCGGAAAGGGCAAGAAAAAGGCAAAGAATTTTAAATCTCGCCTTGTGAGTGACAGTTCTACTGAGGACTCATCTACAGTTTAGACTCTGATGACAACAACTTTTATGCAAAGAAGAAGAATTTTTACAAAGCCAACCAATATGACTTTCTTGAAGACAAAAGCAAGAAAGTTCGAGAGTTTAAGGAAGGTGGACAGTCAATTAAGTCTGACACGTTTTTTGGTTATAGAGATGCTTCGAATGCTTTGTCTTTTGTATAGCAGTTTGACATCGCTTTCGCGGGAGGGCGTTACTCAGAGCACTCTAAGATTCGGAGAGCTGCCTCTTACTTTAAGGGGAATGCTCGAACTTGGTGGTTCACGCTGAAATTCAAGAGGCTTTTTATTTCTTCATGGCTAACTCGAGAGTATGAACGCGATATGCGAACTACTTGGAACCATCTTCGGATGACCAAGAAGGATACAGTGGACGCTTATTGCGAGAGATTCTGGAGCTCTTTTCTACCTGCCTCTTCATTTAAGAAAATCTCGTTTAAGGAACAAATTGAGCGGTTTACCTTGGGTCTACCTACTGAGATCCGAGATCACTGCTTGGAACAAAAGTCAGCTTCTATTCAGGAGTTGATGAGTCATGCAAAACGGGGTTTTGCCATTCACTCTAGTAGTTTGACCTACCCCACTGATGAGATCATGACGCAAAGAGCCGAACAGTCTTCGACAAATGAAAGTAGAAAGAGGAAGAGCAACCCAGAAAAGAAAGATGCTTGACCCAAACTCACTCCACAGGAGAGAGCTCGCTACATCAGGGAAGAAAGTGCTTTGGATGTGGGAAAACTGGACATATCTCCGCGAAGTGCCCTATAAAGGCACAGAAAGAACAAAACGACAAGGACGACGAAAGGCCTGAGAGTTCGAGAGCAGCTGAGGAACGTGGAAGAAAAGGCAAGATGAAAACAAGACCGGTTCCAGATTGCGTGGGTACCGATCCCAGCACGGTGGACAAGAGTTACAAAACTTTGCCGAGCTTGGGGCAAAGTGAAAGACCAAGAAGCCTTGATCTTTTTCGATGGAGGAGCCAAGGCCAATTTCATTTCACCGGAAATGGCGGCGTAGCTCGAGATCACTCCCAATCGGATGGGACCACTTGCGGAGGCTGTTCTAGCGGTACCCGGCAGGGACGTAGCCATTACACCTATCATTGCCAAACTTCGGTTGCATTGTCAGGGGTATTTGGGGCATGAGGACTTTTACATAATGCCTTTGGAAGGTTGTGCTGTCCTCTTGGGAATTCCCTGGTACCATAAGAACAACGCCGTGGTCGACTATCGGGCGAGGAAAGCGACATTGACTACAGAGAAGGGCAGAACCATTGTACTGGATATTAAACTTAAGGGCGAGTCTGTCCCTATTGTATCGGCTTCGGCCATTTCGAAGTTAATGAAATCGAGTCTGTTTGTTTACTCGATCTTTATGAAAGAGTTGAGTGATGAGGATAGGACAAATAGGTCTGAACTTGATAAAGAACGCCAAGATTTTCTCCACTCATGCCGATTGCTTCTTAGAGGGCCTACCAGGCGAGTTACCACCTACTCGTCTTGAAGATCATACTATTGATCTGATACCTGGTAGCACACCACCGAGCCGGCCACCTTACCGTGTGAGCCGAGCCGAGAACGAAGAGATTATGAACCAAGTGAAAGACCTTTTGGAAAAGAGTCTTGTCCAGCCTAGTACTTCACCATACTGCTCTCCAGTGTTGTTGATTTGAAGAAAGAAGGATCTTGGAGAATGTGCATCGATTATAGAGCTCTCAACAAAATCACCATCAAGAACAGATTTCCGATTCCTAGGATCGATGATATACTCGACAGATTACAGGGATACTCGTGCTTTAGCAGGATTGATTTGAAGAGTGGATATCATTAGATCCGAATTGTGTCGGGAGACGTCTACAAGACAGCCTTTCGGACAACTTTTGGGTTATTTGAGTTTTTGGTGATGCCTTTTGGCTTAACCAATGCTCCTGCGACATTTAACCGGATGATGGACATGATTTTTCAAGAGTACAGGCACTTTCTTTGTGTAACAAACTTGGACACTCCAAGTCAAGAATCTACCGCGACAACACCAAATAGCCATTTCAAAACAATTCACAGTTCACAATTGATTCAACATTGGCTCGACGGAGTTCCGTGCCTAGAAATATTGGCCCCAAAGTAATTCTTTTTGTATTAATCTGTGTTCAAAGTACAAGAGTGCGGGTAGGCACTCAGACTCTACGTCCAGATGCTCTGAGTTTTTAGGCCCTGCCCACGTATTTAAAGAGTACAAAGGGATGCTAAAAGCAGAGCCCCCAAAAGCTTCAAAATCTGTCCCAAAAGCTGAAAATTAAAAGCTTTGAAAATAAAACGAAAGCTTTCTCTGCTTTTCACAATCTCGCTCTCTTGAGAAGGAATAAAGCAAACAAAAGAACTCTCTCTCTCTCTCTCTCTCTCTCTCTCTCTCTCTCTCTCTCTCTCTCTCTCTCTCTCTCTCTCTCTCTCGCTCTCGCTTAATTAGAAATAAAGCAAAGAGGCTTCTCTCTCTCTCTCTCTCTTTCTCAACTTGCGTAGGAAAAGCAAGTCCAAGAGTTGAAATCAAAAACTTCCGCCCTGTTGCCCGAAAATCACGCCGCAATTCGTGGGGTCCATACAGTTGCCACGTGTCAGGCCACGGCATCAAATTAGGGTTTCTGATTTTTAGGGTTAAGTTTCAGCAAATTAGGGTTTTTGATTTTCAACAGTTAGGGTTAGGGTTTCAACAAATTAGGGTTTCTTATTTTCCTGCAGAGCGGGCAGCCACATCATCACTTTGTGACACTTTGACGTTATCATTGTTTTCTCCAAGAATGAGGCAGGACATAGAGATCATCTGCTTCAGGTTACCGACCATCAGAGTTTACACTATAGAGGCGGTTCATTAGAAAGTTTGCAGAGGTTGCTTCCCCTTTGCATATCTTACACAGAAAGGAGTCCCTTTCTCGTGGGGACTCGCAGAGGTGATTGCCTTTCAAACTTTGAAAGAGAAATTGACTACGGGACCAGTTTTGACTTTGCCGGACTTTGTGATGCTTGTGGTCGTAGTCTGGGTGCAGTCTTAATGCAAGAAGGCCAAAGTCATTGCGTATGAGAGCTGATTGTTCTCAGGGCCGGAATTGGCAGCACAGATCGATGGGAAAGAGCTTTGGCAATCATCCATGCTCTTACTCGGTGGCGGCACTACCTACTCGAAGCGGAGTTTACGCTACTTCTTGTCATAGAAGCAGCTATTGGAAAAGCAGATGCGGCGGGCGAACATCTTGTCACAGTTTCACTTCCAGATTGTCCATGTTCAGGGACAAAAGAATTTGGTGGGAGATTCTTTGTCTCGGAAGCCGTTGGTTCTGGCTATTTCCGCGATACATCATAGGAGCTTCGAGGATATGGTCGATCAATATGCCACAGATCCGGATTTTGCAGACGTTTTCACACGGATATGGGATGGGGAGACAATAGCGAGATATTCCATTCAAGATAGCGTTACACAGCCGTTGACGGAAAAGGTTATGACTGAATGCCAGTGTCCGCCTTTTACGGGTCACCGCGGCATTGCTACCACCATGAAAGCGGTAGAGAGATACTTCTTTTGGCCGAGACTCAAGAAGGATGTGGACGAGTTTGTGCGCAGTTGCTTGGTATGCTAGAAGTCAAGTTTGACAGGCATAAAGCACAGGGATTGTTACAGTCTTTGCCCATACCCACCTGCCCCTGGGAAAGTATTGCAACAGATTTCATTTTTTATCTCTAGAGAACACAGAGTAGTCAAGATGGTATCTGGACTGTTATTGACAGATTTAGCAAGCAGACGCATTTTATTCCAATGAAGAAAACAGTCAAGCGGGATCACTTAGCGAGACTGTTTGTGGCCCAGATTTTTAGATTACATGGCATGCCTGAGACGATTGTCTCCGACAGGGACCCCAGATTTATGAGTTTGTTTTGGAAGGCAATTTGGGAGAACATTGGCACGCGGTTGCAGTTCTCGTCATCTTTCCACCCGCAGACTGACGGGCAATCTTAGATTGCCATTTTAGTGGTTTTAGATGTATTGAAGTCTTATATCTTAGAGCAGAAGACTCAATGGGAAAAGTATACACCTTTCGTGGCATTTGCCTACAACAACACGATACACTTTTTGACGGGGAAGGTGCCATTTGAGATTGTTGAAGGTGTTGCGAAGGTTCCACCCTTCCTAAGCACGAAACATAAGATTTTTGAAGTTGATGAGTACACGCGTGACTTAGACACGCCTTTGGCAAGGTCGTTGAGGCTTTGCAGAAATCTCAGGAAAGACAGAAAAAGGCAGCGGATCCCCATCGTCGCGATTTGAAATTGAAGGAGGATGATTGGGTGCTCTTACGTTTTGAGAAGGCGAAAGAAGAAGGGAAAGGAGAGGCTTTTTCCAAAGCTTAGTATGCGATACTACGGACCTTGCCAGATCTCCAAAAAGATCAATGATGCCTCCTTCCGATTGAAACTGTCTGACACTTGGAGGATTCACAATGCATTTCATGTAAGTCTCTTGAAACCTAGGTGATGTGCCTGATGATGGGGAGCCTGATGAGCAACCCAAAGTGGAGGAAAACGAGGAGATCCTTGTTCCTGAATAGATTTTGGCACATAAGGACACAAAGAATAAGGGTAAAGTAAGAAGGCGGTTCTTGGTTAAATTCAAGAACTATCGTGCATTGGATGTGAAGTGGATGGAGGAGGAGGACCTAGCAGATAGTCCTCAAATTGTTTACCTTGAAGCTTTTGGTTTAGCATAGTCTACTCCAAATGGAACCCAAAATTCAGCTTGGCCGCAGATCTGGTGCAGTGGGATGCACAAGAGGGGAGTTACTTCGCTCCTTTGTTAACAGATGCCTTGATTTTTAGAATACTAGAGTCACTGAGGTGTCTTTGAGCTTCAAGGATACTGAGAGCTGACAGTATTCTGCTGTATGACTTTATGAAATGGAATTCCCGAATATGAAACTGATTTGTTCTTGACTTGTTTTTAAGTGCAGGAACTGATAGACGAAATGACTGCAGCATTTTGGTCTAAATGATCTTGAATAGACATGGTTGCAATAGGGGTTAGTCAATCGGGCATCTATGAGGTCCCAATTGGATCTAGATGTGATTGCTAACTGCTTTGCCGATAAATCATGGTCTAAGATCCGATTGAATGTTGAATGTCATGTGATGTCCTGTGATGTCATGTGATGTGACTGTCGATTGGTACATGTGCTAGATGTGTGTTCCTAGTGCGTCGGTACTAACAGTCACTGTTTGCTAAGGCAGTTTATGGCTTCTGTCTGTTTTGGAGGCGTAATCGAGGGTGATTACAATGCTTTCAAGAGGGGGGTATGTCACAAAATGGTGACGTGGCAAACCCTAACACACACAGATACACTCCCAAAATGGGGCAGCAGAACCAGTGCAGCAGGACAGCCCCGTGAAACGCGGAAGGTCTGTTGACGTGGCATTTCCGTACAGTCTGCTGACGTGGCAGCGCGTGAATCACAGAGGAAATTGCCGAAGTTGGGAAAACAGCGAGCGACAGCTTTTTGAATGCTTTTTGGACAAGCCTTTGAAGCTTGCTTTATTCGACGCAAGAGAACTCTTTTGCTTTATTTTTTTTATGCGAGAGAGAGAGAGAGAGAGAGAGAGAGAGAGAGAGAGAGAGCTTTGATGCTTTATTTCCAGCAGGCTATATTTTTACAAGCTTTTGATTTTCAGCTTTTGGCTCTGCTTTTAGCATCCCTTGTAACCTTTAAATATGTGAGTAGGCCTCTCACAACTCAAAGCATCTGGACGCAGAGTCTGAGTGTGAGCGCCTGCCCGCACTCTTGTACTTTGAACTCAGATTAATACAAAAAGAAATACCGAAAGGGGCGTCAGTCTTTGGGGCCAATATCTCTAGGCACGGAACTCCGCGGGGCCGGTGTCAAATAAATTGTGAACTGTGAACTGTTTTGAAGTGGTTATTTGGTGTTGTCGTGGTAGATTCTCGACTTGGAGTGTCCAAGTCTGCTACAGATTTTCTCTGGGTGACCCCACCTTGTCACTGTGCCTTTATGGAGTTAATTTCCTAGTATCCACCAACTTGTTATGTGCGACGGGGGGGACCTACATGATCTTGAACTGAGCCTAGACATCCTCTTACTATACGAATTCCAGTGGCGACCAACTTCTCGCCTGCGGGTGAAACTACTGTTTACATTGGTCATACAATGTCCGACCATTTGCAACTTCAAAAAGAGGGTCTTAAAATTAAAACAAAAATCATTGGAAAGAAACCAACAACTAAGGTTAGCAGTTGCCACGTCCTCGTGACATAGTTAACAATTGCCACGTCCTCGTGACAGAAATGCTGCAGTCATTTCGTCTTTCAGTTCCTTGAGTCAAACAAGTCACATAGTATAGATCATTTATGTTCAATTTCGGGAATTCTATTTCATAAAGTCATACAACAGAATATTGTCAGCACTACAGTATCCCTGAAACCCAAAGGGATATCAGTGACTCTATTCAATCGAGGTAATCTGTGACAAATGAGCGAAGTGACTCCCTTCTTGTGCATTTAACCCTACTGATCCGCGGGATCTCTCGAAGTAGACTTAGCTAAACCGAATGCCTCAAGGTAAAGTTCATAAAATCTTAGGAGTATCTGCTAGGTCCTCCTCCTCCATCCCCTTCGCATCCAATGCTGGAGAGCTCTTGAATTTAACTAAGAACCACCGAATCACTTTACCTCTCACTTTTCTTTCCTTGTGTGCCAAAATCTGTTCAGGAACGAGTATCTGCTCGCTCTCTTCTACTTCTGGTTGCTCATTAGGCTCCCCATCAACTGACACCTCACCTTGAAAAGGTTTCAAGAGACTCACATGGAATGCATTGTGAATCTGCTAAGTATCTGGCAGCTTGAGGCGAAAGGAGACGTCATTTATCTTTTCTTTAATCTGGAAAGGGTCATAATACCTCATGCTAAGTTTTGGAAAAAGCTGCTCCTTTCCCTTTTGTTTCCTTAGGCGTATCTTTTCAAAACGTAAGAGCACCAGTCGTCTTTCTTTAATTTCAAGCTGTAGCGATGTTGATCTGACGCCTTTCTTGTGTCGTTCTTAAGACTTCTCTAGAGCCTCGTGGACCTTGGCAAAAGCAGTGTCCAAGTCCCTCGTGTACCGGTCGGCTTCAAAAATCTTGTCCTTAGTGCTGAGAAAGGGAGGAACCTTTTGAGCACCGCGCTTTCCCCGTCGAAGAGTGAACCGTGTTATTGTAGGCAAATTCCACTAAAGGCAAAAAACTTTTCCATTGAGTCTTCTGATCAGAGATGTAAGACTTCAACACATCCAAAACAACTAAATTTGCGATCTCAGATTGTCCATCTGTCTGCGGGTGGAAAGATGAGGAGAACTGCAACCGTGTGCCAATGTTCTACCAAATAGCCCTCCAAAACAAACTCGTGAATTGGGGATCTCTATTGGAGACTATTGTCTCAGGCGTGCCATGCAACCGAAATATCTGTCAAATGAACAATCTTGCTAAATGGTCCGGCTCGACTGTTTTTTTCATTGGAATGATGTCACAAGACAGGCACCACGTGCCAATAGAAAAGAACAGACTGAGCAGACATTTAGCACTTCAATAACAACTGAACCGAACGAGAGAGACGACGCGACACGAAGTGGCGGAATTCCACCCCAGAGAGTATTGGCCCCCAATCTTGGCGCCCCTTTTGGTATTTTTTTATATTGCATCAACACAATACAAGCCGTTACTCCACGCTCTGCACCTTTTCCCATAACAGTGCCAGAGAATGAGCCCATGGCCTCGTATGTAAAGTCCCTAGACTAAAAAGCAGTTTACATGAAAAGCAGTAAACTCAAAAGCATCTGGGTGAAAAGTAGGTGCTCAAAAGCTGCTAGCATAAATCACAAAAATCTGCACAACTGTCTCGTCAGCAATCAACGCAAAAGGCAGAAATCCGTATAGTCTGCCACGTCATCATGTCAGTGCAAAATCCAGGTTGTCCGTACTGTTCTGCCATGTCATCAACTCTCCACTCTGACTTCTGTGTGTGAGGGTCCAGCTTTATTTTAATGCCTTTATGTCACTTGGGCCCCATCGGACGGGGTCCCATAAGTTGGCGAGAACTTCTATAAAAATAGACCCACTTGGCAAGGATTTGTAAGCTGGTGAGAACTTCAACTTCTTCTGCTGCTTCTAGGGTTATAGGGCCTAGGCCCCTCGGTGGGGATCTGCAAGTTGGCTCCATTCTTCATTGGCTTGACACGTCGGGAGTTTGTGACATCCCCTCTTCTTGAAAGAAAGTAATCGTCCACGATTACATCATATTTGCAAAACAACTCAAGTTAGCTCAAAAATATTTCCGAGGGACAATTATTTTGCTCTTTTTTTGTTAAGGAGTGGGCTTCTCCTTTCGTCCAGATCGGAACTTTTGATATTTTGGCGTGGTAAAATTAGCCATCACACCGAGACCGCATTGATCTTCCATGGGTGTCTTGATGCACTAAAATTACATACCTAGGCAATCACATCCAATTAGGAATATTTAGTGGTTGGCACATCACAATGCAACATGAATGCTCACATATGCATGTTACAAGAGACTACGAACAACGCCGCTGAGCACTCTCTCGAGACAAACGGACTGCGGTATGAAGCTACTTAACAACTACCTCGTCACCCCCCCCCCCCCCCCCCCCCCGCAAATAACCTAAAAAAGGTTCGGGCTATGAGTTTTGAGGACTGTACAACCAACCGCTCACCAGACCGTAGCTTGCGTTGCTTGGAGGTTCAAGCATACAACCAAATGCTCCCCAGACATCCCGTCAACGTCGTTCGGAGGTTTTCTAGCATACGACGAATCGCTCCCCAGACAGCCCCTCTGCGTCATTCCAAGGTTTTCAAGCATACAACGAAACACTCCCAGACATCCCGTCTGCATCGTTTCGAGGGTTACCAAAACATCATTTCTCACTACTCCACGCGGGAGTAAAATCACCAATCATTGAAACAAGTATTAAAACCAGAGTCAAACAATTCAAATCGGCACCAAGAGAGGTTTAAAACAGATACCATTTATTTCAAACAAATTCCAAACAAGTTCCAAACAAAACTCAAACTTAAAAAGCAATCTCGACATCAGTCGAGCTTGAAAAGCCAATTGACTTTCCATCCTGAAACTTTCATAAAAAATTAGGGTTAGTCCGTAGCTTGCGTTGCTTGGAGGTTCAAGTATACAACCAAACGCTCCCCAAACATCCCGTCTGCGTCGTTCGGGTTTTCTAGCATACAACGAAACGCTCCCCAGACGTCTCGTCTACGTCGTTCTGAGGTTTTCAAGCATACAACAAAACATTCCCCAGACATCCCGTCTGCGTCGTTCCGGGGTTTTCAGGCATACAACGAAACGCTTCCCAGACATCCCGTCAGCGTCGTTCCGAATACCAAAACATCATTTCTCACTACTCCACCCAGGAGTAAAATCACCAATCATTGAAACAAGTATTAATTAAAACCAGAGTCAAACAATTCAAATCGGCACCAAGAGAGGTTTAAAACAGATACCATCCATTTCAAACAAATTCCAAACAAGACCACCAAAAAAAACTCAAATTTAAAAAGCAATCTCGACATCAGTCGAGCTCGAAAAGCCGATTGACTTTCCAGCCTGAAACTTGCATAAAAAATTAGGGTTAGGTTCCTTCCATAAGGTCGTTGAGATCCGCCCGTGGGGCGGTAGGCTTTGGCTTTCATCCGAAACTTTACTTTAGACTTTAGGACACATAGAAACTTTGCAAAAGAAAACCTGTAACGGGAATTGATACTTTAAACACACACGGCTTGGAAGCTAGAGCGCTACCAAGCACATGCCGACCAAGCACATGCCGACACCTGCTGGCCCCAAAGACTCGCGCCCCTTTCGGTATTCTTTATTGTATTCAAAGAGGGAATAAAACCTGTGATTTTCTACAAGCTGACTTGCATAATCCGGGCTGAAAATGACTTGTTCTGGCCCAATTTCGTTTAGCATATCTGTACTAGGACGCTTCATAGACAATATCCCCACGCAAAGATGACTTTCCCGACGCATACGGACATTTTGCAAAACCTGGCAAGAATCTGCAGCACGCTGAATTCTCTGTTTTCTTACCTGAAAATGCACCAAATCACCTGTACAGCAGTCCCCTCGCGTCCCCAGACCTCTTGGGGTTATTACGGACCGTTTAGGGCCGAAACCCTAAACCTGAAAAAATACACAGCAGGCTGTATTTGCCTGTTTTGGGCTCCGTTTCGTGAGCCGGTCGCATCCTTAACAAGTCCTCGAGCTCCCACACCTGTAGGGCTACTTGCCCTTTGAATTGGACGAGATTTCTGACGTGAAACCTCTCCAAATTCACCTGTACCTGCGGGGGATTAGCAAATAGCTAATCCAGTACCTGTGCAAGAGGCATATGCCTCGGCAATCGCGCATAAACCCACACAACTGTACATAGGTCAAATGAAAAGCCCTCTTGTGGGGCATCACTTAACTGTACGGAGGGGAGAGAGAGAGCAGTGAATGTTGTGCAAGGCTTCAATTCTTGCACTTCACTGTACATAGAGGCAAGCACATAGTAGCTTTGGTACCTGCAACAATCCACCATATGGCTGAAAAATGAAGCCCCACATTTTGTTTTAATGCTTCTCTCTCTCTTAAGTTGGAAAAATGCCCAAAAATGTGCCAAGTGGCACTCATGCATTAATTTCTCGCTTTGGACCTTCTAGCCTAAAAATATCTCAACCGGTTGCTCAGTTGACTTAGCGGTAGAGTAATGAAATGTTTCTCTTGTCATTCTGGAGCTAATGACGTAAAAAGATTTCATGGCCCAAAATAGCAGTTCCCTAAAGAGATGCTTTTATTGGACTCTCATTGGTCATCTGACCATCTTTCACCACTGGGACCACATCAAAAAATGCAATGTAGCCTTGTTCTCGGGTGATTTTCTCCGGGTGACCCCACCTTGTCATTGTGCCTTTATGGAGTTAATTTCCTAGTATCCACAAACTTGCTAAGTGCTACGGGGGGACCTACATGATCTTGAACTGAGCCTAGACATCCTCTTACTATACGAATTCCAGTGCCGACCAACTTCCTATCTGCAAGTGAAACTACCGTTCACATTGGTCATACAGTGTTCGACCATTTGCAAATTCAAAAAGAGGGTCTCAAAAATAAAACAAAAATCATTGGAAAGAAATCAACAACTAAGGTTAGTAGCTGCCACGTCCTCGTGACAGTCGTAGCCGACCGAAGCATGATCCACAAACTCTTGAATAGTTGAAACAAGCCTCGACAAGCAATGTTCCGGTGGCGGTGATGGTAGTCCCAAGACCTGGCAATCACACTAGACCTCCAAGGTTTTTAGCTTGAAAAGAAACACCTATTGAGAGATGTTGAGAAATTTCAAGCATAATCTTGCACGACACTGTCTTTGGAAAAACAGTAGCTCGAAAAAAATCTTGGGTCCTTCTCTTGAAAGTGATCTTTATGGCTTATGCCATGTAAGACATGAGTGGTGAAGATCGGAGCGCGCCTAATGTGCGATGAAGTAAGGATGGGAGTGCCTAATAAGTCCGAGGTCGGGACCTGAAGATACTTCAAATTAGTCCGGGGTCGGGACTCGAAGATACTTCAATTAAAATTCCAGTAGTCTGTGGTTTGCTCTGTCTGCTCTTTTGTAGGACTGGTATGCTTTCAGAATAGCACATGCCTGATGCTCTGATACCACCGTCACAAGACGGGCACCAGGTGCCAATAGAAAAGAACAGACTGAACAGACTTTTAGCACTTCAATAACAACTGAACTGAAAGAGAGAGAGACGACACGTGACACGGAGTGGTGGAATTCCACCCTAGAGAATATTGGCCCCAAACCTCGGCGCCCATTTCGGTATTTCCTTATATTGCATCAACACAGTACAAGCCGGTACTCCACACTTTGCACCTTCTCCTAGAAGAGTGCTAGAGAATGAGCCCATGGCCTCATATTTAAAGGCCTTGGGCCCAAAAGCAGTTTATATGAAAAGCATCAAACTCAAAAGCATTGGGTCCAAAGGTAGGTGCTCAAAAGCTGTCAGCGTAAATCACGGAAATCCGTTCAACTGCTACCTTCTTATGTCAACGCAAAATCCGGGTTTTCCGTACAGTTCTGTCACATCATCAACTCTCCACGCTGACTGCTGTGTGTGAGGGTCCATCTTTATTTTTATGCCTTTCTGTCACTTGGGCCCCACGTAAATTGGTGGGAACTTCTTTGAAAATGGACCCACTCGGCGAGGATCTGTAAGTTGGTGAAAAGTTCAACTTCTTCTGCTACTTTTAGGGTTTAGGCCCCTCGGCCAGGATTTGCAAGTTGGCTCCATTCTCTAGTGGCTTGACATGTCAGCAATTAGTGACAAATGAAGTGAGCTTGCTTGTTGGCTTCCGAGACAATGCATCTGCCACTAAATTTTTTTGACCCTGAACTGGACAATCTGGAAGTGAAACTGTGACAAGATGTTAGCCCACCGCATCTGCTTTTCCAAAAGCTACTTTTGTGACAAGAAGTAGCGCAGACTTTGATGATCTGTAAAAACTATGAAATCAGCTCCGAGTAAATAATGTCGCCACTATGTAAGAGCATGGATCACTGCCAATAGCTCTTTCTCATAGATCTGGGCTACCAATTCTGGCCTTGAAAACATTGTGTTTTCATAAGCAATCACATGGCCTTCTTGCATCAATAAACTTCAAATGGCTTTTGCAAATCAGGCAAAGCCAACATTGGTCCAATAGTCAATTTTTCCTTAAGTGTCTGAAAAGCAGTTACCTCTGTCGGTCCCCACGAGAAAAGGACTCCTTTCTGAGTCAATAAGTGCAAAGGCGAAGCTATCTCTGCAAACTTCCGAATGAACCGCCGACAGTAAGAGCACAAGCTCAAAAAGCTTTGAACTTCAAAGTTCATGAACATTCTTCAAGTCACGCAATCGCGGATAGTCTCAATTTTGGCCAGGTCCATTTGTACTCCTTCTGAGGCATTGTGTCCCAAGAAACGTATCTCTAGCAAGAAAAACTCGCTCGTTTTGGCATTAATAACCAATCTATGATCGCGCAATGTCTGAAAGTCCTGTTGCAGATGGTGTCGGTGCTCTACTTCATTCTTGGAGAAAACTGTAATTGCATCAAAGAAAGTGCCCACAAAAGATTGATGCTCTCTGAAAATCCTATCCATCATTCGGTTGAAAGTTGCTGGAGCATTTGTAAGCCCAAAGGGCATCACCAAAACTTCCTGCTGAAACAAGAGGTTCCTTGAAGTTTGTCAAAAGTAATATCGATCCTTGGAATCAAGAATTTGTTCTTGATAATGATTTTATTGAGAGCTCTATAGTCAATGCACATTCTCCAAGATTCGTCTTTCTTTAGTATTAGTAAAACCGGAGAACAATAAGGTGAAGTACTAGGCTGGATGAGACCCTTTTCAAGAACGTCTTTCACTTGGTTCATCATTTCTTCATTCTGGGCTGGCTAATAGATAAGGTGGCCGGTTCGGTGGTGTGGTTCCAGGGATTAAATCAATAGTGTGGTCCTCAGGACAAGATGGAGGTTACTCGCTTGGTAGGCCTTCTGAGAAACAGTCAGCATGTGTGTGTGTAGAAATTCTTGTCGTTCTTTGTCTAATTTAGACATGTTCGTTCGTTGTTCATCATTCAATTCCTTCAAATAGATGGAGGCACCTCTTGTACCAGAAAGTATAAGAGCTTCAAACCGGCAATCTTCGAAGCTGTTTGTTCCGATCGAGGAAGTCTTCAGGATTATGGTGCAGCCATCTGACCCTGATCCAGTGCAACCGGCTCTTCCACCGCCGTTGCCCCCACCTCTCCCACCACCACCGCCAAGCTACGATGATTGGAGCCCATATGGATACCCTTATTATCCGTACCCGAGATACATGTATAACCAACCGAAAGATTTCAAGTATGGCGACACGGGATGAAAGATTGGAAGAAAGCATTGTAGTTCCTACAGCAATTCGACAACATCCATGCTTTGGGGAACTATACAGAAGAATCCAAGATTTCTCAAGCAGCAAAATTTCTTAGAGATAATGCTATGCAGTGGTGGAGTTCAACGCGACGCAACCGCATGCTCCAAGGACCCAGCAAGATTTCAAGACAATATTTGGATTATATGACTTCTCTCTTTGAAGTCTGGATCTTGGTAGAATGGGGTAACTTGAAAATGCTTGCCACAGGGACTATGGACGACTATAACCAAAGGAATATTGCATGTCCAAGCAAGTCTCAACTATGCAAGAGCTTATGGACCATGCCACGGTCGGCTACAAATTGATGAAAGGCAAGCTAGAGTTTACTACAGCAGTAACTCCGGCCAACAACTAGAACTCTCAGCAACAACGAACAAATACTCGAGATTCTCATGAAAGTCAACCGCAAAGGCCTCGTTTGACGCCTCAACAACGAGACACCTTATTACAAGAAGACGGATGCTTTGGATGCTTTCAACCAGGGCATAACTACTTTGGTTGTCCCCAACGCATTGACAAATCAGCGGAGCCGACGCCTGCACCGATGGTCGATAGAACCCCAAGACCATCTCCAGCCAAACGAGCTAAAGCGGCCATTGGACTTGTACCTGACATCTATGGCATACGCCTTGAAAGTACATATGAATTGTGTCGAGCATATGGCAAAGTCAACGGCTTCAAAGCCCTAATTTTCTTCGACCCAAGAGCTACTCAAAACCTTATCCATCTAGAATTCTTTGATTATGATCCACAGGGTGGCGAAATTGAAGCTGAGTTAGCTATTGATCAAACCGAGAAGGTGGTACCTCTCATGGATGCTCTTCGAGTAACCATCCAAGGATATCACGTAAAAGCCGATTTCCACATTATGAAGTTGGGTAATTGCGACGTTCTCTTGGGCATTCCTCGACATGACAAGAATGATGTGCCTCTCCAGATCCAGAACTAAACCATTACCGTGATGCAGAAGGACAAGCCAGTCGTACTCAAAGTTTGATTGTCCGAACAAAAACCTGAATGAATCATTTAGTTGTTTTAAATACTTTTGAACTCTATTTGATGAAGTACTGTTTGAAATTTGTTTGTAATGGATCATATTTGTTTTAAACTTGTCTTGGTGCCGATTTGAACTATTTGACTCTGATTTGAATACTGCTTGGTGATTTACTCTCGGGTAGAGTAGTGAGAAATGCTTGCGCTGTGCACATACTCTTGGTCCGGACCCTTGTGGTTATTTGCGGGAGGAGTATTGAATGTTTGAAAAGTGTTGTTTTTACTTATGGCCGGGACCCTTGTAGTTATTTATGAGGGGAGTATTGTTGTTATTACTCATGGCCCGGACCTAGATGATTATTTACAGGGGGAGTGGTTACACTCAACACCTCCAAACGACGTAGGCTGCGGTCTGGGGGGACGTTTGGTTGTAAAAGGCCTCTATATCTCATGACTCGTAGCTTTGTAGGTTATTTGCAGAACAAGTGATGAGGGAGTCGTTGAACAGCTCATGGCCTGGACCAAGATGGTTATTTGACGGGGGAGTTTTCATCAACAGCTTTATGTTTCTGTCTTGTAACATGCATACGTGAGCATTTGTGTTGCATTGTGATGTGCCGACCATTGAATACTCCTTGTTGGATGAGATTTTTCTGTGAAACAAACGACCCAGTGTATCAAGAGCTCCAATATGGAATGAGACTTCTTATTAGATGAGGTTTTTCTGGGAAGCCAACGACCCAGGATATTAAGAGCTCCAATTTGGAATGAGAAAACTGATTGTCCCTCGGATTGTTCCTTGGAATGACTCGAAATTTTTTGAGCTAACTTGAGTTGTTTTGCAGATATGTTGTAATCGCGGACGATTACTTTCTTTCAAGAAGGGATGTCACAAACTGCTGACGTGTCAAGCCACTAAACAATGGAGCCAACGTGCAGATCCCCAATCGAGGGGCCTAAACCCTAAGAATCAGCAGTAGGAGAAGAAAAAGAAGCAGAAGAAGTTCCCACCAACTTATGGGACCCCATCCGATGGGGCCTAAGTGACCTAAAGACATTAAAATAAAGCAGGACCAATGCACACCGAAAAGACTAGGGTAGAGAACTGATGACGTGGCAGCAGCTATACGGACAACCCGCAGAATGCGTTGACATGCTGATGTGGCACTTGTACGGATTTCTACGTTTGATGCTGATGACATGGCAATTGTACGGATTTTCGCAAAATGCGTTGGCAGCTTTTCGACCAGTTGCTTTTGAGTTTGAAGCTTTTTATGTAAGTGCTTTTCATAGGCCAAGTGCATGTGCCATGGGCTATGCTGTGGCATGCTTCTACGTGAAGGTGTAGGGATTGGAGTATCGGCATTGTACCGAGTTTAAGCAATATAAAGAAATACCGAAAGGGGCGCCAACGTTTGGGACCTGTGTTGTCTTGGGGTGGAATTCCGCCACTCCCCGTCTCATGTGTCTTGCGTCTCTTTCAGTTCAGTGTTAGTTAAAGTGCTTAAAGTTGTTCAGTCTGTTCTTTTCTGTTGGCACGCGGTGTCCGTCCTCATGACGTCTTTGGATTGTACGAGTATTTGGTGATGCCTTTTGGTCTTACGAATGTTGATGCAATGTTTAATATGATGATGGACAGGATTTCCAGAGAGTATTGGTCATTTGTCGGCACCTTTTTCGACGATATCATCGTATTCTCCAAGAATGAGGCAAAGCATCAACACCACCTGCTACAGGTTTTTCAAGCACTACGGCAACATTGGTTGGTGGTTAATGGGAAGAAGAGCGAGTTTTTCTTACCAAGAGATCCACTTTTTGGGACACATTGTCTCTGCGGAGGGTGACGATATCATCGTATTCTCCAAGAATGAGGCAAAGCATCAACACCACCTGCTACAGGTTTTTCAAGCACTACGGCAACATTGGTTGGTGGTTAATGGGAAGAAGAGCGAGTTTTTCTTACCAAGAGATCCACTTTTTGGGACACATTGTCTCTGCGGAGGGTGTCAAAATGGACCCGGCCAAGGTTGAGACCATTCGAGATTGGCCAGATTTGCAGAATGTCCATGAGATTCGAAACTTTTTGGGTTTATGCTCTTACTATCGGTGGTTTATTGCTTCTTCTTTGCATTTTTTAACGTAGAAAGGGGTTCCTTTCTCATGGGGACCATCTAAGATAGCAGCCTTCAAGACTCTCAAAGAGAAGTTGATAACTGGTCCAGTGTTGGTTTTGCCAGACTTGCAAAAGCCATTTGAGGTATTTTGTGATGCATGTGGTCGTACTCTGGGAACAATCTTAATGCAGGAGGGCCATGTTATAGCTTATGAGAGCAGAATGTTTTCCAGACCAGAACGGGTTGCACAAATTTACGAGAAAGAGCTTTTGGCAATTATCCATGCTCTTACTCAATAGCGACACTTTCTACTCAAAGCCGATTTCACAGTGTTCACCGATTACCAGAGTTTGCGCTCTTTTTGTCTCAGAAACAACTTTCAGATAAGCAGATGCAGTGGGAAAACATTTTGTCACAATTTCACTTTCAGATTGTGCATGCTCAAGGACAAAAGAATGTGGTGGGGGATGCACTGTCTCGTTTCCTTTGGTTTTGGCTATTTCGGCAATTCATCATCACAACTTTGAGGATATGGTAGATTAGATGTCATAGATCCGGATTTTGCAGACATTTTTGATCGATTATAGAGTGGGGAAGCGGTTACTAGCTATTCTCTCAAGGCTATTTGATGCGGCAAAAACTTGTGTGTGATACAACTATGTTGAGGAATAAGGTTTTGACATAGTGTCATTGTGCACCTCCATCGTGGTATAGAAACCACCTTGAAAGGTGTGGAACAGTTTTTCTATTGGTTGAGGTTCAAAAAGGACGTGGACAAGTTTGTTCACAGTTGTTTAGTATGCCAAAAGGTCAAGTTTGACAGGCATAAGGCACCAAGTCTTTTGCAACCTTTACCTATACTTAATCGGCCTTAGAAAAGTATAGCAATGGATTTTAATTTTGATCTTCCCAAGACTCAAAGTGGGCACGATGGCATCTGGGCAGTCATCGACAAATTTTATAAGCAGGCTCATTTTGTCTTGGTCAAGAAGACGGTTAAGCCAGATCATTTGGCTAAACTGTTTGTTTCAAATATATTTTGATTACATGGCATGCCTCAATCTATAGTTTTAGATAGAGATCCCCGTTTTACTAGTTTGTTTTGGAGGGCAATCTGGGAGAATATTGGTACTCGGTTACAATTCTCGTTTTCTTTCCACCCACAGACAGATGGGCAATTAGAGATTGCTCTCGACTTGTTGAAGTCTTACATCTTTGATCAGAAGGCTTAGTGGGAGAAGTATTTGCCCTTGGTAGAGTTTGCCTACAACGACATAGTGGATATGAGGAAGGCGCCATTTGAGATCATCGAGGGTGCTAAGAAGGTTCCACCTATTGTAAGCACCAAGGATAGGATTTTTGAAACAGATCACTACGTTCAAGATCTGGACACTGCTTTTGCTAAGGTGCGCAAGGTTCTTCAGAAGTCTCAAGCACAGCATAAGAAGGTAGTGGAGAAGCATCTACGTGACTTGTAGCTGAAGGAAGATGACTAGGTGCTTCTACGGTTTGAGAACGCACGCCTACGGAAACAAAAGGGTAAGGAGCAACTTTTTCCAAAGCTGAGTATGCGATACTATGGCCCTTTCCAGATTCAAAAGAAATGATGTATCCTTCAGATTGAAGTTACCCGATACTCGGAGGATTCACAATGCATTTTATGTGAATCTATGAGACCTTTCAAAGGTGAGGTGACAATGCACAAGGAGCTAGAGGAGCCAGCCCAAAGTGGAAGAGATAGAGGAAAATTCTCATTCAGAACATGTCCTGGCTCATAAGGAAAGGAAAGTGAAACGGATTAGATAATAGTGTGTCTCAAGATCCCGACGATTGAGACTCACGTGCCAGGTGCGAGGGCACAAGGAAAGAAAGGAAAGGGAATCAGCTGGTAGATTTGAGAATTCCACAGATCGAGATTGAGGTACCAAGCAGCGTAACCGCGAAACGCGTTTTAGTAGGCCGGCCTGAAACACGAAACGTGTGAAACAGCCAAAACGTTTCACCTGTGGGGTAAAACGCTTGTAGTGAAACGCCTAAAAACCAATTCCCTTTAGAGAATTTGGCCATTAAAAAGTTATTTATTTATTATGTATATACTATTTCAAGGTTAACAGAGCATGTGTCTCTACTCACTGCAACGTGAAGACCTATTTTGTCTATACATAAGTCTATATATACACAAATTGGTGTTTCGGTGAGACGTTTCAGTGAGGCATTAGCCTAGGGTGAAACGCCATGTTTCGGGGTGAAACGTTTTGCGGTTACGCTGGTGCCAAGGACAGGAAGGCCAGCAGGGCTACAAACAGATCAAAGGGCACGAGAAAATAACAGAAAGGTAAGCTAGGTCCACCGGATAATTTGGTCAAGGGTACTTTTTGGCCCTCGATGCAAAGTCGACGAAGAGAACCTCGCAAATTCTCTTCAGAGAGAGTTGTATCTTGAAGCTTTTGGGCTATTAGCAGTGTTTATGCCAAAAGTTACCAGTGATTCAAAAAGGTTGAATCTCGTACGGTGCGAACTGCACAAGAGGGGAGCCCATAGATTGTCTAGATTGAATAAAGTCACTAATTTCTCTCTGAGATTTTAGGGTACTGACGGACTGACAGTATTTTGCGGAATGATTTTATGAACTGTGTGCATTGAATTGGAAATTTCCTTGATTGAACTAAAAACATGTGCTCTTTCATGTGTGTATTGTTAGAGACGTGTAGAGAAAGACGAAATGTCTGTAGCATTTTTTCTGATGAATGATTTGAACTTAGTGCATCTAGACATCTATTAGAGATCGATGAGATCTGGATGTGATGGCTAAGTGAATTAGAACTGAGCGAGATTCTAGTGAGATCTGGATGAGAGGACTGTATACTATTGTGAGTGCATCAAGAGTTCTAGGTGGAATGAGATGGTTGGATTGAATGATTGAAAACACGGTGTTCGGTGTGAACTAAGTGTGTGATTTTGTGAACTGCATGCTATGTGGATGTGCTGTCTTGTGTGGACGTCATAGGCATGGGTTTCTTGATTGAAATGTGAAAAGAAAGGATATGAATCTAATAGTAACAAGATTTAGTAGATCAAGACATCCATGAAAAGATCAGTGTGGTCTACATGTGATTGCTAAATGGTTACAATGATCAGGATTTGTATCTGAGACCCTCGATAGAAATGTGATTAGTCAGTGACTGATGTCTTTATACTATGTAGAAGTGTTGGATTGGTGGAGTCTGGTGCATGAGTACATAGAGTCAGTGTCTACTGAAGAAAGTTTTTGTCCTTTGGCTGTTTTTCCAGGCGTAATCGAGGGCGATTATAATTCTAGGGGTAAATGTCACAAAGTGATGATGATCTGGCATGACCAACTGGAAGAGAAATGGCCGAGTGGAAAAGAGGTGGGGCCCAAAACCCTAAAAGACAGAAGCTTGGACTCTGGGCGAGATTTTTGTAAATCGTCCTGACATGCTGACGTGGCAGGTTGTATGGATTTCTGCGATTTGCGTTGGGCTGATGACGTGGCAGTTTTGCGTGAGCTTTTGGAAGCCGATGTTTTTGGGTTTGCAGTGCTTTTGATCTGGTCTGCTTTTGGGCATCCCTTATAAGAATAAAAGAGCCCTTGGGCCTCTCACTTTGCAGAGCATTTGGGCACAGAGTCTGAGAGCAAAGGACTCGGGAGTTGTACTTTGCTATGAGCAATAATAAAGAAATACCAAAAGGGGTGCTAGTCCTTGGGGCCAGTGCTTTTGGGCACGGAACTCCGCCGTGCCGTGTCGACTCCCTCTCTCTATAAGTAAAGTTAAGTGATTTTGAAGTTTTTGTTCATGTGTTGCTATTGATTTCTCGCTTGGAGTGTCCAAGCCTGTAACACACACACACACACACACACACACACACAGAGAGAGAGAGAGAGAGAGAGAGAGAGAGAGAGAGAGAGAGAGAGAGAGAGAGAGAGAGAGAGAGAGAGAGAGAGAGATTTTTGGAGTACTCCTGATCTTCCCGTTTTGTATGATGTGGGATGAATCAGGTGAAGGCATCTCATCAGCTGTTGGAGTTAATGGAACTTTATCAAAGATGAGAAACATTGTTGTTGCTTTGATCTGTGGTAGGCAAGCTAAATGCCTCATAACAATTTGTCTTCCAAATGGCTTGGTAAAGTCATTGGCTATTGCAGATGGTCTTCATGGGGCAGGATGCTCCTTATATGTGTATTTTAATGTTGAAATGTTCTCTTGTGTTGATCTCAAATGAAGGATTTCAAGCATTGGATAGTATCAGTGATGCTTATTATAATGCTTATGGGCCTGTTTCCAATTAACTCGCTTTATGGGTTGCGAGTGCTGTATGGTTGATGTTGTATGCTCTTTGACTGGTAGAGGCTTTCAAATTGGAGTGGTTGGCTAAATTGGAATTTGAATAATTTTGAATCCTCTCTATAAGTTGTTAAGTGACCACTAGGTGGGCTCTTGTTTGCTAAATTGCTGTGCCTTGCCTGTTCATTCATATGATCATTGGATGGTCTAGCTACATTTTTTTGTTTTCACGCGAGCGTGAACGCTTCTTGCAATGCTTTCAGGTGATGGTGAATGTAAAGTGTGACAAACTTCCTATGTATACTAGGTGCAAGATGGCCTAATGGTAGTAACCAGTCGCCTTCGCTTCTGGCTGCAATTTATTGAAATGAGATGAAATGGAGTTTTTTCTGAGTCCTGTTCATATGGAATGTATGAAATGAAGTGTTCCTTCACATATGCAGTGAAGAGCAGTGCCTCTCTTAATGAATGTGAGGAGGATTGGACTAGTCACAAGGATCACTTTGATGACAAGGTGGGTCATCAGAGATGACATCCTAAGTGATCTTTGAAGAGAAGAATTAAGCATAGTAGATATACACATTCTCCACTTGCTTCTCAATCAGGCTCTTCAAAGATTGAGCCTCCGTGAAGAGGTTATTATGGTCTTAAGGGTATGCACAAATGATGCTTATCTTGCTTGGAAAGAGTCTGCTGGTTTCTCCTTGTTGATGACAATATAATCTCTTTTACAGTTGGAGAGAAGCATCTACAGCTCAAGATAAAATAGAGGATCGGGATATCATGCCAGAATGAGTAGAGTTTAACCCCTCTTTGTAGGGACTTTTTTGGGCTCTTGTGGATATGGGTGGTACCCATGGTAGATACTCTCCAGAGTAAATCATTTCATGGTAAGCTCATAGGCTAAAGTCGATTCCGTAAAGCTCAAGGAGAGGCATCCTAAACAGGGCAAGAGTCTAGAATTGCTATTGTGTAGCAATTAGAGAGCATTTTCTTGACAACGTAGACAAATCCCGTTGAGAGTTATGCTTGGGCTCTTTGAAGTACATGCAGTCATGCTTTGAGTTATGAAATCGAGCCTACATTGATTCTTCAAGTAGTAAGCATTCTCGAGATCTTGTTCTTTAAAAATAGTTTTGATGAGAGTAAATAAGTTTCGTTAGGTGGTGCTTGGAAAGAATGTGTCACTCTTTGTCAAAATCTACCTAGCCATTGTTGGGAGAGAACCTTGCACAAGGGTCTATGCGAGAATTATACAATTTATACCTTTATACAATTTCAATATACATCAAGAGTAGCAAGAGCGATTGTATAGGGGAGGAGTTCTTAGTACCCAAGCTAACATGGAGTTTAGGCCATGAGCCGGACTGCATGTGAAGGTACCTAACGGATAGTATTACCCTTAATTGTGTGAATAAATATGTACTCAAGAAAATGACCAGGGTGAGTGTAGAGAGATGCATGGTAATGACAAAAGAGAAATTTTTAATGTCTTATTTAATTGAAACAGGCAAACCATGAATAATGCAATAATTTTTAATGTCTTATCTAATTGAAACAGGTAAACCATGAATTAATGCAATAATTTTTAATGTCTTATCTAATTGAAACAGGCAAACCATGAATTAATGCAATAATAAAATCTAGATATACCATAACTTCAAAATATAAATGACTAAGTAGAAGTATTGAACTTTGTAAGGGATCGATCGGTCCACTCATCCACATTCGCTTTTACTACGAACAAAGAGAATTTCACTTCGTCGAGAGTGACCCAAAACACCTCTTAACCTATTTGAGCCACAGATATAAGCCGAAGCCGTTTCGCCTCCTTGCATGAACGTGAGTTCTGTAAAGATTTCAAATACTAGGTGGTAGGAAGTCAACACCAACCATACCAACTTAGGCGTCACGCCTCTTAGGTGCTACATCAAGTATTTAAGCCAAGCCAAGTTGAGATCTCCGACAAGTTAGTCGTGTAGGTTATTCAACCTCCGACACTACCCATGTATATGAGCTTAACAGAAAAGAAGAAGATCTAAGTAACACTCCCGATTCCATATCATTTTATTTGAAGTTAACAGAAGTAGTTGATTCTAATCTTGTATGGACACTCTCTTGAAAAACAAAATACATAATTCCTGTCAAAATAGTATCCTACATATGCACAAAAAAATCTTTCCAAGGTGGTTAGAGTGAGGTCTCTACCCTTACATGTCTACTATAATCCATAAAAAGTCACTTCATAATCCAATCCAAAAACCCATTATCCATAATTCAATTCCATCACATGGATGACTACTCTACCCTACTATAGGTGATGCACATCCATCTTGCATAACCACTTTAACACATAACATGGTTGCACAAATTTTGACAACACAGCCATAACCAAAAAATAATCCAAGAGCCATACCAGGTTTCACGACAAAAACTTACAACAAAAATCATGTAGGATTTTTAACCCTTGGTCATAAACCATATTCCTCACTCAACCGACTCCCACACTTGGAATTTTTTACTATATCCATTGCAGTCAAACTGAGCCAATACACATTGTTCTTGAGGAATAATTTTTATGCATAAAAAGAAGTTCCATCAACGACTAAACATTAATTTTAAAACTCCATTTTGATAGTGTTTAGCCATGCATAAGCGATGTACTATGATCGTTCATCACCTTCTTTGTACATAGAGCAGTTTTGACCTAGTAGGGTGAAAAGCAATACATGCATGCACATGAGACATCCCATCCATCTTTGAAGTTCCATACATTATACAATATCACTTACATGAATCCAATCATAATGCAAAAAAGTCCCACCACTTTGTTAAACTATATGCCATAACATCACATGTAGGTACAAATTTTCTATTTTCAGACGCACGTATGACATACAAAAGAAAGTATTTGACCCTATATTAGTACATCAAGTTTAACATAGACATCTTATCACATCACCTCACCCATATGAAACTCATGATAACAACCGTGGCATAAAAAGAAAGCCATTTTATGCAAAACTACCCGTATGGTTCACGTTGACCAACCATATGTCCACACATAAGTTTATAAACATCAAAAACATGAAATAAAATCACCAAGAAAAATCATAAAATATGTATGGACCACTCATCAAACTCACGATCCTATATAATACTTTCCCTTGGTAGCATCCCTACTCATATATGTCATCTGATATAAAGAACAATTAATAACTCACTCATGAAGTGATGATTGTGATATGAATACATTCATGAGCATTTCTAATCAAGATTTTGATTTTGCCAGGTGGATTTTCTCATCCGAAAAATCTATATAGTGATTCTCGAAAGAGCCTTGGGTTCAAAATATTGATGAAGTGCAGTCGGCAACAAGTTATATTTTGATCATAACTCTTCACTTGGACGGAATTTTTATAGGATACAAAGAGAAAAGGCTTTGAATTATATGATTAATCTCTGATTCAAGGAGTCAAAACAATGTCTCTACCGTCTATGTGACGTGAAAGAAAAGAGTGCTTTTTATACATTATATGTCATCATAAACACGTAATATGCATATTAATCATAATGAAACAAGCATGGAGAATCTTTGTACGGATCCGAAAAACCCATACATGCTAATGTACGCAAAAAAAATCATTGAGAGCATAGTTTTTTGAAACCAAAAGTAGAGAGAGATGGCAATGGAGTATAGAGCTTCTTACGGTGATCAAGAAGCTTCTTGCTTTACCGTAAGAGAGTGATGATAAGATCTATGTAGAGGATTTTGCCACAAAGTTGATGTAGAGCACATACACAGTGAAAAGAGAAGAGAATATAGTAAGCAAGTAGAGAGAGATGGTTCTTCTTCTTCTCTCAAATGAGAGAGATTCTTATGAAAATGGTGATGAAAAGCTTACACCATTCCATATAATACGTACATAGCTGTATTCCATGCAACCGAGGTAGTGAAAGTTGAGCACTAATCTCTCGTATATGCTACGTCTCCAAACCGGAGTGCTCCCCAAGGCAAAAATCAGGTGTTTTCTTCTAGCCTGGAATAGCTCTCAACTTTTTGAAGCTTTTGCTAAAAACATGGCACAATTTTGAAAGTGAACTCTAGTCTAAACCATTCAATTTTTTCTACAGAGTTTTAACTTTGTAATCGCTATCTAGCAACTAATGAGATTGCGAGTCAATTAAACGGCATCGTGGTGTCCTAGTATAATCATGATACTTATCATACCATTCCGATGTATTTACGATGCTTTTTATAAAAATAATTCTCGCAAAATCCAAAAGGTATCGAAGTCCCTAATTCCTTGGGTACAATCAAAAAATTCATTCATGCGATTTGAGTGATAGACCTTATTGTAATATTTATTTTTTTAATGCATTTTAAAATAAGTTCAAGTTAATGTAATGGGATTCACAGTAATGATCCTTCCACCAACATTTGATTGTCTTTTGGAGTTGAACTTGACAATGATGGCCTTGTTCTCGACGGACAAATGAGCTAAATCGAAGTAATCCTCCATGTGCTCAATCCAATTCTCAATAACTTTGCCTACATATGTGCTTTCTTCGCTAAAGTGTCCAGGTTGTGTCTTTCAAAGCATAGCATCAATCTCGCAACCAATGATAGTCGGTTGAGGTGCAATCAGGATGTTGAAAACGACAGCCACTCCATTTCCTTTAGGAGGTATAATTGATTATTGTATCATATCAAATTCAAAACCCTATATTCAGTATTCTATTATGAAAATGTAAATGGTTGACAATATGTTGTACTAATCTTCCATCACTATTGGTCAAAAGGATGGGTGGGAGAGGAATTTTCAAAGCATAATTCGCCTGCCTGCCCCATGATTGGTGACGCGCCTTGTGAGTCAACAATCACACACATCCCTTTGCCCGACTGTCACACGCCCTTGCAGATTAGCGAGCTGCTCAACAATTGTGGGCGTTAAATTTTTATAAATTTTTAATAAAGGATTGTGAGTGTATATGTATATGATGATATACAGGATAATGCTAAGAAATAAAAATAAAGGAATAAGCAAAATAAATGGGTACTTAGCTTGACGGTCTGTGGTGGCATTTAGTCCAGAAATAGGGTGCACCTAGTTTTAGTTGAGAGCAATGATCAATTGAGCAATCGGTCTGCAAATCAATTGAACTTCACCGACGTCCAATCTCGCGTGTCCCAAAAGCAATAGTAATCGGCGGCAATAATATGCAATTTTTACAATAGATTTATGAGTAGCATAGTCGGCTTCATTATGTTAGCCAATTGTTGTCCCCGGTTGAGCAATGCCGGTGGCAAATTCCATAGTAGTTGTGTAACTTGAGAACTTTGATTAATGCCTTGCCCCTTGAGTTGTAGTGGAGATCGGAGAGAAGGCTTAGAATGGGCGGTCGAGAGTTTTTGAGAATAGCCTGCAAGGATTGTAGCTTTTGGGCGGTCAAGGCATTCAAAATTGAAGGTGGCCAATAAGTTTATGGTAGAGCGGCTAGTGTTAGGGAGATTGGGCGGCCAATAGTTTTGATAAATTTTTTATTTTATTTTTTCCTATCGTGCTTGTGCTCGGTGTTCGATCAAAGCAAATACCTTGAAGCAAGGATTTGGCAGGTGTGACTACCCTTTTAAGGAATTAAGGTCCCTAGGCGGTCGGTAAAAACGGTTAAATGATGGTCGCTCTTTTTATTGTGATAATATTAGGTTTGAAAAGGCTTTGAACCTTCACACGCAGCAAGAAGCAGTTGGCGCGTGGTTTCGGGCCGCGAGCAGGAAATAAAAAAATGGTCAAGGCTACAGGGCGCTTTGTTTGATGCAAGTTTGGTGTCATTTCACCGTAGTCGATAGGAAAAAAATATATGGCAAGGCTCGTTTCCTACGATAGCTGTTGCACATTCTGTCGACTCTTTAAATTGCAATTTTTTTTTTGCTTGTTGGTTCAATTGCTTTGAGAGCTTGCACCGGTTGAAGCTCAACCCCCACTCGATCCTCGATCTCTTGAAGATGGTCCACGAGGCCACGTCCATTGCATGGAAATTTTGGATCCGAGGCCTTCTAAATCTCCTTCAACTCTCTCTCTTATGCCGGGCCGGATTGACCGCCTGTTTAATTTTTCTTCAAGATCCTCGAAAGCTTTTTTTTCTTTAATTCTCGCCCTTTTGTTTCTTCGACTCTTGCTCTCTTTTGCATTCACAATCGATAAGAGTTAGCGATCAATTGATATTTACATTGACCATGCCGAATCTTGATGTCGATAAGCAAAATTAATTTGTTGATTTGTCGTTTAATCGCCGATTAGCTTCAATTTGCAAACTTGATAATGTCAATTTGCAATTTGTTTCTTGACTTTCTGAATTTGATTGTCGGTTTCCTTGAACCTGAGGCTTTGATACCACTGTTGGAAGAGAGGGGACACCGGTTGCTTGGATAATTCAACAATATATCACAGACTTCACCATCAACATGTCACCTTCTCTCCCAAATCCAAGTACACACACCTAGACTATGATAACACACACACACACACACACACACACACACACACACACACACACAAGAGAAAAGATTGACAAGGACAGAGTGTAAGAGATGTAGACATAATTAGGGAGTACACAGAATAACAAACCATAGCATAAGAGAGAGGGAAGGGAAAATTAAGAGCCTCTACACAAGAAAGGCCTAAAATCATAGCCCCAAATTCCATTGCACCCCTTCTTGTGGTGTTTAGTATTTTATTTATTATTTGAGTTTTGGGTGCCAAAATTGGAGGCCCCTCTTTTACAACTAGTCCACTTTAGTACTTGAGTGGAGCACATAACTTATTGCATGTCCCCTAAGGGTGAGTTCTCACTAGAGCTATTTACAAGCAACCATAGTGGCTTATTGAATAAAAGTCTAAAATATTGTGCAAAGATAAAATGATCGAGAGGATTATTATTTGTTGCCGGCGCCTCCTTTTCAACTTCCACAATTCCAATCTACAGATCATCATCTCACTATTAGTAAATTCAAATAGATAGCAAATAATTGACCATTAAGCCAACTATCCCTATTGCAGTTAACTACATACAACAGGAGGGTCCCAGTCTCATTACATTATATCCTTTTGCTAAAGCAACCAAAAGTCACCTTAGGGCCATTTTTACTATCAAACAAACAATCAAAGGTCCTTAGTACAATTGTTCAATACTCTTATCAACCTATTGTAAACCAATTTCACTCAATTTTGCATGAGAAGACAACTCGAGCAAGTATGATCATCGATCAATGTCATTCTTAGACACTCATGAATACAATATTTATTTCCAAATAGTTTTTATGAACGTGCGCATGATGCATAACTAATCCGAATGGTATGGGGCTTCAAGCTGTTCCCTTAATTTTTTGGCTCTGACATTGGTAAGAGATACCCCTTCCCATAGGTATATATGAGAATTATACAATTTACATATTTATACACTTTCAACATGCATTAGAGTTGTGGAAGTGATTGTATAGAGGAGTTCTCAGTGCCTGGCCCAACATGTAGAACTATATTCAGAGATACCTAGCCACTAGTGCAACCCTTGAATGTGTATGAATGAAAGCGTATTTAAAAAAATGACCAAGTGGAGGCTGAATATATATGTACACTGTATTGCGAGAATATTGGGAGAGACAAAAAAAAGGTAAGGGTGATAGTTGCATAGAGAAATAGGAGAATGATAAAAGAAAATCTTTAAATGTCCCACCTAAATTAAACAGGTAACCCACATAAATCAATGAAATAACAAAATTTGGGTATACCATAACTTTAAAATATAAATGACGAAATAGAAGCATCGGACTGTAATGGATCGACCGGTCCACCCATCTACATCCGCTCCTACTACAAATAGAGGAAATTTCACTTCGTCAAAGGCGAGCCAAAACACCTTCAACTTACTTAAGCCATACATAAGCCCAAGCCGCTTCGCCTCCCTCCATGAATCTGAGCTGTGAAAGGATTCCAAATCCTAGCAAGTGGTAGAAAATCGACACCAACCATACCAATTTAGGCACCTTGCCTCTTCAATGTCACATCGGGTGTTTATACCAAGCCAAGGAAGATCCGTGATGTGGTAGCCGTGTAATTAATCGTGTAGATGAGCATAACAAAAAAGAAGAAGGTCTAAGTAACACCCTCGATCTAATAAAGCCCGAGGTCATTGACCCTTTCATCTAAGATTAAGCAATGTAGGTGATCCTAATTTTTGTATCTACGTTGTCATGAGAAACATAAGTCCACTCAAAACAGCATCTTGTATATGCACAAACAATTCTTTCTAAGGTAGTAAGATTGTACAGAGTCTCTACCCTTACATGTTTACCATTATTCATCAAAATAACTTCATTATCCAATTCAAAAAAACCATAATCCAATCCCATTACATGGGTGATTACTCCACCCTACTTTGAATGATTACTACACCCTACTTTGAATGATGCACATTTATCCTACAAAACCACTTTAGCACATAACATGGCTGCAAAAAAACACTTATCATATTGCCCTAATAAAGATCCGACCGTGCTCTTCACAAAAAAGCATCGAAAAACATAAAAAAGCAAGAATTTTTTTTTTTGCAGCAAATGTCCATTAGATCTATTGAAACATGAAAATGACTTTGATTTTTATTTTAAAAATCTTTCAACATTTCACACCAAGCATTCTAAACCAAAAATTAAAGTAACATACGCTGAAAATCTATTTCTCTTATTTTAAAAAGAGACTCAAAAATTTGGGATCTACATCCTCCTATAAATTTGAGGCGTCTTCATCTTGACATGAATATCAAATAAGTAAGCCCATGAATCTCTTTAAACATTAGATAAATTGACTATTTCATAAAATATTTTATTATGGTGTCTTGGAAATATTTCGATTGCGATAATATAAAATAATGATGGAGCATTAATGAGTCCAAAAGGTACTGAAAGTTCTTCATTTGTTCCTTGATCTCCAGTTGCCGTATGAGTATAAACATTTGAATGATTTCCTTTACCTCGAGCATTCTCAATTCTGTTGGCTTAAGCCCACCTTGAGTTTGTTGATTTCCTTTTGGACTAGGTGGTCTCTTCTTGTAAAGATTGAATTTCTAGGTCGAAAGTTTTCTTGCTTTTGTAGTGGTATTTGGTCCTGATGATAATTCTATTGTTTCATATTAGGTCTAGGCTATGAATTTTCAAGTTCCTATTGGGATAAGTGTTTGTACATTTAGCATCATTTTGTCTTGCAAGTTTATAATTGTCTAGATCATTAAACGTATAATCCTAAGACACGGTCAAATTCAAAACAATTCAAGTAAAGGTGATCTCTTATTGCCTTCCTACGTAAAATGGCTTCTCGAGTTTGAAAATATAAAGGTCTAAACTCTCTAGTCGACGTCTTTTGAATTTATGATTTGGGATAGTCTCTAACTTACTCGCAATTCAATATTTTAAGTTAAATAGATTTTTCCCATCAAAAACATCTGCAAAATTTGTAAGTTGTAGGCTCCAGAGTCTAGTCTTCAAGTGATTGTATAAATCAAATATAAAACGTGCTACCCTTGACTTTTTGAATCATTCCTCCTGAAATGTACTTGACAAGGGTTAAGAAATGTTGGTAGTATAACTATGAGTCCTTAGTTCTTTGAGTATAATAAATCAATCATTTATGCGATTTGAGTGATATACCTTATTCTGAGATTTATTTTTTATTTGTGCTTTTAGATAAGTACAAATTATTCTCATCATAATGATCCTTCCACCAATATTTGGTTGTCTTTTCAAATTGAACTTGGCAAAGGTAGCCTTGTTCTCGACAAACGAATGAGCTAAATTAAAGTAATCATCCATACGCTAAATCTAATCTTCAAGAACCTTACCTACATCTGTGTAAGGTATTGTGTCTTAGCATCATTGTCCAAAGTGCCTATGCATCGATGTCACGATCAATGATAAGTCGGTTGAGATGCAATTGAGACATTGACAGTAGCAACCACTCTGTTTTCTCTACGAGGTATGATTGATTACTACATCATGTCAAATTCAAAACCCTATGTTCAGTAATCTATTATGAAAAAGTCAATAGTTGACAATATGTTGTACTAATCTTTCTGCACTATTAGTCAAAAGAGTGGACAGAATCGAAGAATTTTAAACCATAATTTCTTAAGGAATGGGTAGTCAATTATATCTAACCAATAAACAAAATCTAGCTACAAGATGTCAAAAGCCAGTTAAAATATCGCCAAAACCTTATACCCTTTTGCTAAAGTAATCAAAAGTCACCTGCTTCTACCAAACAAACAATCAAAGGTCCTTAGTACAATTGTTTATTACTTCTATCAACCCATAGTAAACCAATGTTATTCAAGTTTGCACAAGAAGATAACTCAAGCAAGTATTATCATCAATCAATGTCATTCATAAATATCATGATTACAACATTCTTTTCCTAATAACATTCATGAATACTTGCATGACGTATAACTAGACCAACTAATATGAGGCCTGAAGCTATCCCTATAACCTTTTGCTAGTGATATCACGTAAAAGATATTCCACGGAGTCTACAAAATGATTATATAATTTACATATTTATACAATTTCAATATACATCAAAGTTACAGAAGCAATTGTGTAGGGAAGGAGTCCTTAGTATAGAGTTTAGATTATAAACCAGACTGCATTAAGAAATACATGATAACTAGTACTACCATTGAATGTATATGAATGAAGCGTACTCAAGATAATGACCAAGTGACGGGTGAACATATATGTACACCGCACAATGGGAATAGTGTGAGAGAAAAAAGTGGAAGATAAAATAGGTGCAAAAAGACCCAAGAGAATGACAAAAGAGAATCTTTAAATGTTTCATCTAAAAAAATTATACTAACTAAATTAATGAAATAACAAAATTCGGGTATACCATAAATTCAAAATATAAATAAGTAGAAGCATTTGACCATGTTTGGGATTGACCGCACCATCCATCCAAGTCCGCTGCTCCTACGAACATAGAGAAATTTCACTTCGTCAAGAGCAAAACAAAACCATAAAACATATATAAACCAAAACCAACCATAAACCATATATAAACCACTTAACAAACTCACAACTATATACAGAATGTCTCTTAGTACCACCCCTACATATAATCTAGAGAATGGTTAATAACTCGCACTCATTTATGAACATTTTAAATCAAGGTTTTGATTTAGTTAAGTGGGTTTCCTTATCTCACAGATTTAAATAGTGGTTTTCCAAGGAGGCTGGAGGCTGAAACTCAAACTATTGATGAAGTGCAATAGACATCAAGTTGTATTTTGACCATAACTCACTCAAGCGAAACTCACGTGACATAAAAGAAAAGAGAGAATGCTCTAAATGATGTGAATATTTTTTATTTCAAAGGATTGAAATAATCCGTAACAATTTAGAAAATACAATCAAAACAATATTCCTACCATCATGACGTGAAAGTAAAGAGCGCTTTTTATGCATCTATGTGGTCATAAACACACCATATACATAAATCAATGTGATAATCATGATTAAACAAGCATGGAGCATCCTTTTAAACATTCGACAAGTTCACATATGCCAATGTAATTTCTTGGAAAAGAAAGTAAGAGATGGAGATGATGGTTATGGAGCTTAAAGCTTCTTTTCCGAGATCAAGAAGTGATTACCGATGATCGAGAGGCTTCTTGCTTCGAACGGTATTGAGAGTTACGTAGAGGATTTCACCACAAAGTTGATATAGAGCACATAACTATAAAAAGACGAGAATATAGCCAATAAATAGAGAGAGATGGTTCTTATTCTTCTTCTTCCCATAAACGAAAAAGAGATTCTCATAGAGATGGTGACGGAGAGCTTACACCACTCCATGTAATACATAAGTAGAATTTCACAATATTCGATGCAATTGATGACATTGAAAATTGAGCACTTAGGCCACTTACATACTAAATCCACAAATAGAGCTGCTCCCCAAGGAAAAAAAATGAAAAAATTGGATATTTCCTTCTACTTTCAACTCTTTGGAGCTTTTGCTAAAGACATGGTACAACTTTTGAAAGCTATTGAAAGTCAACTTTGGCCAAAACCATCCGATTTTTTGTAGAGAAGTTTAACTATCAACATCTAGAAACCAATGAGACCATAAGTGAACTACACCACGCCGTGGTATCCTGGTATACTTGAACTTACCGTACTGTCCCAATGTATTTATGGTGTCATTTTCAAGGCTGAGCCCACTTAAAGCAATAAAACAGAACCACCGAATCTATGTTCCTGATGAGACTCTTCAGCTCAGCCACCTAATTACTTTGAGAATTCAAGAAATGTAAGACCTCTTGCAACTCACGGCAGAGCAGTGAGGTCAAGAGATGATGCCATAACAAGGCGTCATTTCTCCATCTCACAAGAGGATTTTGAAGAAGGGAAACCACTGCAGGCACAGCCACGGCGCACAAGGTGTCACCCTTTAAGCTCAGTTTCGAGAAATGTGTTTCACCATCACTGCCCTTAACCTTCGCTCCAAAACAGAAAACGAGTTTCAAACACAATTAAATTACAGAACCATTTCACCCTAGCATTGACATTTTTATCACATTGATGCACACTAAGTAATCCCATACTTACGAAACCTTCCAAAATCTAAGCATCAACAATGTTGATTTTGAGAGTCAACGCGAAATAGAGTGAGCCATGCCCTACTTTAGGGCATAAAAGTACCATTAGAGAGCCTAAACAACAATATTGGGCATAAAAACAAAAACTGAAGCATCAAGGCACAAGCATCAACGAACACAAGAGCCTCACTTTTTCAGAGCTTGCTTACATTGGTGCTGGTTCGAACAGTTAAGATGAAAGTCGAGAACAGATTCGATAAAAAGGTCATGCCCACCTCATAACAATTCAATCTTCCTGTGACCCTAAACCATTTAGATGCACACAAAACTAACAAAAAGCGGCTGCAGAAACTCTGAATTGTACATGAGGCGAGAAATGGTTGCTACTTTCTTCTTTGCTAGCCACAACAATTTCTTAATGCTGAGCCCAATAAATGTGATAAAACCAGAACAATCAGACAAACGAAATTGCTCTCCCCTTAAAACTCTTCAACTCAGCCATCTAATTATTCAAACATTTTTACAATCGACTCCCACAAGGGAGATGGGAGAGAATGATGCTATATTACAAACCCTCTACTACAAGAGGACTTTGAAGAAGGGAAAGAACTGCAGGCTCAGCCAAGATGCACAAGGATCAGCATTTAACCTCAGTTTCGAGAAATGTTTTTCGCCATCACTGCCGTTTACCCTTTGCTCCAAAAAAAGGTTAAAGAATGCCTTTACAAGTAGCAACACAGAGAAATTACAGAGCTATTTTCACCCTAGCATTGACGTGGTAATCAAATTAATCCACACAATGTATGCTCACATCCAAAACCATGCTTAGCAAACCTTTCAGAAAACGAAAATGAAACAAGCATGCATTTCACAACAGCAAATGGATAACTAATCAAAGTTCCATACAATCACGTAAAAAAGTGGTTAATGAGGCAGTTTGCAAGAAGGGCTCAGAAAATAGTAAATTCAGCACCGGATTAGTGCTCAGATTCGGGAAATTACTTTCTATCACAGCCCTTAACTCCAAAACAATGTATAATCACATCCAAAACCATGCTTAGCAAACCTTTCAAAAATGAAATTGAAACAAGCATGCATTTCACAACAGCAAATGGATAACTAATCAAAGTTCCATACAATCACGTAAGAAAGTGGTTAATGAGGCAGTTGGCAAGAAGGGCTCAGAAAATAGTAAATTCAGCACAAGATTAGTGCTCAGATTCGGGAAATTACTTTCTATCACAGCCCTTAACTCCAAAACAGAAAAAACTTGCAAGCTACAAAATTCTAATAGTCATACAGGTTTTAGACACAAGATGCACTCTACCACATGTGACAGATAGGAACCCCAACATGTCTATTATAACAAGCATCGCTATTGAAACAAATATTCTGTAAGATCAGCATTCAACCTCAAAGATGACAAAAAAAGAGTTGGCACACCAGGAAATCCATGTGGAAATCAGGACTTCCCCTTCTTTCGATTTCCTTTGAAAAAACCTGCTGATGACTCTGCTGTGTTCTTCTTTTTGAAGCTCTTTCTCCCACCATGGCCATATTTTGCATCTCTTGATTGCCTTTTGGCAAAAGCTTTGCCTTTCGCAGGATTGTTGCCTCGACCCTTACCACCAGACCTATCCCAGGGGGCTGGGTTTCTGCTTCCCTTCCCTGCACTGCCAAATGGTGACCTAGCATTTTGTTTACCCTTCTCTGCATCTTTGAATGGTGACATTCTCTTCCCTGCACCGTTCTCTTTGCCACCAAAAGCTCGTACCGAGTCTCCCCTCCCACTGCCAGGCTCAGGACTACTAAATACTCCTCTACCTTCTGATCCTTTAAACCTTTTAGACGGCCTCCGAGTGCTTGGATCGAACTTTCTCTTCTTCAAGCTCCGAGTGCTATCAAGATCTCCAGGCAGCTCATCACCGTCCCCAGCACTAAAACCCCCATCTTGCCTCATCTTTCTCCACTTTTTCACAGATTCAATGTTCTGCTTCTTCTCTTGTGCCCTCTGCTTCAATTTCTGGGCCTGCACCTCCTTCGAAAACCTCTTGGCTTCACGAGCTTTTCTGCGCTCTTCAGTTTCTTCCATTTTCTTCTGCTGGGAGAGAAGCGCGTCCTTGACTTTAAGCATGTGGGAGTCACTCTTCACCATCTCTGCATAGTAGTCAGGGGGTCTGAGAAAGGGCTTACCCGACAGAAGAAGCTTGGTGAAGGCTTCTCGAGTGCCGTCAAGGGCCTGAGTGTAGAATGCCATCTCACGAGCGAGGTCATCGTTGACATCGATTTCACCATCAGCTACTTGATAGTCTACGCAGAGAGTCTGCAGCCAGTCCAGACCATCGGGCCACCCGATATCCTCCAGCTTCTCGTGAAGGGCCGCCGAGTTGTACACTGCATTCGGCCGAGGCTTCTGCTGCGGAACGTCCTCTGCTTCGTCATCCTCGTCGTCGTCATCACTAGAATCTTCGTCTTCGTCTTGGTCTTCATCTTCGACGCGCTCGTCGTCCTCCTTGTAGACACCATTTTTCAACTTCTTCCCCATTGATTGAGCTTTAGGGTTTTACCCACCTTACGAACTGGGCATTGTATCATTTCATTAATAAATTTCCTTTTAGAATAAGTTGTAGATACATTCAAAGGGACTTTAATTTCTGCAATGCCTTAGAGGGCACCCCC
Source organism: Adiantum capillus-veneris (assembly GCF_014529385.1). Lineage (NCBI taxonomy): Eukaryota > Viridiplantae > Streptophyta > Polypodiopsida > Polypodiales > Pteridaceae > Adiantum > Adiantum capillus-veneris. The sequence continues at coordinate 161,413,975 of NC_140940.1, read as the reverse complement.
ATAGCCCCTCGAGATTGGATGGCCCGTCAACAACCAAAGGCCCTCAAGTTATGAAGAGCACACCTACGCACCACCATAAGCAAGCAAGAACTTGCATCATCCAGACCTTTATCTTCATAATCCTGCTTTCGCCTCTGAAAAGGCAATACTTTGCTTTAGGGGGTGCTTGATTCGAAAAAGCATTACAGGGTTCTGTAGATTTTGCAACAACGCCTCCATAATAGTAAACGACACATGGGGCTAGGGCTTCGCTGCATGAGGGCCCTGCATTTGCATCGGTAGCAGGCCTATGGGGAAAGCCCTCTTAGCACATGATGGTCGGGCAGCCAAGTGAGAATTTGTGGGAATATTCACAAAAACATCTAAGAAAGAGAAATACAAGCCAAGAGAGGTCAAGTGCAAGGAATACATTAAGGATCAGAAACGAACCTTGGGACGAATTGCTAGAGAGGAGTGTCAGTGAAGGTGAACCAGATTCCAATCTACCTTCTCATTTTAAACACTACATTGTCCAAGATAGATGAATCATTTGTAAGAAACCCAAGTGCAAATCAACCAAAGTGGTAGGGGGATCCTATAATTGTCCCAAAAATGTTGAACAAGTCAACTTGGTAGAACCACATGAGACCCCCAAAATGGTATGGATAGCCATTAGTCTTTACACTGAGGGAATATATCGATGTTTTTGCATGGTCTTACAAGGATTTGAAAGGGGTTGATCCCTCTATCTACCACCATACCATTCCTCTCAAGGATGATGCCAAGCCATGCAAACAACATCCCTATACCTACAAGAAGACGTTTGCAAAGAAAATCAGTGAAGAATAAATAACCTTTGGGCTATCACGTTTATCTATGAAATCGAACATATGGAATGGATGTCTCTAATTGTGATAGTCTCAAAGAAGAGCAACAATATTAGGGTCTTTGTAAACATCAAGAAAGTGAATGTTGCCACAATCCATGATAACTACCCTCTCCCCATAACAGATCACATATTAGAGTGAGTAGCAAAAATAGAGACTTACATTTTCCTTCATGGAATCTCTGGCTATAATCAGATGAGGATAGCACCACAAGACCACACAAGATAGCATTCCCTATAGAGTGGGTTTTTTCGATTACAGTTTATGCCACTACCCCAGCCACTTTCTAGAGCCTCATGTGCCATGCATTTTGAACTCATCTTTGGGGTTTCTTAGAGGTTTTCACGGATGACCTATGCATGCATTCCCAAGAGCAAATAGAGCACATCCACCACTTGATCATGGTATTCATCCTGTGTCGCACTTGTAGAATATTCCTAACCCTTGAGAAGTGAAAATTTATGGTCAGACATGGTAGAGTTCTTGGCCATATAGTGTCCAAGCATGGTATCACCACGAATCTAGAAAAAATCTTGGTTATTGTAAACCTTCCCAAGCCATCCAGCCCACACAATGTTCAAGTCTTTATGGACCATTGTGGCTCAACTCGACCTCTGTATCTTTTGCTAGTCTCCTTTTAGTGGAATCTAGAGTGTGAGGTAGCCTTTGAAAAGCCCAAATTGGCATTGGTCAGTGCTCCTATCTTAAACGCACCTAAATTGGATAAGATCTTTCATATACATGTTGTTTCTAGTGCTTATGCCATTGGTTTCATCTTGGCCAACCGCGATGAGGGAAACATGGACTTTTCTATTGCCTAAGCCAGTAAACCTAGCCCAAAAAATTACACTACCACGGAATGGGAGGAGCTCTCAACAATCTATTTGGTCAAAAAGATTTGACATTATCTACTTGCAAATAAGTTTTTCTTTTTTGTAGACCATCAAACACTCTTATACTTGGTTGAAAACCCCTACAACATGGGTAGGATAATGCATCGGTTCATTATCCTACTAAAACTTAACTTTGAGGTGGTAGTCAAGAAAGGGACCAAGCACCAATGTTCGGACCATCTCTCTAGAATAACCTCAGGGGAGGAATCCATTGGAGTGAATGATGATCTTCCCATCGCTTTGCTCTTTTCCATTGAATGGGTCCTCAAATGGAGTGAAAACATGCTGATGCTCCTTACCACTAAGTTTTGTAAACACTCAACCATGTATCATTGTGAGGCCTTGGGCTATGAAACCCTACTCTCCTCCAGGCCTCATGCCTCTTTATAGGCAATTCCCAAGCTTGGTTTCATTCTAAGCTAGCCCTTGGCCTTACATTAGTCCCCCCTTGGAGAAGTTTTTCATCCTCAAAAGCAAAAGTGGGAAATTTCTTCTTAAGAACACTAATGTTTTCCCAAGTGGCACCTTCTTCAGGTCAGTCTTTCCACTTTACTAATGCTTGAAAACGCACATGATGACGACTATGTAAATCATGATAGTCTAAAATGCGCTTTGGTTCATGTGGCTGGGTTGGAGGTTCAATGAAATCAACCAAAATCTGTTGGTCAATGACATTGTCGTCCCTATGCAAGTGTTTGCGTCAACAACTTACATGAAAAACCATATGAATATGAGAGTGCGCAAGTAAAGAGAGTATGTAAGCCATATCTCCAACTCGCTTGAGTATCTTAAAAGTCCCACAATATCTCGGAGGTAATTTAGGTGTTGGCCCAGTTTTCAGACTTTCTAAATGTTCTGCCACACATAAAAATACCTCTTAACCTTTCGTGAAGGTTATGCCGATGTTTTTCATCAGCATATTTTTTCTATCTATTGTGTGATTGTTGAACATTTTGACAAGCTAGTTTCAACATATCCTTATGATGTTGGAGAAAACCCTTGACCCGTTGATGTTTCTCAGTTACCAATCCCATCATAACTGGTGATCTAGGTTGGCATGAAAGGACTAAAACCATTCATCACATGCTTTGCGCTATTATAAGAAACTCTAGAATAGGGAGGTAATCTTCCCACTCAAATTGCTTTTTGCTAACGTATGTTCTTATCATATCATATAGCACCTGATTAACACGTTCAATTTGACCATTTGATTCTGGATGATTTGCAATACTGATGTTGAGTTGTGTGCAGAACCGTTTAAACACAGCCCTGTAGAAATGACTATTAAACTTGGGATCACAATCACTCACGATATTGTTGGGCAGTCCATACAGTCTATACAAATTGTCAACAAATAACTTTGCTAACTCTAGAGTCTTAATCATGGACCTTCTTGGAATAAATTTGCAAAGTTCTACCACCCATACCAAGTCATGACCTCATATAGTGGTTGGTAAACCGACAATAAAATCCATAGAGATACTTTTCTATTTATCATTGGGAATATCCAAAGGATATAAGAGACATCCTACTTTTGGGCGCTCTGCTTTATTAACTTGACATTTTTGGCAATCCAAGACATAGTCTTGAACATACTCGTATAAACATGGCTAGTAAAACTATTGTTGTACAATTGCATACATTTTCTTTATGCATGGGTGCCCTACACTAGGACTATTATAACATACATAAAGGATTTGGTGCCAAGTGTCTACATCCATCGGTACACAAACTCTCCCCTTGCGGAGTAGGTACCCATCATTTATAGAAAAATTATTTCATCTTTGTTGCTCATCACTCAAAAGAGGAGAACTGCGTGTGGAGGAAAAAAACACACTAACAACATTGGAGTGAGAAGGATCCCTCATTTTGACATGACTCCACACCTTGAAGTATGTTTCATCATGCTCATATTTGCCCTTTAAAGACTCCAAAAACTCACTTTAAAGCTCTGTAAAGAGAAGAGGGTTGATCTCAAGCATACGGCTTATGATATCGGAGCTTTGCATCATACTCCTGAAGAATCTCAGTCCATTCGGCCTTTTGACCCTTCAAATCCGTTTGTAGTATAAACCATTTCATACTCTCATGGTCAAACACAATCTCGAATTGAGCCCCATACAAATAATGTCGCCACTTTTTCAAAGCAGACACTATTGCATAGAGTTCGCTTTCATAAGCGGAGTAGTTTTGCTATGTAGAATCAAGTTTCTTGCTTTCACATACAATTGGCTTTCCCTCCCATAGAAGAATTGCTCCAATAGCATGATTACTAGCATCTGTTTCTAGCACAAACGGTTCAACAATAGCTAAAATAGGAGTTGTAGCTAATGCAACCTTGAGATTATCGAAACTTTGTTGTTGAGCTTCTCCCCACTAAAGGTTTCCCCTTGACTTTCAATTGGTTTGTCATAAGAACAACAATACGAGCATAGTTTTTAACGAACTGTCTATTAAAACATGCAAATCCCAAGAAAATGTGAAGCTCTTCTATATTTTTGGGAGAAGGCCATCTACAAATGGCATCCACTTTGATTTATCCATATGAAACTAGAAACCAAACTTACATGCCCTAAATAGTGAATCTCATCTTTGAAACAATCACACGGAGTTATTGGCATAAAACGTGTTTTCCCATAGTAATTCAAATACCTGCTTTGCATGTTGTAAGTTCTCTTCCTTAGAGGCACTATACACTAGGATTTCATCAAGGAAAATGATAACAAACTTGCCTAGATATAGTTGATGGGGCACTGCGGATGTGTGTGTGTGTGCGTGTTGTGCAGTGCAGCAGAAGAATAGATATGGTAGAGCTCTTATTGAGAACTCCTCGCCATTCCTTATTTTTCCATATCACCAAAGAATAGGATTAGCGGTCAGTGATGGGTAGCTAGCTAGTTGGCCTAAACCATAAGTATGTACAACTATACAAGTGTGAATCATGACCATAGCTTCACCCCATGCCCATCATCTCTATGCAATGTGCAAACTTCTCTTAAGATAGGCTCTTTGTCAAATTATCTAATGGGTTCTCATCTGTGTGGACTTTGGCTAACTCATTACGTTTGATAGCCAAAATATCTAGTATCACATGATACTTGACCTCAATGTGTTTTGATTTGGAATGAAATACAGGGTTCTTTGCTAATGCAATCGCACTCTGGCTTTCACAATGTAACACCAGATCCTAGTGTATACCAAGGTCTCCCACTATACGAGATAACCACACAACTGCAACATACTCAGCCTCATTGGTAGAAGACAAAGTGCAATTTTAGAGACACGATCTCCAACAGATTATCGCTCCAACAAATAAGAAAATGTAGCCAGATGTGGATCTTCTAGTGTCCACACAACTCGCTTAATTAGAATCAATGTATCCAAATATGGAGGCATCACTGTTCCCAAAGCGTAAGCACTTGATGGCCAAACCCTTGATGTATCTCAAGATATGTTTCACTGATTCCCAGTGCCTTCTGCTTGGGTTTGCCATATACCCGTTGACCACTTCCACTACAAATGCAACGTCTGGTCGCGTGCTAACCATGGGGAACATGAGACTACCAAATGCCAAATAATATGGAACCTTTTCTATCTCTTCCTTTTCAGCATCCGATTTGGGGCAATCATTCTTGCTAAGTTTTACATATGTTGCCATTGGGGTACTCAATGCTTTCCCCCCTTGCATGTTAAAACATTACAAGACCTTGTGAATATACTCTATAGCAACATTTTTTTGTGTACTAGTAAAAGGTACATCACTAGCGTGTCTAGCATTTTGCATAAACTAGTGGTGAGTCAACATCCTCAAACCTCACTTTGCAATATTTAATCTCTTTGTCACTGGGTGTCTATGCATCCTGGACTTGTTGCATATCAACTGTGAGTTGCATTTTAACCTTCTTAGATTTGGGGTGCAAGAGATGATATCCCATCTCTCCGTCCATACCATATCCAATGAAGATGCATTTGTGTGATTTGGGATCCAGCTTTTGTCTAAGCTCTTTTGGCACATGTGAGAATGCTTCACACCCAAATACACGTAATCTATCATAATAAGGTTGTTTACCCATCCACATCTCCTGCAAAATCTTATACTTCAGTGGTATACTAGGTGATTAGTTTATCAAGTAAACAACTATCATAATAGCTTTCCCCCAAAACTCATGAGGTAAAGTGGCCATAGACAACACAGAAGTGACATGTTCTTGGATAGTCCTATTCATCCTTTTTGTCACACCGTGTTACGAGATTGGGCACCCTCCTGTTGTAGTGGTTAGCTGCAATTGGGATAGCTGGGCGTAATGGTTAATTATGTGCTGTCTATTTATTTTACTAATTGAGTTGATGATGATTTTCTAGAGTGGAATGCGGGGAGTTGATGAAGAGGCGACGGCAAATACTCTTGGCCATTTTATATTTTCACAGTATCTTAGAACATCATTTCAATAAGCCACTATGGCTCTGTAAATAGTTGTAGTGGGAACTCCCCTTATGGGTCATGCAAGAACTAATGAGCTTCACTCATTTACAAAAGTGAAAGTGGTTGTAAAAGAGGGGCCTCAATTCTTGTAGATTGTGAAGGCTAAATAGCGAGATTTGAAGAAGCAAGAGATTTTGGATTGGGCATCGAGGTTGAAAAGATTAATTGACGATTAATTGAACTACTTAGCAATTTTTGTTTATCTAAGGTCAAAAACCAGGTACGTGTAGCACTTGATTCAAAGAAATTGCTAAAAAAAAAGTGGCTTGTGAGAAGGAAGTGCGAGGGTTTTTGAAGAAGGATTTGAGAAGACATTGAATTAATAAAAATAAAATTGGTGGTTTGGGCTCAACCTTGGAGAGCTTAGAAGGCGTTAACAAGAAGCGGTCTAGGTTAAAGTGAAGAAAAGCAAGGGATAAAGATTGCAGTGGCAATCAATCGAGGAGAAGTATCATGGATAATATTTGTAGCTACTAATTCAGTAGTGGAATCCCTATGGCTTAAGAGGAACTTCACAACAATCAAGAACTCTGAAATTCCCAAACAACCGTGTGATCACCCCTTACATCCTCCCGACCAAGTCTGTCGACTGCCATCAAATTCTGCAGAAATTCCATCGGATTAAGCGCCCTGGGAATTGGAGCCTTTTTTACTCCTCGCTACATCCCTAAGGTGATTTCCTTACTTGAAGGTCATGCCCTTTAGGTTGCTTTTCTGTTACGACCAACTCAGAACTAGCCCTAGAAGGTAGTGTTCTCGTTTCTTTTTCTCCTTAGTACTGTGCTCCCATCAGATGGTGTCCCTCTCGTCTGGAGCTTCCCTTGCTTGTATTAAGCAACTCCTTAAGCCCAACAACTGATTCTCCTTATGGCGGCCATCCCTATCCCTACAAGCCCTCTGAAGGTCCTTCGATTTTCACTAGTTCCCTTCCTTACTGGAAGGTGGCGCATCCCATATCCTTGCTTTTCTACAGCACCCTCCAAATCCCTTTGAGGTTGGCCGGCCCCTTCATGCACACGCACCACTAGTACCTTCAATAACGGCTCCCCAAACCTATCAGTTGCTACGATGACCTTCAGATTTTGTTGATGACCATGAAGACACCAACCCCAATTTTGCAAACAGTACAGAACCCGAGGGGTTTCTGTTTCTTGTCGTCCTCTTCTTTTCAAGTTGCCGAAACGGCCTGTAGAAGATGCTGGCGAGGCTGATTTATGCCACTTGCACCATCGCCCATCACCCTCTGCTCGCAACCTCCCACTTCAGTAGTGTTCACACACTTTTAAGTAAAAAGTGCGGCTTACTTAAGTTACCTACTTATGCCACTTGCACCATCGCCCATCGCCCTCTGCTCGCAACCTCCCACTTCAGTAGTGTTCACACACTTTTAAGTAAAAAGTGCGGCTTACTCGATCGGCCACCCAAGTTGCATGCCAACTTTGGCCATTCAATTTCAACTTTTCCCTCAGGGTGCAATCACCCTCCACTCGCCTCGAATTCATGGTCGACCACTCGTGTTCGAGAAAAACGTGTCTCACCTTAATATCATTTCGTTTTTAATTCTGAAAATGTCGGTTGAGGGCAAGGGGAAAAGGAGAAATTCCACCCCAAAATAGTGAAAAATAGTGTATAAACCCGGGAAAAAAAAAACATAATTCTCTAAAATTTCGTCTTGGCAAATTCAAGAAAAGGAATTTTGTATGTTTACAAAAATGATATTTCCCGAACACTGCTGACCACACACTTGGTACTCAAGGGTCAAATCCTCAAGGGCATGTCCACCCTATTATACCCTTGATAGGCTGTCCCATTTAAAAACTTTCTCGGTCGATTACCCAACCAAAGCTGCACTTGACCAGACTTCAAAGCCAACCACTTAAAATTCTTCCGACCACCCAACTTACACGTTATTTTGACACCTAACCTTGGTTATTTTGTCCGCCCTTACCATTTTTGGCTGCCCATTGCATGCCTAGTCATTTAACATGCATCTCTTTTCCATCTAACTCTTGCTTACTAGTCTCCCATGATAATCTGCACTATTTTATTACAAATGACCTTGTGTCCTTAACTTTTGACCTTTGAAACTCGACTTTATGAGAAGCCGGTCCTATTCCCACCAAGGCCTTTGAAGTTGGCCTCCCAAGTCGATGCATATTCATAAGATCTCAAACCCAATTTCAAATTCCAATTGCATTGAACAACCAAATAGGATAGCTAACTTGCATATCATTTGCGACATTGACATTATCATTCCAAAAGAACTTGGAAGTAGTAGCTTGTGTTTAGACGATTACCAAGGACAATACCATTGTCGAGCTCATTGTACAAATGGATACTGCTAATGCTGATGATGTTGAAAATCTCTGGAAGTAGATAGAAATTGTCAAAAGGGCTTACAAAGAAGCCTACTAGATTTGACACCCATGTAAATTAATCTAAATTTATTACATTTTCTTGAATTTTCTTGAAACATGTGTTTAAACAAGTTTTATCATATGAACTCTGTACTATTAACTCTCCATCGAGGTCTCTCTAGTTGTAAGTTACAAAGATGGCACCAAGAAGACAGTGGAAGAAACCACTAAATTCATGTCTGTATTTGAAACCATTTGGACAACCTGACCACCAACAATCAAATCTCTGTATTGAAGTCAATTCATGAACGAAGAGCTTGAGATAATATGAATTATTTTATTTTTAGTTTTGATGCCAATTTTAAACAGGTATCCTAAAAGTCTATGCCGATTTTTGGTAATGTATCTCTTCTTTTATTTTTCATCGACCATTGTTACTTCACTCTATACTTGTTCGTATCTCATGCATTTCTAAGCTGATGCAATATATTCATTGATTCCTATATTCACGATTTTATGAGTTTTCTCTTCCCATGTATTTGGAAGCTATCCAAGACAAGGGATAAGACACTTAATTGTGGTGAAACTAATCACATTCCATGATGGATATATGTCGGTGAATATAATTTGTAAGTTCTCTCCCGTCTATCTTTTTAGAACAAATTTGCTATTATTCATTCATGGTAATAATCAGTTTGCTATCATTTATGTATTATACTTGGCAACTGTGATCTATCAGTGATAATTCCATATTATATGTTTTTCAATCTTCATGCTACTAATCATGGCACAAAGGCCACTTTTACTTCTAATGTTGATAGATCACAAATACAATCACTTGTAAGTACAAAATTCTCTCGAGAATTGTGAGCTTCAAACACCAGATTTACTATGGTTTACATTCTTTTCAAAAAGCTGAATGCCAACTCATTAAGTTGCTAAAATGACATCATTACTTTATTTACTACTAGTATGCTAACTGTATTTCTACATAGAACCATGTCTATATAACAAAATACACCAATTTCTTCATAATAACATTTACTTATTTGATAGAGAAGTGAAGGTTAACAAGTTGCTATGGTATTGCATATCTTCTATCTTGGGGCTTACTGGCCCTAGAAGGTACTGAATTCTTGGTAACGTTTTCTTCAGATAATCACACTTGTGGCCACCTTCTGTGCCACCTTCTATGGTTGTAATGCAGGATATGCTGGGCATGAGGACTCTTAAGATCTTGTGCATTCTCCATGTCCTTAGCTCATGCTTGGATACTCACTATATTTTGGTCATGGTTTTTATTTAAACAAGAAGCCTAACCTTGTAATGTATTTTACTAGTTAATTACCTTCACACAGGCACATTCACAATGCATTTCACATTAGTCTTTTATGCCCATTCCGAGGACCCCTACCTACACACCACATTTATGAAGACCCACCTTCACTTGTAGACCAAGAAGAGCAACTCATCCCTGATAAAATAGTTGACCATGAGACCACCACTACACACATTGGAATGGTTTATAACCGTTACCTTTTGACTTTCAAAGGCCACCCTAGAGAGGATGCCAAATGGATGCCTGAAAAGTTTTTTCGCAACTTTCCCGACCTTCTCCACACTTTCCATCACTCACGGTCCAGTTGATTTCTCTATTGAGCAGCTGAGGATAGTTGCTATCCCTGGTGGGGGGGATGTTACGAGATTGGGCACCCTTCTGTTGTAGTGGTTAGCTGCAATTGGGATAGCTGGGCGTAATGGTTAATTATGTGCTGTCTATTTATTTTACTAATTGAGTTGATGATGATTTTCTAGAGTGGAATGCGGGGAGTTGATGAAGAGGCGACGGCAATTACTCTTGGCCATTTTATATTTTCACAGTATCTTAGAACATCATTTCAATAAGCCACTATGGCTTTGTAAATAGTTGTAGTGGGAACTCCCCTTATGGGTCATGCAAGAACTAATGAGCTTCACTCATTTACAAAAGTGAAAGTGGTTGTAAAAGAGGGGCCTCAATTTTTGGCACCTTAAACTCAAAATAATATATTAAATACCAACTCCACAAGAGAGGTGCCGTGGAGTTTGGGGCTAGATTTTAGGCCTTTCTCTTGCAGATTCTCTTCTCTACTCTCTTAAGCTATGGTTATTTTTCTGTGTACTCTCTAATCTAGTCTCCATCTCTTACACATCTCTTACACTCTCTTACAAGCTTGTCTATGTCAATTCTATGTTTACTGTGTGTGTGTGTCATAGTCTAGGTGAGTGTGTGTGCTTGGAAATTGGAAGAAGAGGTGGACAGTTTGATGGTGATGGCTTGAAAGCTTATGTTGAATATTCTAAGCGGTCGATCTCCCCCTCTTCTCCCAACACACTGTTCTGAGCAGGTGTGTAAGGCATGGTGAACTATCTTCTAATGCCTCATTTACTACAAAATTCCTTGAACTCAGAGGAGATATACTCTCCCATTGTTAGTTTTCAAAGCTTTAAGCTTTCTACCTGATTGGTTTCTACCATTGCTAAGAATCTTTTGAAAACGCTAAAGACTTCACTCTTACTTCAAGAGATAAACCCACACATTCCTAGTAGAGTCATCTATGAATGCTAGGAAGTATAGTGCTCCTCCTAGAGACTTAACAGGCATAGGTCTGCATAAGTGGCTATGAACAATATCTAGAGGGCTTCCTACTCCTTGTCTAAAGGTATTGAGGTCAACCTAGTTTGTTTTCCATAAATGCACCGCTCATATAAAAAAAAATCAAAGTAGTCTAAAACAGGGATATAACCAAAACGCTATAACATCTTCGTTCCTTTTTTACTCAGTGGCCCAATCGGCTATGCCATAACTTTGTAGATGACAGCTCGACAGAATTCTCTTTCATTGAAGAGACATAGAGTGAATACAATGGGCCAAACTTCTAGCCTTTAAGCATGATCATGTTTCGTTTCTTGATTATCCAAGAACCATGTCAAAAATAGTAGTGTAAACCAAATCATCTAATTGTCTAATAGACATCAACCTCTTTGTCAATAGTGTTACATGTCTGACACTCTACATCATAAACTCGGTGCCATTACACACACAAAGTTTTATGGCCCTACTACCGTATATATTGAGCTCATAAAAATTACCCAGCTTCAATGTACCATGTGTAGTAGTATATGTGGAGAACCACTCATTATGGGGAGTCACATGAAAGCTAGCACCCGAGTCTACTATCCAATTATAGGCATAACACTCATCAAGAGCTAACAATGCATCATGACTCAAATCTGAAGTGAAGATCAACACATCAAGAATAGTCTCAACAGCTAGAGACTCAACAACATTAAGTTCTTCTATCTTTACAGTACTCTTACGTGTGTCAAACTTCACTTTTTCTTTGCCTTTTTCATGTTGTAATGCACAACAATCCTTCTTCACGTGTCCCTTTTTATGATAGTGATAACATTCAATGTTGTTCATGTCTCTTCCACGACTCTTGCTACGATTGTTCTTGCGATCTTGAGAATGACTGCGACTACAATCATGCTGCCTTGTCTTGTCATAGCTGCCACTAGCCATACACACATTACCATGCCCACTCGCATCAAGAGAGTGGCGTATAATCTCCTCAGTGAGCAACATGCTAGTAACACCAATCATGCTGCCTTGTCTTGACATAGCTGCCACTAGCCATATACACATTACCATGCCCACTCGCATCAAGAGACTGGCGTCTAATCTCCTCAGTGAGCAACATGCTAGTAACATCAATGAACACTAGCTTCCCACCAGGTGCTGAGTTATGTAAGAGTGTATTGAATGTATCCCATGATAATGGCAGCGAACATATCAAGAAGATGGCATTCATCTCATCATCAAAGACCTTTGGAAGTAAGCTATGAAAAAACATTGTTGAATTCATTCAAATGAGAGCTAACATCGTTGTTGTCTTTCATGTTCATACTCATCATAAGTTTCTTCATGAGAAAAACCTTGTTCAAGGAACTTTTATCATCCCATGTTGCACACAAGGCATCCCATAAATCTTTGGCATTAGTCTAACCCATTATTGTGAAGTAAATGGATTCACCAAGGTGCAAGCAAATGGTTGGCATATCATGATCAATCAAATCTTCCCATTGATCATCAGTGTATGTATTCTTTTTTCTCTCATGCAGTGGTGCTATCAAACCCTTATTGATCAACACATCACGCATACGCTGCTTCCAGATTGAAAATTTTGTGCCATCAAACTTCTTAATGTAGTACTCCTCCTTGTCTGAAGCACTACTTGCAACCATATTTTAAGAGATGTGACCAAAAGACTTATGACAAAAAATTTGGGAGAATTTCTGATAAAGAATTCACTATAGCAGGAGCAAAACCTCAAAACAATATGCCACAAAATCACTGTATGAACAATCAAGTGTGCCAAGAATGTGTAGGGATGACTTGCGGGGAGAAATTTGATAGAATCTCCTCTCTTTGGGGATCAAAATCTCAAGCATGACGGAGCCAAAAATAACGCATAAACCATAAAAAAGTAATCATTGGGCATATACTCGTAACTTGGCATCAAAAGCACCTATATACATCAATACATAACCTATGGCGAGGCCACGAAAGGAATCTCCAACAACCTAATCCACCTCACACTAAGTAACTCGGCCCCCAATGCTTGGCTTCAAAAACCTCACACAATGACCCTCACAAAAGGCTATGCAGACATGACTAGCCATAGTCTCAAAGAGGGCTCTTTTGGATCGAGTCTCAGAAATAATTGGGATTGCCAAGAACAAGCCAAAGATGGCTCCACAACGTCGTACAATGGTAGTATTTGCAACTCAACGTACATGTAACAATAATCACTTCTAGTGTAGCAGGATCTGCGCACAAATAGGTGCCAAAAGAGTGCAAATAGTCTATTGAAATTGTGCTCCTTGCTGGGAGAAACTACTCTAAATAGAGCACAATAGCATGACAAGTGCTAATCACGCAGAAAAATTGATGCATAGAACTGTTGTGAAAAACAGTCACTAGTAAGATGCTCCCACTGGAGTAAAAACCTGTAAATTGTGGCTCACTAGATATGGAGTGAGAACTTACCTGCCATAAATTGTATGTAGATCAACCACAATTCTCATACAAAGCATCTCACCGAATCTGTAAGCAACTAGGAATGGTGTTATAAAACTCAGTCAGTGATGTCAAGGGAAAAACCAAATAGTGAGAGCTCACAAGCTCAAAACCGCATTAAAAACGCATGCAACCATCCTATAAGATCTACATAACCATCATGCTGATCAATATGCACTAATGAGAATCAAATAATAGGGTCCAATGTCTGGTGTGAGTTCATGAGCTCAAGGCAGCCAACATGTGAACAACATAAGAATAACTTGCCAAAACAATCAGATCAACCCCCAAATGGTATACATGAAAGGGGTATCATCACCCTACACAAAGAAGTCTGGTTGTCGGCCTCAAATCCCAAAGTGCAATAGCACGATCTAGCTCTACGAAGACCAGGTGGCCTAACCAACAACAACCCGATAAGGGCCTTGCACAACACCCCACATGGGACGTAAAACTTGCTCGCAAATCCTTATACAATTAGCCCTGCTCGAACCGCTTGCTGAATTGCTTGTGTGTGTGTGTGTGTGTGTGTGGAAGAAATCTCGACCTGATTTAGAAACAATCGCTACCTCTAAACACGCGTGCGCACATGTATATGAGTACTCACACTACAAGCTTTCCTTGCTTGAATGTGCCAGCACTGTAACTCTCCCTCCTTTTGATCTCCATCTCTGTTGCACTGTCTACTGCATTTTTTCGATAGTGTTGCTTGCAGATCAAGTGTGTTAAATTTGTATCGACCCACAGACCAACACTACCTTTAAAAAAATATATATACACTAAGTGCTACAGATTTTGGTTTAAACTACATTAATGTTAAGCTCTTGATTCATGCTACTTGCTGCTCAGTGTCGAGGTTCCAAGCCTTTGAACTTTTTAGTAGATGGCCAATTTCCCCATTTTGCTTACTCTTGCTTTGCAGAGATCCCAAGCTCTACACATTTCCTCCTGCTTTGTTCCTAGCTTCTCCCGATTCTCTGTTGCACAAAATCCTTGCTTGCTCGACACCCTCTACAGAGATTCAATTATTCTCAAGATGCTTCCAAGCTGCAAGGGGGGCTGCACACGGTGGGGTGGGACGAAGAAGCTGGCAGGCTCGAGGTCCTGGCACTCTAATACCATTTGATGGGGCGCTGTGAAAGAACATGCATGCAAGTGCATGCGTGCAATGCAGTGCAGCAAAAGACAAGATATGGTGGAGCTCTCGTTGAGAATTCCTCACCAGTCCTTATTTTTCCATATAACCAAAGAATAGGGTTCACAGTTAGTGATGGGCGGCTGATTAGTTGGCCTAAACCCTAACAATAGTTTCAAGACACTATCCATAAGCATCATGAAAGTAGCTAGCGCATTGGTCAACCCGAAGGGAATAGTTAAAAATCATAGTGTCCAAACCTTGTTCAGAAAGCAGTTTTGGGTATATCAACAAGCCTAATGTGTACTTGATGATACCATGACCGCAAATCTATCATTTATAAAGAAATGAGCATGTGTGAGTCTATCAAATAACTCATCCATTTGAGGTAGCAGCTACTTGTCCTTAATAGTAGTCGCGTTTAGGCCATGATAATCTGTGCCCATGTGCAACTACCATCCTTTTTCTTCACCAACAAAATGGGAGAGGCCCATGGTTAACAACTGAAGGGGATCGGGGAGCACCACAGACGGAGAGTGAGAGAGAGAGAGAAGGAGACACACACACGATGTGGGTGGGGAGACTCAAAAGAGTGAGCAACCCCCTATACACTTATGCTATGTATAAGGTATACAAGTCAGTGGGCGCCCAGACTCTGGGCGGTCGGGCAAGGCACAGACGCCTATACCCCAACAACCTCCCACTTAAAGGCGACTGTGCCTTTAAGCAAGGGAACCTAGTCTAAAGACTACAAAAGGTGAGAGAAAACCGCTCTCAACCGATGCCCACTGGCTGGCTGTGATCGTGTGCATCCGGCTGTCCTGCTCCCGTGTAAGTCCATACACCACCAGACGTACCGCACACATACTGCAAGTATGTACGCAATACCTGCATATCTCCCTCGTGCACTATGCCATCATCAGTCAACAAACGACTGACAATCCCAACTACATATGCTCCCACTGTAGCTGCGATATCCGGTCTCAAGATCAGCATCTCATACATGAGACCACCGAATGCCGATGCAATGCTAGCGGGCCCTGCTAGCTCTACGGAGCATGCATCAACATATATGTCCCTGGCAATAGGCATCTCTGACTGACAAGGCGTGTCATCCACATGCATCTCCTGACTGTCTGCAAAAGACGCATCAACCTGTCGTGCAACCTCAGAGCAAACCAGCTGCTCTAGGTGTCTGCTGGAAGACATATCCTGCACAACTATATCCCCATGCTCACTGTCGAGCATAGAAAGGAATGATTGCATAATCGCTGACATCTCAGCCTCCTCTGCAATCATCCACTGCAAACATGACCACTCAATCTGCTGTGACTCACTAGAGCTCTCATGCTCTAACTCCGTATGCATAGACTCTTGCACAACGTCCTCCTGTCAAGACTCACTAGAGCAAGACCGCTCTACCTGTCTATCTTGCATAGAAGTATCTTGCACAACTGACTCTTTGCTTTGCTCAGTCACTAGCAAAGCATGCATGTCTGACTCTGTCACCTCTCTGTGTGACTGCTCAAGTCGTGCCCCAACTGTGTGCACAACGAGCTCACTACTCTGCACTCCATGCAAAGCATCCTGCAACCCACAAGCAAAAGAGACTCGCCTGCTCTCTCGCTCTCTACCTGGCTGCGTGATCACAGAGACAACACCGTCTCTCGCGTGATCCACATGCAATGGGTAACCTGTACCACTCCTGGCACCTCTCGCAATCACTAGCGAACCCAAATGCATCACAAAATCTCGCTCTCGTAGCGAAATCTGACATCCACAATCTCTAAGCTGACCAATCGAGATCAAACTCACTGTCAAATCTGGTACATAGCGCACATGTCGTAACAAGTAAGATGCACCACTCGGTAATGACAGTCTCACATCTCCTGCACCTGCTATCGCATGCACCGATCCATCGGTCAAACGTACATTGCCAAGCATCCCGCTAGAATAGCTACAAAACCATGCACGATGCGGCGTGACATGAAACATAGCATCTGCGTCTAGCAACCACTGCGAAGGGAGTGCACTATCCACATGTATAGCATCTCGTGCATAGGTCGAGATAAAAGTGACATCCCCGTCACTAGTATACTCCGACACTACATGTGCCTCAACTGTCAAAGCAACTGAGTCCATGGCATCACTACATACATCTCTGAGACTGACATGTCTCCTACGATGTCGCATACGACGAAAACAGCGCCGTCTAACGTGTCCAGAATGACCACAATACCAACATGTTACCTGTCGGCGTGATCGTGAATATACATGTCTCACACGAGTCCGTGATGACTCAGATCTATCATACATATTATGTAATCTGCGCCAAAGTGCTCTCGAAGTAGTCTCATACATAACAAGAGCATATACAGATTCCGCAAGGTGCAAAGAGAGCGTAGATAGTGCCATCTCCTCTAGCTCCTGCCACTGATCATCAGACATGTTTGAAGGTCTACCTACATCACCACTCAATGGTCGATGCAACCCTCGCTGTGTCAATGCATCAAGCATACACTCTCTCCATGCCGCAAAGTCTGATCCATCAAACACGCGCATCTGTGAGAGGTCACAATCTGATCGATCACCTGTCTCTGTCATGAGCACAATGTAGCAAACTAGAAAGCAAAACCACCTCACCAACAACACCTGGAAACTGTCTACCAATATGGCTCAGTTGTAGGCTGATCTGGGACACATTTGTGACTTGTTTATGCAGCTGTTTAAGAGCTGAATTTTGGGGCTGTTTTGGGGCTGATTTGCAGCCATATCTTACAGCCATATTTGCAGACTTTTGTTTGATGCGATTCGAGCCAGTTTAGGGCTGATTTGGTTGACATTGCGGGAGCCTATTTTGGAGTGTGTCTCACAGGTTTTACATTGTGTTTCTGGCCCTCTGATACCAATTGAAGGGGATCGGGGAGCACCACAGACGGAGAGTGAGAGAGAGAGAGAAGGAGACACACACACGATGTGGGTGGGGAGACTCAAAAGAGTGAGCAGCCCCCTATACACTTATGCTATGTATAAGGTATACAAGTCAGTGGGCGCCCAGACTCTGGGCGGCCGGGCAAGGCACAGACGCCTATACCCCAACAAGAACTAGGTTGAACCCTCCATTGAGGTTTTCATCAACAAGCTAATGTTTCACCTCAATAGCCTCAAATGACTCATTTTGTAAGGTGGTTTACTAATGGGCTTCTATCTACAACACGACATAGATAATTCTTGTAATTTTATACTTGTCTAGTGATAGAGAAGTAGCTAGAGGTGGAATAGACGAGAGAGAAGAATGCGGTGTTGAGGAATTGTCCTTTATAAAACCATTATCAACATGACAAAAAATGACATAGCAAGTATCACAAAAAGATTTCTTCTTTGTACTATGAGCACCCTCCATTCTAATCGAGAGTGGGAGTGTACATCAAAAGAATTTGATGCATTTCTAGTTGGTTGTGGGATCAAATACCAATGTAAAGTGCCTTATACGCCTCAACAAAATAGTATTGTTGCTATCACTATTACTACTTTTGGGCATTTTATTAATTATGCTTATGTTTTATTCTCAAATACCATTCAAAAGAAGCAATGTAAATAGAACTCTCCTTTACCTACTATTCTTAGAGTTTAAGTAAAAGAAAACCACTTCTATTTTTGGGTGCAGACATGAAAAGAGAAAGAGAATCATGAAATCATGTCTTCACGTGCAGTGCACTTTTCCAACAAGAAGTAGTTTCTTGACTCTTCACAAGGAAGATGAGCACTCCAAAAGCATCTTGACCAGGTGACTTAGTGTTTTATCCCCCTTTCAAAGCCAACAGAGTCATCAAAATCTCCATATGAGAAAAGTTGTAGAAGATACACTTTTACCCTCATTTATACTAATTTTCTCTCTAAATCACGGCATACACTCTCTTGATTACGTAGCTCATGCTCTCTTATTTTTCATATATTTATACTATCGTAATTCATGCTCCATGATATGAATAAAGAGGCAAGTACTTTTCTTTGACGTCTTTCTTCATGTCATGGAGCAAGAATTGCAATATTATAAATATATGAAAGATAAGAGAGCACGAGCTATACAATCAAGAGAGTGTATGCCATGATTTAGAGAGAAAATTAGCATAAAAGAGGAAAAAAGTCTAACTTATGCATTCTCTGATGGAGACTTTGATGAGTACATTGGCTTTGAAAGGGGGATCAAAGTCCACGTTTTTCTCATGAAGAGTCAAGAAGTTGATTCCTATTGAAAAAGTGCAATGCACGAAGACACATGATTTCGGGATTCTCTTTCTCTCTTCATGCATGCACCCAAAAATAGAAGGGGTTGCTTTTCACTTAAACTCTAAGAATAGTATCTAAAGGAGAGTTCTATTCTTTTGAATGGTTTTTGAGAATAAAACGTAAGCAAAAATGATAAAATGTCCAAAAGTAGTAGTAGTGATACCAATTGCTGAGAGGAAAAACATGTCACTTATGGGGGTGGCACAAGGTATGTTCAAAATCCAAGCTTTTCCATATATGATTTTTAGCTAGAGGTTGTCAAATGTGTTGCCTACATACTTAACATGTGTGCCACTAAAGCTTTGCAATCTATGACTCCATATGAGGCATGGCATGATAAGAAGCCATCTATTGGTCGCTTGCATGTTTTTGGTTGTTCTTGGCAACGGCTAACACAGGCTACACCAATTATACACCAAGCTGTGGATGTGCTATAGTGCATAGTATTTCATTTTCATTGTTTAGGGCCTTGGGCTCATGTAGGAGTTACAAAGTTGTATGAGTTTAGGCTAGAGAGCTCAACTTTATCCCATAGTTGAAGGGTTTGAGGCCCAAAGCTATAAAAGAGCCCTATGCTTAATGAGAAGTCATTCTTGGGTGAGTTCATTATGTGGGTTGCGATTGGGTCGTGCTACAACGCCTCCTCATTTGGCCCCATTTTCGGGGATCGATAACTTAAGCTAGTGAGTTTAGGATGTGTAGAATAGAGTAATTTCACTACTAATTTTGTTGGTTTTTGAGTGTGTGTAACTCGATTTTGGTGTGATTTGATGATGTTTGTGCAAAAAATTGATGCTAATGTTGAGTTATGAATATCCCAAACCCCCAATTCCACCCCCAATTTCACTAATTTCATGCTAACCCTTACTAATTTCGCTTCTTTCCATGCTAATTGTACTAATTTCATGCTAATTTTTACTAACCTCGCTAACTTAACCACTAACATTTGAAGTGTAAAGTATGTGAAATCCCCTTGTAAGAGGTGGAATGATCACTCTAATCAAGTTAATTGTACCAATTTATGCTTAATTTGATGATTTGAGTGTTTCATTTTGACCTACAAATGGTCAATTTTGGAGCCGATTTAATGGTGCACACACTTGTGTGTGCAATGATGCGTCTTCGCATGGAGCAAAGAAATAGCTTGTAGTGTAATTACGATGTAAGTGCACTCACTTGTTATGTTAATTCTTGATTGATTAATGAGGTTCAATGTTGTTAATCATTTGCTTAAATAGGTGTGTAACACAAATTGACCTACACTTTGCACCTGATTTGATACACTTGGAATGAAATTGAGAGTCAGATTGTGACTAATGAACTTTGTGTGTATCCAAATAATTCTTAATTCTCATCAAGAATTCATGTGTGTGCATAAAAATCATCGTGTTTGTGCATACACCAAAGAGGAAAAAAACTGTCAAAAATGTTCAAGTGTGTGTGCACCTAATCTTGAATGTGTACATACATATAAATTGATGGAATTGATGATACATGAGTATGCAATCATGTAAATGATGTGTATGTTAGGTTAATTCAATCATTAGATAAGCCTAATCGCCAAACAATTGGGCAAAAATTAAGTGTGTGTGCCCATCCATGACCACTTGATTTTCAATGATTGATGGTCGATTGAGACACTTAAATGGTGTTTGATTGTGAAATGATCATAAAAAGTGTGTGCAATGATTAGGTATAAGCTTAAATTCAATGCCAATTGAGCCAAATTTGATCATCTGTGCTTAATTTTTGAGTGTGTGCATTGCTTGATTGGGTCAAAATAGTGTTAATTTTTTTGGAAATT
Source organism: Adiantum capillus-veneris (assembly GCF_014529385.1). Lineage (NCBI taxonomy): Eukaryota > Viridiplantae > Streptophyta > Polypodiopsida > Polypodiales > Pteridaceae > Adiantum > Adiantum capillus-veneris. The sequence goes on along the minus strand of NC_140940.1, from coordinate 161,393,025 downwards.
AAGCATGTATGCATTCAATTATGCTTGACCAAGTTTGCAATTTGTGCATTGCAATGTGAAATTGATGTAATTTTTGCATAAAATTGTGGCCTAAATTTGGGTGTGTGTGCCTACTCAATGGTATGTGCAATCCCGTGCTTGAATGAATAATTGGTATTTTTTACCAATTATGATGATTAATTTGGCCTAAAAGATCGGTGTATATGAGATTGATTGACTTTGGATGATTCAATTGGTACTCAATTGAAGATGATTTATGTGATTACCATTATGATCGGTGTGCCAATTTGATTAAAAATGTTAAAAAACTCAATGATTTTTGCATGTGAAAATGCCATAATTTATTGTGTGTCGCCTCATATACCAAAATGACAAGCCATCCAGTTTGGATGATTAGGGATTTTGGGGAATGAGCAATTCAAAGTTGCAATGATTAATACATGGGGTTGAAGTTGCAATTGTGAGAAAATCGTGCATTAATCAAGCATATGTGCATTTCCCGTTGATTACAAATTGATTCAAATTTGAATTGCATCAATTTGAATTCAAATTCCAAAAATGCTTTGTGCACTCCAATCTATTGTAATGTGTGTAAAAGGAGTTATTGTAATTTGGATGCATGCACTTCTTGTAATAAGATCGAGTAACCAGAGGAATTCAAACAAGTTCAATGTCAAGGATTTTTGTGACTTATGGTTGCATACATAGAATGAAGAATTATGCATAAAATGCGACTTTGGTAACCGTGTGCATGAGACATTACGATTGAGGATTGCTTAAATTTTGCTTAAAATCAAAGTTTATGAAGCCAATATGTACACACCCATATCTTGCCTTCACTTTCTAGAAGCATGCGATATCCTGCTATCTCTCTGCGGGACTGAGCTCTTATTTGAAGAAACGAGTTTGTTTATTAAAAAAGAAAAAAAAAAGCTTTTTGGCTACTTCTAATGCGCCATTGTGGAAAAACACACACACACACACCTTCAAAGCTCGCATGTGCTCCAGCTGACTCGGCTTGTTGCTGACCCGGAGCCGACCCCACCCACTTATGGCCGTTAGCTCGCAATAGACAACACACACACACACCCCATCACACTAGCCAGTCCTGGAGTTTTTGAGTAAAAACTCCACACACACACACACACACACACACACACACACACACACACACACACACACACACACACAAATGATGCCCTCGCACGCAGCTGGCCTGGCCCACCTCGCCGATTATGGCGCTGCCTGCCATAAACTCTCTCACACACTACCTGCTTGCCATAAACTCTCTCTCTCTCACACACACACTGGCGAGTCGCGACTATGTGCTGGCTTGGTTGAGGCTCCCACCCCGCCTTTGAGGGACAAACGCACACTCTCTCGGTAGCGCGCTCTACTCGTAGACCACAACCCTGGCTACAAACCCTTCTCTCACACACATACTCGCCTTCATAGCCTGCAAACACACACACTGTGACACACAGTGCGCTGGGCTCGACTCTCTTTCTCTCTCGCTTCCTTCCCTGCTGGGCCCGCTCCCAATCATCTCAAGTCCCGCACAGCTGTAGGCCGCCGGCATCAGTGACCATAAAAAATTGCAATAAAACAATTTTTAGAAGGGGGTTCTCACCCTCCTCCTCCAAAAAAGGGAAAACAAAAGAAAAACAAATCATTCTTTCAGCTCTTTTTGACCATTATACCGGAGTTGGCGTACGCCACTGAAAAGGAAAGAATACTCGGATTTGCATTAGGACGAAAGAGGAATTCACAACGCCCAATCAAAATCAAGCATAAAATGATATAATTGGCTTGGTGGTATATTGTTGTGTCTATCACCAAGCTTACACATCAGTAAATCCAAAATGACGGTTTTCATAATTGCATTTTTACTCACCGATTGGATAGCTCTCTTTTAATTTTTGATATGTATGCCATTTGTGATGTTTAAGAGCTAGAATGCGGGCATCGAATGTGTACCATGATTGTGTAATCATTTCCATGCATACATGAACTTGCATTTCACCAAAATTTTTGCTTGTGCATGGTTTGATGCTCGAGTTCATTTTCATCGCACTACATGAACAAATCTTTTTGACAAGCATATCAGCTTCAATTGAAAGACTACATTGACACTACATTTATGCTTGGTCAAGAACATGCATTAAAATTTGGACCTCGCATTCATTATACATTTTTAGTGCTTGCTTTAAATGCAAAACCTTGCATAGCACAAATTTCGAGCTTCTTTGATTGACCATGGGATAGTAAAATTTGGGCTTGGCATTGATTGTGCATGCTTTTAGTGCTTGTATTGGACGTTCAAATGCTTTAGAGCACTAACAATTGAATTGCTTTTGAAGGGTGGTGTGACAGGTGTGTCATTTGAATTGATCCAAGAAGGGGCCATCATTGCAATATAATGGAAAATACGGCTAGTTAGAGCCATTCCATTTCTTTAGATTAAAAGTTGTATACATGCTAGCTCATAGCTTGGTCAAAAGTTAAATTTTTTCATTTTGAGCTAGTGTTTAACCAAATTTTTTGAGCTTTCAAGTACATAATTTGGCTATTGAGAGTCATTCACTTTCATTCCATTAAGAGTTGCAGTCATCTCTAGCTCATAGATTGCTCTAAAAAAAATAGAAAATTTCAGCTGGTTGTTAGCCAACTTTTTGGAAAGCTTTTAAATTGTAAAATTTGGCTTTTAAGAGCCACTTCAAATTCATTCAAAAATTGCATTAGTTCTAGCTCATGGCTTGCTTTAAATCTTCACTTTCAAATGAGTTAGAAACTAATCGACTTTTTGAATCATGCATGAGAGATTTTAAATTGTCAAATTTGCTTATGTAGAAGCATTTTATCTCTCATTGTTGTTATATATGCATAAATTTGCTATCAAAGAGCATCATGTGTATAACCAAAGGCACTTTTTCCCTTGGGTTTTTTCCCTTTGGAAAATTCGGGTATGCAAGACCCTAGCTTTAGGTTTTCATTAATGTTTTTTGTGTGCTTTTTGATCAATAAGAGGCCTTTGAAGCTTGTGTTTACACTTAGCTTCAAATCAGCTTCTTTTGTAAATAAAAAGATCAAGAGACTTTCTACAAACGGGATGCTTGCTCAAGGATGCACAAACAACATGAATAGGTGTAATCCTTCCATGATTTTCCTCCCTTCTCATCTCTTCATTCTCTTGCTTGGATTAAGTGAAAGTTTGCTTCTAAGCTATGGTTCTTTCATGTTTAAAAGCTAGGCATCTTAAAGTTTCAACACTTTGCTTTGTGAAAATCAACTCATAAAAAAAAAAAGGTTTTATGTGTGCTAATCATAGGTAATTGGCCTTGACCTTAGGTTAATGTAGATTCATTGCTCATTAGTCCTAGACTCTTAGTGATAGTCTTAATACTCCATTCATTTTTAACATGACCTAGGGCTATGATTAGGCTTTAGTCCTTTAGTCCAATTGCCATAAGCATCTCATGTTGGAAGAAATAAAAAGTGCTAAAAAATGAATCAATGAAGAAAAAAGTGTCAAGAAAAAGTAGCAAAAATGCTACTAGACACATGTAAAGAAAATCTCTATGTTATGTTGTGTCTATGTGAGGCCTAGCTCCTTATTGGCACTTGGCAGGCGAGGGGAGTCACCTTGACTCACTTGGTCAAGGCCCTAAACCGATGCCCTGAGCTGATAGGGGTTAGCCGTCGCCTTGGTAGGCTAGTAGGCTTTTGGAACACCTTCTTGAGTGTTCAAGGAGCCAGGAGTCGCACCTAGATTTTCCTTGGGGTGGTAGCCTTGTGATTGTGCTTTAATTTTTTTGATGAATGATGAAATCAAAACTTCCACGAGCTTCAAAAAGCTTTGACAATGTACTAATAGATTATGAGCTTTTTTATAGCCCATAGACGTGATAGACTTGAATGATTTATTAAGATTTTTCACATAGTTTTTAGCCTAGTAGGTTTATGAACTTGCATTAGCCTAGGGTCATAATTGATTGCTTGTGTTTCATGCATAAAATTGAAATTTCAAGTGGTTTAATCTTCACGATAGTTTAGGTGTCTCTTTTGCTTTATGTTGTCTAGTTTTTTACTATGATTGACCCATCTTTTAGAAGCAAAAAATCACTTTGCATGATTGTTCATTTGTGCTTTATGTTTTATTCATTCTTGGTGGCCTTTGATGCTCATGTCTTGTTCTTATGTTTTGTAGCTCAACATTTCTTTCATGGATTTGCTTTCTACCATGTCACCGTGTCTTGCTTCACCGGCACACGAGGACGTGCGCCAAATTAGGAAGGGGGAATGGTAGCAGCGGCTAACACAGGCTACACCAATTATACACTAAGCTGTGGATGTGCTATAGTGCACAATATTTCATTTTCATTGTATAGGGCCTTGGGCTCATGTAGGAGTTCCAAAGTTGTATGAGTTTAGGCTAGAGAGCTCAACTTTATCCCATAGTTGAAGGGTTTGAGGCCCAAAGCTATAAAAGAGCCCTATGCTTAATGAGAAGTCATCCTTGGGTGAGTTCTTATCTTTGTAGAGTGGATGGTTATGAGGCTCATGGGCTTTCCATGCCCATGTAGCTCTTGATTTCTAATAATCAATGATGCTTTCTTTCTTATTAGTTTTCTTTGTTTGATTATGTGTAGTGAGATTGTATTAGTGTGATGGTAGATCTCTAATTCCTTTTTTGAGTTAATCTCTTCTATCCACACCTTTGGCCATGGTGTGTGAGGGCTATGCCTTCCTTCTCTTCATCTCCCTCTACAAGGTGTGCGGTTAGTGTGTGTGCATACGTAGTCGCATTGAGGGGTTATACCGGAATGGACACACTAATGCGGAGCAGGTATGTTAACTGCATGCTTGTGTAGTTATGTGATTAAGAGTTGTGAATAGAGTGATTGATGTGAGAGTTTAATTTCAATCACATGATTGTGTGCAAATGATTAGCAAATAGGAATGTGGGGTTGATTAGATGTAGCCCTTTCCATGGCTTCTCTCTATGATGAGTAGAAGGATCTCTTGAATCCTCTATGCCTATACATCTTAGGCTCGTGCTTCCATGCCCTAGCCGGGTTGTCGATCCACGATTTGATAATTTTGTGGGTTGCGATTGGGTCGTGCTACAACGCCTCCCTACAGTTGTTTAGATTATGCTCTAATGCCACAACAACAATTAAAAAAATTGGATGATAAGACTATCAAATGCATCTTTTCTGGTTATAGTGTTGAGAGCAAGGCTTACATGTTATATCATCCACAATCAAAATGTATCTTTTCTCAAGATGTTGTTTTTGTGGAGATGGAGTTCAACCCTTGTTATCATGTACTAAAGAGACATTTTTAAACTCCCAATTAGTTTTTGATACCTTGTTGCCTCTTTTGAATGGTGAGAATACAAATGTATGTCCAAGTGAGGCAAATATTTAGCTTACACAACCCTCAAGTGATGTCACAAATCAACCTAATTCTGATACAAATGTAAATTATGTACTTGATGCGGAAAAGGTTGAGAATGAGAAAGCTAGAGGTATGCCGAAATGGCTGGTGCATACTTTGCATGATAGTAAATTGGATGCACCTTTGTTTAGTAGTACTCATTTCGGTTCTTATTTGTGCATCAGATTGTTATGCTTTGGCTGTGTTAAGTATGTGTGACAAGGATGAATTTTTGATGTTTGATGAAGCACAAAACTCAAAAAATGGTTTGGCTATTGTGCAAGATGAATATGATGCACTTGTGAAGAACAATACTCTTTATATGACTTGCCTCCTAGCAAGAAGTCCATTGGTACAAAGTAGTTTTATAAGCTAAAACATAAGCTAGATAGTAATATTGATCACTACAAGACAAGGATTATTGCAAAAGGTTATGCTCATAAAAAGGGCATTGATTATGAAAAAACTTCTGCTTGGTTGTTATTGAAATAAATCTTGGGTAGCCAAATCTATTTAGGGTTTGATTGAAATTGAGCTTTCAACACCCAATGTTACTTAGTTCCTTGTATGCCTCTTTGATGAGGGTAAATCTTGTTGTGGACATTGTGATGTGGATCCGTGTGATCTAGGTGTGGTGTTTTGACATTAGTTTGCTGATTTAAAAGCTCGTAGTTCAACTTTCCACTCCTTCTTATTGTAGGCAAAAAATACTTTCAATTGTCCACCCTTAAGAGACAATTCCAAGACCTTACTATCCCAATCTTGAATTTTTTTGTATGTCCTCATCCCCCCAAGGAGCTCCTCATACCATGTCTTCATTCATGTATTCATGTGGGATGTAGATAAAAGTGTGCAGGTAGGGAAATCCATGCACTAGAAGGTTAATCATACTCAAAGTTGGCTCAATAGTACCAAGGGTTGTATAGTGTCCTTCTTGTAAGTGGAGTAACTAACAACATTAATCCTAGCACGTGTGTCTACTAAGGCATTGACTTTCACTCCATCTTTCAATGTCACCATGATTCTCACGTCAAGTCTATCTAACCATTCAGTACTTCATCTTTGACTAAGGCTTGAGTAAACTATCAAGATTGAATATGCAATGGACTAATTGGAAGTGGTTCGTGGGCTCGTTGCATTGGTGATATTCTCTTCAATACCTTGATTTGACGAGGATTATTGACCTTCTTATTGAGCTTCATCAATAACCCGTTGATGCTTGATCCATCATCCTTTTGTTGCATGCATTCGTTCTAGAAATTCATTGATTAATAGCATATTATATTTATGTAACCAACAACCATGTATCCAATTTTTCTTGACATCTCCATCTAAAGTGACTAATTTAACAACATCATTAGGTGAAACACTTTCAATCCAAATAGACAAGGAAGATACCAACAAAAGATCTCCTTACTTGAAAATTTTAGTCAATAAATAAGAGTGAAAAATTGTGTGTTTCTTTTTTTTAGCATAGATGTGTGCAATGGTAGCAAGCCTTTGCTCATCTAATTGTTCAAGGTTTTCTAAGCATTCAGACATTTTGTGACCCGTCCACTCTAGTTTGTTGGGCACCTGGAGTGTTGGAAGTAGGAAATTCTAGGGGTAGTATCACATCTACACAATGACCATATTGAAAGGTGTAGCATTTAAAGGTGCTTTTTTTTTAATGAAACTCTATAAGCCCAAAGGCATGAATAAAGATTCATCTCTTAGTTAGTGTGTCCATAGTTTATAATTTTTGTAAGCACCGAGCTAAGTTCGTATACTCTACTACTTGGCCATTAGATTGAGGATGATATGCTACACATTTATTATGGATAACCATAAATTCATTTAGCAAGCTTTCTATCACCTCATTAAGAAAATGAGCACCTCAATCGCTCACAAGTTTGATCGAAAGTCTATATCTCGTGTGAGCACATTTATATAGGAAGCGGTCGTGGTTCATGCATCATTCTTCCTAATGATTCTTGCTTCAACCCACTTACTCAGATAGTCTGTGGCCACAATAATATATTGTGCCTAACGATTTGTAGGTGGGTGGTTGTATAAGATCGACAAAGTATATTCCCTACTTTGCAAACGCCCTAGCTTCCATCATTGGTCGTAATGGCATGCTATCCTTTTGAATGAAAATCTTAGACCTTTGGGATGCATCACATCATCTCACAAATTCCTTAGCATTAGCAAACAAAGTTGGCCACCAAATGCCAACCAATAATATTGCTCTACCTGTAATTTCATGGCTCTAGCCTACAATAGTTGGGACACTATGAGTGTAGAGTTTGAGTTAAATATGATCCTATGCAGAATTATATTTTAGTTACTCGAATGAAATGTTACATGCACCAATATCAACATCAATTCTTGAAGTGTAAAGATGTAAGTCTAGTGCAGTATGGGAATTAAAATACCTTCTAGGATCCCCTTCAGTTCAATATAGTCACTCGACATAAGGCTCTTCTTCTTTTCACAAGATTTCTACAAATAAGAGAACATTACAAACACCACTAGACAACGATCCCTTGATAGCGTTACATGATTTTCTTAGATGAACACATATAGAAAAGGCAAGTTGAGCTAGAAACCAAAGATACATTTGATAAATTTTAATTAGAGTGAAGCATCCATGTGTCTCATATATCACCCATGAAAGAGATATTTACTGACTTAAAAATGATCCAAATTTCTCCTAAAATATTTATATATACACAAACTATTTCATTGAATATTTTAAGTGTATGACAATGTGTATGTGAGAGAGAGAGATAAAATTTAATCATCTTGATTATATCATTGCGTTTGTGATGTCTCAAAACCATGAAAGTAAATATCCATACTAATACTCCTTTATAACTATCCATATTTTTTAAAGGTTTTAAACCGTTCCAAATGCAATGTGATGGTCGAAATTGTTAAACTCCATCCCAAAAGCTCCAAAAAGTGTTCACGTTGGCACATAGCACTGTCAAGAGGTTGCAAGTCGTTTTTTAGTCAAAATTTTTAAATTCTAATATCTAAATTTATTTGTATTGATGCAAAGCCTTTTTGAAGATTTTCACTTCATTTTGGGTACAATACTAAGTTTTTATTGTCATTATGAGACATATAGATAAATAATTTCAAGGTTTTTGGACGTCTCAAATGCAATGGTCACTTCTAGATTTTTGGGCATCAAATTCAATGATGGGATCAAAATTATGAACTTTTCTTTCTCACATAGTATTATAATTATGAAGACTCTATGACTTTACACAAAATACCTTGTGGGGTTTTAGGTCACTCCCACATCTCTTTCATGAAGTGTCTAAATGGGATATAACATTATGTTGTGATTTTCTATTGTTAATATATATTTCACTCAAAATTAAAGTAGAACATATTTAAATTAATTTATTGTAGATTGGGTTATATATAAAATGTATTATTGTAGTCTTTAAAATAGCACATAGAGCACTACAAGAGCTCTAGGAACACTATGAGGTTTCTATGGTTGCTCACACATGCCACACATGCACACATCTTGTTGGATTCCTGAAATCTTCCCAACACTTTGAAGGGGATCGGGGAGCACCACCGACGGAGAGTGAGAGAGAGAGAGAGAAGGAGACAGACACGATGTGGGTGGGGAGACTCAAAGAGTGAGCAGCCCCCTATACACTTATGCTATGTATAAGGTATACAAGTCAGTGGGCGCCCAGACTCTGGGCGGCCGAGCAAGGCACAGACGCCTATACCCCAACAACCTCCCACTTAAAGGCGACTGTGCCTTTAAGCAAGAGAACCTAGTCTAAAGACTACAAAAGGCGAGAGAAAACCGCTCTCAATCGATGCCCACTGGTTGGCTGTGATCGTGTGCATCCGGCTGTCCTGCTCCCGTGTAAGTCCATACACCACCAGACGTACCGCACACGTACTGCAAGTATGTACGCAATACCTGCATATCTCCCTCGTGCACTATGCCATCATCAGTCACCAAACGACTGACAACCCCAACTGCAAATGCTCCCACTACAGCTGCGATATCCGGTCTCAAGATCAGCATCTCATACATGAGACCACCGAATGCCGATGCAATGCTAGCCGGCCCTGCTAGCTCTACGGAGCATGCATCAACATATATATCCCTGGCAATAGGCATCTCTGACTGACAAGGCGTGTCAGCCACATGCATCTCCTAACTGTCTGCAAAAGACGCATCAACCTGTCGTGCAACCTCAGAGCAAACCAGCTACTCTAGGTGTCTGCTGGAAGACATATCATGCACAACTATATCCCCATGCTCACTTTCGAGCATAGAAAGGAATGATTGCATAATCGCTGACGTCTCAGCCTCCTCTGCAATCATCCACTGCAAACATGACCACTCAATCTGCTGTGACTCACTAGAGCTCTCATGCTCTAACTCCGTATGCATAGCTCTTGCACAACGTCCTCTCCTGTCGTGACTCAGTACAGCAAGACCGCTCTACCTGTCTATCCTGCATAGAAGTATCTTGCACAACTGACTCTCTGCTTTGCTCAATCACTAGCAAAGCATGCATGTCTGACTCTGTCACCTCTTTGTGTGACTGCTCAAGTCGTGCCCCACTGTGTGGCACAACGAGCTCACTACTCTGCACTCCATGCAAAGCATCTTGCAACCCACAAGCAAAAGAGACATCCTGCTCTCTCGCTGTCCATACGCTATGGCTGCATGATCACAGAGACAACACCGTCTCTCTCGCATGATCCACAAGCAATGGGTAACCCTGTACCACCCTGGCACCGTCTCGTAATCACTAGCGAACCCAAATGCATCACAAAATCTCGCTCTCGTAGCGAAATCTGACATCCACAATCTCTAAGCGACCAATTCAAACTCACTGTCAAATCTGGTACATAGCGCGCATGTCGTAACAAGTAAGATGCACCACTCGGTAATGACAGTCTCACATCTCCTGCACCTGCTATCGCATGCACCGATCCATCGGTCAAACATACACTGCCAAGCATCCCGCTAGAATAGCTACAAAACCATGCACGATGCGGCGTGACATGAAACATAGCATCTGCGTTCTAGCAAACCACTGCGAAGGGAGTGCACTATCCACATGTATACCATCTCGTGCATAGCTCGAGGTAAAAGTGACATCCCCGTCACTAGTATACTCTGACACTACATGTGCCTCAACTGTCAAAGCAACTGAGTCCATGGCATCACTACATACATCTCTGAGACTGACATGTCTCCTACGATGTCGCATACGACGAAAACGTGTCCAGAATGACCACAATACCAACATGTCACCTGTCGGCGTGCTCGTGAATGTACATGTCTCACACGAGTCCGTGATGACTCAGATCTATCATACATATAATGTAATCTGCGCCAAAGTGCTCTCGAAGTAGTCTCATACATAACAAGAGCATATACAGATTCCGCAAGGTGCAAAGAGAGTGTAGATAGTGCCATCTCCTCTAGCTCCTGCCACTGATCGTCAGACATGTTTGAAGGTCTACCTGCATCACCACTCAATGGTCGATGCAACCCTCGCTGTGTCAGTGCATCAAGCATACAATCTCTCCATGCCGCAAAGTCTGACCCGTCAAACACGCGCATCTGTGAGAGGTCACAATCTGATCGATCACCTGTCTCTGCCATGAGCACAATGTAGCAAACTAGAAAGCAAAACCACCTCACCAACAACACCTGAAAACTTTCTACCAATATGGCCAGAAACACAATGTAAAACCTGTGAGACACACTCCAAAATAGAGCTCCCGCAATGTCAATACAAGCCTCGCCTGCTCTAGTATCACACTGCAATCAAACGCACTACTTACAAGACGCATTCATGACGACCATAACCTTGTGCATAATCTTCACCGAATCAGCCTTGAAATTCAGCCCAAAATTACAAAATTCTCAGCCCTCTTGCATGGCGAAAAACAGTCCGTAATTCAGCCCCACACTACCAACCGTAGCGCATAAAGAATCAGCCCAAAACTGGCTCGAATCGCATCAACAAAAGTCTGCAAATATGGCTGTAAAATCTGATGCAAAGTTGCACCAATAACCGTGCAAATCCTTGCACAAAATCATAAGTCAATATGACTCAATCGCGCATAAATATCTGACAAAATTTTGGCAGAGTCTCCTTTGTAACTGGAGCAAAATCTCAACAGTAAACCTCAAAGAGACAATAATATATGCCACAATGGCCAATCCGGGAATAAACTCGACCGGAATCACCTCACAAAGTCATACATATGAGCATACCCGCTCTTGCCGGAGTACCACTTAACGGCACCTCAAATGACATACATGTGAGTGATGATTGCTGCCAAAATACCTTTCAATCGATGACCAAATGTCTGCCAGATAACTATAGCAATATTTCGCAAAACCTTGCAAGATCTATCGCTATGCGCAATGCGAAATACGGCACACAAGGGCATACACAAGTGACTCCAAACTCCAACCAAATGATGACTGAAAATCACCTGTCAAAGTGGGAGTAAACTCAACCACTAAACTGTCAAAGAGCAACCCACGGATACGTAGAAGCTATGGCGAGAACCTGGATAAAATCCAACAGAGTTTCTTCTATAAATTGAGCCAAATCTCAAATAATCTAAGCCATAAACAAATACACAAATCCATATATGGCATACATAAACCGCCAAGACCATGGCAACATAGCTCACTCTCGCATGAGTGGCTCTCTGGACAAATGCATATCCAAAAACCTGTGTACACCTATGAATTTGCTGGTTGCTGCAGAAAATACTCCGTGTGTGTGAGATATACCAAAAACAGTGCTTTTTGGGACCCGAAAGTGCACAAATAAACCTGCTGCTGTACTTGCTGTAATTTAAAGCATAATTTCAGCAAATAGACATCACCATCGCGTCCGGAGCATGCCAAAACCCTGACCTAGACTCCTGGATCATGTAGATCTGACTCTGTATGACGAAGCTACACAAAAAACTGCGTTTTAGAGCCCGAAAATGGCAAAAACGAGCTGCACACAGTCTTGAACTTGCTCCCGCTCCACTCTGCATGATACAATGTCCTCTCAATGCAAGCTCCAACGCAAGAGCTTTGCAACAACAGCATCCAAGCACTCGAATGTCAAGCTCTACTCCGCCGAGCACTGCTCTAACGAGCTCCACTGAGCTCAAAAGCTCCTCTCACCAAGGAAGCCGCAACCGCCTCCTCGACCAAGCTTGACCACACCAAGATCCTAAGCTCCAAACACAATGCTCCTCAAGCTAAAATCACTCTCCGTGAAACTCCGCGATCGAACTCCACCGTCGAGAGCGAGCGAGCTATCGCCTCGAAGCTCTCAAAGCCGTCGTGCTCTCCGCGGTCACCATAGCTCTGATACCAATTGAAGGGGATCGGGGAGCACCACAGACGGAGAGAGAGAGAGAGAGAGAGAGAGAGAGAGAGAGAGAGAGAGAGAGAGAGAGAGAGAAGGAGACAGACACGATGTGGGTGGGGAGACTCAAAGAGTGAGCAGTCCCCTATACACTTATGCTATGTATAAGGTATACAAGTCAGTGGGCGCCCAGACTCTGGGCGGCCGGGCAAGGCACAGACGCCTATACCCCAACACACTTTTAACAAAACTTTGATTGATTAAATCAAAACAAATTCAACAAAACGATTGATTGAATAATCACAACACGTGAAGAGAGCATAAATAAGAATTAGAACACAAGACACCATACCGTGTACCAACCATCCCACTCAATTGAGATGATTGCCTTTTGCCTCTTTATTTATCTTATGGAGCATGAATTAGAATAGTATAAATATATGAAAGATAAGACAACAAGAGCTACATAATTGAGAGAGTGTATACTATGATTAAGAGAGAAAATAACATAAAAGAGGACAAAAGTGTATCTTCTGCAATTTTACTATGATGGAGAATCTAATGGCTCCATTGGCTTCAAAAGGGGGATAAAACGGCAGGTCACTTGTCCACGAGCGCTCGTCTTTCTTGTGAAGAGCCATGAATATGATTCTTGTTGAAAAATGTGTCGTGCACGTGAAGACACAATTTTGGGATTCTCTTTCTCGCTTTATATATGCACCCAAAGATAGAAGTGGTTGTTTTTCACTTAAACTCTAAGAATAGTAGATAAAGGAGAGATCTATTTACATTGCTTCTTTTTGAATGGTGTTTGAGAATAAAACATAAGAAAAATCGATAAATGTCCAAAAGTAGTAATAGTGATGATAGTCCTCACCGATCGGGAAGAACCTGCGCTTAGCTGCAAAAAATAGAAAAAAAATGGGAATCTTCAAAATTTGTGTAGAGACAAGGCAAATCTCCACATGATATATGTTGGATCAAGTAAAGTACTTAAAGGGAACTACTAATTTCTCATATTGATATCCTAAAAAGAGGAAACCAAAAAGGTAAGTACAATGACAACAATGAAAAGTAATCACCTTTTACACTGTGTAACGAGAAAAACCTCAATCAAGTATTCCTCTAAATGAAGCATTGTCAAAGGGCAAACCTCAAGTACCAAATACCATAGACTAACAATCAAAGGGCGAACCTCACCATCAAATTATCATTGAATGAACTGTCAAAGGGCGAACCTCAAGTATAAAATATCACAATCATCAGCCAAAGGGTGGACCTCAAGTAAAGGATAAAAACTTTTAGCTGCTAGAAGTTTGATATGCTCCTAGGATACTAGTATGAGAGCGAAAAAACCTCTCTAGCATCCACTTGGCACTTTCAAGGCCATGATTCTTATACTTAAGCAAATACTTGTGATGCAACATAAAAATGTGTGTCGGAGCTTGTTGATGGTCTCACGTAAGGATTTCAAAAGATTCTTCTAAAAAAGGTGAATCATTAATAATAGGAAATGACGGTAGAGAACCTTTGAAAGGGCAAAGAAGACTTATGTGAAGTATAGTGTGAATTTTGCAAGAGTCAAGGAGAGCCAATTGAAAATAATTATCATTAATACAATGAGTGATTTTAAAGGGACCATAATACCGTGGTGCTAGCTTGACAACATCATTGGTCTCTAGGCTCTCAAGACATCTCTTTTCAATGTGAAGTATCACAGAACCTCCTTCTTTGAATTCTGTGGGTTGTCTCATTTTAATTGCTTGTTTCATGTATGCATCTCACATGTGCTTTGTGAAATATTGTTTTGCTTGATCTAAGATTTGGGTGTGTTGTTGAGAAATTTCACCAACATGTGATAATTTATGACAAATGTAAGATAAAGGAGTAGGTAATGAGTACCCGGATACAATTTGAAATGGTGATTTTCTCGTGGATGAATGAGGAGTGTTGTTGTTTGCAAATTGAATTAAGTGAATGTATGTGTCCCAAGTTCCTGGCCTCTCATGAGTGTATGTTCGTAAAAGATCTAGAATGGTGCTATTGGCTGCTTCTGTTTATCCATTAGATTTCAGATGAAATGGAACTATGAAGTCTATTTGAGTGCCTAAATTTGTAAAAAGTGTTATCCAAAAATCATTACAAAAATGCCTTTCTTGATTATGTATGATAAATTTAGGCATTTCATGCAAAATAAAAATATGCTAAAGAAATAATGGAGTCGCTTGTTTAGCTGAGAGGGTCTTCTTACAAGGTAGAAAATAAGCATGCTTGCTAAATCTATCTATGCTGGTCCAAATCATATCATTTTGTGTATGAGTGAGTGGCAATCTAGTAATAAAATCCATCAAAATATGCTACCAACGAGAGTCAAGAATAAGAAAAGGCATCCACAAACCATATTGCTTACCATTGTGCAACATATGTAACAACATCTTTTCAAAGGGAGGGCCAATAAAATTAAGATTCTACTATGTGAATAGTTTGTGGCAATTCCATGGTGGCCTATATAAGGTGGTTCATGACACTCTTAAAGGATAAGTTGACGAAATGCGTTACACACAATCGCTTTCCAAAGAACAAATACCCATCATGAAAAGAGTATTGTGCATGAACAAAAGATGTATGGTTACAAAAGTAAGCATAAATGTCAGCAAAGCTACAGTCATGATCATAAGTATCAATCATTTTTTTTATAAAATCAGCAGAAAGAACATAAATGTTATTGACGATGGCATACGAATTAGTCCATCTGCAACCTTATTTTCATACATAGGTTTCTTTTGAATGAGTGGATAAAAACTTTGAATGAATGATGTCCACTTAATGTGAGAATGGGGTGACAATCAGAGATAGTTGGTTCTTAAAGCAAATGACAAATGCTTTGTTGATCAATTTTAATCAAGAATTCAGATCCCATTAAGTAATGTTTTCATAATTTCAAAGCATGCACAATTGCGAGCAATTCTTTGTCATAAGTGCTATAATTGAGCTCATTGGGTTTAAAATTTATACTTTTATATACAATGGGATGATTATCTTGCATTAATACAAGACCAATAATACACCCACTAGCATGAGTCATAACTAAATAGAAGCGTCTTTTAAAATAAAAAATTTGTAAAACATGGACATGCGTGAGTACATATTTGTCTCAAAATATTTTTAATGTTGGTCATTCCAAGTGAAAGATATGTTCTTTTTCATAAGGATTGTGAGTGGTAAATCCATGTATGAAAATTTTTGAATGATTTTTTTATAATAACTACACAAACCAAGAAAAGAATGAATCTCATTAATAGATTGAGGTCTAGGCCATTCCCTGATGCATTGAGTCTTCTTAGGATCCACATGGATTCATTCACCAGAGACAATGTGACCTAAATATTCAATCTCAATTTTGAAGAATGAGCTTTTCCCGAGATTCAATTAAAGTTGGTTTTCATGCAACAATTTAAAAACCAAATCCAAATATACATAATGGTCTTTTTCATTCTAACGAAAAACCAAAATGTCATCAAAGAAAACCACAACACAATCTTGATGTTTCAAAAAGATGTGATTCATCGCGTGAAATGTAGTAGGTGCATTTGTCAAACCAAAAGGCATTATAAGGAATTTATAATGACCAAATTGTGTTCAAAATGCAGTTTTATGGACATCACTTTCCGTCATACATACTTGATGATATTCAAATTTGAGATATATCTTACTAAAAATGGGATGCAACACTTAATTTATCAAGTAAGTCATCAACTCAAGGAATAGGAAACGATTCTTTATCGTGATTTTATTAAGTGCTCTATAGTCAATGCACAAACGATAAGTACCATTTTTTGTTTCGACTAAGAGAACTAGTGCACCAAGAGGTGAATTACTAGGATTAATTAAACCACGATTTAATAACTCCTCAATTTGATATTGAATATTTCTTTGTCCAATTTGATTTGGATGATATGGTGCTCAACAAGGTGGTGCACTCCCTGGAATCAACTCTATTGTGTGGTTTTCGACTCTAGAAGGAGGTAATCCTAAAAGCGGATCTTCAATAAATTTTTCTTATATTTTATCAGAAAGTTCTTTTGAGGAGGAGACAATTGTTCTTAATGTGTTTCGCTTCATTGATAAGAACCAAAAACTGTTTGTTGTCTTTTTGAGCTGACCTTTTATCCTGAATGTGACGTAGAAGAGGTTCTAATTCTACCTTTTGGTTAGCTTGTAATGTGAATTTTTTTTTCATTATGTGTGATAGTGAGTGTATGCTTATCATAGTTAATCTTTTGATTAGAATGATGTCTCCAAGGTAGACCCAAAATTAAATCTGTGTTTTGTAATGGTGCTACTAGGAAATCTCATGATTCAACGCAGTCTTCAAGGTATACCCAAAATTAAATTTTTGTTTTGTAATGGTGCTACTAGGAAATCTCTTGATTCAACGGAGTCTCCTAATTGGTATTGCAAATATTTTACCATATACCCACAATTTATTTTGGTTCCTTAGAATGTTGCTTTTATATTATAATTCGTGGAAGTCATATGAAATTTCAATTTTTGTGCAGTACGTGTAGAAATAAAATCATGTATGCTCTCATCATCATGTAATAATTTAAAAGTATAATCAACAATCTTAACTTGCATACGTAAAAGACTACTTAGATGAGAAGTAAGAGTACCTGTGTGATCTTGGTAGTGTGAGTTACCTTCAGGTTCTTGATTGCTATCTTCAAAAGTGTTGACAATGTTCATATCCATCTCCATGTTGTGCACTTGATGGTCATTACTTTCTTCAATAAAATGTGGGGAAGGTGCTGACTTGCTTTCAAGACACTTGTTAGCTATATGTCCCATCTTGTGACAAGCGTAGCAAGCAACAATCTTCACATCAATTTTTTCATTATTTTTGTTGCCGTTATTGTTGTTATGACTATGTGGAGCCTTGTTATGTGACTTCAAGAAATGAAAAGATGAAGATTTAAAAGAATTATTTGAACCATTGTTGTTTTCCTTTTGGGTGAAAGCATGTATTGGTGGTACCACTATTTCAGTTTTTTGTGGTTGGCTTAACAAAAAGTAGGACACGGTAAATTTTGCGGACAGTTCCATTTTGGATTGTCCTTTTAAAAAGCTTTCCAATGATATACAACATGGTTGGTATGTTCATATGGGACACATGAAATTGGGATCCTTAAGTTTCTATCAAAGTAGTGTTCAAGACACCACTTTTTGGACCACCAATACATGCTTTGGCCCTTTTTTTTGGGTCAAAAATCATTTTGATTGGAATTGCTTAATTCTGGCCGATACTGATTGTAATGATGTGTCCATTGTTGTCCATTGGTGCGGTTGGTCCTTGGTTGAGGCATAGTAGAACTTGTACGATGTGGTGGTGAAAGAGAAGAATAACTCTTTCTGATTGCTTGTGCTTTTGGAGTTGGATCTTTACCTTTCGCAGACTCAACATCATGAGCTAAAGAAATAGCTGTCTCCAATGTATGATGATGAAATTTATTGACCTCTGCACCTAAAGTATTTTCCAAACTAGCAATATATTTTGTTTGAAAGTTGAATGATACACTATTTCTACATTTTGAAGAGTAAGCAGAATTTGTCAAAGTCTATATAGATATTGTGTAACAGTTTCCCATGTCCTAGATTGAAGAGCGACCCATGCATGTCTAGCTTTCTCTTTGTATTGAGAAGGGAGAAAGTACTTCATTACCATTCTTTGAAATTTCTCCCAAGTTCGTGGTCATTTGTGTCGTTTGCGAGCCACATTCTACCAAAGAAAAGCATGTTCCATCTTTTGGTTTGTTGCACACTTGATTTAGTCTTGTTCGTTGAACTTTTCTCTTTGAAAGTAGTTATTCAAGGATGATAACCAACAGAAAGAGATACGTGCATCCTTTCTTCCATCATACTTTATAAAATTAAATGTTTTTTAGAGATCTTGTTTTTTTGTTTTGGGTTGAGCATCCAAAGTATGCTTAATCACTTTGATAAGCCGCTTGTCTCCGTTTTCATCTTCATGATTGCGCTTGTAAAAACTCTGCTTTTGTAACTTTTCAAGCTCTTCTTGAAGGAGAGTATGTGCAACGCATTCCTTTTCAAGCTCTTCAAAAAGAACATCAATCTTTTGTTCCATAACAAGAGAATCATGGGTGGTCATAGTTGGTTAACTATGGAAAAAGAAAAGTTGAAATATAGATATAAATCCAAAATATATGCAAGCGTTAAATTGCAAAAGATAAAAAGATCATAAGAAAATGAATAAAATGATATCTATCTATGCTGAACAAGCCAAAAAAAATCCAAGGAGACCTCCAGTGAATATGCAAAGCCTTTGAAAAGTATAAAATGGTGGATAGAAACAGTTGAGAGAGTTTTTTTTTGTTTTATTGATGATTGTAGGCATTTTGATTGACTTTGAGACTAATTTTTCAACACTTTGTGATTGTTCCTCAAAAGTGTAAGCGATGCATGAATTGTCTTTGTTTCTTTTCTTTAATTGCATACATCGTTTTTTTCAAAATAGGTTGCTCGTAGTTGTGATTGAAACTATTGAGATGAGGAAGCTTGCAAAGAGAGAGCCTTCCAAAAGTGATCTTCTTGAGAGTTTTCATGCCAAAATATATTCAATTTGCCCACAGAAAGCACTCTTCTTTGCTTCTACGCACTGTCTGGAGCGTTTTTAAAGCTTTGATACCACTGTTAGATTCCTAAAATCTTCTTAACACTTCCAACACAACTTCCATGGATTAAATCAAAATAGATTCATCAAAACAATCGATTGAATTATCACAACACATAAGAGAGCAACATAAACAAAAATCAAAACATAAGACACCATACTGGGTAACAACTATCCCCCTCAACCAAGATGATTGAGTATTTTCCTTTTATCTCTTTATTCATCTCATGGAGCATGAATTACAATAATATAAATATATACAAGATAAGAGAGCAAGAGCTACGCAATCGAGAGAGTGTATGCCATGATTTAGAGAGAAAATTAGTATAAAAGAGAGCAAAAGTGTATCCTCTAGAGCTTTGCTATGATGGTTCCATTGGGTTTGAAAGGGGAAAAAACTTTAATTCACTTGTTTAAGATGCTCTTGGAGTGCTCATCTTCGTCGTGAAGAACTTTGAGACCTCTTTCTCTCTTCATGCATCCCTTTTATCTCTTTATTCATCTCATGGAGCTTCTAAAAGTAGGGATGTTTGCTCACCTTTACCTATTTTAGGAATGAAAATTCCTAGTTTCTAGGTGGGACCAAAACCAAGATTGTTCTTGATCTTGCAGTGTTATTTTGGAATGATCTAGTCAATACATTGGCGAAAAAAGATACCATAATGTACTTATTGTTCATTGGTGTCAGCTTCTTTGATGATCCCATGAGATCCAAGCCCCATTGCCAATCTTTTGACTAGACTACACAAGTTGCCTCTCTGATCACTACTCACTCCTAGTCACTATCAATGATAAGTAGCTTGTTTTATGTTGACCTTGACTTGTTTGATATTCCCCAAGTCTAGGAGACCATCCGGAATAATGTCATCTCTGTGACCCCCTCTCACCAAAGGCTTGAAGACTCAACATACACTCATTTACTTTTGTAAACAAGTGGCCGCTATCGGGAGACATTGAAGAGAGATATTGTACTTGGCCTTGGTTCACCTTGAGTCTCGGTCGCCCTCTATAAACACCTAGTCTTTGATCTATGCTCTCATACAAGAAATTGGGCTTGAAGAGGAGATCATCTCAAGCACTCCGCAGTCTACTTCAAAAAATGGTGGGCAGGAAAGCTAGACATACCATCCAAGGAGATGTTCAAGCTTCTTAGGAAGAAAAATGCAAGGGAGACCTCACCTCTCTTTCTTTTGCCTAATTGTTGGGTTGCTGATCATGTAGGTTGGGTGCCCACTACCCATCACTGACTTTTGACCGCTAACCTTTAATATGCGATTTATGAGCCATACATAAACTATTGCGCTTTTGTGTGCTACTCTGAAAAAGAGGGTTGGCTCTCCCTCACAATATTTGTGTGTCGTGTGCTCTCCAACCCCCCCCCCCCCCCCCCCCCCCCCCCCCCCCCCCCCCCCCCCCCCCCCGCGCCTCTCTCTCTCTTTCTATCACCCAAGTGTGGTAGATTGGTTATGCCATTTCCCTCTTGAATAATAGGTCTTGAGTTCAACTCTCCTTGTGGGATAAATTTTTAAGGTCTCTTGGGATAGTTTCCTACAATGTTAAAATTCTCTTCTTCTTCTCTCTCTCACGTGCAGGTATCCATGCCTTTGCCCTTCTGCTTCCCTTCATTTTGGTATCTTCGTATGAAAGAGTCAACTAGTGTTGCCAGCCATATCAATGAGTTTGACTCTTTGTTAGCCCAGATTCATGCTGAGCAGATGAAGATAGATGATGAGATGAAAGATTTGTACTTGCTTTGCTCATTGCCACCGTCAAGGGATACATTTTGTACTACTATTAGTAATTCTACACCAATTGGTACGTTAGTGTATAATGATGTCACTAGTTCTCTTCTTACAGAAAAAGTGCATCGTGAGACTATGGGGTAGTTCACATCATGGTGAATCTCACTATGTGCAAAAAGAAAGCAAACAAAGGAAAGCTAGTTCTTGGAAACATGAATCTAGAAAAGATGGCACGAGAGATACATTTTGTGATAGATCAAAGTTTCGCAATAAAAGGGCATTCAATGTCATTTTTGTGACAAGTATGGTCATAAGAAAAAAGATTCTTAGGCATGGAAACTGGAGAAAGGCAAAAGCAAAAGCAATGAAAATCATGTGAAAGAGAAAAAGAGTAATGAAAATACAAGAGATCAATATAGTCATTGATTATGATGATGCGCAAGACATTAATGTGTTGATAGAGTCTATGGATGTGTTCTATGATGCACAAGAGACTCTATGTTTACAGAGTTAGTTGCCAACTAAATTCTTTGTCAATGATGGTTGCACATACATGGATCCTAGATGCAGATGTATGTCTTCATGTGACTCCACACATGGAGTGGCTTACTCGTTAAGAGACTATTGGCTCCATCACATTGTGTAACAATTATGCTTGTGACATAGTTGGCATTGGTGACATTACTACGGTTTTGTTGAATGGCATCCGATTTGGCATTCACAATGTTCTTCACGTGCAATGTTTGACTCACAATTTAATTTCAGTTGGTAGACTTAATGACTTGGGTTATAAAGTATTTTTTTATCAGCAATCCCGGCATACATCCAATAGAAAGTTGTTGCTTGCTAGTGGTTCTAAAGTTGGCTCTTTGTATCCTCTTTATATGTCTAACAAAAATAGTGTTCTTTTGGTAATTGAGATGCCAAATATTGCGTTGTGGCATAGCCGGTTGGGACATATGTCCAAGAAAGTAATAGAAACTCTTTCTTGTGGGTTATTTACCTACTTTATCTTTTTTTGAATTTTCTTTGTGTGAGCACTGTTAGTATGGGAAGCAAATATGTACTTCTCATAATGTTTTGTTTGAGAAAGAGAGACGGCTCTTAGAGCAGCTTATACATGGTGATGTGTGCGATCCCATGCCGACTCAGCTTCTTGGTGGCGCATCTTATTTTGTAATGTTCATAGATGACATATCACAAAAAATTTGGGCTTATGCAATAAATTCGACGTTCTCTTGCTTTAAGAGATTCTTTTCAAGACTTGAAACTCAATCTGGTAAGAAGATAAAGGTTTTACATTCAAACAATGGTGGAGGATACATCCCCAAATAGTTTTTTGATTTTTGTGCAGAAAGGGGAATTAAGTGTGAGTTCACTGCTCCTTATACCCCAACCTAAAATGATGTTGGTGAGAGAATGAACACGATGATTCAAGAGAGAATTATGTCTATGCTATCATAAGCAAGTCTAACACAAAGTTTTTACACAAAAGCATTTTACACAACGGTTTATTTGATCAATAGATCACCGCATGCATTATTGCATTTTTGTGTGCCTAATGAGTTATGGTCTGGACATAAGTTGTCGTATGACAAACTCATGACGTTTGGCTATGAAACTTATGCACATGTACCTAAGGAGCTTCATATTAAGCTAGATTCAAAATCTCAAAAATGTATTTTTATTGGTGGCTGTGGATTGGATGGTCAGTTTGTCTCTCGTTTGGGGGATCCAAAGAGTCTCCGTTATCCGTAGCAGTCATGTCTTCAATGAGACTAAGATGCATAAACATCCAATAAAAGGGTTGAATTCTAAAAGGTCACAATCTTCAATGTATCACCTCCTATGGAGACAACTCAAGAGCCTCTTACTCTGCAAGTGAACGATCTAGATGATCGAGCTATTGAGCTACTGAGCAAGCTAGTACTAGTCACCTGAGGAGACCTCAAAAAGTCTCGCATCTACCAAAGCATTTCTTTTTTGGTGTGGATTTTGTGTTGCATATAGATAGTGGTGAGCCTTCTCGTTACAAAGACGCCATGCTAGCCAAGGATAAGACTCAATGGGAACTTGCAATGAAAAGTGAATTGTTTAGCGTCAAAAGAACAAAACTTGGGATTTGGTTCCATTGCCAAAAGGTAAGAAAGCATTGCTTTATAAATAGGTCTACAAACGGAAGTTTGTATCCAATATTGGGAAATAAAAAGCTTGGTTAGTAGGTGAGGGGTTCAAGCAAGAGTATGGCACAAATTTTGAGGAGTTATTTTCTCCGATGGTCAAGATGGTGACACTAAGATTGTTGCTGGGATTGATTGCTATAGAGGACTTGGAAGTTCAATGTGATAACAGCTTTCTTACATAGTGATAGCGATGAGGAGATTTATATACAATAGCCTAAAGGATTATGCAAAAAGGCAAAAAACATCTGGTGTGCAAACTAAAGAGAAGTATGTATGTTCTAAAGCAAGTAGCGAAATGGTGGTATCATAAGTTTGATACTTTTATGCAATCCTGAGGATTATGCGTAATACTAAGAATCCATGTATTTATGTGAAAAAACCGTAGAATGAATACCTTATTGTGCTTATTCTTTACGTGGATGACATGCTCATTGCTAGTCATTCTAAAAAGGACAATAAATTGTGCTTATTAGAATGAACACCTTATTGTGCATATTCTTTACGTGGATGACATGCTCATTGCTAGTCATTCTAAAAAGGACATTATTGACCTAAAGTAGAAGCTACGTAGTCAAATTTGACATGAAAAATTTAAGTGATGCTACTCATATTTTGGGTATGTGCATTACTCAAGATCATAAGAACATATTGTTAAATGTGTTTCAAAAAGAGTATGAGCAAAAACTGCTTGAACATTTCAATATGCAAAAGGAGAAGCCATTGAGTACTCCAGTGTCTGCCTATTTAAAACTCAACAAAAATGATTGTCCCAAACTTGATGAGTAGAGCCGTGATAGCTTAGGTTCGTTATGCTTTAGCTTGCGGCAGTCTCATGTATACCATGGTGGCTACGAGACGTGACATTGCGTATGCAATGGGAGTTGTTAGCAAGTATATGTCCAATCCTAGAAAGAAGCATTGGGATGCTGTCAAATCGATTCTTAAATACTTGAGTGGCACACCGGATAGTCATTTATGCTATGGTCGTGGAGACTTATCCACCATTAGGGGACATATTGACAATAATTCTACAGGTTGGGTTGACAATCTAAATCAACAATTGGTTGGATTTACACTTTTGTCGGTTTTGCTATTTCTTGGAGATCCATTCTTCAAAACTATACGTTAATTTCCACTACAAAGGCAACGTATGTCGCTTTGAGTATAGCATGCAAAGAAGCTATATGGCTCATTCGTCTAGTGAGAGATCTTGGATCAGAGAAGATACCAGTTCTTCATCACTCTGTGACAGTCGGAGCGCTATTGCGTTGGCTAAGAATCCAATGTTTCATGAAAGGACAAAACACATTGATATGCGTTATCACTTCGATCGTGATTGCCTAGCAAACAAGAAGCTTGACTTCGTGAAGATACAAACATAAGAGAACGCAGCGCATGCATTCAATAAGAATCTCTCTAGCAATCAATTTCAACAATGTTGTCAGTTGATGGACATCGAGTGAAGATGCCATATTCTTCACTAACTAAATAGGTTGTATAGTTTTACCCCCTTTCACATTGGCCATCAAGTGGGAGAGTGTTAGGTTGCCCTAGATGTAGGTCAGGCACCTGCCGCCCATCACTAACTTATGAACGCTAACCTTTAATTGTATAGATATACAAATTATGAGCCACACACAAACTAATGTGCAATTGTGAAGAAGAGGGTTGGCTCTCCCTCACCATATCTGTGTGTCATGCTCTCTCTCTCTCTCTCTCTCTCTCTCTCTCTCTCTCTCTCTCTCTCGCACGTATATGACTCTGCCCTTGTGCTTCCCTTCACTAATGGCCCAATCACCTCCATTGAAGATAACTGCCAGGTTGTTAAGACACACTTTCAAACGTATTCAGTGTTCCAAAGGAAACTTTAGGCTTTGTTTGCCTCCAACATGACCAAAGTTTTGGAAGCTAACCACAAGGTGATCCCAGAGCAAGCCAAGGTCTTGGCTAACTCCATGTTCTCCCTTGAAGATCTGCACATTTCCAAAAAAGAGTCCCTAGGAATGTTGTGACCAAGTGAAGACCCGTCACCTTGCTAACCTCTACTTATAAGTCTTTGCTAAGTCTCTCAAATCCATCCCCTCTAAACCGTTCTCTCCAACAAAAATGTCCTATTGCTCCCCAGCTCTTATGCCTTTCTCAATTTGCAGACAACACCAAAGCTTTGCATTCTCATGACGAGAACTCCATCAAAGTTTTCTGGGAGGTCTTGGACATATTCTGCGCAGCCTTCCCTTCTAGGATCAATCACACTAAAACAGGGGTGTACTCACTTCTTTCTATGCCCTAGTGGGTCCTCAATATGGGCTGTAAGGTCATCAAGGACAAAGAGATATTCTGTCTTCTAGGCATCCCCATGGGATTTGGGGTTTCCCTAGCCCAAAGGTGGGAGTGGATTTTCTCCAAGTTCAAAACAAAGCTCAGTGGACAGGCTTTCAAAGATCTATTGTAGGCAAAGCAGTGGTCCGCAACCACTAGCTTATGTCTCATGTGGTTTTCTTCCTATGTTGTTGGAGATGTCTTGATGGCCACTTAGTCTGATTGAATCAATTTGCAAGGACTTTCTACGGGCAGGCAATCTTCGGCAGGCAATCGAAGATTGCCAAGGTCAATTGGAACACTTGCTGCCACCTAAATCCAAGGGAGGATTGGGGATTAGAGCCCTTCCTGCCCTTGCACACAAGTTTGCCTACAATTTAATAGTCTCAGCTATCAACTCCCGCTAAGAAGAATGGGCCCTTCTACTGTTCAAACACATAGACAAGTTCAAGCTTTCTGAACACAATGTGGAAAGCCCTCCCATCAGTCACTTCGTTTTCAGCCGATGTGGAACAGTGGGCAGTGGGTCTGACCTCCTCACATCTCTATGGGCTACCTGGAACACGGCCCGATCTCGTATTCAAGTCAACTGGCTTGCTAATCACAGTTTCTCCATCCTCGTCCAATGATTCAATGTGGTGGCCAACGCTAGACATTGCGCCCCGTCCCCGCACACTCAAGAGTCCCTCTTACCATTCACAACAAAGGAATTAAGGGTGTGGAAAGACCTCCAGTTACTCACAATTGGCTGTCAGACGAGTTCCAAGTTGCTAGATTCAACATCAAACCTTGGGAGCTTATTAAGGTTTAGAGCCAAGTAATTTATTTCCCGAGCAAAGGCTCTCGGGAGCACATCTTTTTAAGGATCAACTGCTAGGCCATTTTGTAGGGTTTTTTTTTTAGCTTGGACTAAGATGAGGGCTGAAATGTTTTGGGTTATGTGGAGGCAGAGGAACCTTATTTTGCATGAAGGTCAATACCACCCTTATATGATACAAAATGGTTGTCTGCCATCTGATTTCAGAATGAACGCTGTGGATATGTATGAGCTCCTCAGTGTATTTTTTGTACTACTTTTACATGGAGAGAGAGAGAGAGAGAGAGAGAGAGAGAGAGAGAGAATTCTCTTTGGATGCAGCTCCGGTATTTTTGAGCGAGACCACCAAAGGCTCCACCTGGCAGAGATGTGGTCCAGAGATAAATGTCAAGAGAGGTGATAGAATGCGCCTAGCAAGGAGATCAATGAGATCTTCAAATCATGACAATGAAAAAGAAGCTCAATTTGGTTTGTTGCAGACCTGTTACTGACTTTGCATAGATGGAAGTGCTCACAATAGAAGCTTTATTGCCTTGAATCTCAAAACACCCCCATCACTCCAGCCGTCCGTCGCATGGAATAAGAGAGATCCATCTCCT
Organism: Adiantum capillus-veneris; assembly: GCF_014529385.1. Classification (NCBI taxonomy): domain Eukaryota; kingdom Viridiplantae; phylum Streptophyta; class Polypodiopsida; order Polypodiales; family Pteridaceae; genus Adiantum; species Adiantum capillus-veneris. The sequence goes on along the minus strand of NC_140940.1, from coordinate 161,365,868 downwards.
CCATCGAACACCAAAATTGCTACCTAGGGTGAAACACTATCAAGAGGATGGAGAACACTTTCAACCCCTGTAAGTCCTCATCTAACATAAGTCCTCTATTAGCTTGTATATCACAGTTAAACCAAAGTTCAAAATTTAAGTACAAAGACCTTCGTGGTCAATACATTTTGTCCTCCAGAGGCATCAGTCTTACCCTACTGCAGTCTCTCTTCCATATCCATTGGGCATTGGACCCATAGCTACTGTACATATGCGACAGCATATAAGGTACTAGAAAAATTTTATTCACCCCCAGACCACAAACAATGTCAAACCTCTGGGTACCTTGATTTCACCATTGAAGAAATATATGCTCCAACATGAGGCAGCAAAGACCCTTACGCACTCTCAGTGAAATCTGCATCGATCACATCATCGCCTCCAGAACCCTTGGATGAACCATCAGCAGCCCCAGGCCTGGCAGACCCTTCTGGAGCTCCTGAAGAAGCACCTGGTCCTGGCTGACTATACAAAGACTGCCCAATTTGCATTACTTCCTGGTTGAGTGCAGCCATTGCATCCTTGATAGCCTGTGTTGTGCCTTTTGCCATTGCGTCTTTTAACTCTTGCAATTTTGCTTCTACCTTCTCCTTCACAGGTCCTGGAACCTTGTCTCCAAGCTCCTTGAGCTGCTTCTCTGTCTGATAAATTACAGAGTCTGCTTGGTTCTTGGTGTCAATTGCATCTCTCTTCTCCTTGTCTTCCTTGCTGAATTTCTCCGCCTCGTTAACCATCCTCTCAACCTTCCACATACAAATACACGATACACCACCATGGTACCATTCAATACATTGACATAGTCTCAACTCAAGAAATAAAAGTCGCACTAGCTAAACAAATATTACCTCCTCTTTCGGTAATGTACTCGCACCAGTGATAGTAATATCCTGCTTCTTTCCACTGCCCTTGTCGACAGCAGTCACAGATAAAATACCGTTAGCGTCTATGTCAAACTTGACCTCAATTTGAGGTACTCCTCTTGGGGCAGGCGGGATACCATCCAGTCTGAAGCTACCCAACGATTTGTTGTCCCTTACAAATTCACGTTCACCTTGTAGCACGTTGATCTCCACGCTTGTCTGCCCATCAGCAGCGGTGGAGAACACTTCTGACTTTGATGTTGGTAACGTTGTGTTCCGGGGGATAATTTTCGTCATAACACCTCCAAGAGTTTCCAAACCAAGGGACAGTGGAGTAACATCAAGCAGCACAATATCACTGACTTCGCCAGCCAAAACACCGGCCTGTACATGAAAGCACCCAACTTAGCAGTCATCCACATACGCCACTCCGCCGCAAACTTAATGATTTACAGCTCAAGCCAACCTGTACTGCTGCTCCAAGAGCAACAACTTCGTCTGGATTCACCGTGACATTGGGATCCTTCCCAGTCAGCCGTTTCACCAGTTCTTGCACAGCAGGTATTCTGGTAGACCCTCCAACAAGAATCACCTCCTTAACATCATTAAAACTCAGTTTGGCATCACGAAGGGCGTTCTCAACAGGTGTTTTACATCTGCAAATTACCAAGCCAGCATTATAGACTAACATTGGAGCTGTGCAGACCCACAACAAGAATCGCCCAACTCAAAATCACTTTTCATGTATATACAACCTGTCCAGCAGATCCGAACAAAGCTCTTCAAACTTTGCTCGTGTTAAGCTAGTGTCGATGTGCTTTGGTCCATCTTGGGTAGCTGTGATGAATGGAAGGCTGCATAGTGATTGAACATGAAATCCAAAATCCGTTATTAGACCAAAGAGTCCTACAATAAAGGAAAGCGATGCATGTAACACAAAAGAAACCAAACTGACCTTATAGTCGTTTGAGTCAAGGAAGATAACTCGATCTTTGCCTTCTCTGCAGTCTCAGTTAACCGCTGCAATGCCTGTTTATCTTTCCTGAGGTCAATTCCCTCTTCTCTCTGGAAATTCTCTGCTAGCCAGTCCACTATTCGCTGCAGAAAAACAAGAACATTTCATTTTCTCTACACGGACAATGAAGCCCAAATACCAAAACCTCTTGTGAGCGCAGAAAAATACCTTGTCAAAATCATCTCCGCCAAGGTGGGTATCTCCTGAAGTTGAGAGCACTTCAAAAACTCCATCTCCAACCTCCAAAACTGTTACAACCACAACGTGTTAAAAATGCTTATCTAATACGTACTCAAAACATGCTGGGACTAACTAGAACACGCTCATGGTACCTGACACATCGAATGTTCCACCCCCAAGATCAAACACAAGAATGGTCTCATTGCTCTTCTTTTCAAACCCATAGGCAAGAGATGCAGCAGTTGGCTCATTGATAATTCGTAGTACTTCAATAGAGGCAATTCGACCAGCGTCTTTGGTGGCTGTCCTCTGAGAGTCATTAAAATAGGCTGGCACAGTTACGACTGCTTTGTTGACTTTATCATTTAAAAATTTGGATGCATCATCAACAAGCTTTCGCAAAACCTGGAAAAAGGGCACCTCCATTAAACTTTCGTCTGAGTTTCATCACTCAAGTCCACATATCATATGAATGTCCATTTCTACCAAATTGCTGCACAACAAAATTGCCAACACTACTGTCCTAGACAAACAACGCCCATAATGCCCAATGATCGAATACAGACTGCACAAAGCTTGTTACCTGGCAAGAACAAGCACGGATGTGTAGAGGCATTGAAATTACAATAACTGGGGGAGGGGGGGGATGGCTAATCAAAATGCCATAGCAACACAAGCCCTCAAATTCAAGCTCACGCCCTGCGCATGCACATAGGCAGACGAGACATACAGGAGTGTAAAACGGACATAGAGATTATTTGTGAAGTTGTCTAGGAAGTGACCATAGTTTGGGGAGCTGCCAACATATGGCTGATGACCTTATGTTCACCTCTTTCCCCTTCACATTCTCTCCCAACACAGCAATTCACACTCTCTCCCAACACTAGCATTGAAAAGGCTAAAATCACAGGCAGCTTACCTGCGCAGAAATCTCCTCAGCAGCGAACTGCTTCCCAATAGCAGGACAATCAAGCTTAACATTTCCATTTGGATCCCTGACAACCTTATACGAAACTTGCTTTGCTTCTTCATTCACTTCGTCCATTTTCCTACCAATAAACCGCTTGACAGAAAAGAAAGTGTTCTCTGGATTGACAACAGCCTGCCGTTTTGCAATCTGCCCTACCAGGCGGTCTCCATTCTTGGTGTATGCCACAACAGAAGGTGTAGTTCGCTGGCCCTCTGCATTGGTGACAATCGTAGGCTTGCCACCCTCCATCGCCGCAACAGCAGAATTGGTAGTTCCAAGGTCAATGCCCACAACTTTCTCATTAACGACATGCACGGGGCCTGCCTTTCTGGAGGCCTTACTCTGCCTATGCCGTAGCTTAATCTCATGTGAAAATCCGGATTTTCTCTGGAAGGAGGACCCAAAGAAGGCAGTTCGTGGAAAATTCGAAGGAGAACCTCCTGAGGAAGAATGTAAGGATGGAGCACTTGAAGACGCCATGGACGACGGCTTTAATGTTGGGGCTGCAGCAGCCATGGCCATTGGTGGGTAAGGACACAGGTGTGCGCGTTTGTGTTGTTTTTTTTGTCGGGGGAGGGGGGGGGTGCTTGTGTGCGCGTGGGGTGGGTGGAACGGCAGATGTTCGTGAATGAGAGTGACACTGTGACTGCGTGAGTGTTGAGAGCAGGCGGAGACTATATGTTCGTGTGAAAAGGCAGTAGGGCGGGCGGTCTGTCCATCCCGATGCTTCTAGCCCATTTGTGAATGTTCCAGGATTTCTGGAATGCACATCAAACCTTAGAGCCCCATCCCACCCAGTGCTCTGCAAGTGCTGGGAAATGAGGTTCCACACGAAGGTTGTGGCACTTTGGGGGGTCACGACCATTCCACTATAGGCGCTACAAAGAGGAGCCTTTGAGTCCGATTTTACAGTGCATGGAGTGAGCATTGTCTATTGTGAGATCTCACAGGCTCAAAGACATCGTGCTGATTTGCATGTGCTTTGATAGGAAATTCAACACAACTCACCATGTAGTAACCTTTGTCTCGAAATCGACAAGGCCAACACTAACAGCACATGACATAGTGAATCCTTCCAACCCCTGCAGGTGTTGGATGGGACGAGGCTCTTAGCTTTGTGTTTTGGACGTTTAGATATGCTTTAAACCCTCAAACAACACTAGGCTCACGACTCAATCACGACTATGTCTTCACGATTTTGGAAAAAGGTAAATTAGTTAGAATCTCAATGAGATTCTCTCTATCTAAGTTAAAGGGCTCTACACTTTCGATTGGAGCATGAGAGAGCCAACTTCTATTCATGGAAGGGGCATCTCTCTCTCTCTCTCTCTCTCTCTCTCTCTCTCTCTCTCTCTCTCTCTCTCTCTCTCTCTCTCTCTCTCTCTCTCTCTCTCTCTCTCTCTCTCTTAAGTTGGCTCTTGCGACATCTCAACTCTGCAGGTGAAGCCTTGTGATAAATTCACCCTATGTGTGCGTGAGGTAGGGACGAGTCCGCCCCCCCAATACACCTATCTCCTACAGCCCCCGACTAACAACCATTTGCACAGAGAGAGAGAGGGGGGGGGGGGGGGGGGGGGGGGGTGGGTAGAATATAGGGAGAAATTTAACGAAGAATTCATTTTCTTAAAAGTAGAGCGAGTATATGCATCGCCCATCAATCAAATATTGGAGTTCTTCTCTCTTGGATCCACCAAAGGAATGGGGGGCATTCCCCACTCGGCTGAGAAGTGTTTCAAACAATTTGCCATCTGAAAATGTGGATTAACCTTCCCACAAAGTGGCTCTGGCGCTATTGATTGATCAAAAGATGGTGGCTTTCAACTATTTCCACATTTTTAGTAGTGCAAATGGAGGAGGCTACCTTGGTTGGAAGCTATGTTTACTTCATATATAATATAAATGCATCCTTAGATGTTTCAAAAACTAGTGGTCCACACCAGACGGCGAGAGATAGAGAGAGAGAGAGAGAGAGAGAGAGAGAGAGAGAGAGAGAGAGAGAGAGAGAGAGAGAGAGAGAGAGAGAGAGAGAGAGAGAGAGAGAGAGGGGGGGGGGGGGGGGGGGGAGGAACATGTGGAGGATGCAATTAGATATGGAGTTGGTCTGTCCCACTTTTCTTTCGCCACTTTGTGGCCAAAAGAAAGATTTTTCCCAAACAATATATGGCCGTCACCTCATTTGCAAAGGACTCTTGCCCACACCTATAACATAAGCCAACCTAGACTTCATCAACCTCTTGCCAATCACTCCTTGTATCTAGTCTTAATCACCTTCCAACCCAACCTTATAGCCATGAGCAAGCAGCATTGCAAGAGGTAATCAAAGTGCATTGCAAGTGCACTTGGAGGCTTGTAGTGCCCAAGGGAGCCACATCATTAAGTGTGCAAGCCTGGAAACATAGCCCGATGAAGGGCTTTAGGAATTTGAGAAGCAAATGTGGTGGAAATGGTAACTCTCCACTAAACGTGCTCTAATGCACGGAGATGATCATGAAAGATGTCATCACATGGCAAGATGGTACTTAGTCACGTCCCAACTCATTGTTTACAAATTAATGGGGCATGTAGCACAAGATTAAACCCATGCACTGTGAGTGCGCGAATGCGGTGCGTGTGCAGAGAGAGAGAGAGAGAGAGAGAGAGAGAGAGAGAGAGAGAGAGAGAGAGAGAGAGAGAGAGAGAGAGAGAGAGAGTACGCAGGATGTGGCTGGAGCTCCCAAATCTCAGTGTATGAGCACTATGTGAGAATGAGTGAGAGCTCCTTATTCTTTGGACACATACAAAGAATAAGGAGATAAATGTGGGCGATCGGACACAGGCAAAGCACCATGAGGCACACCGCCTTTACCTAACATTCTCCCACTAAAGGCTATGTGCGGATAAGTGGTGAGAAGACTAGCCTACAACTAGTATATACAAGAGGTGAGAGAAGACCTATGTCCACTGGCTCACTCTGTAACCGCTCTAGTGCCTCTGCAACATGCATACCACTAGGGCTAGAGCCACGATGACTCTCCTCATGCAGGTATTGAGTGACAACCTGCATGGCTCCACAATGCACAATGCCAGTGTCAGTCATCTCACGACTGACAACTCCCACTGCAAATGCACCAACCGCATAAGCAAGATCAGGTCTCGAGACCAAAAGGTCAGACATGAGAGACCCGAAAGCCGATGAAACATGCCCTATGTGTGCCAACCTATCCCTGTCAGCAACCTCAGTGCCATATGCATCCTCATCAGGAACCATCTGACTACGCATCACCATGTCAGCATCGTGGGGCAAAGGCATATCTGCTGAGAATGACTGCAAAACCAAAAAATCAGCACCACTGCAATCACACACAGATGTCTGAAGGGCACGGTCGTCCTCAAACATATCAGATGCATCATAAAACAATGCAACAGTCTCTGGCTCAATTGATGTCATCCCAACGGATGACTGACCAAGGTGTGCATCCCCAAAGATACCACTATCTGCGTGAACATCACCACAAGACAAATGCACAACTTGCTCTCCATGCAGCACATCCGCAAAAGAGACACACCTCGTCTCTCGCTCCAAACATGGCTGCAAAAACACAGAGACTACACCGTCTCGTGTGTCAGAAATATGCAAAGGGTATACTAGACCACTCTTAGCACCTCTGGCTATCACCAATGATCACCTATGCATCTGTAATGATCGCTCTCCAAGCAGTACACAATGTCCACTACTCTGCAAACTGACGCACTGAAATGAGACTCTGGCCGAGTCCTGGTACATAACGTGCATCTCGTAGCGTAAGCAATGCACCACTAGGTAAAGACATGCATACATCTCCAGCACCCTTTATGTCATATGCTGAACCATCAACAAACTGCACACAACCCAAGTCTCCCACTAGAGAAAGAGCAAAACAAATCACGACGTGGCATCACGTGAAAAACTGCATGCTCGTCTAGTAGAAAACGCGTAGATGATGTGCTATCCCAAGACAGAATTGAAAATCAGCTTTAAAATCAATCAAAGTGCCTAAAATGACAAAATAAGAAGACACTCTCTAAACTGCTTCTATTCACCGTTTTGGATTGTTCAAAGGCTTTGTATATTCATTGGAGGTCTTCTTGGAAATTTTTTTGGCTCATACAACATACATTGTTATCATATTATTCGTTTTCTTATGTTCTTTTTTCCTTTTTGCAATTTATCTCTTGCATTTATCTTGTAGATTTACATCTATATTTTCACTTTACTTTTGCTTGAGGCAACCAACTATGACCGCCCAAGATTCTCTTGTTATGGATAAAAAGATTGATGTTCTTTCTGAAGAGCTTGAAAAGGAGCGCATTGCACTTAATCTCCTTCAACAAAAGCTTGCGAAGATACAAAAGTAGAGTTTCCACTTGCATAATCATGAAGACGACAACGAAGACAAGCGGCTTGTCAAAATGATCACATACTTTGGATGCTTAAACCAAAATAAAACAAAACAAGATCTAAAATGGCATTTACTTTTATAAAGTACGGTGGAAAAAAAGATGCATGCATGCTTCTCTTGTGGTTATCATCCTTGGATGACTACTTTCAAAGAGAAAAGGTCAACGAACAAAACAAAATCAAGCGTGCAACAAACCAAATGATGGAACATGATTCTCTTTGGTGGAATGTTACTCGGAAATGACACAAACGACCATGAATTGGAAGAAATTTGAAAGAATGGTATTGAAGTACTTTCTCCCTTCTCAATACAAAGAGAAAGCTAGACATGCATGGGATACACTTCAACCTAGTGTTACCATATACATGTGGTAGTGATGTGTGTGAGCACACTTAGGACCGCCGGCATTTTTTCCCTCACTAGGAGATTTCCCCCCCCTATGCATTGTATGTATGCCCATAACTCTAGGACTATCTTATCTTTCCATTGCACACTAAGTAATACCACACTCTGTTGTGTGCCTTGAGCTTCCTTCGTCTTCTCCAAGCTTTGTATGTTTCATTGCAACCCTATTTGCAACAATTGGTCTCAGAGCGGGTTGCGTCCTCCCGGGCTTAGTCACCAGCATTGCCAACACATGTCTGCTCACTTTCTTTGAATTCAGTGAGCTTTGGTGAGCATCAACAGGTTGACAAATACTTTGGGAGATCTTGTAGAACGTAGCCTGCTCAGATTTTCCATTCGGACTCATTTTGGCCTCCGCTTCCACTACAAGAAGTACTATGCAGGTAAATTTGTCCGTTTTTGTAGAATTTTGTTAGTGCCGTTTTTTACATAAGGTCCCTTACAGTCTTCTTGGATTGTGCTATATAGCACGTGTTAGTCCCTCTTTGTTTCTCCTCTTTTCTGGCATCAGGTGCAGACATTCGGCATGGCTAACAACAACATAGATGTGTTCAAGATGTTTTCTGCTAAGGATAAATTGGATGGGGACAATCATCCAATTACATGATGCAACATGTTCTTGTTCAAAGGGCATTTGGAATCTTGTGCATGGCATTGATGTCCTGGTTTTATGGATACAAGTGATGTTGAGGATGTTGCACGTTTTGGTGGTAGAATTGCTGCTGCTAATGAAAAGACCATTATGTACCTTTGGATTTGGGTTTCAAATTGTTGCATGAAAACCAACTTTATTTGAATCCTAAGAAAAGCTCATTCTTCAAAACTAAGATTGACTATTTAGATCACATTGTCTCTCGGGAAGGAATCTATGTGGATCTTGAGAAGACTCAATGCATCAAGGAATGGTCTAGACCACAATCTATTCATGAGATTTATTCTTTTCTTTATTACAAAAAATCCATTCTAAATTTTCAATACTTGGCTTTACCACTCACAAACCTTTTGGAAAAGAACACATCTTTCACTTGGAATGACCAACATCAAAAATCTTTTGTGACATTCAAATATGCACTCACACATGTCGCTATTTACAAATTCTTGATTTTAAAAGACCTTTCTTTTTTATTACAATTGATGCTAGTGCGCAACGCATTAATGCAAAATAATTATCCCATAGCATACAAAAGTAGCATTACTTAATGGCAGCTGAATTTTTGATTAAAACTAATCGACAAAGCATTCGACATTTGCTTTCACAACCAACTATCTCCGATTGTTATATAAAGTGGGCATCATTCATTCAAAGTTTTTATCCACTCATTCAATATCAAGTAGGGCATGAAAATAAGGTTGCAAATGCACTGTCACCTACCATCGATTGATAATATTGTTGTTGTGTCTATTGAAACTCTTTTAAAAATGGTCATGACGTTGACTTTATTGACATTTATGCTTACCTTTGTAACCATATATCTTTTGTTCATGTTCAATACGCTTTTCATGATGGGTATTTGTTCTTTGAAAAGTGGCTGTGCATAACCATTGCATTTTGCTAGCTTGTCCTTAAAGAGTGTTATGCACCACATTATATAGGCCAATGTGGGATGACCACAACTATTTACATAGTAGAATCTCAAATTTATTGGCCTTTCTTTTGAAAAGATGTTGTTATATATGTTACACAATGCGTCATCATGGTAAGCAATATGGTTTGTTGATGCCCTTACCTATTCTTGACTCTCCTGGCAACACATTTCTATGGATTTTATTATTGGATTGCCACTTACTCGTGCAAAAATGATATGATTTGGACCATGATAGTAGATAGATTTAGCAAACAGGCTTACTTTCTACCTTGTAAGAAGACCCTCTCAGCTAAGCAAGTGGCTTGATTTTTTCTTAAGCATATTTTTGTTTTGCAAGGAATTTATCATCTCTGATCGAGATAGATGTTTTTGTAATGATTTTGAGTGACACTTCTCACAAATTTGGGCACTTAAATAGACTTCGCTTCTACATTTTGTTCACAATCTAATGGACAAACAAAAGCAACCAATAGCACGACTCTAGATCTTTTACGAACATATACTCATTAGAAAGGAAATGGGTGTAGGAGGGCCTCTTTATCTGCCATGAGATTAAGGAATGAGAAAATGGGGGACTACGAGGTTGAGGGAGTGTGAAGGTGAGGTTGATCACTAAACCTCACCTTCATACCTCTACATAAACCTGTAGATCCGAAGCACTCGTTGCTTCTAGAGTATCTTCATCAACACCTTCCTCGGTCCTTCTTCCTCATTTGGATCCAAAATGGTCTCCTCTCACTCATCCACATTATTTTGGAGGTTTGGCACAAAAGCATTGTTTAGTAGGATCATCCAACTTCTTTCATCATGTGTGTTGGTAAGAACAATGAGCTTCATTTCTACTTTCAATGTTCTTGTTACTTTTCTTACTCACCGTATTGGTTTTTGTTTCCATCTTGCATATAGAGATTTATAGCAGTGCCATTGTCTGTCTTTGTATACATCTTAGCATTTTGGTTATGCTGTACTAAAAATAATCGTGTATATGAACTAATCATTGATTTTTTTCCTCAGGGTGTGTTGCATTCCTTTCATGGCTTCTTCAAGTGTTCGTCAATGTGGAAGTTTGATCAACTCAATAAGTTACAACAATGTGCAAGATGATATCGGTTATTGGCTTACTATCACGACTACAAATGATTTATGTGGGTGACAATGCAACCAAGTTCAAGAGGTGTACACAAGGTGTCCAACAGACATATGGATTCTCAGACACATCATTGGAAGGGGAAAATCATGAATTTCAAACAAACTCAAGATGACAAGCGTCAGAATCTAAGAAAGATACAACATGTGTTTATAGCTTCTCAGTTTGCGCTTGACACATCCTTGCCTCAACCTAGGTTTCTTGAAAATTGTACGTGCTCTACTTCCATTTAAATGTTTTGGATTGTAGCATTTATGCTTTTGCCTCTTAGGTTGCTTTAAATGTATGCATGATTTGTTGTGTTTTTCTTTCATATATTTTTTCATCTAATTTTGTAGAGTGGGAGCCAAGGAAATCTTTTACAAGTTGTCATAAAATCTAATATCTAACCAACCCAAATGATTTCTCTCATATTAAACCGATCATTTAATGTGGGAAAATAAACGGGAACAAGGGTTAGAATATAAACATGTGCTTATGGATCTGTCTCAACACGGGGCTAAGGTTAAAAGGGGTCCAAATGAGAGATGGTATGTTAAAGAGTAATGCTACCTAATGGAGCTTAAAGACCGTAGGGTTAGCTTCATTAAAGACCTCCAAAAGTTAGTGTTCAAAAGTCCTTTGACCTTAGGCAAACTAGGGCTGAGCTTGAGGTGGGAATCCTACCCAAACATGAGGTGCTTGTTGGCTTGCTAAGTGTTAGTGGGAACCTTACCCAAAAGTTTGAGGTGTTTCTCACATGCTTAAATGACTAAAGTTCTTGAAGTATTCAATTCAAAGATAACTCTCAAGAGACATCCACGTTTTCATGCTTGATTGACTAAGTCCTTGAAGTATTCAATTCAAGCAAATGACTTAATAAGCATAAAAGACACATGTTCAAATGATCCTCCACATGTGGCCCTCATGATGTGCTACGATGCTATTGGATAGGTTTTAAAGGGGTCCAATGAGAATTTAGATACATAAAAGTAAATAATTAAGTTCTTTCTCTCAAAGAGGAAAAAGAGGACACATGTCCAAATGAAATAATAAAATAATGAATGAGAGAGAGAGAGAGAGAGAGGTGGACCAAGCATGAGAGGGGGGTATACTGTCCTACACACACACACACACACACACACACGTTCTCTCATTGTGTGGAGTGCAAAGTGCAAGAGATTCATCTCTTTTTCCAAGCTTGTTGAGAAGTGGAGAGCTTACACTAACGCTCTTGGCTATGGAATGCAAATCCAACCAAGAGCCATGATTCAATGCTTAAGCTTGCCATCTTCTTCATCTTCATTACTATGCTATTAAGATATGCTAAGCAAGAAGAGTGATGATAAGTGAGGAACTATTTCTTTCTCCTATGGATGATTCTTCTTCCTCTTCCCTACCCTCATTCCTCGCTAGCTCTCTCCACCTTCGAAGGTGTTTGAGGCCTTGGGATCGAGGCTTGGGATAGTTAATGCTTTTTGCAAAGTTTATGTTAAGCTCGTGATGCATGAAGTTTTCCATCTTCATAGCATTACCAAGGTCACAAGGAACACAAAGATTGTATTGTAACAAGTCTCTCTTGATGGGAGAATCTATAATACAAACGTCTTTTGGAGGGGGGACCGACTCCAAGTAAATCCGGTCCTCAACTATTGTCATGTTCTCTAATACTCTCTCTTGAAAAAGTATTGTTCATGCCAAGTTAATTAAGTACTTTGTTCATGTTGGTACAATCAATTAAGTTCACCCTCTATGTTCTCAAAGTAATCTCGCAAAAATGCTCACTCTAATTCTCTTAATTTCGCTATTCTCAAAGTTCATAGGCCATTTTCATTAATTGGTATCATAGCATTTGGTTTCTCTTTTCTTGCTTAAGAAGAGAGGTCCTTAAGTAGCCTATTAATGGTTGATTTTGTTAATTATATTAGAGTAAGTGGGACTAGGATCTATTATCGGTTTTGTTGAGCCAAGTATGTGGGATATGGTGCACACCTCGGGAGCTTTGGTCTTAATAATGGGGTCTTTTTAAACTTGCCTATGGATTTACCATTATTGAATTAATTACATATAGGTAATTGACAATCTACGTATATACAAAGCTTTATATATATAAGCATAGACATTGTCTATCTATACATGTGGTATCATAATCATTGTAGTCCAGGTTATTGTTTATATCCTATCTCACTACTTCCTAACTAGACAATACATGTAGTGCCATCATTATTATATCGTCATAATAATTTCATGTGGTATCATAGTTATTGTCAAACATTATTATCATGCATTATCTTCGTATATCTCTAATTTACACCTTATGTAGTGGATATCAGAAACATGTAAACTAGCCACCCAAAAAACAGTTATATTCACAACTCTTATAGCCTATTATTGCTTATATGCTCAATCATTATTCAACTAGACTATATGTATCATATTTATTAGTGTGAATTATTTATATCGTAGCTCGTACTTATTATTGTAGCTCATCATCTCTCTTGATGTTAATATATCCACTACAAGATGTCGCGCAGAAATCGACGCAGGTACCGACGAAATGAAGTTACTTTTTAAACTAAAAAGCGTTGAAATAAGCCTCGAAAGAGACGTCGGTATTGTAGCATTGGTATAACCATCGGTATAGCTTACATCAAAATAAATCTTCAAATACGCGTCGGAATAGACAACGTAATAAACACTGGTATTTGTATAGTATATTTTGACGCTCATACCGTTGCCCTTACCGACGCTCATACCATTGCCTGTACTGACGACCAAACCTGCAATTTTTTAAAGAGCGAGTGTATGGCAATTAGCAAAGTTGTAAGAATAACATAACCTGCTAACATAATTAAAACATGAGTCGAAAACTATAAAACCATAAACATAACCTGTTTGCCATACCATAACCATTACCATAACTTGCTTGTCATACCATAACCATAGCAGCCATGCCATCATTGCACAACCATAACCATAACCATAACCATAACCATAACCATAACCATCACATGATTGCTATACCATCATAGCAAAACCATAACCATCACCTGATTACCATACCATCATTGCACAACCATAACCAAAACCATAACCATAACCATAACCATAACCATACCATCACATGATTGCCATACCATCATAGCAAAACCATAATCTTAAGTTGACTATCAAACCTTAACCATAACATATGTGCCATACCATAAACATAACCATAAACCATAAACATAAGCACTACATAACCATAAACCATAAACATAAGCACTACAAAACTGTACATATGCAAACAATCACTGAGTGAGAAGATCCTCATGGTAATGCCTCCCAATCGACGTCCTCTCCCTCCTCCTGCAGCTGGCTAAAAAGGGCCACAAGTCCATGCTTGTATCCATACTTCTCCTCTTGACGTGTCGGAAGGCGCTTCACAACAACTTCCTGTAAAATTATGGTTTAATCATTAGATAAATCTTCAAATAACATATTTATTATCAACAATTTAAAGCATACTCATGTCGAAGCGTATCGTAGCCTCCACTCCCAAGATGTGATGCTCCAACAAACTCCAAACGTGCTCTGGTTGCATCTCTCTGCTGGCTAAAATCTATCAGGATTGTCTTGTGTCTCTTGTGCAATCCCCGTCCACTCCTCTGCATCCCACCATGCCGGCTTGGGACTGTCGTCTTTGTACCCATCTCTCGCCTCTAATCGACGGTGTGACATTGTGGACTTCGCCACACTCAAAATCCAGTTGTTCGAAACTTGATCGTACCCCTCTGTTGGCCTGTACTCTCTCTGAATGGCCTCAACAATGTAATTCGTTCTCTCAAGATCGAGGTTATCCCAAATTTCCATCACAGAGTGACCAAACTGAATCGTACAGAGCTGTCAAATCCTCTGTCGCATGGCCTTTTCGACCCTATCTGCCACAACATCCCCATCCCTGCTCTTGTATACCTTGCTAGGATCATGTTCGTGTGATCCACAAGGTGTACGTGGTGTGCCGATTGGTGAACTATCTACTGAAGAGAGTGGTGGACACTCTCTCGGTGGTGTGGATGCATCGGTAGAACCACTACCACAACAACCACCACCTCCAAAATGATGCCTACCTCGTCTCGAGGATGAACCACCCATCGGTGTAGGGGGCACACTAAACTAAGGTGTGGGGCCGCTCGGTGTAGGGACCACACTAGTCGCGGGCGTAGGGTCGGCCCTAGTAGGTCTAGAGGGACCTGCACCCCAAAGGTGATGTGCCATGCAATCTGCTCTGGCATGAACTGAGACAAAAACGAGCCCATCTGCTCGGGTGACATGCCGACTGGAGTGACAGGAAAATTAAAACTAGGAGAGTATGGCTCATCGTCATCAACAATGGCTAATCATACACAAACAACACCCACAAAATACATTAATTTACGTAAGAAATACTTAATCAATACAAATAACAAATCAACGAAACTGCTACACAAATGACAACATCTAAAGTGTATTGTAGACTTATAAAAAGAGCTTTACAAAAGGTTTCCTAGCTAAAGTCACTAGTTAATCTCTCATCCTCTATGAGATCTGATGCACCAAAGATGTCTATCTCAATGTGTACTTCTGCATCTTTGTCATCGAACTCTACTTCTTCGTTGCTCTCCACATCAACTTCACTATTTGACACCTCATCTCTAGGTTCAGACAATTGCTCAATGCTGACATCCACCTCAAAATATAAACTTAAAATGGCATTTAAGCGTGCTACATCGATGCTGTCTTCTTTTTTCTCTTTTGAATTGATCCAACGTACCAACTCACTGATTTTGTAGATTGTTTTTCTAATGTCATCTGTCAAACAACCCTTTATGGCAATTGGTAAGATGTCCACAATTGGGACACTGTTCTAGGTTTGCATACTCATTGCAAAAAAGTATACAATCATTAGAACATGCATGTATTTTTTGATAATCCAAGCCCAAATTAGTAAGAAGCTTTTTAGTGGCTGGACGGGTAGGGGGCATGTGATTCCCTTCTGGCAAGATTTTCTCATTCAGCAACCTGACATTACATGAACAAGTCAGCCCTTTGATCACTTTATATGTGAAGGGGATCGGGGAGCACCACAGACGGAGAGTGAGAGAGAGAGAGAGAAGGAGACACACACACGATGTGGGTGGGGAGATTGTGAAGTGACAGCTCCCCCTATACAGTATACTCACTATAAGTATAGGGTAACAGTGGGCGGGCGCCCATGACCTGGGCGACCGGTCAAGGCACATAGGCCTTAACCCCAACAACCTCCCACTTAAAGGCCAATGTGCCTTTAAGCAAGATCTACCAGTGTACAACTAATAGAAGGTGAGATATTCCCTCAACCTATGCCCACTGACTCTCGATGAGCTAGTGCATCCGGCTCTACTGATAGACAAACATCCCACTGCGGAAGCCACACAGAGCTAGCTCCAAGCTCTGCAAAGAGTCTACAAGAGCTCATGCACTCCGGCAAGTATCGGTCCAATACCTGCAAACCTCCCCTATGCTCTCTGCCGAGATCAGTCATCGAATAACTAATCAACCCTGCTGCAAATGCTCCCACTGCAGCTGCTATGTCGGGCCTCGAGATCAGCATCTCATACATGAGGACACCGAACGTTGATGCAACCCTGGCAACCTCTGCCACCTCCAACTCAGAACTCAACTCATGGTAATCCTGTCCCCTATCATAGAGACCATGGCACTCTGACTCCGAGCTCTGGAGTGACTCCTCGTGTCCACCACATATCACAAGTGTACCAAGAGTATCCATCTGTCCTGAATCTGCATCAAGCTCTGGCATAAGCATATCAAGAAATGACTCCACAATAGCCGACATCTCAGCATCCATGTGAGTCATCTCTGTCATCACCTCTAATGACTCATCCTGCTGTGACTCACTAGAGCTGTCCCGCTCTACCTGTGCATCCGTAGATGCAACCTGCACAACAAGGTCACTGCTCTGCACTCCATGCAAAGCATCCTGCAACCCACAAGCAAAAGAGACTCGCCTGCTCTTTCGCTCTCTACTTGGCTGCATGATCACAGAGACAACACCGTCTCTCCCGTGATCCACATGCAATGGGTAACCTGTACCACCCCTGGCACCTCTCGCAATCACTAGCGAACCCAAATGCAACGCAAAAGATCGCTCAAGAAGCGATACCTGACATCCACTATCCCGTAACTGTCTGACTGAGATCAAATCCCGTCTCAGATCTGGCACATAACACACATGACGCAGGGTAAATCTCATACCACTGGGCAAGGACAAACATACGTCTCTTGTACCCTCAATGTCATACACAGCACCATCAGCCATGTGCACACAACCAAGTCTCCCACTAGAAAACGTGCTAAACCACTCACGATGCGACGTGACATGGAAAGTAGCATTTGAATCTAGTAACCAATGTGAAGACAATGTGCAATCCGATATGCAATCCGTAGAAATAAGATCGTCTGAAGACAAGCTAGATGTAAATGTGACATCACCGTCACAAGCATACTCAATAACCACCGTACTGATCTCACTAGCATCTGTCATTCCCAAATCTGCATCACGCATCTATCGCCTCCGTTGTCTCAAACGCCTGAAACATCGACGCCTAATGTGCCCTCTATGTCCACAATGCCAACATGCCAAGTCTCTATGCCGTCGAGACTTGCGTGTGGGATCAATCTCTCCCATGGACATAGAAGTGGGACTAGACTTCCCTGTAGACATGGATGTCGCGTACATAGCATGTAAAATCTGCCATAAAGCATGAGTTGTAGTCTCCCTCGAGACCTGCCAGTCAACAGACTCAACCAGATGCAAACGAATCGTAGACATTGCCAACTCATCAAGATCCTGCCAATCATCATCACGCATAGAATTGGGCTTCGCCGATAAACCACGCAAGGGTTTATCCTGCCCCAAATCCGCCAATGCAACAAGCATATGCTCCTTCCAAGCAACAAAATCTGCACCATCAAACTGTGTCAGACCATAACGCTGGAAGTCAAATGAAAAATCAGCCATAATGCTCGCAAAAGAGCAACCAACAATGAGTAGCAAATGTCAACCAAATCAGCCCTAAACTGGCTCGAATCGCATCAACAAAAGTCTGCAAATATGGCTGCAAATCAGCCCCAAAACAGCCCCAAAATTCAGCTCTTAAACAGCTGCATAAACAAGTCACAAACGTGTCCCAGATCAGCCTACAACTGAGCCATACATGGACACCTGCAAAGAGGAAACAATGGCTGAAAGTTCAACACCCAAATAAGCCCTCAAACCTGCCTGTAAACTTGTAAACGTGTAGCTGAAACTTGCTGAAAAACCTCAAGCCATTAGTGCTCGAATCCGGCTACCTAGCTCGTAGCCACACAAGCATACATCACAATACTCACTCCTGTGAGTGTGCCAAGATAACTGTACGCCTGTCAAACCGTGAGCGAATCACCAATCCCACACTGTGTTGTATCGATGCATACACACGCACAAATCTCCCACCTGCAGAGAACACCGCACACAAATGCTGAGTGCAACCCGCAATCTCTACCTAGATCGCATAAATGATGCGCATAAAACTCCTGGGAAAATTTTGCCAGAGTTTTGTCAGTAAAATGGCCACAAAACCAGTAACCAAACTGACTACACGCTCAAAACCATGAGCAACCAAAGCGCATCAAACCGCACTCCAAATGCATGCACCAATCTCCACACTTTGCATACATCATTGCAAACACCTGCAAATCTAGTACACAAATATCTGTTCTACCTGTGACTGCCCAAAAACATGCTCGAGGCATACATTGCCGAGCTCAAAATGCAATCACATTAGTCTCCCTGAGCATCAAACCACATAAGGCATACATCGTATCCTCCCACCTGTGAGGAAACTTGCAGCAAATATCACTCTCACATCTGAGAGCAAACCATGTGTGGAATCCTCGACACACAATAAACAACTGCTGCTGCAGAAAATTCAGCATTCAGAATTTTAAAATTCTAATATGACGAGCGCGTCCGGAGCGTGCCAAAACCCCAAGGTAGACTCCTGGATCACATGTATCTGAGTCCGGGTGTGAAAGCTATACCAAAAACCTCTGTTTCGACCCAAAAACGCAGCATAAACTACCAAAAGAGGGCTGAAAAATGCAGCTCCTCAACCGTAGCTTGAATGAAGTTTTTGATGGCTCGAATGTCTCAACGTTCGGTGTCCTCATGTACGAGATGCTGATCTCGAGGCCCAACATAGCAGCTGCAGTGGGAGCATTTGCAGCAGGGTTGATTAGTTGTTCGATGACTGATCTCGGCATAGAGCATAGGGGAGGTTTGCAGGTATTGGACCGATACTTGCCGGAGTGCATGAGCTCTTGTAGACTCTTTGCAGAGCTTGGAGCTAGCTCTGTGTGGCTTCCGCAGCGGGATGTTTGTCTATCAGTAGAGCCAGATGCACTAGCTCATCGAGAGTCAGTGGGCATAGGTTGAGAGAATATCTCACCTTCTATTAGTTGTACACTAGTAGATCTTGCTTAAAGGCACATTTGCCTTTAAGTGGGAGGTTGTTGGGGTTAAGGCCTATGTGCCTTGACCGGTCGCCCAGGTCATGGGCGCCCGCCCACTGTTACCCTATACTTATAGTGAGTATAATGTATAGGGGGAGCTGTCACTTCACAATCTCCCCACCCACATCGTGTGTGTGTCTCCTTCTCTCTCTCTCACTCGACCCTCAACAAAGGCTGCAGTAAATCTGACAGTACATAGACTTCCCACAAAGTCATACATCCACAAATTTCCCACTGTATGTTGTAACCGTTGCGGCGGTTGTTTGCTGCGTGACTCACAGCCAGCAAACCCTCAACAGACATACATCATCTCTGACAATACATCCCATGTGGAAGTACCTGCAATGTCAGGATGAAATCTGGAATATCAAGCAGCAAACACAAGCTACCTGATGAACTAGTGGATGTCGCCTACAGTCTGTGTGTAGATGCGCCCGTGTCGTATGTGACACGCCTCCAAGAACTGTGAGCCGTCCTTTGATGTGTAGACAGCCACAAATCAACACTCTGGGAGTGTCGATATCCTCAGCACCTGCAGTCGTAGGGCGAAAACGGCTTGCGCAGAACTTTGTCGAAGCCGAACGGTAACCGAGATGACCTCAGAATGAATTTCTGAGCACACCGAGTCCTAGTGGCTTTCCCACAAGATTTGGGGCCGTGTCTTTGCCTGTCGAATTTCACTCCAATCTGAGCTGGTGACTCTAGCCTCCTGCAATGTTGCCCCGAGCCTCGATTTGAGCTCTGATACCAGTTGAAGGGGATCGGGGAGCACCACAGACGGAGAGTGAGAGAGAGAGAAGGAGACACACACACGATGTGGGTGGGGAGACTGTGAAGTGACAGCTCCCCCTATACAATATACTCACTATAAGTATAGGGTAACAGTGGACGGGCGCCCATGACCTGGGCGACCGGTCAAGGCACATAGGCCTTAACCCCAACAATATGAACTGTAATTTGCACTTTACCATGCTTAGGATAAAATATGTTTACCTAAAAAGTTGTGTGACTGATGCGTCAGACCAACCGTAGACAGAGACTGCAATTTAAGCATTGCCAACGCGGTACGGAGAACGAAATTTTTGCACCAATGTGGAGCGGTATGCGTGCAAGACTTTGCATCATCTCGCCCTCTTCATCATTGCTATCATACTGCCGATATGAACGGGATGGCCGAGGTTGGTCCATAGTACTGCGTTCAATGTTGTCGCCTTTTATGTTGGAATCCATGTCAAAGAACGCGTCCAACATTTGCTCCATCTCTACTTCTTGAAATGCCGCTTCAGGTATTAGTTGGGAGGATTCAGTCGATGGCTGCTCGTTTGAAAATTGTCTTCTCTGGGATGAAGTTGGAGCAATATCTACTTGTAGACTTTGACCTTCAATCTCTAGACCATGAGATCGATAACACAGGTCTTGTACTTGCTCTATCGGAAAGAGACCATGATTGTGTATGTGTTGGTCGCAGATTTTTCGTTTTCAAAATATCTGATGCTTGCAATGCGCACAAGGACACACCATCCTATTGTCCATACTTTATCTACCAATGATGCAACAAATAATTAAAACACTCTACTTGTTATAACTAAACACTTCTAAGTATATGACAAGCTTTAACAACCTCACATTCTCTAGCCAGGCCCGATCCCCGCACACCTCGATCTAGAGGTGCACGGAGATTAGGACCACAGGGTAATAATCTCGTCTTTATTGGTCAATGACTATATATTAAAGTTCTTGAAGTCTGTGTGCACTTTTGAAGTCCGATTGATTTTTTTCGACTATTTTCTACTAGCTCTAACAACCTCACATTCTCTAGCCAGGCCCGATCCCCGCACACCTCGGTCTAGAGGTGCATGGAGATTAGGACCACAGGGTAATAATCTCATCTTTATTGGTCAATGACTATATATTAAGGTTCTTGGAGTATGTGTGCACTTTTGAAGTCCGATTACATTTTTTCTACTATTAATTTGATGCTAGCTCTAACCTAACCTATAATCTAACCTAACCTAACTTATAACCTAAACCTAACCTCTAACTTAAACTTAACCTAACCTAACCTAACATAAAAACAACACAATGGTGAGGCGTTTAGCAAAACGACAAGCCATACAGCTTGTCCAAAATGCATATGCGATGTGGGCAAGCTCTATGGCTTGCCAATTTGACAAACGGCTCACTATTGTGTTGTTTTTAGAGTTGCGAAGCGATTTTATGGCTTGAAAACCGCTCGCAGATATATAACAACACAATGGCAAGCTGTTGACAATATGGCAAGCCATAGAGCTTGCCCACAATGCATATGCCTTGTGGGCAAGCTTTATGGCTTGCCATATTGCCAAACGGATCGCCATTGTGTTGTTTTTAGGGACACGAGGCAATTTTAGCGCTTGAAAATCGTTCGCAAACATATGGACAACACAATGGCCAGCCGTTGGCAATACGGCAAGCCATAGAGCTTGCCCACAATGCATATGCATTGTGAGAAAGCTATATGGATTTCCGTTTTGCCAAACGGATCTCCATTGTGTTGTTTTTAGGACTGCTTAGCTATTTTAGGGCTTGAAAACCGCTTGCGGTCCTAAAAACAACACAATGGCAAGCCTTTTGGCGATACGGAAAGCCATAGAGCTTGCCCTCAATGCATATGCCTTGTGGGTAAGCTTTATGGCTTGCTGTATTGCCAACGGATCGCCATTGTGTTGTTTTTAGGGACACGAGGCAATTTTAGCGCTTGAAAATCGCTCACAAACATATAGACAACACCATGGCAAGCCGTTTGGCAATACGGCAAGCCATAAAGCTTGCCCACAATGCATGTGCATTGTAAGCAAGATCTATGGCTTGCCGTATTGCCAAAAGGCTTGCCATTGTGTTGTTTTTAGGATCGCTTAGCTTTTTTAGGATTTGAAAATCGCTTGTAAACATATAGAAAACACAATGGCGAGTTGTTTGGAAATACGTCAAGCCAGAGAGCTTGCCCACAACACATATGCATTGTGGGCAAGCTCTATGGCTTGCCGTATTTCCAAACGGCTCGTCATGGTGTCATATTCAGGGTCGCTTAGCTATTTTAGGACTTGAAAACCGCTCACGGACATATAAACAAAACAATGGAGAGCCGTTGGCAATACGGAAAGCCATAGAGCTTGCCCACAATGCATATGTGTTGTGGGTAAGCTTTATGGCTTTCCGTATTGATGAACGGATTGCCATTGTGTTGTTTTTAATATGCACTGTGGGTAAGCTCTATGGCTTGCCGTATTGTCGAGCTTAACCTAACCTAACCTAACATAACCTAATCTAACCTAACGTAGCTAAACCTAACGTAGTTTAACTTAACATAACCTAACATATAAGATAACCTAACCTAACTTAATGTAGCTTAACCTAACCTAACCTAATATAACTTAACCTAACATAGCTTAAGTTAATCTAACCTAACTTAACGTAACCTAACCTAACCTAACGTATAACCTAACCTAGCAACGTAGCTTAACTTAACGTAACCTAACGTATAAGATAACATAACCTAACCTAATTTAACTTAACTTATAACCTAAAATTAACCTAAAACATAAACCCCATCAATTGCATAATTTCAAAAACGACATAATTCAAAACAGAATTTCTTCAAAACAAGATTTTTTCATAAACCAAAATAATTTTTTTTCATGATTTAAAATGAAATTTCACATCACAAACCATAATTTCTTTTAAAGCATTGAAAGTTTAAACATGAAATTTTCTTTTATTAATATACAAAGTAATTTAAATAATTTAATTATGCATTTAGAGGTTCAAGCACTCACATTCATCCTATTTGAGCAATGAAAGTTATTGTAAAAGTCCTGGAACCTGCAAAAACGCATACACAAACACAAAGTTAAACCCTAAACCCTAGATCTACAAGTAAACATGAAAACAATCTCACCTTAGTGTCATGCGCTAATCTACAAGCAAGATTAGCACTTCCGACGGCTTCTTTCGTACCAAATCTGTGAGAGATGGGGAAGAAGAGAGCTTAAGAAAACACGCAAGAACAAGAGAAATGTGCAGAGAAAGCCCGCGGTTTTGTTTTTTGCAGGTGCTGTCGGTACAGATGTCGGGTTAGGCGTCAGAATAGCCGTCGGAATGTTAATTCGTGCTATTGTCAGAATAGACGCCGGAATAAACGTCGAAAATTTGAAAATCAAAATTTTTAAAAAACTTTAGCTCCCTCCATACATACACACACATATACCGACGCCCGCCAGTGACGCCGGTAATGTGGCGCCAAAATTCAAGTGACCTCTTATAGTGATCATATATGAGTGTCCAACTAGACTAGAGGCCTAGGCATGAATGTATCATTATTATCTCGCATTATTTTTTCATAGATTGCATGTATTGAAATATGAAGGACAAGTCCATCAATTAATTATCTATAAGTTGACATTCTACGTACATGTTAATTTTGTCTATCTATACATGTGGTATCATAATCATTGTAGGTTAGTGTTTATATCTCCTAGCTTACAAATTACATGCTAACTCATTATCTAGCTAGACTATACTATTAGAGTGCATTATTTATATCGTAGCTCAATAATATTATTGTAGCTCATCACCTCTCTTGATGTTAACACTAGAATGGTAACAGGACACTTTTATGTCCTTGGACACTTTTGTGTCCTGTTAAGTGACCATTTTGCTTGAATTATTTGAAGAGTATGAAAATGATTTTCTAGGTGCTATACATCCACAAAGTTGCCTTATGATCTGAAAAAAACTTAGCATTTTTTTTGGAGTATCGATCTCACCATTAACCTTACTCTTGCACAACATTTTTGAACCTAAACTGTGTGAAAAAACGGGTCCTGTTTTTGGCTTTTTTTCAATTTTTGGCAACTATACCACTCTAAACTTCATGTTTGTGACGTTTAGATGGCTAGAGGTTAGGCCTTCATAGTTCTCAACATGTTTTGATGCTTGTAGGGAGAGCTAAGTGTTAAAATTGAAAGTTATGACCAATTTACAAGAATTGTATAATCTTGTTTTTTGGCCAAAATTAGCACTTTTATGATTTTTTTGGTGGCTTTCTTGATATCCAAATTCAAATTTTATTGTGTAAGTGTAATGTATAACATATAGCTAATCTTCCTTGAGTTTTGGGGGACCTAATATGCTATTGCTGAAGAATACGATACATTTTAGAGTAGCAAGTATAACTTTCTCAATATTGCTAGTTTCTTAGGCCAATTGTGTGTATTTTGTAGGTAGTAACCATATCTAATCATAGACTACAAACTTGGCTAGATATTGAGTAGTATCTATGGGTTTCTAGAGGTCATAATGCTAAACCCAGTTTTTTCATGTTTGCTGTATTTAGCACTTTATCATTGCCCCCCAGGTTCCAATTGTAAGAGATCCATTATCCTTTTGACATGCTCCATGGCTCCTTTTGAATCCAAAGGCCCAAAGGGAACTAAGAAAACATGTATATAGTATCTCTATTGAGCGTGACTAGAGAAACTTTGATGATAGGTCCGCAGAATGGCAAAAATGCAACTTTTTTGTACCTATTTTTTTTGCCCAAACAAAAATTAGTGAGGTAAAAGCAACCATATGTTTTGGTCGCCAACCCATTGAAGTTAACAGAGCATTTTATCTCATGTCCTACAAAAATCTCCACTCTTATTTATATGCAATCAACCGTAAGAAATTGCTGTTTTGGGCAAAATGCACTAGTCCATCAACTTTGGAGGCTTGTAGTGACCAAGGGATGAGAAAAATTACAAGTTTTCATTTTTTCCATATGTAGTAGTTATTGAACTATAACCTCATGAAAGGATTTTTCAAAATGAGTGGATCTACTATGCTTTTGGAAATTTTTCCCAAAACCTTGAAAGGACACTTTTATGTCCTGTTAGGTTACCATTCTAGTGTTAATATATTATATCTAAGTGTCCAACTAGTCAAGAGGCTTAGGCATGCATCATTTTTATCATACATACATTATTTATTCATAGATCTCACGTATAAAGGGCAAGTCCATGGATTAATTATATATAGGTAAGACAGTTTAGGTATATAGCTTTATATATACTAGCATGCACTACAAGAGGCTATTCATATTAGCGACGCTCAAATTTCTTTTTCCGGCGTCGCTATGAGCGTCGCAAATTTACAAGTAAATTTGCGACGTTCATAGCGACGCCGGCTGGGCTAAAAAAAATAACAGAGAGCGCCCAAAAACTCAGATCTCAGATCTGAGTTTTTCGGCGCCCTCAAGCAAGGAGCAGGTAACGCTCTCTCCCTCTCTCTCTCTCTCTCTCTCTCTCTCTTTCTTCTCCACACACACACACACACACACACACACACACACACACACACACACACGAGGAGAGGAAGGAGAGCCAGGTATGCTCCTTCCCTCTCCTCACTCTCATGTTCCCTTCCCCTCTTTCTCTCTCCCTCTCTCTCTCTCTCTCACACACACACACACACACACATAGTGTTTTTGAGAGAGAGAGAGAGAGAGAGAGAGAGAGAGAGAGAGAGTACAAACATAAACAAAAACGCACACACACATACATAAACAAAGAATGCACACACACATTGAGAGAGGAAAAGAGAGAGAGAGCATGCATAAACAAAAAACGCACACATTGAGAGAGGAAAAGAGAGAGAAAACATGCATAAACAAAAAAACGCACACACATTGAGAGAGAAAGAGAGAGAAACTAATTTAACATCGTAGGAAACTAATTAAAATTAAAAGACCTAAAGATCTAGCCGACGAGGAGTTGAACTCAAGACGTATTATTCAAGAGGGAAATGGCATAACCAATCTATCATACTTGGCATGGGTGATAGAAAGGTTATACCATTTATCTCTTTTTATTGGCACACACATCCACACACGTGCACACACACAAGAAGAAGAGAGTTATAACGTCGTAGGAAACTATCCAAAAAGATGTTAAAGATTAGGTTAGATGTAGACTTACGTTAAATTAGATTTAGGTTTATTTAAGTTAAATTAGATTAGATTTAGGTTTATTTTTAGTTAGATTTACGTTTATTTACGCTAGATTTAGATTTATGTTATATTAGATTAGATTTAGGTCTCCATAGACTGCGATGCCTGCATGAAGCGGGTGAAGAAAGCCCTCAATGGAATATAGGGTATTGCTGCCTTCACTCATGGTGGGCTTCGTTGATCCAAAAGTACTGGTGAAATGTCCTCAGAAGATAGGGAAGAAGGTGGATCTTCAGGGCGGCAAGAGTCACTACATCCCCGACAATGACCATCTAGACAACTTCTAGTCATTCAACAGCAACTTCAAAGTTAGTAACAAGAGCAAGAACGGTCCAAAGGGCCAATTGCTGTCGTCAGATGTGGATGGAGATGAGGCAGCGTCAGAGCCGGAAGTTAACTCTCACATCTTTAGTGATGAGAATGCCAACTCTTGCCGAGTTATGTGAAAAATTATGTGTTAAATCAGTTTTAAGGTTCTTATAATCCCTGTTAGTTTAGTTCTTTGTTTTTAATATAACATAATTTACGTTAGATTTAGATTTATGTTATATTAGATTAGACTTAGGTTTATTTAGGTTTACCCACACACACACACACACACACACACACACACACACACACACACACACACACACACACACACACACACAAGAAGAAGAGAGTTTTAACGTCGTAGGAAACTATCCCAAAAGACGTTAAAGATTAGGTTAGATGTGGACTTACGTTAAATTAGATTTAGGTTTATTTTTAGTTAGATTTACATTTATTTAGATTTACGCTTATTTACGTTCGATCGAGTCCACGCAAGAATTACTTACCGTTTAGGGTTTAGAGTTAGACGAACAGTGAAAAGATCTACTGTGAAAAGATGTTAAGATGGTGTGAAGTGCTACAGCTAGAGAAGAGGCAAAGGGGTTTTGTCCACTACATGCAGTATCATGTAGATGTGGGTCTGTAGATTTCTTGTACCCACAAATATAGGTATTGACCAATAAAGACGAGATTATAACCCGGTGGTTCCGATCTCCGTGCACCTCTAGACCGAGGTGTGCGGGGATTGGACATGACTAGAGAATGTGAGGTAGAGAGAGAGAGAGAGAGAGAGAGAGAGAGAGAGAGAGAGAGAGAGAGAGAGAGAGAGAGAGAGAGAGAGAGATAAGACGAAGAATGCCAATAGAATATTAAATTTGTTGTCCAGGTTATAAGATTTTTATCCTCATTATGAGTAGTGACGAGGATGTGGGACCGTCCAACCGAAACACCTATCTCTCAACGAGGGTCTTATGTCCTTGTAATCAATGCAAGCATGCTGTGCGACGGACAAAACGTGTTTCTTTGCAGCACGTTCGCGAATTTGGCGAGTTCGATCCATCTATTATAGATCGAGTTGTTGCCAATTATAACTCGTCGGAC
Organism: Adiantum capillus-veneris; assembly: GCF_014529385.1. NCBI lineage: Eukaryota > Viridiplantae > Streptophyta > Polypodiopsida > Polypodiales > Pteridaceae > Adiantum > Adiantum capillus-veneris. The sequence continues at coordinate 161,338,258 of NC_140940.1, read as the reverse complement.
TCTGACACTGGCCAACAAGCAGCAATCTTGCAACCCAATAGACGTGTTCGCAGGCGCTTTGGTCAAGCACCATATGTGAGGCCACAAGATGTAGCCTCTGACAGCTCGGGGGATGATCATGCAGAGCACATTCCCAACGAGGCAATGTTTGAGCCCGAGATTGATGAAATGATTGAGACGATCATGGATTCAGAAAGGCTTATCTATGATGATATGAAAAGTGAAGCCGATACGCCATTGTATAATGGAGCACGTATGTCTAGATTGAAAGCACTCCTGGTTCTTCTCAACATGCATGCAAAGTTTGGATGGAGTGACACTAGCGTCACAGCGCTTTTCAGGTAATCTATTACAATTAGTTTACTTTAATAAAACTCTAAATGTATAATGATCTAATAGATTTTTACACGACTGTATCGTATTTTTATGTTGTGTAGATTGCTTAAAGAGCACATACTACCAGCTGACAATGTGATGCCAGATTCCCGAGATGAAGCAAGAAAGATTTTGCGAAACTTGGGGATGGATTACAATTCTATCCACGCTTGTCCTAATGACTGCATTCTCTTCAGAGGGGAATACATAGACATGGAGAAGTGTCCGAAATGTGATTCCGAAAGATATCGAGTAGATCTCCACGGGACAAAAATTCCACAAAAGGTTTTGCGACATTTTCCTTTGCTTCCTCGCATCAAGCATTTCTTCGAATGTAAGTCCATGGCCGCCCTAGCATCATGGCATGAGGAGAATAAATCTTCGGATGGTGTGTTACGAATTCCTGCAGATTGCGTAGCCTGGAAACATATAGATAGAACATGGTCGGATTTTGCCAGGGAAGCTCGAAATTTGTGCTTAGGCCTGGCTATGGATGGCGTAAATCCATTTGGTCAAAGATCAACATCTTACAGTGTATGGCCCGTTGTCATCGTCAACTACAACATTCCCCCGTGGTTGACTACGAAGAAGTGGATTTCACAATATGAGGATGCAAAGCAAGAGCGACAAAGGGCACGAATCGAGTGGAGACGGGGAAGACGACCACCGATGCACTATCCGACGGTTCTGGAGAGCCTACCAACATTCATGAGCTTAAGATGGTTGCACAACCAATTGAAAAGCGCACAACAATGCGGTGACGAAGTGACTGAGGAAGAGTGGGAGTACTCTCGGGGTTGCGCGACCAAGGTAAGTTTGCAATGTACGACTAGCTAGTGACTTTATTTCTAAATGTTTGAACGGCCACTCATAATCTTTGTTCGTTGTAGTATAAGTCATACACAGCAGCATGGTGTAAAGGTCGACATTTTAGGGTGGAACGGATCGACAAAAAGCGTTTTACTCAAGATTGTGGAATCATGGCAAAATTTGAACAGTCTAGTCGACGACGTTCCTCTGATGCAGATCCTGTGGTGGCGGAACTCACTTACTTTGGCACGCTACAAGAGATTTTGAGGATCGATTACAGAGGATTTTTTGTCGACTTGTTCGACGTGCAATGGTTCAAGATAATCATGGGGGGTCGCAACGCTACTGTGTGTAGAGGAGAGTCTGATTTTCTTGAGGTGGATTCTACTAAGAAATGCACTGAACTAAGAGACACTTTCGTACTACCCGAGCATTGTGAACAAGTAAGTATGTAAATAGTTAACATCCCCCTTTTACAAGTTATGTGCTTGAAAGCTCTCATGTAAGTTATGTGGCTCTGGCAGGTAATATTTCATCCTACAAAGTCTACATCAAACTGGTGGTACGTCATAGAGGTAGCCCCTCGTAGTGCAAGGACGTATGAAGGCTACTATGTGCCAATCACAACGGCATCAATGGAGGAGATCAGAGAAGATGCTCAATCAGAAGCCGCTGCGGTGGTGCCAGACGAGCATCAAGATGCTACTACTCTATATGGGGTGCATGCAGAGGAGCTACAAAATGAAACAGAGAATATGTGTTTAAACGGAGAGCTCTATATAGATATAGGAAGTTATGTGGAGTTATGCGAGGATGAGAGAGAGATCTCTTAAAGCCACAAATATTGTATTTGAACAATTTTGCTCCGTGTTGTAAAAGCTCTGGCTCTCTAAGTACCTTCCATGGTGTATAACGCTCTTTTCTACTCGCGCTCACATCTTTTGATTGAAAATTCTGAGTTTTCGACTTGCCTCTTCTATCACTCAATTCATTGTGTCATTGTATTTATATGCGTCATTACGTCATTGTATTTAATGGTCTTTGCGTCATTGTCTACTCTATTCATTCAATATTAAGTTTAAATATTCGTGTGTTTAATGCAGGTATGGATGATGAGGAGTTTCTTTCTTCTTTGTCACCGCAGCAGAGACAGTGGTACGTGGAGCGTCATCGCTCTGGCGCATCATCGCGCGTTCCTACTCCATCCGCATCTCCCTCTCTTTCGGAGCATTCGGCGCGCTCCGAAGCTTCGGTGTCGACGAGACGATCTTCACACTCGTCTAGACACCGGCGCTCTAGTGGTGGCGGTGGCGGTTGTTGTGGGGATTCCGCCGCCGATGCCTCCACACCGCCTCGTGTTCGAAGAGGCTCTTTACCCTCCCCTTCTTTGCCCGCCCCCACACCAGCCATAGCATCGCCATCTATGCCAGGTTTTGCGCGACTGACTGTTCCTAGCAGCTACACACGTCTACCTACTCCGCCAGGAGCCACCCCACTCGACACTCCTCGCTTCGGGGCCCAGACGCCGGTGGAGACACCTGACGTCCGTACCCCCATCGACACGCCGCTAGAGACCCCTGCCGGGACACCCAGGTTCACGCGTCACCGGCCAGAGGGCTTGCCTTACTCCGTCGACTTCAGCGACGGCATCATCATGGATGATGACGGCAAGAAGGTGATCTCGCGCATGCGTGGTCTTTGCTCTCAGCTGTTTAGACACTACATACTAAACAAATGGAGTGAAGTACCAAGTGATTTAAAAGCCAGAGTCATCAGCATACTTCATGATGAGTTTCCCGTTCCAACACGGGATCAACGCTTCAATGAAGACCTGATGAAGATTTGAATGCGCGAATACTGCAAACACAAGCGTTCCGAAGTGAAAAAAGCAATCAAGCATCGGTGGAACAGGCCAGATTGGCTGGCCAAAGAAGATTGGAAGAATGCAAAGAAAGCAGCGCGCGAGAATCCCGACAAGTGGAAGCAACAAAAGGATGCAGCCAGAGCGTGAGTAGAGGCAGGGAGCTCGCACCACTTAGGGAGCGGTGGATGGGCATCATTTGAGGCCGATTTTGTAAGTGTTTTCGCATTGCTCTTTATGTTCGATAGTTTAGGGTTTATGAGTTTTTTAATTCTAACATAATGAAATCTTTGTATGTTTTGACAGTGGTCGATGACAGGACGTGATCCCACACCGTACGAGCGCGAGTACGCAGGCAGGAAGGGCTTAAACGCCCTGATGGACATTCTCAGTTCTCGCGGCGGCATGGTTAGTATTAGGATTTACTCTTTTCTATTTTTTGTATTGTTTTATAAATGTCGTTATATGTTTATACTTACTGAAAGCTGTCTTATTGTCTTTTTTTGCAGAATCCGACAGATACGCCGCTTGGACGCGATGAGACGTCTGACTAGACGACGTCAGTTTAGCCGTAGCTAGATAGCATTAGTTTAGGGTTTCTCATAGCTTATGTATCATGAGACGGATGTTATACGTCTTTTGGAACCATGTATATTATTACATTTGTCACCGCAGTTCATTTTGCCAATCAATTCTTTATGCCTATGATGTTGTACAATTGTCATTATTACATTTGCCAATCAATTCATTTTGCCTATGACGTGTACAATTGTCAATTTTACGCTTGTCAATTTTGCAACCAATGCGTCTTGTGGGTGACTATTTTGGGTCTATTATCTACCCTTGCACTTTTTTTAAAAAGTGAATCAAGTACAATATGGTTGATGGGTGGCAGGGCATTCAATGCCCTGTCACCAAATTTTTTTTAGCGACGCTATTAGCGACGGTTTTAGCGACGCCGGGGGTTATAAAAACCCAGTGTATTTCCGTCGCTAACAGCGTCACAAGAGCACACAACCTCTTGTAGTGATGGACAATGTCTATGTATACATAGGTAAGACAGTCTGGGTATAAAGCTTTATATATACTAGCATTGACAATGTCTATGTATACATGTGGTATCATAATCATTGTAGGCCATGTTATTGTTTATATCCTATCTCACAGTTCCCAACTAGACAATAGTACATGCAATGCCATCATTATTATATCGTCATAATAATTTCATGTGGTATCATAGTTATTGTCAAACCTTAGTATCATGCACTCCACTATCTTCCTATATCTCTAATTTACAACCAATGTAGTGGATATAAAAAACATGTACAATATCCACCCAAAAAAGGGTTATATTCACAACTCTTCTAGTCTATTATTGCTTATATGCTCAATCATTATTCAACTAGACTATATGTATCATATTTATTAGCGTGAATTATTTATATGGTAGCTTGTACCTGTTATTGTAGCTCATCATCTCTCTCGATGTTAATATATCATTTATGAGTGTCCAACTAGAATAGAGGGCTAGGCATGCATGTATCATTATTATCTTGCATTATTTGTTCATAGATCGCATGTATTGAAATATGAAGGGCAAGTCCACCAATTAATTATCTATAAGTTGACATTATAGGTACTTGTTAATATTGTCTATCTATACATGTGGTATCATAATCATTGTAGGTTAGTGTTTATATCTTCTAGCTTACAATTTACATGCTAACTCATTATCTAGCTAGACTATATGTATCGTAACTAATATAGTGCATTATTTATATCGTAGCCCGTAAATATTATTGTAGCCCATCACCTCTCTTGATGTTAATATATCATATCTGAGTGTCCGACTAGTCAAGAGGCCTAGGCATGCATCATTATTAGCCTACATACATTATTTATTCATAGATTGCACGTATTGAAATATGAAGGGCAAGTCCATTGATTAATTATATATAGGTACAGTCTACTTATATACAAAGCTTCATATATACAAGCATGGAAATTGTCTACCTATACATGTGGTATCATAATCATTGTAGGCCAGGTTATTGTATATATCCTATCTCACTACTTCCCAATTACTAGACAATAGTACATGCAGTGCCATCATTATTATTGTAGCTCACCATCTCTCTCGATGTTAATATATCATATATGAGTGTCCAACTAGACTAGAGGCCTAGGCATGCATGTATCATTATTATCTCGCACTATTTATTCATAGATCACTTGTATTGAAATATGAAGGGCAAGTCCATCAATTAATTATCTATAAGTTGGCATTCTATGTACATGTTAATATTGTCTATCTATACATGTAGTATCATAATCATTGTAGGTTAAAGACCATATTAGGTAAAGTGGGAAAATCCCAATTCTCAGGTTGGACAATTTTCAATATATCACATACAAAACATAGAGATTTTGTCAAAAATTTGAGTTTTCTTAAGGTCTCATTCCACTTTATGCACATACAATACACAATGAAAACAACTAAAATACCATGGTTTCAATCAATTGGATTATTAGGAGATGAGTATATTGCATCCATTATTGTTGTCTATGTTCTACTGTCCTACCTACAACTTATCTCAACATGGAGAGCTTGGTTTCTAGGTCCACCACTTGTCCAAGTTAATGTAAAAGTGACTCAAGGTTCACAACTTGTGAAAGCAAGGATCCATTGAGGAATACAATCCACTTGGCTACTTTTCCTTACTTTATTGCATGTGACATTCAAGCAAGGTCCACTTCTAATCTAGAACTTCTTAATTTGAGGCATGGGGCATACATAAAATATGTAGCATATGCTCTATTGCCTCATAGGAAGGTTGGTTTCAAGGTGCACTTATCCAGGCTAGCCTATCTTGGAGAAATGATGGAGCTTGCTTCTCTCCTTGTTTCAATGGAGACTAGCTTGGACAAGTGGTGGACCTTTGCTTCTCTCTATGTTTCAATAGAGTTAGCTTGGACAAGTGGTGACCTTGGAACAAAACCCCCATGTAAAATATATCATGGGTATTCCAAGTGATTAGAAAGATTACTATTTAAATATAACCTTATAGGTGGACAACTGGAGCCTAGCTTGGAGAAATGGTGGACCTTTGATTCTCTTCATGATTCAATGGAGCCTATCTTGGAGAAATGGTGGAGCTTGCTTCTGTCCATGTTTCATTGGAGCCTAGCTTGGACAATTGGTAGACCTTTGCTTCTCTCTATGTTTCAATAGAGTTAGCTTAGACACGTGGTGGATCTTCAAACTAAACCAACTACTATCAATGTTTCCTAGCTTGGACAAGTGGTGGAGTGTTTCTCCTCTCCATGTTTCAATGGAGCTTAGCTTGGACAAGTGTTGGACCTTAAAACAAAAACCCCATGTACAACATAGCATGGATTTTCTAGATTTCAATGGAGTCTAGCTTTAACAAATAGTGGAGCTTTCCTTCTTCCATGTTTCAATGAAACTAGCTTGGACAAGTGGTGGACCTTGTAACAACCCCCCCGTGTACAACATATCATTGGTTTTCTAAGTGATGGGAAGGAATACCATTCAAGATATAAAATTATAGCTTGGATAAGTAGTTGACCTTAAAACCAAATTCATCATAATACAATGAAATGCAGGTCAGCCAATTCCTAAATCTTGAGACCAAACCTCCCATGCTATTAGAGATAATATATTGGATAAGTGGTGGACCTTCTATTATTTTCCCATGCCTAGTTTAGACAACGGGTACACTTTGCAGCTCTAAAGGTTGGACGAGTGGTGGAGCCTTGTTTCTATCCATGTTTTAATGGATCTTAGCTTGGACAAGTGGTGGAGCTTTGCTTTTCTACTCTTCATAATACAATGAAGTATAGGCTGGTTACATGGTGAATCTTAAGACCAAACCTCCATTTTACTAGAGATGATAGGTTGGACAAGTGGATCAACCTTCTATCATTTCTCCATGACTATATTAGACAATTAGTAGACCTAGCATCTCTCTATGTTGTCTAGAGATGAGCTTGGAAAAGTGATGGACCCTGCTTCTCTCTTCCCTTGGTTTACTAGTTTGAAGACTCAGTATGAACAAGTGGTGGACCTTGTATCCACAATCTTAATCCATTACAAAAAAGTATATGAGAAAATAACATACGAATCTTGCTTTGAAGGTCAAGCAATTAGGTTCCAAATGCACATAATAATATATTTTCCACCCATAAGAAAAGAAAGTTAAATATGTTATTTCATACCAAATTGACAAAGGTAACGTCCAAGAATTCTAGCTTTGCATCTTGTTAGATCTAAACCTTCATCAAGGCGACATGCATGTATACATAAACTTTCAAGCCATTCAAGAATACATGCACTTAGATTCCATAGTTTTCTTTTCAAAGTCTTATAGGTTCTAAAACTCTTTCACATAAAGGATGTAATGATAAAATTCTTGAAGCAAACATTTGTGCCCAAGAAAAAGATCCCTCTCACATATTAAAGTCCATGAATTCTCTGATCCACAGTTACAAGTTTTATTTTGACATCAAACATCAATTCTCTCCTAGTTACAAATAAATGCAACCTTGATATGAATTGACAAAAAATGAATTTCTTTTACTATATGATCCAACATAGGCCCCAATCAAATAAAAAACGAATCCCCAAAAATTTGGGTGCACTCTAGCAATACACCAAAGTCCCCTTACAATAGGATGCACTCCAATAGTACATTGAAGTCCCCTTAGAGTAGGGTGTACTCCATTGAAGTGTTCATAAAATTGACACACCTTTGTTTTAAAAAAAGAAGAATATATCAAATTATACAAATGTTGAAAGATACACACTAGAATAAAGAAAGCATCTTATGGCCATATTTATTCAATGCGTTCGTGTTGACAAGTACACACCAAGGACATAATTTGTCTCAGAATCACTGTACTGATTTACAATTGTGTTGTATGTATAGACTCTCTTATCTCTTGCATAGAATCATCCTACCAACCATGGAATTATGGTTCTCTGCAAGAAGTTTTGAAGTTGCTCGGAAGTTTGCCTCCACATCTTTGGAAATATAAGATATGTCCCTTGCATGTTCCACATCACCCTATATGGAGTGTCATAAAAAATTAAGGTATTGTTTGCATCCAAACCTCAAATATCTTCCAAATATCACTCAAATTTTTGTAATAAACCCTTGTAAATCCTAACATGATATTTGAATTTTGGCAATTTTTGTTACTCATAAACACCTTGAACTTGGTATACTGCTCAGGAAAACATTTTTGTGTGATGCGTTGCACCCTTGTTAAGTTATAGCAACTCCATATCCATAGCTCAAAGTATTCAGCACAAAAATCCAAAAAACTTTGTGCGTCTGGTCGCACCACATGATAAACTTCATCTTTATCCTCCACAAGTCGCATGTGTTGAGCCCAATCTGGCATAGAATCTCCATGTTTCATTTCAATTGTCTTGAAAAGTAACCCCTCTAGATCCAAGATAAGTACTCTTTTGATGTCCTTGAAAGCAAGTGCTAGGTGATAAGGAGGTGGTTGATTTCTTGGACAAGGTCTTGGAGGAGGTTGGATGGGTAATTCAATAGTTTTCTTCAATTTATGCCAGCATATAGCCAATACATTTTTCTGTAATGATTCTGAAATTAAAGAACAAGAACACTTAATGCAAACACAACAATAGACATGAGTTTTACATTGTCTACCCTAAGGTTTTATTAGATACCAAAATCCATCTATGATCTAATCATTAATAGACAGAAAGTCAAATTAAAATCCTGACTCTTTTTTATGCTACACTCTCTCTTAGTCTCAATACCATGGAGTTCAACTAGACTTAAGTCAACTAATAACTACTACTTGTTGTTAAAGGTATGCTTGAAGTGCATAAGGCTTAACCAATGCTCTAGTGTAGAATGGGTATTTAGGTCTCAAGGTCTACCACTTATCCAAGCAAAGATCCATTTAGATATGGAAACCCAATTTTTCTTAATATAATGATATAGAGTGGACAAGTGGTGAATCCTGAGGCCAAACCACTCATGCTACTAGGGATAATAGGTTGGACAAGTGGTGGACCTTGAATGTAAACCCCCCATGTAAAAAGTATCATGGGTTTTGGGTATTTCAATGGACTCTAGCATCTTGGAGACATGGTGGAGCTTACTTCTCTCCATGTTTCAATGGAGCCTATCTTGGATAAATGGTGGAGCATCATTGTCTCCATGTTTCAATGGAGCCTAGCTTGGACAAGTGGTGGACCTTTGTTTCTCTCTATGTTTGAACAGATTTAGCTTGGACAAGTAGTGGACCTCGGAACAAAACCCCCATGTAAAACATATCATGGACATTACAAGTGGTGAGAAAAAATACTATTCAATATATAACCTTATAGGTTGGACAAGTGGTGGACCTTAACACCCAATTATTGTTAATATAATGACATAGAGTGGACAAGTGGTGAATCTTGCGACTAAACCTACTAGGAAAAGTAGGTTGGTGTTGGGAGAAGAGGGGGAGATCGACCGCTTAAACTATTCAACACAAGCTTCCAAGCAATCACCATCAACCTGTCCACCTCTTCTTCCAATTTCCAAGCACACACACTCACACCTAGACTATGACACACACACACAGAGTAAACATAGAATTGACATAGACATGATTGTAAGAGAGTGTAAGAGATGGAGACTAGATTAGAGAGTACACAGCAAATAACCATAGCATAAGAGAGTAGAGAAGAGAATCTGCAAGAGAAAGGCCTAAATCTAGCCCCAAACTCCACGGCACCTCTCTTGTGGAATTGGTATTTAATATATTATTTTTGAGTTTTAGGTGCCAAAAATTGAGGCCCCTCTTTTTACAACCACTTTACTTTTGTAAATGAGTGAAGCTCATTAGTTCTTGCATGACCCATAAGGGGAGTTCTCACTACAACTATTTACAGAGCCATAGTGGCTTATTGAAATGATGTTCTAAGATACTGTGCAAATATAATATGGCCAAGAGTAATTGCCGTTGTCTCTTCATCAACTCCCCGCATTCCACTCTACAAAATCATCATTAACTCAATTAGTAAAATAAATAGACAACACATAATTAACCATTACGCCAGCTATCCAATTGCAGCTAACCACTACAATAGGAGGGTGCCCAATCTCGTAACATCCCTCCCATCAGGGATAGCAATTGTCCTCAGTTGCTCAATAGAGAAATCAACTGGACCGTGAGTGATGGAAAGTGTGGAGAAGGTCGGGAGAATTGCGAAAAAACTTTGCGGGCATCCATTTAGCATCCTCTCTAGGGTGGCCCTTGAAAGTCAAAATGTAACGGTTATAAACCATTCCAGTGCGTGTAGTGGTGGTCTCATGGTCAACTATTTTGTCAGGGATGAGTTGCTCTTGTTGGTCTACAAGTGAAGGTGGGTCTTCATAAATCTGGTGTGTAGGTAGGGGTCCTCTGAATGGTCGTAAAAGACTAATGTGAAATGCATTGTGAATGTGCCAATGTGCAGGTAGTTCTAAACGAAAAGAAACATCATTAATGACAGCTGAAATTTTAAAAGGTTCATAAAAATAAGGAGCAAGCTTAACAAAGACATTAGTATCAACACTTTTGATCCTTATTTTTTCAATGCGAAGTAAAACATGATCACCTTCTTTGAATTGGTGTGCCTTGCGGTGCTTGTTAGCATGCTTGGTGTAAAGTTCTTGTGAGTGTTTAATGTTAGAATGCACACTTGCATATATATCATGAAAGTCAGTAGTGAAATCATCAGCGGGGGCATGCACAACATTAGAAAGACGTGAAGCAGGAGTAGGAAGAGAGTGACCATATACAATTTCAAATGGAGACTTACCTATGGCAGTGTGAGCGGTGTTGTTGTATGCAAATTGCAAAATATGTAGATAATCATCCCATTTCTTAGGTTGAGAAGAAACATAAGCCTTTAACAAGTCAATAATAGTGCGGTTGGTGACTTCGATTCGACCATTAGATTCAGGATGAAATGCAGAAGTGAAGTCAAGTGTAGTGCTAAGATTTTCAAACACAATAGTCCAAAAAGCACTACAAAATTTTGAATCTCGATCAGAAATAATCACTTTAGGCAAACCATGATGTGGAAAAACAGTCTTAAGAAACAAAAGTGCAGCTTGATGTGCTGTGAGTGTTTTCTTACAAGGAATGAAATATGCTTGTTTAGAAAAACGGTCAATAATAGTCCAAATCATGTCATGTTTGTGCATTGTGAGTGGGAAACCAGTAACAAAATCCATTGAAATATGTTCCCAAGGTCTTTCAGAAATGGGGAGAGGGCGTAAAAGTCCCAATTTCTTAGCTGTATAGCTGCTTTGATTTTTTGACAAATCAAACAAGTTGAAACATACTGTTTAACGTCCATTCTCATAGTAGGCCAATAGAAATCACGACATAAATTTTGAAAAGTTGCAGCAAATCCTCTATGTCCTGCATAAGGTGGTTTGTGCAATTCTTCAATAATTAATGTATGGAAAGGTTTAGTCACACACAATTTCTGTTTGAAATAAAGGAAGTTTTTTTGAATAGTGTATTCGAGGAATGTGTGCACAGAATTATCAAGCATGTGCAACCATGTCGTTTTGAAATCATCATCATGTGCATAAGTGTCAGGCATGGTGTGAAATGAAGTTCCCGTAATGGTTGATAGATGATTAAGTGAGGGTCTTCTACTCAAAGCATCAGCTACAACGTTTTCTTTACCAGGTTGGTATTGAATGTTGGGCTGAAAACTTTGAATAAAAGCGGCCCACTTAATATGTCTATCATCTATTAAGGGTTGAGAAAGTAAATATTTGATACTTTGTTGATCAGTTTTAATGATCAAGTCAGTACCCATTACGTAGTGTTTCTAGATTTTCAATGCATGTACCACAACAATCAACTCTTTATCATAAGTACTGAACTTTGCTTCAGATGGTTTGAATTTACGAATTTCGAAAGCAATTGGATGGTTATCTTGCATAAGGACTGCACCGATACCTTTCCCACTAGCATCAATGACTACCACAAAGAATGGTCTTTCAAAATCAGGCAATTGCAATACAGGTGCATTAGTCAAAGCATGTTTAAGTGCATTAAATGAGCTTTCTTGCAAATCAGTCCATTCATAAGGCGTGTTTTTCTTCAATAAGAGAGTCAAATAATGTGATTTGTAAGCAAAATTACGAACAAATTTTCTGTAATAGCTACAAAGACCAATAAAAGATCGTAGCTCATGCAAGTTTTTGGGTCTAGGCCATGATTGAATGGCTTCAATTTTCCTTGGATCGACATGTATTCCTTTACCCGATACAATGTGTCTCAAATATTCAATTTCAGATTGGAAAAATGAAATCTTTTCAAGATTCAAATACAAGTGATTTTGTGCAAGCAGATCAAATACACGTGTTAAATGCTGTTTATGCTCTTCTTCAGATTTACTAAATACCAAAATGTCATCAAAAAATACAATCACAAAATCTTGATGGTCAATGAAAATGCGATTCATCATGCATGTGAATGTAGTTGGTGCATTTGTCAAACAAAATGGCATGACAAGAAATTCATAGTGCCCAGTTTGTGTTCTGAAAGCAGTTTTGTAGACATCATGTTCCAACATTTTGACTTGGTGATATCTTGATTTATGGTCAATCTTGCTAAAGATGTGTGCCCCTTTCGGTTTGTCTAATAGGTCATCCACTCTAGGAATTGGAAACCTATTCTTAATGGTGATCTTGTTTAACACTAGGTTGGTAATGGGACACTTTTATGTCCTGGGACACTTTTATGTCCTGTTAAGTGACCATTTTCCTTGAATTATGTCAAGAGTTTCAAAATGGATTTTGAGTTGCTATCTGTCTAGAAAGTTGTCTCATGAGCTGAAAAAAACTCGACATTTTTTTGGAATATCAATTCCATCTTTAACCTTGTTCTTGCACAACATTTTCACAACCTAAACTGTGTGAAAAAACGGGTCTTGTTTTTGGCTTTTTTCAACTTTTTGCAACTATACCACTCTAGATTTCATGTTTGTGAGGTCTATAATGCTAGAGAACTATCTTTAGTAGTCCTCAACATGTCCTGATGCTTCTAGGGAGAAATAAATGTTAAAGTTGTAAGTTATGATCAAATTACAAAAATTGTCAAATCCTATTTTTTAGCCAATTTTAACTCTTCTATGATTTTTTTGGTGGCTTTCATGATAACCAAATGCAGTTTTGATTTTCTATGTCGCATATTGTAACATAAAGCTAATATTCCTTGAGTTTTGGGGCACCTAATACCCTATTTTGCATAGTAGACAACGATTGTTGATTTTTTCAATTATAGAAGAAAACGAAACATTCTAGTATATCAAGTATATCTTTTTCAATATTGTTATTTTCTTGTGACAACTACATGCATTTTGTAGGTAGTAACCATATCTAGTCATAAGGATCAAATTTGGCTAGATATTGAATAGTTTCTATGGGATTCTACAACTCATAATGTTGAACCCAGTTTTTTCATGTTTGCTGTATTTAGCACTTCATCTTTGTCCCTAAGATTCCCCTTGGTAAGAGATGTATTATTCTTTTGACATGCTCCATGGCTCCTTATGAACCTAAAGGACAATAGGTAACTAAGAAAACATGCATATATTATTTGTATTGAGCGTGGCTATAGAAACTTTGATGATAGGTTTGCAGAATGGTAAAAATTCAACTTTTTTGTACCTATTCTTTTGACAAAACAAAAAATAGTGAGTGAGAAGAAATCATATGTTCTGATCACCAACCCATTGAACTTAACTAGGGAATTTATCTCAAGTCCTACAAAAATCCGTAATCTTATTTTTATGCAACAAAGTGTAAGAAATGTCTGTTTTGATGAAAACGTACTGGTCCATCAACTTTGGAGGCTTGGTGTGACCAAAAGATAAGAAATTTTACAAGTTTCTTATTTTTTCCATGTGTAGTAGCCCTTGAACTATAACCTCATGAAAGGATTTTACAAAATGAGTGGATCTACTATGGTTTTGGAGGTTTTTTAAAAAACCCTGAAAGGACACTTTTATGTCCTGTTAGGTTACCAACCTAGTGTTAAAGCCCTGTAGTCGATACACATACGAAAGGTTCCATTTTTCTTCTTGACAAGAAGGATTGGAGCTCCGTATGGTGAACTACTAGGTCGGATTAGGCCTCGGTCAAGTAAATCAGTGATTTGAGTTTGTATTTCCATGTGTGCGGTAGATTTACACGATAAGGTGCTCTACAAGGAGGTTCGCTACCCGGTATGATGTCAATTTTGTGGTTTTCGGGGCGTGATGGTGGAATTCCAGGTGGCAGATCATGCATGAAACAATCTTTAAATTGTGAGAGAAATTCATCGTGCGTGGAATGACGTGAAGTTTCAGTTTCAGCAAAAATTTGATTTACCAATACTAGATATGTTTTCCCCTGTTTTCGAATTGCTCGTTTGGCTTGAGTGTGGGAGAGAAGTGGAAATTTCTGTTGTGCCAGTGTTGCTTGGATGGAGAAAGTTTTATTATTATAAGTGAGAGACATTGTACTTGTTTTATAATTAATCAACGGGTCAAATTCATGACGAAATGGCATTCCCAAAATCATATCCAGACCATGCAATGGTGCTACCAAAAATGTACGTGCTTGTGTGAATTCACCAATGCAAACTTCAACAGTGACTTGAGTTTTACAATTAAAACGTTGATTATTAAAAACAGTTTTGACCTTATGAGGTGATGAAATTTCAGGGAGTGATAGTTGCTGTGCCAATCGTGTGGAAATGAAATCATGGCTACTACCATCATCTAGTAGAATGGTGACATTTTCACCCTTAACAGTGCCTTGCACTTTAAACAAAGTGTGAGGAGATATAGGAGTACCTGAGGATGGGTTGTCATCGTTATCATAATCAGGATCATATCCCTCACCATAGTTAGCTTCCACTTCATTGTCCTCGGGAGTAGCATCTTCGATGAGGTTAAGAGTAGCTCTGTTGGGGCGGTTGTTGTTGAAGGTTTTTTGATTTGAATTTCTGTTGACTCCATTGGAATGGCTATTGGATTGACCATTGCCCTTAGCATGACCATTTGGGCACTTGTCTGCATAGTGACCATATTGAAAGCATTTAAAACACTTCACCTTTTTGTTACCATTAGAATTTGGAGGAGAACGCTGGTTGAAAGGATGTTGGTTGCCTCGTTGCTGAGTGTTGTTGTGGTTGTTGCTCGTATGAGGTTGAGCAGTGATAGGAGGATTGTCAAATCTTCGTCTTTTGAAAAAGGTACAGCTTTGGTGTTTACTTCTGTCAAAGTTAGGAGAAAAAGGAGGTCTCTTGTTGCGGTTAGTGTTAGCAGGTTGATCAGTGTGAGAGGAATGTCCACCTTTCTTCTTTTCTACGTTGAGAGCCAAGTTAATGGCCTTTGACAGAGAATCTGGTTCGAACATATCTACCTCAACAGTAATTTGTAGTGCCAAGCCTCATATGTACTTTCGCTTCAATTTCCTACGACTAACATGTTCAATAGCTTGCAATTGAAATAGACAATTCCAAAAACGGTCAGTGTAACCCTGTACATCTTCATTTCTACCCTGTCGAATTAAATCCCATTGACGTCGTGCTTTAGCTTTGTACTGTGTGGGCAAAAATTGGGGTAAAAACAATTTTTTAAATGCATTCCATGTGCGTGGTCTTCTTCCATGTTGTTTGGTGGCGTTCCACCACAATGCAGCGCTGCTAGTGAGATGATTGGATGCACACTTTACCATTTCACGCTCGGGAAAGCCTTCATCATGAAAATAGTCATCTAGTTGACTAACCCATGCTAGACCCGTGCTAGCATCTTTAGTGCCTTCAAAATCTTTGAAAGTGAAAGCTTTTCTACTAATTTTGTTTTTCTTGGGTGCCGGTGAAGATTCGGTGCATGCAGAATGCAATAATTTATCTTCAAGTTCTTGCCTTCGCATGCGCTCATATGTGAGTGACTACTGCAAATTTTGAAGTTGTTCTGCAATCGTGGGTGCATGAGGAAGATGTGCCATGATTGCGTGTTTTTTTTTCCTTCATCTTTAATAAATAATTAAATGGTAATGCTTAAAAAGGCTATTTGGTGGTATTCGCAGATGCAATATGTGGAATAAAATAAATTAAATAACAAAAATGTAATAGCTGAGAAAGAGCGGTGGCGTCCAGTCTAGAATGGTGATGCGCTAGGAAATTGCCAGAGAGTAGACAGTCCGACGGTGCGTCACCGAGCCAGTTGAATTTGTAGCGTCCGGTCTCCCGTACCCCCAAAATAATACGCTGATTATTTTACGATATGGTCACTTTCTGATTTGTGCCCTCTGTTGTGTCAGATGGTCGTTTAATTACGCCTGGCCTTTGATCGCCTCCTGTTTCGAACTTGAGATGCGAGTGATTCAATTTGGCTCTAGTCAAATCGCCAACTTTGACTGTGCAATGGCCGAGTAATGATGATGTATGGGTGCCCTTCAAGAATGTCGGATTTTTTTTTTAATTATTTAAAAACTTGGGGGCTTTTGGCGGTGGACGTTTGAGTAGAGCAGTGGGTGGCCAAATTAGAAAGGAAATTGCTTTGAGGATTTTGAGCAAGCCTTGGAGGGTAAGTTTTTTTTTTTTTTGGTGCTGTGGGCAGCCGGCCAAAACTCACTTGGCTTGGAGGCTTTTATGCCACACTTTTGACTAAGTGTGTACAACACTTGCATGGTGGCGTGCAGTCAGGTTGCCGACAGTGCGCTGGACTGCAGGGCTTGCTACGGCCTGTGGTGAGCTTCTTGGCCCGCGAGCAAGAAGGAGCAGTTGTACCCGCCCCCTGGGCAACCAGTTTGAGGCCAGGTCCGATTGTTTTCATGCAACTCGTCAGAGAAGGTTTTCCGGATGTTGGCGTCGATTCCCACAGAGACTCGGCAGTGATATTAAAGACCAAGAAAATTGTTGGTTTTTGAGCTAGACTTGCTCCCTTCTTGGCCCGCGTCTTCTTTGCTTGCCCCAACCTTCGAGTTTCTGTGACAAGTTTTTCTTTCCTTCTCTCTCCTTCAATCTGTCTCTCTTTCCTTCTTAACTAAGTTTTCCGACGTCGTCCATATGACAATGTAATTGCTCGAGTACACTAGCTTTTCGAAATCAAGAATTTCCCGACTCTCCAAGCTTTATGCTTTCTTCGTGCCTTCACAATCCACAGTGATTATGCATTAAATTGGAAACTTGAGACTGGACATACCGTCTTTTGATCATCATGAAGCCGAGATTGAAAATCAGTTGCCGATTAGCCACCAATTAACAATTGAGTTTTCTTATGCGAACTCGATCAATTATACTTCGAATTTCCACGAGCCCTTGAATTCTTGAATTGCAAAGTCGATGAATTGCAATTGGGGTTTTGTCGATTAGAGGAAACTCCTTCTTAAAACAAAAATCTGGTGCCGATTAATCCTCGAACCCGATGCTCTGATACCACTGTTGGGAGAAGAGGGGGAGATCGACCGCTTAGAATATTCAACATAAGCTTTCAAGCCATCACCATCAAACTGTCCACTTCTTCTTCCAATTTCCAAGCACACACACTCACCTAGACTATGACACGCACACACACACACACAGTAAACATAGAATTGACATAGACAAACTTGTAAGAGAGTGTAAGAGAGGTGTAAGAGATGGAGACTAGATTAGAGAGTACACAACAAAATAACCATAGCTTAAGAGAGTAGAGAAGAGAATCTGCAAGAGAAAGGCCTAAATCTAGCCCCAAACTCAACTGGGCACCTCTCTTGTGGAGTTGGTATTTAATATATTACTTTGAGTTTAAGGTGCCAAAAATTGAGGCCCCTCTTTTACAACCACTTTACTTTTGCAAATGAGTGAAGCTCATTAGTTCTTGCATGACCCATAAGGGGAGTTCCCACTACAACTATTTACAGAGCCATGGTGGCTTATTGAAATGATGTTCTAAGATACTGTGCAAATATAAAATGGCCAAGAGTAATTGCCATCGCCTCTTCATCAACTCCCCGCATTCCACTCTACAAAATCATCATCAACTCAATTAGTAAAATAAATAGACAGCACATAATTAACCATTACGCCCAGCTATTCCAATTGTAGCTAACCACTACAACAGGAGGGTGCCTAGTCTCGTAACAAAACAATCTTTAAATTGTGAGAGAAATGCATCGTGTGTGGAGTTACGTGAAGTTTCACTTTCAGCAGAAATTTGATTTATCAATACTAGATATGTTTTCCCCTGATTTCGAATTACTCGTTTGGCTTGAGTTTGAGAGAGGAGTGGAAATTTTTGATGTGCCAGTGTTGCTTGGATGTAGAAATTTTTATTATTATGAGTGAGAGACATTGTACGTGTTTTATAATTAATCAATGGGTCAATTTCATGACGAAATGGCATTCCCAAAATCATATCAAGACCATGCAATGGTGCTACCAAAAATGTACGTGCTTGAGTGAACTCACCAATGCAAACTTCAACAGTGACTTGAGTTTACAATTAAAACGTTGATGATTAAAAACAGTTTTGACCTTGTGAGGTGATGAGATTTCAGAGAGTGATAGTTCATGTGCCAATCGTGTGGAAATGAAATCATGGCTACTACCATCATCTAAGAGAATGGTGACATTTTCACCTTTAACAGTGCCTTTCACTTTAAACAAAGTGTGAGGAGATATAGGAGTCCCTGAGGATGGGTTGTCATTGTTATCATAATCAGGATCATATCCCTCATCGTAGTTAGCTTCCACGTCATTGTCATCGGGTGTAGCATCTTCGATGAGGTTAAGAGTAGCTCCGTTGGGGCGGTTGTTGTTAAAGGGTTTTTGACTTGAATTTTTGTTGACTCCATTGGAATGGCCATGGGATTGACCATTGCCCTTAGCATGACCATTTGGAAACTTATATGCATAGTGACCATACTGAAAACATTTAAAACACTTCACCTTTTTGTTACCATTAGAATTTGGAGGGGAACGTTGGTTGAAGGAATTTGGGTTGCCTCGTTGCTGGGTGTTGTTGTTGTTGTTGTTGCTCGTATGAGGTTGAGTAGTTGTAGGAGGATTGTCGAATCTACGTCTTTTGAAAAAAGTACGGCTTTGGTGTTTGATTCTGTCAAAGTTAGTAGAGAAGGGAGGTCTCTTGTTGCGGTTAGTGTTAGGAGATTGATCAGTGTGAGAGGAATGTCCACCATTCTTCTTTTCTGCGTTGAGAGCCAAATTAATAGCCTTTGACAGAGAATCTGGTTCGAACATATCTACCTTAGCACTAATTTGTAGTGCCAAGCCTGATATGTACTTTTGCTTCAATTTTCTGCGACTAACATGTTCAATAGCTTGCAATTGAATTAAACAATTCCAAAAATGGTCAGTGTAACCCTGTACATCTTCATTTCTACCCTATCGAATTAGATACCACTGACGTCGTGCTTTAGCTTTGTACTATGTGGGCAAAAATTGGGGTAAAAACAGTTTTTTAAATGCATTCCATGTGCGTGGTCTTCTTCCATGTTGTTTGGTGGCGTTCCACCACAATGCAGCACTGCTAGTGAGATGATTTGATGCACATTTTACCATTTCACGCTCGAGAAAGTCTTCATCATGAAAATAGTCATCTAGTTGACTAACCCATGCTAGAACCATGCTAGCATCTTTAGTGCCATCAAAATCCTTGAAAGTGAAGGCTTTTTTGCTAATTTTGTTTTTCTTGGGTGCCGGTGCAGATTCGGTGCGTGCAGAATGCAATAATTTATCTTCAAGTTCTTGCCTTCGCATGCGTTCATATGTGAGTGATTGTTGCAGATTTTGAAGTTGTTCCGCAATCGTGGGTGCTTGAGGAAGGTGTGCCATGATTGCATGCCTTTCATGTTTTTTTTTTAATGTGTTTAAAATATTTAAATGGTAATGCTAAAAAAAAAACTATTTGGTGATAGTTACAGATGCAATATGCGGAATAAAAGAGTAAATAAATAACAGAAATGTAATGTACTCAGCTGAGAAATAGCGGTGGCGTCCAGTCAGGAATGGCGATGCGCTAGGAAATTGCTAGAGAAGTAGACGGTCCGACGGTGCGTCACCAAGCCTGTTGAATTTTGTAGCGTCCGGTCTCCTTATCCCAAAAGGTAGTGGTAATTTTAACTTTCACCCCAAAGGTCGTCGAATATGTTCGGCGAAGAATGGACGGCCAATATCTCCCTTTGAACAACGATAGAGAAAGCTTGTACGGCCAAGGGAGTCAAATTGGTTTTAATGGAGTCGGTGACTTGTTGTTGATTTGGGTTGGTGAAGACCGACCAAGCGGTTATAGAAGGGTGCCCGAGTCCTTAATAAAAGGGGCCAACTTAATACTTAAGTTGAATGGCCACAATTGAATTGGAAAGCCTTTAGAGGCTTGGGTTAAATGAATTTGAAGGTTTATTTTAAATGGGACCGTATGCTGCAGTGGAAGGCCAAGTGAATAGAGTATTGTCGTGGGCGGCCAAAGTAAAAGGAATACTGCGGTGGGCGGCCGAGTAGGAACAATGGGCGGCCAAAGTTTTAAACCACACATTTTTTAAAAAAAAAAGGGTGTGTAAAGGCTTAATAAAAAGCCTTGCATGTTGGCGACAGCGTGCAGGCAGGACTTCGACAGTGCACCGCAGAAAGAAGGGCTCGCAGAGCCGTGCAGGGTCGCTCTCAGCACGCGAGGAAGAAGCGGGTATTGCCCAACAGTCCTAGGCGACTGTGTTGGTAGCGTCTGCGAGAAGTTTCGTGTAGGTCAACAACTTGGATTGGCGGCCCTTCCCACGACAACTTTGAGTCGGAAGTGGCACAATTTCACCAATTTCTTTGGCCTGCAAAGGAGGCTTCCCGCGGTCGTCAGTGGCAGAATAGTGGACTTGAGGCTTTCAAGCAAGAGAATTACGCCAGTTCGCCAATGGTTTTGATGGCTCCTTCCATCCTTCTTTCCTTCGTCTTTTAAACTTTTTGATGTCGTCCTTCATGACAAAGCAATTGCTCGCTTGCAACTAGTTTTCGAAATCAAGAATCTTCCAACTCTCCAAGCTTTTCTGCTTTCTTGCCTTCACAATCCGCAATTATTATGCATTAGAATTGAAGGTGAACACTCGACATACCATATTTTGATCGTTATGAAACTGAATTGGAAACCAGTTGCCGATTAGCCACCAATTAACAATCGAGTTTTCTTCTACAAATTCGATCAATTATACTTTGAATTTTCACGAGTCCTCGAATCCTTGAATTGCAAAGTTGATGAATTGCAATTTGGAGTTTGTTGATTAGAGAAACTCCTTCTTAAGATTGAAATCTGGTGCCGATTTATCCTCAAACCTGAGGCTCTGATACTACTGTTGGGAGAAGAGGGGGGATCGACCGCTTAAACTATTCAACACAAGCTTCCAAGGAATCACCATCAACCTGTCCACCTCTTCTTCCAATTTCCAAGCACACTCACTCACACCTAGACTACGACACACACACACACACACACACACACACAGTAAACATAGAATTGACATAGACATGATTGTAAGAGATATGTAAGAGATGGAGACTAGATTAGAGAGTGCACAACAAATAACCATAGCATAAGAGAAGAGAATCTACAAGAGAAAGGCCTAAATCTAGCCCCAAACTTCACGGCACCTCTCTTATGGAGTTGGTATTTAATATATTATTTTTGAGTTTTAGGTGCCAAAAATTGAGGCCCCTGTTTTTACAACCACTTTACTTTTGTAAATGAGTGAAGCTCATTAGTTCTTGCATGACCCATAAGGGGAGTTCTCACTACAACTATTTACATAGCCATAGTGGCTTATTGAAATGATGTTCTAAGATACTGTGCAAATATAATATGGCCAAGAGTAATTGCCGTTGCCTCTTCATCAACTCCCCGCATTCCACTCTACAAAATCATCATCAACTCAATTAGTAAAATAAATAGACAGCACATAATTAACCATTACGCCAGCTATCCCAATTGTAGCTAACCACACAACAGGAGGGTGCCCAGTCTCGTAACATTTGGACAAGTAGTGGACCTTGAATGCAAACCCCCCATGTAAAAAATATCACTCATGCTACTAGGAATAATTTGGTATTAAGGTCCATGTTTCAATGGAGCCTAGCTTGGACAAGTGGTGGACCTTTGTTTCTCTCTATGTTTCAATAGAATTAGCTTGGACAAGTGGTGAACCTTGGAACAAAACCCCCATGTAAAGCATGTCATGGGCATTACAAGTGGTGATAAAAAATACCATTCAAGGTATAACCTTATAGGTTGGACAAGCGGTGGACCTCAACACCCAATTCCTCTTAATATAATGACATAGAGTTGAAAAGTGGTGAATCGTGAGACCAAACCTACTAAGGATAATAGGTTAGACAAGTGGTTGACCTTGAATGTAAATCCCCCATGTACAAAATATCATGGGTTTTGCGTATTTCAATGGAGCCTAGCATCTTGGAGACATGGTGGAACTTACTTCTCTCCATGTGTTAATGGAGCCTATCTAGGAGAAATGGTGGAGGTTCCTTTCTCCATGTTTCAATGGAGCCTAGCTTGGGCAAGTCGTGGACCTTTGTTTCTCCCTATGTTTGAATTTGTCTAGCTTGGACAAGTGGTGGATCTTGGAATGAAACTCCCATGTAAAACATATCATGGGCATTTCAAGTGGCGAGAAAGGATACCATTTAAGATATAACCTTATAGGTTGGACAAGTGGTGGACCTTAACACATAGTTCTTCTTAATATAATTACATAGAGTGTACAAGTGGTGAATCTTGAGACCAAACCACTCGTGCTACTAGGGATAATAGGTTGGACAAGTGGTGGACCTTGAATGTAAACCCCTCATGTACAAAATATTATGGGTTTAGGGTATTTCAATGGATCCTAGCTTGGAGACATGGTGGAGATTGGTTCTCTCAATGTTTCAATGGAACCTATCTTGGAGAAATGGTGGAGCATTCTTCTCTCCATGTTTCAATGGAACCTATCTTGGACAAGTGGTGGACCTTTGGTTCTCTCTATGTTTCAATAGAGTAGCTTGGACAAGTGGTGGATCTTGGAACAAAACCCCTTTGTAAAACATAGCATGGGCATTACAAGTGATGAGAAAAAATATCATTCAAGATATAACCTTATAGGTTGGAAAAGTGGTGATGGACCTTGACAAGTGGTGAAGGATACCATTTAAGATATAACCTTATAGGTTGGACAAGTGGTGGACCTTAACACCCAGTTCTTCTTAATATAATGACATAGAGTGGATAAGTGGTGAATCTTAAGACCAAACCACTTATGCTACTAGGTATAATAGGTTAGACAAGTGGTAGACCTTGAATGTAAACACCCCATGTACAAAATATCATGGTTTTAGGGTGTTTCAATGGAGCCTAGCATCTTGGAGACATGGTAGATCTTGATTCTCTCCATGTTTGAATGACACCTATCTTGGAAAAATGATGGAGGTTACTTCTCTTCATATTTCAACGGAGCCTAGCTTTGACAGGTGGTGAACCTTTGGTTCTCTCTATGTTTGAATAGAGTTACCTTGGACAAGTGGTGGACCTTTGCTTCTCTCTATGTTTGAATAGAGTTAGCTTGGAAAAGTGGTGGACCTTTGCTTCTCTCTATGTTTGAATAGAGTTAGCTTGGACAAGTGGTGGACCTTGGAATGAAACCCCCATGTAAAACATATCATGGGCATTTCAAGTGGTGAGAAAGGATATCATTTAAGATATAACCTTATAGGTTGGACAAGAGGTAGACCTTAACACATAGTTCTTCTTAATATAATGACATAGAGTGTACAAGTGGTGTATCTTGAAACCAAACCACTCGTGCTACTAGGGATAATAGATTAGACAAGTGGTGGGCCTTGAAATAAAACCCCCTATGTACAAAATATAATGGGTTTAGGGTATTTAAATGAATCCTAACTTGGAGACATGGTAGAGCTTGCTAGTGGAGCATCCTTCTCTCCATGTTTCAATATAGCATAGCTTGGACAAGTGGTGGACCTTTGGTTCTCTCTATGTTTCAATAGAGTTAGCTTGGACAAGTGGCAGACATTGAAACAAAACCCCCATGTAAAACATATCATGGGTAGTTCAAGTTGTGAGAAAAAATACCATTTAAAACATAACCTTATTGATTGGACAAGTGGTGGACCTTAACACCCAATCCTTTTTAATACAATGACATAGAGTGGACAAGTGGTGAATCATGAAACCAAACCTATCAAACTACTAGGGATACTAGGTTGGACAAGTGGTGGACCTTGAATGTACATCCCCTATGTACAAAATATCATGGGTTTAGGGTGTTTCAATGGATTCTAGCATATTGGAGACATGGTGGAGCTTGCTTCTCTCCATGTTTCAAGTGATGGACCTTCAATTATTTTCCCATACCTAGTTTAGACAACGCATACACTTTGCAACTCTAAAGGTTGGACGAGTGGTGGAGCTTTGTTTATTTCCATGTTTTAATGGATCCTAGCTTGGAAAAGTGGTGGAACTTGGAAAAAAGTCCCCCCTATACAACATAGCCGAGTTTTTTCATGTTTTAATGGAAGAGAGCTTCGACAAATGGTGGAGCTTGCTTATCTCCATGTGGATTTTAGAACTAGCTTGGACAAGTGGTGGAGCTTTGCTTTTCTACTCTTCACAATACAATGATGTATAGGCTGGTTACATGGTGAATCTTAAGGCCAAACCTCCCATCTTACTAGAGATGATAGGTTGGACAAGTGGTCAACCTTCTATCATTTCTCCATGCCTATAATTAGACAATTAGTAGAACTAACATCTTTCTATGTTGTCTAGAGCTGAGCTTGAACAAGTAGTGGACCTTGCTACTCTCTTCCCTTGGTTTATTAGTTTGAAGACTCATTATATATACTTGCTTAGATCTATATACTTACTCATTAGTTAGGTTACAAGTAGGTATGTAATTTGTTAGCCTCAAGGGACTTTGAATATTGAATAGTAAGAAAGTCAAGTGCTGGTTTGAAGATCTTTTGCTTATCTAAACTAGAATCTAACTCAATAATAAGTTTCTTAAGTTCCACGAATTGTCCTATCTAGGCTCCAAAAGAGTCTTAATTGGTTTGTGCTAGATTCTAACTTCCTTGATGGGATAGAATCCTAAAAAAATGAGACACTATAAGTTTTACTTTATCTCAAATGGATTTTCACTTAAACTAAACTGCAATTTGACACTCTAGTATCTTTGTCTCGATGGAGTTTAACACTAGATACATAGTAGTGATATTTAAGCTTCATGTCTCTTCACTTGATCGAGATATGAGACCATACTTTGAAGGTCACCACTTGTCTTACCTAAAGACCAATGTGAGACATGGGAGCAAGAAAGCCATCCGATATTGTTTTAAGGACTATTACATAGACAATCAATAACTTAAGTAAAGCAAAAAGACTTGGATCTTTCACAATTAATAACTTAAGGAAAGCCAAAAAGACTTGGATCTTTGACAATTTTTTTTAAACTAAAAAAGCACAATCTAATGCTAACAAAACTATAAATCACAATCGAAAGTTTTGAACAAGAAAAAGATAAGCAATCTTAATAAGAAGGATACTTTTCATTTCATTTGATGATTACAAATTAAAAGAAAGTCTCTCAAGAAATTGATAAACAAAAAATGTAGGTGACTGCTTCATTATTTTGAGCAAAAATATCAAAATCTCTATTGATTGAGCTCCATCTAGTAATATCCTTTGTAAGATCCTGCAGGAAGGAATAAAAAGAAAGATTTGTTAGATACCATGCACATGAGTGTTCAAGCATGTGTATCAAAAATATATGACATGTCACTAGTACCTTAGGGTTGGTTTCTATCTAGCCTTAGAAGATTGTTCTCAGCTTTCACCTTATTTATATAAGCCTTTGCTGTGGGGCTGCCTTCAAAACTCCTTTTGTGTTACAACCCAATTGCCTAGCTAAAGTGGTCAATTGTGATGCCTTCATGCTTTCAATGGGTGTACGATCCTTTGCCAAGATCTCTTGTATTTGGGCTCTTCTCATTTCATTGCGGTGGCTCGTGTCACTTGCGTCTTCAATGATAGTTTCATCTCTGTCACCTTTTGCAGGTGGTATTCTTCTTGTAAAGAACATCGTAGCTGACCAAACATCATTTTTCTGCTTCGAATACTCCATGATTTGTTTGTATTCACTATCATTTGTCACTATATGTTGTCCATAACGATTAGAAGCAATTAAATCACGCACATCCCTTCTCTCATCAAGCTGAAACAAGTATGGTAGTAGCTCCTCCAAGAGCATATTGTCAACCATCTTCTCAGCATCAAATTGTGGTGGAAAAATGCAATCGTTTTTGCTGGTGAAATACATCCCTTGTAAGGAGAGTCATCAATAAGCATTGTTCTTTGTGGATCACATTCAAACCCCATGGCAATTTTGGCTAGAGGCTTGAACATTGCCTCAACTTTTGGATTGTCGGGTCTAAACAATTTTTGAGTTTGAGCGGTGTAGCAAACATCTTGCGACCAAATTGCAAAGAAAGGCAATGTATCCTCAGCTAAGTTGTTTAGTGCTGCAAGGATTTGATACACATTATTCCTAGTAGCTGTCAACCAAATTGCAACATTAAACCTCTGTAAAATAGTCTTCAAGAATTGGATGCAACTTGGCGTGAGTATAATATATCTTTTTGAATCCATTTTCACTGAGTTGTGGTGCGAGGATGGTTGAGGGGAACGTTTCAACAATAGACCATTTAAATCCTAATTGTAAGCATGGATTTCTCAACATCTACACTACATGAAGTAGTAGCAATTGGCAATAGCTCGTGAGTGGACTTTTCAGTCTCTTTTGATGTATGTTGCATTTTTGAAGCATCGATTTCTTGGTTCTCATTATTGCAAGCTTGCTCAAGTTGCACAACACTAGACTCTAGTATAGAAATATCATCCATCTTGGGCACTTCAGAAACCATAGAATCTATGGATTCTATAGTTGTTGACTAAACCATAGGAGCATTATCCATCCCAGTTTGTGAATATAAGAAAACACACACACAAATGGTATCTCAAAACCACTAGAATTTTATTCACCATATTTACATGTAGAACTCCTAGTAAGAAATTATTTAAGGTAAGGTCGTTGTTAGAATCCTTGCAACCATTTTCAACATTCGTACACAAAACACCACTTGTCTAAAATACAATCTACTAACTCAACATTTTCCATCCTACACTTTATTAAAGATGAGTTCTTAAAGTGAAAACTAAAAGCCACAACTTGTTGAGGAAACATGGATACAAGGTCCACCAAATGTCCAACCTAGACAAGCAAACAATTAAAGATTTGGCTTAGATTTGGATTCAAAGGCCACCACTTATTCAAGTAAGATAACTCCACTTGTTTAAGATAGTAATGTTTGAAGCCCCACCACTTGTCCAACCTAGACATTGATTAAATTTTGGTAAGATTTATCACAAATCTAGAGTAGAATCAAGATTCTATGGCCAAGGTAATCAAATAAGTTAGACAACACACAAAGCATAAGAGCACTCTAGATTCTCGTTGAGCATAAACTAAACAATAATCAAATGTTACATTCACTTGAGATTTCATCCATGAAAAATGAAAATGATGCATGTACTTGAGATTTCCATCCATGTACAATACTTTGCAATGTCAAGTAAAGTCATAGTCAGTAAACAACTCTTCTCCTGCTTCAACTTGACAAATTGTCTCAATGCATACATGGCCATATTCTTCTGACTTGATGTGTGAAGAGGTGCATTTATGCCAAGGTGGCAAATTTGGATCAAATGTATAGCGTACGTTGGGACAGACATTTGTACTGTGAAAACTATTTATATAGCCCGACACGTTTCCTTCTTCTACACAACCAATAATGTATGATTGATCTTACTCTTCTTCTATGTTTGGATCCTCTAGAAGAGAATATTTATAAGCTCTTGGAAATATTTTGCATATCTTTTTCCAGTCTTGAAATCTATACTTATGCCCTCCATAGTTTAGAATAGTCACACCACTTTCCAGGCTAGTATGCAAAAATAGCCCATAACCAGCTCCTTGATTACATGAAAGGCGCACTTCAAAATCCACACCGTTAATATGGAAAATTACATCTTTGGGAATAGGAAAATTTGGTGTCCCAAAGGATCTTCATGCCAATCATAGTGTGAAATACATCTAGTTTTTATATCACTTAACTCCTTTGTGTCTGCAAAAAGAAGAAAATATTATGCATAAAATAATGACAAGATCAAAGAAAGATATCATTATTTTATAGTCCAATAGGTCCATTGTATGGAAGACTTAGAGTGCCTCTTACATGGTGCCTCCAAGGTTTCCAAAAAGTAAAATTACTGAAAAAAAAATGCCACTGTGTCTCCAATCTATTGCCCATTTGAAGCATAGAGAGAACCAAGGTCCACCACTTGTCAAGCTAGACATGGAGCATTGACACAAGATCCAACACTTATCCAAGAACCATATAGTATATGTGGTAACATGGGATGCGTTGATGCAAAAAAAGTAGTCTAGCCTCCTCATCCATATCTTTTTTCTTGTAGCCTAGAGGGATTAGTTTCAAGGTCTATCACTAGTCAAAAACTACACATAGAACATTGATATAAGGTTCCACCACATGTGAAACCTATCATCTCTAGTAGCATGGATGGTTTGATATCAAGGTTCACTATGTGTCCTACCTATACTCTATTGTAGCATAGAGATTCTGGTTTGGTGGTACTACACTTGTCCAAACTTGGCTTGTTGTTGATATCTAGAGGTAATCAAGGGTCCTCCACTTGTCCAAGTTAGGAATATAAAACAATTGCAAGGTCCACCATGTGTACAACATATGATTGATTATAGCATGCATGGTCTTATTTCATGGGCAACCGTCTTCTCTCCAACATGTGTCCAACCTCGGCTCCATTGAAGCATGGAGAGAAGCAAGGTCCACCGCTTATCAAAGCTATTATTTTCTCCCAATGCTTTCAAAACCCATGATACGTTGTACATGGGGGGGGGGGGGGGGGGGGGGGGGGGGGGGGGGGGGGGGGGGGTTCTTGTTTCAAGGTCCACCACTTGGCTAAGATTGGATCCATTGAAACATGAAGAGAAGCAAGCTCTACCATTTGTCCAAGCTAGGTGCCATTGAAACATGAAAACCCCATAATATGTTGTATACGGGGGGTGTTTTTCAAGGTCCACCACTTGTCTAAGCTATGGTCCATTGGAACATGGAGAGAAGCAAAGCTCCACCACTTTTCTAAGCTATGATCCATTGAAACATGGAGAGAAGCAAGCTCCATTGTTTGTCTAAGCTAGGCTCCATTGGAACATGGAGAAAACAAGCTCCACCACTTGCCTATTATTGCATAGAGATTTTGGTTGGAAGGTCCACCACTTGTCCAACCTTGCCTTCATGTATGGAGATAATCAAGGGTGCAATGCTTCTCTAAGCTAGGGACATAAAAGAGTTTCAAGGTCCACTACATATACGATCTATGATGGATTGTAGCATGGGAGGTTTCATTTTAAGGTTGACCACTTCTCCAACTCCTCTTGTCCAACCTCAGATCCATTGAAGCATGGAGAAGAAAGGTCTACCAACTCTCCAAAATAGGCAAGAAAATCTCTATAAAACCCATGAATTGTTAATATATGCTATGCTATGAAGTTTTGTTTGAAGGTCCACTCCTTATCCAAGCTAGAATCCATTGAAGCATGGAAATAAGTAAGATATATCTCTAGTCCAAGATAGGATCCATTGAAACATAGAGAGAATCAAGGTCCACCACTTGTCCAAGCTATGCATGGGTAATTGATATAAGGACCACTACGTTTTCACCTATACTATGCTCTATCATGGATGGTTTCATATCCCACCAATTTTCCAACCTATTTAATATGTTGTATTATGGGGGTTTGGTTTCAAGGTACTTCACTTGTCTAAGGTGGGTTCCATTGAAGCATGGAGAGAAACAATGTCTACCACTTGTCCAAAATATGCTCCTTTGAAACATAAAAGCAAGGTCCACCACTTGTCCAAGCTAATGTTTCTCTCCATTGAAGCATGGAGAGAAACAAGGTCTACCACCTGTCCAAAATATGGTCCATTGAAATATAAAAGCAAGGTCCACCACTTGTCCAAGCTAATGTAACAAATGGGTGTTGGTTACAAGGTGTACCACACTTGTCTAAACTAGTCTCCATGCAAGGTCCACCACATGTCCAAGCTATATGAGCTTGGTTTGAAGGTCTACCACACCTCTTGAAATTAGGATCCATGTAAGGTCCACCTTTTGTCAAGCTATGCCTTTAGTGAGTACTAAAACTAAGTAAATTGCAGTACTTAAATACCTTTCCAAGCTCATTAAGATTTTGGTCTCTAAGGCCACCACCACATGTATAATCTATGCTCTAATTGATTACTTATGCTAGTTCTCAAAGTCCAAACATAAGCTCCCTTCTAGCAAGGTTAGTTTAAATTGAGGCTCCAACACATGTCTAATCTAGGTTCAATTTATGAAGCATCACCATTTAACCATGCTAGGATCTAATGTAGCATATCAAGGGGGTATTGATAAAATGTCCAACACTTATTGAGTTTAAGCTCTTAAGTAATTAAGTCTTCGTGAGTATTAAATGTTATAGTTTTAGTCTAAAGATCCACCATTCAAAAACTCAAGTAATTTACTATTTATATTCAAACCTTGAATGCTTGAGATAAAAAATACAAACTCAATGAATACTATATAAAGCAAAATCTAACATTAAGAGTATCAAATCAACAACAAGAAACACTAACATGCACAAGAAACTCAAAACATACGTGTCTCCATTTCCAAAAAGTCCTCCATTGACAGAGGTTGTTGTTGTTGTTCTGCTTCTTATCTTCGTGGAGAGCACTCCTTTGTAAAGGCACAGTGTCATCTGATTGCAAAGTGGATTGTTGAAGTCCAGCCCATTTTTCTATATCTTCATGAGACTTAACAAAATCTAGCAGCATGGTCTCCACATTTTTTGCCTCCTCCACACTGTCAACTAAGCATATAACTTCTTTTTTCTGTTGTATTCCTTCTTGTGCAACCAAGGAGCCATCACCAAAAACATCAACAAGCTTGCGGTCTTCAAAACAATATGTACGAATGTAGTGCTTGACCAAAGCTCTTCTTTTGGCCTCCAAATATTGCAAATCTGACATATCTTTATCTGCTACTTGAAAAAGAGAACAATCAATTGGCATGGGATGTTCCTCTGATCTTCTTCTCAGGTCTTGCATTGCCTTGTCCCAAGAAGGAAATAACTGTTAGGAATTGAATTTCTCCTTTGCAAGGAGCTGATGGAAAGTGATGCAATGCACCACAACAATGGTAGCTCATATTATCTCCCATGGTGTGAAAGGCACATTGCAATTTTGTGAAGTTAGTGAAATCCACAAATGCAAGAAATACAAATCCAAGATCTATTGACCCTCCAACAATAGCCAAGATCCCATCCAAAGCATTGTTAAATGTCTCCTCACTCCACTTCAAATTGCCTCCAACGTGTTTTTTCATACCTAAAACACATAAGCCAATAGGCACTTTCTTATTGAAGTGGCGCATCAAGTAGAGATTGCCTTTCATTTGTAGGCTCACCACATAGATTGACCATGGCAAATCTCTAGGCTCAATTTTCTCCTTTTGAAGGTGAATTTCCCATTGTATGTATTTTATTGATCCCTCTGGAAAAGCCATTTTCTTTGTTCCATGCTTCAAACTAGATCTGAGCCATTCCTTGCATATCATTAAAAGTGTTTTATAAACAACATCATTGATGTTATACATTTTGACCACCTCCTCCCAGTCTTTACATGGTGAACACTCATTCAAATTGTTGAAGCCTTCAAGAAGTGCATCTTGAATCAATTTGTCTTGCTTCAACTGCTTGATTCGATCATACATGTCAGTTGCATCACCATCCTTTGCACTCTTTGACAGTGAAATCTTCTCATCTGTAATCTCTTCTTGAATAGTCTTTACCTCTGATTCCTCAAGGCCACAAAGGTATCTAAATACAGTTTTTGGGGGTTTCTTATTCTCCTCTTCTAGCCTTTCAATGATTTCTATCCAGCAATCATAAATTGAATCAGAGTACGTGACCATGTGTGCATGTTTAGCAATCCAACTTGCTGCTGCACTCATTCTTGCCAATCGAAGAAAAGCCTAAAAAGAAATAGAGAAATAATTAAACTATTGAGTAAGATTTGTTAATTAAACACTATCAAAAAGACAAAGAAAATAACTTACATCCCATCCGGCATGAGATGCATGTCCCTCTGCAATTCCACTTGCTGCCTTTGGTGGTCAACCTGAGAAGATCCATTGACTCCGTAAATGTCTCAATATTTGGTTGTAGGGTTGCTTGACATACAATGCCTGAGCCTCCTCATTTGCAATGGCAGATATAGCAATTGCAACAAATGGAGGAGCATTCACAACAATGCGAGCCTTTCTAAATTTATACACGCCAATCAGTCTTTCAAATATCTCTTTGTTCTTTTGTTCATTGTGAAGCAAAACTTTTGCAGCATAGATTGAATGCTGCCCATCAAGAATCCAATAATGATAATCTTTAATTTTTTGCTCTTCTACCTCTTCTACTGCCAAAGGAGTCCCCTTCTTTGACTTCGCATTTCGAACAGGCATCAAATATGCACATGCTGCAGGCTTGGTCGTACTCCGTGAAAATCCAAATAACACACTTTCAGCATGTTTTTTATCCATAATACGTGCATTATAGTGATCAGGAGCAAGCCAACAATTTTGAATAGGGATATCAAATTCCCTATATTGGAAAGGAAAATAGTTTATGTACTTATTCATTCCACCTGTATCTTTCTCTTGTCCTTTCATGGCCTCAACTTCTAAAACATCTGGATCCACAATCTCATCTTTGACATTGAACCCTCTGTTGATGAGGATGCCAAAGATGCCTTGTCTACATCCAAAATGGACCTAGTTCGCTTAGCTGCTACTTTTTGTACTTTTGCTTGCTTCTTTGTGGATGGTGGTCGTGAAGCTTTCACCTTTTTTTGTTGTAATGTGGCAATGATGGAGCTTTGAAGTTGATGTAAGGTCTCTACTTTCAAATTGCACACAAGGTCTATTACGCATTTGTATTTTTTTGAAACATCACTCCTTATTTAAGATATTCGAGTTCAAATTATGAATCGTAGGTTGAGAAAACCTAAAAATTAAAATTTACGCTACAAAATTCTGACATGTTTAGCTATATGAATCACTAACTAACTTATTGCAAGACTTATTTACTGATTGTAGAATTTTCTTTTACTACTGTAAAGTTAATATAAGACTGTAAAGTTTAACTTAAAAATGTAAAGTAAATTATCATGAAGGAAATAAATAAAATAATTATAAAGACAAAAGAATACAAAGGGATGACAAATGAAGGCACATGGATCACATAGGAGGGGACAAAGTGGGACACACTGTCACATGAAAAAGGAGAGGCTACTCTTGACTAATCTTAATGAGGGGGGGCTTGTGTGGCCTTATCTTTTGATGATAATAACAAAGTGGTCAAGCTCATGGTTACCACAAGGGTACCAAAAACGCCGGTATGATTTTTGGGAAAAAAATAAAAAATATTTTTTAATTAAAAAAATTATTTTTTTTTTTGGAAAAAAAGTTGGACGTTTTTCTTTCTGCTATAAATAGAGCATCCATGCTCACACTTTAAACATAGAGATTGCCTCTATAGCGCTCACGAAGTGCTGCCACTTCTCTTAGAGAGAAGGCGTCCACAAACCACTAAGAGAGCAAAAACTCTAGTAAACTAATAAGGTGCGTATCAATTAAGCATTCAATTAACTTTAGGAATGATGTATGTGTGCTATCTCTTACTCTAATCTCTCTAATAGGTTAGTAAGATTCAATTAGCTACGTGTATGTGTGCTATCTCTTACTCTAATATCTAATGGATTAGTAAGATTCAATTAGTTATGTGTGTGTGTGCGCTATCTATTACTCTAATCTCTTTAATAGATTAGTAAGATTCAATTAGCTATGTGTATGTGTGCTATCTCTTACTCTAATCTCTAATGGATTAGTAAGATTCAATTAGTTATGTGTGTGTGTGTGCGCTATCCATTACTTTAATCTCTCTAATATATTAGTAAGATTCAATTAGTTATGTGTGTGTGTGTGCTATCTATTACTCTCATCTTCTAATAGATTAGTAAGATTCAATTAGCTTTAGGAAGGATATGTGTGTGTGTGTGTGCTATCTTTTAAGAAGGATATGTGTGTGTGTGTGTGTGTGTGTGCTATCTTTTACTCTAATCTTCTAATAGATTAGTAAGATTCAATTAGCTTTAAGAAGGATATGTGTGTGTGTGTGTGTGTGCTATCTTTTAAGAAGGATATGTGTGTATGTGTGCTATCTTTTACTCTAATCTTCTAATAGATTAGTAAGATTCAATTAGCTTTAAGAAAGATATGTGTGTGTGTGTGTGTGCGTGCTATCTTTTACTCTAATCTTTCTAATGGATAGTAAGATTCAATTAACTTTAGAAAAGATGTGTGTGTATGTTTTCTCTTACTCTAATCTCTCTAAGTATATCTACTCTCTCTAGTTAGTACATTTTCACTATTAACTTATACATTGTTAATTGAAAGTTAATACATAAGAGAACTCATCATATTCTTATTATACATGATGAAATTCTCATTCACAAATTTTATTGTCAATTAAATTAAGTAGAATTTTGAATAATACAAAAAAATTGATTTAGTTAAAGTATAGAAATTGAAGTTAGAATTGGATTAGAAATGTAAAGCATAAAAGTAATGCATTCCTAAACTTTCACTCATAGTTTACACATTTAATTTTTAATTAATTATGATTAGCAAATATTTGATGTATAAAAATTAGATGTAAAACAACAACACTAAATGTGAATCCGAGTTGGCGAGGGTTCAAATTACAGACTCTCTTTGAAAACAAGGAGATTACTAGGGAAATTGACCAATTTAAAGTTCTAAGTGTATAACATAAGTGTAGTACAAAAAAAATGGCACCAAAGCGTGCTCGAACCCAAGGCGCTAATGATCATGAAGTTGGTACAAGTAATGGTGGAATCCCTGTGAAAAATGCTATGTCTCCACCAATCGGACCAATCGGAGCTATGGTACAGGTTAGTATTGTAGTTTCAAGTTATGCATCATTGCATATGCGAGACCATAGGAATATATTATTTACCTTATGAAAAGAAAACACGGACCGAAACCATTGGGCTTAACCCCAAGAAACTCATCATATGTTTGACAAGTAGGAAAGATTGTCTAGTGAAACTGGTTGCTATAGGAAATAATGTTTGTCCAAAACCTTCGGTATGGTTTCTCTCAAGTCTCTCTACTTATTAGCGCTGGTATTATGTGGCAGTTGTCGAGGCGTGAGATGACGCCCAGGATGGCACCGCTGATGCTGTGGTGGGAGTACACCCAGATTAGCCCAGCTGGATACTGCGGTTTTGTTTTGCCATGGCGTGAGGATGACACCCAGATTGGTACCGTAGTTGCTGTGACAGGAGTACGTCCAGATTAGCACAACGAGTACTTGTCGAGCGATATGGGACGCTCATGAGGACAAGGGTTTTTATAAATAATGTATATACCGATCGGACATAATAGCGCCAGTAGAGATTCTTGAGTGAACCTAATCCAAGGGTTGTTGGTTTAAAATTGGACGACTTCTTGTTTGACAATTGTTTGTAATACTGTTTGAAGGGCTGTTTTAACAAACCAGTATCATAAATAAAATAAAGGAACATGTATGTTTTAACAGTGTGGTAGTAATTAGATAACAAAAGAAGGGTGAGTGTGGTGTGGAAAGTGGGAGAATGATACCCCGACGGTATCATTCTATGGACGGGTGGACCCGATGAGTCGGTTAACTTTCCATCGCTAGAAGTTTTTTTTAGTCATAAATCTTAAAAGAGACAAACCTTGGCGGCTATGCTTCTGAAACATGGAGAAAAAAGCGCACAGGTTGGTCACTCTAAGATTTATACTTTTAGGTATAATTGATTATAGATAGTTTTTAGATAGGGTTATGGTGGTCACGCTCTGCCATAGCGAGATAGGACCAATCCTTCACTAACGGTTCATACCCGTGGCTACGTAGTAGCTAGGGCAATGTCCGTTGGTTTTTCCTTATCAGGATTGGAGACCTATCAAAGGTACTCCGCTCCTCTCGACAAGGGGCAGGGACCTCACATTGGTATCAGAGCCTAGGTTAAAGCTTGGGGAGATTTTAAGATTGATGTTTGGATATTGAAGGATGCAAATGTTTGAAATAATAGAAGAACCTAAAAAAATTGTTTTGAGTTTTTATATGGTATTGAAGACTGAACTTTCTTGGTACAGGAAAATGTTCATTCAGCCTACCGAAAATTCCAGGCGTTCACCATCATGTTTGAAAATGTATGCCAATCACCAAATTATCAGTTTCGAAAAAGGTGATGATGATTTTGGATAGGGTGTTTGCACCACCTATTCCAAGGGTGCATAGAGGATGGGGCATCAACTGCAGTCTATCTGGAGGAATCTATACCATCGATGCTGACAAGATATGGTGCATGGATACCAATCTCAAGAAACTTCGTTGGGCAGAGGAGTTAAAAGTCATCGAAGTTTATCTTTTCCTTGGTACTAAGAATCCGGATGCTACCATTACCTTGGGAGGAGAAAAGATATCTCAGACTCAATGGGTCTATAACCAAGTTACAAAAGTTATCCATGGTGGTAGGATTCGACCCATACGTGTATCTCATAGCTTTCAAGGGTCAAAAGAAACTTATTATTTTGATCCTTTAGCCTATCCTTTTGTAGTCACTAAACTCAAAATATAGAGACATTACAATCCTTGTACCTAAAGACTACCAACCTTGGTAGTAAATAATGTGTATATAAATAAAGTTTGGATTAATATTATCTTTTGTTTGTATTATTGTTTGATCAAGTCTTGCCTTAAAGTGGATTAAAGTTAGAGTATCCAATAAAGTTTCACTTAATCTATATTGCACAGAGTGCTGTGTACACATCTCTTCAAGAGAAAAAGCTACTTCTCAAGCAAGCTAAACTTCCCTCTTTCAAAGGGGAAGGAGCCCTAGTTGAGCGCGATGCTGAAGTGTGGCTCGAAGAGATGGAGGATTATTTTGCTACTGCTGGTACTACTCCCGATAACCAAGCAATGTTGGCTATGTTTCGTCTCACGGAGGATGCCAAGCTTTGGTGGAAACAACACTGCAAAGATAAACAAGTAGCTCAAAACACTCAAACTTGGGAAGACATTAAGTATGCTGTCAAAGGACGTTATCTTCCACCTGCACACGAATCCCTTAAGATGAATGAATTCTTCAACTTACGTCAGTTTCATCTTACAGTGGAAGAATACTACTCCAAATTTGTAACTCTTAGACGCTATGCTCCGCCAATGACCGTAGATCAACAAGTAGCCCGTTTTCGCCAAGGACTAAATTCTCCTTTAAATACTCGTCTAGAAGCCATGAGGCGTGTAAATTTGCAAGATGCTCTTTTAAGAGCTAAACCCTTAGCTAAAGAGATGTAAAACTCTCAAAGGGTAGGAAATGGAAATTTAAGGAATGCTGGAAGGAGAGGACGGTCTATGATGTGGAACCAAAGGCAAGTTCACCTAGTTCACCAAACTGATCCAATAGTTGCAGCTTCAGCAAATGGAGCTCAAAATGCAGATCTTAGATGCTATGAATGCAACGAGCTAGGACATTTCAGGAATGTATGTCCTAGGCGAGTCTCCGCAACAAATACACCTAATCGAGCTAGAGGACGAGGCCAAATAATAAATCGTGGAGGAAGAAATGGAGGACGAGGTCGAGGGCGCGGAATGGCTGCCAGAGTCAATGCTATCATAGGAGAACCAACATTGGGAGAAGAACAAGAGGAAAGAGCAACTCTACATGCTGCAATTGATAACCCAAGAGCAAGACAACAATATGCTGTCATTCAAACACCTGCAAATCACCAAGGTGAAAAATTTGAGCTTCTTATTGATTGTGGTAGTACTCATTCTTTCTTGTCACCTAAATGTTTAAGGAGGTTAGGACTTAATCAACATCCTACAAGAAAGATGAGAGTTGAATTAGCCAATGGAAAGGAGGTGTTATCTCAGTACACTGTGGGAAAAATAGATTTCAACTTGGGAGAATACTCTACTTCTGCTACTTTTCGAACCTTACCCATAGGAATCTATGACGAAATTCTTGGAATGGATTGGTTAGCCAGTCATAATGCCAATATCCATTGTGCCCAAGAAAGTGTTACTTTTGTGGACAACCTAGGTCAAGAAGTCACTATTCAAGGCCAGAATGGACGACCAAAAGCTTACTTGGTCAAAGCTAATCGTCTTTTGAAAGGGTTATGCAAGGGCCAGCAAATTTTTGTAGTCAAGCTAAACAAAGTAGAAAAATCTTCTTCCAACCCTGAACCAATGTGGCTAGAAGAATTTTTGGATGTTTTCCCTGCTGAACTTTCTGAACTACCACCACCTAGGGAGGTAGACCATGAAATCAAAATTTTTCCAAGTAGTGAACCAGTTTCAAGAGCGCCGTACAAGATGTCACTTCCAGAGGCTATAGAACTCAAGGAGCATCTCAAGTGAGCAAGGGTTTATCCGACCTAGTACATCTCCATGGGGTGCACGTGTTCTCTTCCAAAAGAAAAAGGATGGCTCTCTTCGACTTTGCATAGATTATAGGGGCTTAAATCAGGTTACCATCAAGAATAAATATCCAATTCCTCGTATTGATGAGATGCTGGACAGATTACATGGAGCCAAAATATTCACGAAGATTGATCTTCGATCTGGCTATCATCAAATTCGAATCCAGGAGGCTGATATCTCCAAAACAGCTTTCAACACTCGTTATGGTCATTACGAATTTACACTGATGTCTGTCGGACTTACGAATGCTCCTGCAACTTTCAATCGTCTGATGCACGATATCTTTAGAGAATTCTTGGATGATTTTGTCCTAGTATTCTTTGACGATATCTTAATTTATTCCAAATCAGAGGAAGAGCATGAAGGACATGTTAGGAAAGTGTTAGAGCTTTTACGCCGAAATAAGCTGTATGCAAAGAAAAGCAAATGTACCTTCTTTACCCCTAAGGTCTGTTACTTAGGGTTTATCATTTCACCTGAAGGAGTCTCTGTTGACCCTGACAAAGTCAAAGATATTGGGGAATGGCCTCAACCCACTTCACAAACCGAAGTCAGAGGGTTCTTAGGTATCACAGGGTGGTACAGGATCTTTGTAAAGGACTATGCTCTTAAAGCTGCACCACTAACCGACTTGCTAAAGAAAGGAGCAACGATACTTTGGGAAGAAAAACATGAATCTTGCTTCAAACAACTTAAGGAGTATCTTGCTTCAGAACCTCTCTTAAAACTTCCAGACTTCACCCAAGAATTCGAGGTGATCACAGATGCTAGTAACCTTGCATTAGGAGGAGTCCTTACTCAAGAAGGAAGGCCTGTAGCTTATACTTCTCGGAAGCTTAGGATTCATGAAGTGAATTATGCTACATATGATTTAGAATTGCTAGCAGTTATTCATGCTCTCAAGCTATGGAGACATTATCTATTGGGACGCAAATTCCAATTGGTAACAGATCACAAGAGCCTTAAGTGGATTTTTACCCAACCTAACCTTAACATGAGACAGAGGAGATGGATAGAGCTCATGCACGAATATGATTTTGATATTAAATTTAGACCAGGTAAGGATAATGTTGTGGCAGATGCCCTAAGCCGTAAAGCTTTTCTGGAGGCAATTTCCATGGCTAACAATCCTATTCTAGACAAGGTCTTGGATGCTGTTGTCAGAGATACAGATTACCAGATGCTTGCTAGTATCCTACGTAAAGAGAGGGTATCATCAAATCAGCCTAAACCTCTATATTACTCCTTAGAAGATGGGAAAATTTACTATAGGAATCGATTATGCATACCTAAGGATTCTACCCTAAGGACATCCAGGCTATGCCAAAACGCTCAATGCAATTTGCAGAAGTTACTATTGGCAAGGTATGAAGGGTGATGTCCTTCGCTATGTCAAGCAGTGTTTGTCTTGTCAAAGTATTAAGGCAGAGAGACTAAAGATGCCAGGTAAATTACATCCTTTAGATATTCCCCAAATGAAATGGGAATGTATTAGCATGGACTTTATCACCGGGTTTCCTTCTGTCCAAGCTGGATATGATTCAATCATGGTCATAGTCGACTTGCTTACTAAAGTGGCTCACTTAATCCCAGTCAAGACAACCTTTAGAGCTTCAGATATTGCTCGTTTGTTTGTGAAGGAGGTTTTCAGAATTCATGGTTTACCCAAGAGGATTGTCAGTGATCGTGATGCCAAGTTTACTTCAAAGTTTTGGGTATCATTGTTTCAAGCTATTGGAACCCAATTATGTTTTAGTACTGCTTATCATCCTCAAACTGATGGCCAAACTGAAAGAGTTAATCAAGTAATTGAAGACATCCTTAGAGCCTACTGCAATAGAGAACCTCGCAAGTGGATTCAATACCTACCCTTGGTAGAGTATGCATACAATTCCTCTACTCATAGAAGTATTGGAATGACACCTTTTAATGCTCTTTATGGTCAAGAATGTTTATCACCTCTTAACTTTTCCGACCCCACTATAAGGGTAGAAGCCTCAAATTAAGAAAATGCTTGAAGAAATGGAAGCTCAAACCAAAGCTATTCGAAGGGATATTCAAGCGGCTCAAGATCGACAAAATAAGTACACCGACTTACAAAGATCTGATCGGATTTTCAAAGAAGGTGACAAAGTTTTCTTACGAGTAAAGCCCAAAAAGAGCAATCTATCTCTCGGAAGGTATAAGAAGCTTAGCTACCGATATTGTGGACCTTACGAAATAATCAAGGTTGTAAGTGATCAAGCTTATAGACTAAAACTCCCTTCTCATATCAAAGTGCATGATGTATTTCATGTAAGTCTGTTAAAACCTTATGTATATAACCTTGACCATGTCCTTGATGATGAGCAAATCATTTTACCTGCTCAAGATGTTCTACAACTCCAACCTGATACTATTCTAGAAACTCGAGAGAGAAAGCTTAGGAATAGATCCATCAAAGAACATCTTATCTTATGGAAGGATTTCTCTATAGAAGATGCTACTTGGGAAGATGAGACATCTTTTCTTAAGGATTACCCTTCACTGTTCTTGAGATGAGGGCATCTCAAATTCTAAGTTATGGAGATTGTAAGGTCTCTACTTTAAAATTGCACACAAGTTCTATTACGCATTTGTATTTTTTTGAACCATCACTCCATTTTTAAGATATTCGAGTTCAAATTATGAATCTTAGGTTGAGAAAACCTAGAAATTAAAATTTATGCTACAAAATTCTGACATGTTAAGCTATATGAATCACTAACTAACTTATTGCAAGATTTATTTACTGATTGTAGAATTTTCTTTTACTACTGTAAAGTTAATATAAGACTGTAAAGTTTAACTTAAAAATGTAAAGTAAATTATCATTAAGGAAATAAATAAAATAATTATAAAGACAAAAGAATACACAGGGATGACAAATGAAGGCACATGGATCACATAGGAGGGGACAAAGTGGGACACACTGTCACATGAAAAAAGAGAGGCTACTCTTGACTAATCTTAATGAGGGGGGGCTTGTGTGGCCTTATCTTTTGATGATAATGACAAAGTGGTCAAGCTCATGGTTACCACAAGGGTACCAAAAACGCGTGTATGATTTTTGGAAAAAAAATAAAAAAAAATTTTTTATTAAAAAAAATTTATTATTTTTTTTTGGAAAAAAAGTTGGACGTTTTTCTTTCTGCTATAAATAGAGCATCCATGCTCACACTTTAAACATAGAGATTGCCTCTATAGCGCTCACGAAGTGCTGCCACTTCTCTTAGAGAGAAGGCATCCACAAACCACTAAGAGAGCAAAAACTCTAGTATACTAATAAGGTGCGTATCAATTAAGCATTCAATTAACTTTAGGAATGATGTATGTGTGCTATCTCTTACTCTAATCTCTCTAATAGGTTAGTAAGATTCAATTAGCTATGTGTATGTGTGCTATCTCTTACTCTAATCTCTAATGGATTAGTAAGATTCAATTAGTTATGTGTGTGTGTGTGTGCGCGCTATCTCTTACTCTAATCTCTCTAATAGATTAGTAAGATTCAATTAGTTATGTGTGTGTGTGTGTGTGCTATCTATTACTCTAATCTTCTAATAGATTAGTAAGATTCAATTAGCTTTAAGAAGGATATGTGTGTGTGTGTGTGTGTGTGTGTGTGCTATCTTTTACTCTAATCTTCTAATAGATTAGTAAGATTCAATTAGCTTTAAGAAGGATATGTGTGTGTGTGTGTGTGTGTGCTATCTTTTAAGAAGGATATGTGTGTATGTGTGCTATCTTTTACTCTAATCTTCTAATAGATTAGTAAGATTCAATTAGCTTTAAGAAGAATATGTGTGTGTGTGTGTGTGTGTGTGTGCGCTATCTTTTACTCTAATCTTTCTAATGGATAGTAAGATTCAATTAACTTTAGAAAAGATGTGTGTATATTTTCTCTTACTCTAATCTCTCTAAGTATACCTACTCTCTCTAGTTAGTACATCTTCACTATTAACTTATACATTGTTAATTGAAAGTTAATACATAAGAGAACTCATCATATTCTTATTATACATGATGAAATTCTCATTCACAAATTTTATTGTCAATTAAATTAAGTAGAATTTTGAATAATACAAAAAAATTGATTTAGTTAAAGTATAGAAATTGAAGTTAGAATTGGATTAGAAATGTGAAGCATAAAAGTAATGCATTCTTAAACTTTCACTCATAGTTTACACATTTAATTTTTAATTAATTACGATTAGCAAATATTTGATGTATAGAAATTAGATGTAAAACAACAACACTAAATGTGAATCCGAGTTGGCGAGGGTTCAAATTACAGACTCTCTTTGAAAACAAGGAGATTACTAGGAAAATTGACCAATTTAAAGTTCTAAGTGTATAACATAAGTGTAGTACAAAAAAATGGCTCCAAAGCGTGCTCAAACCCAAGGCGCTAATGATTATGAAGCTGGTACAAGTAACGGTGGAATCCCTACGGAAAATGCTATGTCTCCACCAATCGGACCAATCGGAGCTATTGTACAGGTTAGTATTGCAGTTTCAAGTTATGCATGATTGCATATGCGACCATAGGAATATATTATTTACCTTATGAAAAGAAAACACGGACCGAAACCACGGGGCTTAACCCCAAGAAACTCGTCATATGTTTGACAAGTAGGAAAGATTGTCTGGTTAAACTGGTTGCTATAGGAAAGAATGTTTGTCCAAAACCTTCGGTATGGTTTCTCTAAAGTCTCTCTACTTATTAGCGCTGGTATTATGTGGCAGTTGCCGAGGCGTGAGATGACGCCCAGGATGGCACCGCTGATGCTGTGGTGGGAGTACACCCAGATTAGCCCAGCTGGATACTACGGTTTTGTTTTGCCGTGGCATGAGGATGACGCCCAGATTGGCACCGTTGTTGCTGTGACGGGAGTACGTCCAGATTAGCACAACGAGTACTTGTCGAGCGGTATGGGACGCTCATGAGGACAAGAGTTTTTATAAATAATGTATATACCGATCGGACATAATAGCGCTAGTAGAGATTCTTGAGTGAACCTAATCCAAGGGTTGTTGGTTTAAAATTGGACGACTTCTTGTTTGACAATTGTTTGTAATACTGTTTGAAGGGCTGTTTTAACAAACCAGTATCATAAATAAAATAAAGGAACATGTATGTTTTAACAGTGTGGTAGTAATTAGATAACAAAAGAAGGGTGAGTGTGGTGTGGAAAGTGGGAGAATGATACCCCGACGGTATCATTCTATGGACGGGTGGACCCGATGAGTCGGGTAACTTTCCAACCCTAGAATTTTTTTTAGTCATAAATCTTAAAAGAGACAAACCTTGGCGGCCGTGCTTCTGAAACATGGAGAAAAAAGCGCACAGGTTGGTCACTCTAAGATTTATACTTTTAGGTATAATTGATTATAGATAGTTTTTAGATAGGGTTATGGTGGTCACGCTCCGCCATAGCAAGATAGGA
Source organism: Adiantum capillus-veneris (assembly GCF_014529385.1). Taxonomy (NCBI): domain Eukaryota; kingdom Viridiplantae; phylum Streptophyta; class Polypodiopsida; order Polypodiales; family Pteridaceae; genus Adiantum; species Adiantum capillus-veneris. Next base: position 161,293,907 of record NC_140940.1, on the reverse strand, counting down.
CCAATCCTTCACTAACGGTTCATGCCTTGGCGGCCGTGCTTCTGAAACATGGAGAAAAAAGCGCACAGGTTGGTCACTCTAAGATTTATACTTTTAGGTATAATTGATTATAGATAGTTTTTAGATAGGGTTATGGTGGTCACGCTCCGCCATAACAAGATAGGACCAATCCTTCACTAACGGTTCATGCCCGTGGCTACGTAGTAGCTAAGGCAATGTGCGTTGGTTTTTCCTTATCAGGATTGGAGACCTATCAAAGGTACTCCGCTCCTCTTGACAAGGGGCAGGGACCTCACAATTGATCTACTGTGATATTTGGATTTGATTCTGCAAACTTCCATCCTCGAGAAAACATTGTCTCTTCTTTGTTTCTAGACATGCGCTCCAATGCATATGCTCTTGGAGATAGTTGAAATTCTAGATTCATTGGAAGTAGAATGTTAATGCATTCCACCTCTTGATGACTATCAACTACAGAGACAGATGCTTCCACAACTTGTCCAACATCTTCAAACAAGCTGTCATTCTCCTTTTTGGCAATAAATAGATGCACCTCATGAAATTGTGCACCCTCTATACCATGTATGTCCAAATACCATTTCCTAAGATCATTGCAAGTATAGTCAACTGAGACAGCAACCCTTGCAACCTCTTTTTTTGGAGCCATCTTTCCTGAAACAAAAAAAAAACCAAATGTTATTTTAACATATACTTTTTTGTAATGGATTAAGTTTGTATGAATACAAGGTCAACCACTTGTTCAAGCTAGATCTAAGAAAGTATGCATAGTGATCTTTTAAGCTAGTAAACTAAGGGAAGAGAGAAGCAAGGTCCACCACTTGTCCAAGCTCAGCTCTAGACAACATGAGGAGATTCGAGGTTTACTAATTGTCTAATATAGGCTAACTCTATTGAAACATAGAGAGAAGCAAAGGTCCACCACTTGTCCAAGCTAGGCTCCATTGAAACATGGAGAGAAGGATGCTCCACCATTTGTCCAAAATAGGCTCCATTGAAACATGAAGAGAAGCAAGCTGCACCATGTATCCGAGATGTTAGGCTCCATTGAAATACCTTAAACCCACGATATTTTGTATATGTGGGGTTTAAATTCAAGGTCCACCACTTGTCCAACCTATTATCCCTAGTAGCATGAGTGGTTTGGTCTCAAGATTAACTACTTTTCCACTCTATGTCATTATATTAAGAAGATCTGGGTGTTAAGGTCCACCACTTGTCCAACCTATAAGGCTATATCTTAAATGGTATTATTTCCCACCACTTGGAATGCACATGATAGATTTTACATAGGGGTTTGGTTCCAAGGTCCACCATTTGTCTAAGCTAACTCTATTGAAACATATAGAGAAGCAAAGGTCCACCACTTGTCCAAGCTAGGGTCCATTGAAACATGGAGAGAAGGATGCTCCACCATTTGTCCAAGACAGGTTTGATTGAAACATGAAGAGATGCAATCTCCACCACGTCTTCAAGATACTAGGCTCGATTGAAATACCTTAGAACCATGATATTTTGTACATGGGGGGTTTACATTCAAGGTCCACCACTTGTCCAACCTATTATCCCTAGTAGCATGAGTGGTTTGGTCTCAAGATTCACCACTTTTCCACTCTATGTCATTATATTAAGAAGATCTAGGTGTTAAGGTCCACCACTTGTCCAACCTATAAGGCTATATCTTAAAGGGTATTATTTCTCACCACTTGGAATGACCATGATAGGTTTTACATGGGGGTTTGGTTCCAAGGTCCACCACTTGTCTAAGATAACTCTATTGAAACATAGAGAGAAGAAAAGGTCCACAGTTTGTCCAAGCTAGGGTCCATTGAAACATGGAGAGAAGGATGCTCCACCATTTATCCAAGATAGGCTCCATTGAAACATGAAGATAAGCAAACTGCACCATGTCTCCAAGATGCTAGGCTCCATTGAAATACCTTAAACCCACGATATTTTGTACATGGGGGGTTTACATTCAAGGTCCACCACTTGTCCAACCTATTATTGCTAGTAGCATGAGTGGTTTGGTCTCAAGATTCACCACTTTTCCACTCTATGTCATTATATTAAGAATATATGGGTGTTAAGGTCCACCACTTGTCCAACCTATAAGGATATATCTTAAAGGGTATTCTTTCTCACCACTTGGAGTGACCATGATAGATTTTACATGGGGGTTTGGTTCCAAGGTCCACCACTTGTCCAAGCTAACTCTATTGAAACATAGAGAGAAGCAAAGGTCCACCACTTGTCCAAGCTAGGGTCCATTGAAACATGGAGAGAAGGATGCTCCACCATTTGTCCAAGATAGGCTCCATTGAAACATGAAGAGAAGCAAGCTGCACCATGTCTCCAAGATGCTACGCTCCATCGTAATACCTTAAACCCATGATATTTCGTACATGGGGGATTTACATTCAAGGTCCACCACTTGTCCAACCTATTGTTGCTAGTAGCATGAGTGTTTTGGTCTCAAGATTCACCACTTTTCCACTCTACGTCATTATATTAAGAAGATCTGGGTGTTAAGGTCCACCACTTGTCCAACCTACAAGGCTATATCTTAAAGGTTATTCTTTCTCACCACTTGGAGTGACTATGATAGGTTTTACATGGGGGTTTGGTTCCAAGGTCCACCACTTGTCCAAGCTAACTCTATTGAAACATAGAGATAAGCAAAGGGCCACCACTTGTCCAAGCTAGGGTCCATTGAAACATGGAGAGAAGGATGCTCCACCATTTGTCCAAGATAGGATCCATTGAAACATGAAGAGAAGCAAGCAGCACTATGTCTCCTAGATGCTAGGCTCCATTGAAATACCTTAAACCCACGATATTTAGTACATGAGGGGTTTACATTCAAGGTCCACTACTTATCCAACCTATTATCCTTAGTAGCATGAGTAGTTTGGTCTCAAGATTCACCACTTTTTGACTCTATGTGATTATATTAAGAAGATTTGGGTGTTAAGGTCGACCACTTGTCCAACCTATAAGTCTATATCTAAAAGGGTATTCTTTCTCACCACTTGGAATGACCATGATATGTTTTACATGGGGGTTTGGTTCCAAGGCCCACCACTCGTCCAAGCTAACTCTATTGAAACATAGAGAGAAGCAAAGGTCCACCACTTGTCCAAGCTAGGCTCCATTGAAACATGGAGAGAAGGATGCTCCACCATTTGTCCAAGATAGGATCCATTGAAACATGAAGAGAAGCAAGCTGCACCATGTCTCCAAGATGCTAGGCTCCATCAAAATACCTTAAACCCACGATATTTCGTACATGGGGGGTTTACATTCAAGGTTCACCACTTGTCCAACCTATTATCGCTAGTAGCATGAGTGGTTTGGTTTCAAGATTCACCACTTTTCCACTCTATGTCATTATATTAAGAATATCTGGGTGTTAAGGTCCACCACTTGTCCAACCTATAAGGCTATATCTTAAAGGTTATTCTGTCTCACCACTTGGAGTGACCATGATAGGTTTTACATGGAGGTTTGGTTCCAAGGTCCACCACTTGTCCAAGCTAGGCTCCATCGAAACATGGAGAGAAGGATGCTCCACCATTTTTCCAAGATAGGCTCCATTGAAACATGAAGAGACGCAAGATGCACCATGTCTCCAAGATGCTAGGCTCCACTGAAATACCTTAAACCCACGATATTTCGTACATGGGGGGTTTACATTCAAGGTCCACCACTTGTCCAACCTATTATCGCTAGTAGCATGAGTGGTTTGGTCTCAAGATTCACCACTTTTCCACTCTATGTCATTGTATTAAGAAGATATGGGTGTTAAGATCCACCACTTGTCCAACATATACTAAGGCTATATCTTAAAGGGTATTCTTTCTCGCCACTTGGAGTGACCATGATAGATTTTACATGGGGGTTTGGTTCCGGGGTCCACTACTTGTCCAAGCTAACTCTATTGAAACATAGAGAGAAGCAAAGGTCCATCACTTGTCCAAGCTAGGGTCCATTGAAACATGGAGAGAAGGATGCTCCACCATTTTTCCAATATAGGCTCCATTGAAACATGAAGAGAAGCAAGCTGCACCATGTCTCCAAGATGCTAGGCTCCATGGAAATACCTTTAACCGAAGATATTTCGTACATGGGGGGTTTACATTCAAGGTCCACCACTTATCCAACCTATTATCGCTAGTAGCATGAGTGGTTTGGTCTCAAGATTCACCACTTTTTCACTCTATGTCATTATATTAAGAAGATCTGGGTTTTAAGGTCCACCACTTGTCCAATCTATAAGGCTATATTTTAAAGGTTATTCTTTCTCACCACTTGGTCCACAACTTGTCCAAGCTAGGGTCCATTGAAACATGGACAGAAGGATGCTCCACCATTTGTCCAAGATAGGCTCCATTGAAACATGAAGAGAAGCAAGCTGCACCATGTCTCCAAGATGCTAGCCTCCATTGAAATACATTAAACCCATGATATTTTGTACATGGGGGGTTTACATTCAAAGCCCACCAATTGTCCAACCTATTATCGCTAGTAGCATGAGTGGTTTGGTCTCAAGATTCACCACTTTTCCACTCTATGTCATCATGTTAAGAAGATATGGGTGTTAAGGTCTACCACTTGTCCAATCTATAAGGCTATATCTTAAAGGGTATTCTTTCTCGCCACTTGGAGTAACCATGATAGGTTTTACATGGGGGTTTGGTTCCAAGGTCCACCACTTGTCCAAGCTAACTCTATTGAAACATAGAGAGAAGCAAAGGTCCACCACTTGTCCAAGCTAGGGTCCGTTGAAACACGGAGAGAAGGATGATCCACCATTTGTCCAAGATAGGCTCCATTGAAACATGTAGAGAAGCAAGCTGCACCATGTCTCCAAGATGCTAGGCTCCATTGAAATACTTTAAACCCATGATATTTCGTACATGGGGGTTTACATTCAAGGTCCACCACTTGTCCAACCTATTATCGCTAGTAGCATGAGTGTTTTGGTCTCAAGATTCACCACTTTTCTACTCTATGTCATTATAGTAAGAAGATTTGGGTGTTAAGGTCTACCACTTGTCCAACCTATAAGGCTATATCTTAGATGGTATTTTTTCTCACCACTTGGAATGTGCATGATATGTTTTACATGGGGTTTTGTTCCAAGGTCCACCACTTGTCCAAGCTAGATCTATTACATATATAGCATACATACAATATTCAACTAGATTCCCTATCTATCATGTCCAGTAGCATGGATGCTCTGGCTTTAAGGTCCACCACTGTCCAACTTATACTCTCTTATGTAAGGGAGATCGTGCTATAAATTCAAAACCTTCTCGCCTAAATTTAAAATATCACTCCCAAATTTTAAATATCCCGCCTAAATTTTAAAATTCAAACTTTTTTATAAAATTTAAATTTTACCGCTTAAATTTAAAATATTCCAAGCGAAATTGATTTTAAATTCAAGTTTACCACAAAAAGATGTGATTATCCCACCTAAATTCAAATATGCAAACCTCAAATCATTATATTGTACATAAATTCAAACAAATTCAAATTAACAAGCCTAAACTGATATTAGTTTGCATAGATATGAATTTATCACACCTAAATTATGTCACATGTTAGAGAGAGTGGTTAGAGAATTTGAACAAGGTCCACCACTTGTCCAACCTAGATACCAAGAAAGATTGAGTGTACAAGGTATTGTTTGGAGGTCCTTATAGTCCACTGGTCTCAAGGTCCACCACTTGTGGTAAGGGTCACCAAAAAGTGTATGTATTCATTCAAAGAAATACACGTATTTTTGGTCTACATGTCCTAGTTTCAACCATTTATTTCCATTAGGTGTATCACTAAACAACACTACTTTTGTTGAGAAACACAAGTTACAATCATATCTACAAATGGATTAGAAGAAAATCAACTCAGCATACATCCAGAACTCGCTACAAGAATCGACTTTAATAGATCACACAAGTAAGTCATCTATTCAAGTTTACTAGTATTACAATATGTTAGTTATCTGTGATATTTATGTATGCATATATACTATGTGTGCATATCGTAATTAAGTGTAATTGTGTATCTATATTATGTATGAGTATTACAATGAAACAACACAAATATACATACATACACATAGATAACACAGACGCACATATACATGAGCATGAGAGAGACAGCAAGATAAAGAGATAGATAGATAGATAGATAGATAGATAGATAGATAGAGAGAGAGAGAGAAATACCTGTTTTCTAGAGAGAGGAGAGAGAGAGAGAGAAAGATAACAGATTTCAATGTGTTTATGTATGTGGAAGAGAGGAAGATGATGTATGGGAATATGTGCATGTATTTTCAAGAGAGAGACAACAAGATAACAGATTTCACTGTGGTTATGTATGTGCACTACAAGAGGCTATTCATATTAGCGACGCTCACACAGCGACGCTCAAAAAAAAAAATCCCGGCATCGCTATGAGCGTCGCAAATTTCTTTGTAAATTTGCGACGCTCATAGCGACGCTTATAGCGACGCCGGCTAGGCTAAAAAAATAACCGAGCGCGCCCAAAAACTCAGATCTCAGATCTGAGTTTTTCGACGCCCTCAAGCAAGGAGCAGGTAACGCTCTCCTTCACTCTCTCTCTCTCTCTCTCTCTCTTTTTCTTCTCCACACACACACACACACACACACACACACACACACACACACACACACACACACACGAGGAGAGGAAGGAGAGCCAGGTATGCTCCTTCCCTCTCCTCATTCTCATGTTCCCTTCCCCTCTTTCTCTCTCCCTCTCTCTCTCTCACACACACACATACACACACACATAGTGTTTTTGAGAGAGAGAGAGAGAGAGAGAGAGAGAGAGAGAGAGAGAGAGAGAGAGAGAGAGAGAGAGTGTACAAACAAAAACAAAAACGCACACACACATACATAAACAAAGAATGCACACACACATTGAGAGAGAAAAAGAGAGAGAGCATGCATAAACAAAAAACGCACGCATTGAGAGAGGAAAAGAGAGAGAGAACATGCATAAACAAAAAACGCACACATTGAGAGAGGAAAAGAGAGAGAAAACATGCATACGATCCAAAAAAATGCACACACATTGAGAGAGAAAGAGAGAGAAACTAATTTAACGTCGTAGGAAACTAATTAAAATTAAAAGACCTAAAGATCTAGCCGATGAGGAGTTGAACTCAAGACCTATTATTCAAGAGGGAAATGGCATAATCAATCTATCATACTTGGCATGGGTGATAGAAAGGTTATACCATTTATCTCTTTTTATTGGCACACACATCCACACACGCGCACATACACAAGAAGAAGAGAGTTATAACGTCGTAGGAAACTATCTTAAAAGACGTTAAAGATTAGGTTATATGTAGACTTACATTAAATTAGATTTAGGTTTATTTTTAACTAGATTTACGTTTATTTACGCTAGATTTAGATTTACGTTATATTAGATTAGATTTAGGTCTCCATAGACTGCGATGCCTGCATGAAGTGGGTGAAGAAAGCCCTCAATGGAATATAGGGTATTGCTGCCTTCACTCATGGTGGGCTCCGTCGATCCAAAAGTACTGGTGAAATGTCTTCAGAAGATAGGGAAGAAGGTGGATCTTCAGGGCGGCAAGAGTCACTACATCCCCGACACAATGACCATCTAGACAACCTCTAGTCATTCAACAGCAACTTCAAAGTTAGTAACAAGAGCAAGAACGGTCTAAAGGGCCAATTGCTGTCGTCAGATGTGGATGGAGATGAGGCAGCGTCACCGCCGGAAGTTAACTCTCACATCTTTAGTGATGAGAATGCCAACTCTTGCCGAGTTATGTGAAAAATTATGTGTTAAATCAGTTTTAAGGTTCTTATAATCCCTCTTAGTTTAGTTCTTTGTTTTTAATATAACATAATTTACGTTAGATTTAGATTTATGTTATATTAGATTAGACTTAGGTTTATTTAGGTTTACCCACACACACACACACACACACACACACACACACACACACACACACACACACACACACACACACACACAAGAAGAAGAGAGTTTTAACGTCGTAGGAAACTATCCCAAAAGACGTTAAAGATTAAGTTAGATGTAGACTTACGTTAAATTATATTTAGGTTTATTTTAGTTAGATTTACGTTTATTTAGATTTACGCTTATTTACGTTAGATCGAGTCCATGCAAGAATTACTTACGGTTTAGGGTTTAGAGTTAGACGAACAGTGAAAAGATCTACTGTGAAAAGATGTTAAGATGGTGTGAAGTGCTACAGCTAGAGAAGAGGCAAAGGGGTTTTGTCCACTACATGCAGTATCATGTAGACGTGGGTGTGTAGATTTCTTGTACCCACAAATATAGGTATTGACCAATAAAGACGAGATTATAACCCGGTGGTTCTGATCTCCGTGCACCTCTAGACCGAGGTGTGCGGGGATTGGACATGACTAGAGAATGTGAGGTAAAGAGAGAGAGAGAGAGAGAGAGAGAGAGAGAGAGAGAGAGAGAGAGAGAGAGAGAGAGAGAGAGAGAGAGAGAGAGAGATAAGACGAAGAATGCCAATAGAATATTAAATTTGTTGTCCAGGTTATAAGTTTTTTATCCTCATTATGAGTAGCGACGAGGATGTGGGACCGTCCAACCGAAACATCTATCTCTCAACGAGGGTCTTATGTCCTTATAATCAATGCAAGCATGTTGTGCGACGGACAAGACGTGTTTCTTTGCAGCACGTTCGCGAATTTGGCGAGTTCGATCCATCTATTATAGATCGAGTTGTTGCTAATTATAACTCGTCGGACTTTGACGCTGGCCAACAAGCAGCAATCTTGCAACCCAATAGACGTGTTCGCAGGCGCTTTGGTCAAGCAGCAGATGTGAGGCCACAAGATGTAGCCTCTGATAGCTCGGGGGATGATCATTGCAGAGCACATTCCCAACGAGGCAATGTTTGAGCCCGAGATTGATGAAATGATCGAGATGATCATGGATTCAGAAAGGCTTATCTATGATGATATGAAAAGTGAAGCCGATACGCCATTGTATAATGGAGCACGTATGTTTAGATTGAAAGCACTCCTGGTTCTTCTCAACATGCAGGCAAAGTTTGGATGGAGTGACACTAGCGTCACAGCGCTTTTCAGGTGATCTATTACAATTAGTTTACTTTAATAAAACTCTAAATGTATAATGATCTGATAGATTTTTACACGACTGTATCATATTTTTATGTTGTGTAGATTGCTGAAAGAGCACATACTACCAGCTGACAATGTGATGCCAGATTCCCGAGATGAAGCAAGAAAGATTTTGCAAAACTTGGGGATGGATTACAATTCTATCCACGCTTGTCCTAATGACTGCATTCTTTTCAGAGGGGAATACATAGACATGGAGAAGTGTCCGAAATGTGATTCTGAAAGATATCGAGTAGATCTCCACGGGACAAAAATTCCACAAAAGGTTTTGCGACATTTCCCTCTGCTTCCTCGCATCAAGCATTTCTTCGAATGTAAGTCCATGGCCGCCCTAGCATCATGGCATGAGGAGAATAAATCTTCGGATGGTGTGCTACGAATTCTTGCAGATTGCGTAGCGTGGAAACATATAGATGGAACATGGTCGGATTTTGCCAGGGAAGCTCGAGATTTGCGCTTAGGCCTGGCTATGGATGGCGTAAATCCATTTGGTCAAAGATCAACATCTTACAGTGTATGGCCCGTTGTCATCGTCAACTACAACATTCCCCCGTGGTTGACTACGAAGAAGGGGCACCTATGGCTAAGCTTGATTGTGCCAGGGCGATATAAAGTGGGGAATATGGATGTGTATCTTCGTCCACTATTGGAAGAGCTACAACAATTGTGGATTGGCATAGAGGTGGTGGATATGAGCCGACACACAGGACGACGGAATGCTTTGATCAGAGGCATTCTAATGTGGACCATGCATGACTATACTGGGCTAACACAATGCTCAGGTGATCTATTGACACTCCTCACTCAGACACTGTAAATCTTGTTTTTCCCCATAGTTGATCTATTATCATGTGTATACATGCAGGGCTTCAAACAAGCGGATACAGAGCATGTGTCACATGTGGACCTAGACTGAATGCACGTAGGGCACCCTCACTGAAGAAGCAAATCTACGAAGGTCATCAAGCGTATCTTCCAGAGAATCATGTGTTACGCGACGGCTTTTTGGGAAGAGAGCCACCAAGGATGTCTGCACAAGCATGGTTAGAGCATAAGGAGATGTGCGATGACGGATTGCCTCCAGGGATGAAGAGACTATCTCTATGGTACGAGTTACCATACTGGCCCCGACTCATGATCAATCACTTGCTCGATCCAATGCACATATTCAAGAATGTGGGTAATCTACTATGGGACCATCTGACCGGCAAGAAAGATACTTTGGGAGCCAGAGTTGACCTTAGAAATGTGGATCGTATGGAGCAATATTGGCCGCAAACAGCGTCTGATGGATCGATAAAACTCCCTAAAGCACCATGGATTTTCACAGGAGCCCAAGAACGCAAAGTAAAAGAGACCATTCGATCTTTGCGGACCCCCACTGGCGTAATACACTCGCTCCGAACGTGTTTTACTAAAGAAGGAAAGCTTACCAGTTTGAAGTCACACGATTGGCATAAAATGTGTCAGGTACGTTCATAGTGGACTTTAATATCATTGCATAAAATGTGGACTTTAATATCATTGCTGCACATACTTTACAGTTTATTTTACCGGTTGCCATTGAGGGATGTTTGTCTCTCGACATCCGTAACACAATCTACAAACTTGCAAAGCTGGTGCAATGGATCTCACAAAAGGAGATCAACGTAGACTCCATACCATTCGCCAAACTAAATGCTGCGGAGCTTGTGTGCATGTTTGAGAAACATTTTCCTACTACAATGCTAACCATTCAGGTGCATCTTCTTGTTCACATAGTTGATGAGGTGGAAATAGCTGGCACAGTTCATTCCAGATGGATGTTCTTCTTAGAACGTTTCATGAAAACGCTTAAGGGATATGTGCGTCAAAAGGCACGTCCGGAGGGTAGCATGGCAGAAGGTTGGTTGGTATCAGAGTCCCTAGTGTACATTGGAGAGTGGCTAGACGGATTTGATAAATCCCGGGACACGCTATGGCGAACCATAGATGATGAGCGCATATCTGGGATTGTCATGTGCAATCTCGGTGTTGAGAAGAAGATGACGGAAGATCTAGAGGCTAAAATCAACCGATTTTGCATGCTTCACAATCCAGTGATGCAAAAGTGGATTTCATAATATGAGGATGCAAAGCAAGAGCGACAAAGGGCACGAATCGGGTGGAGACGGGGAAGACGACCACCGATGCACTATCCAGCGGTTCTGGAGAGCCTACCAACCTTCATGAGCTTAAGATGGTTGCACAACCAATTGAAAAGTGCACAACAATGCGGTGACGAAGTGACTGAAGAAGAGTGGGAGTACTCTCGGGGTTGCGCGACCAAGGTAAGTTTGCAATGTACGACTAGCAAGTGACTTTATTTATAAACGTTTGAACGGCCACTCATAATCTTTGGTCGTTGTAGTATAAGTCATACACAGCAGCATGGTGTAAAGGTCGACATTTTAGGGTGGAACGAATTGACAAAAAGCGTTTTACTCAAGATTGTGGAATCATGGAAAAATTTGAACAGTCTAGTCGACGACGTTCCTCTGATGCAGATCCTGTGGTGGCGGAACTCACTTACTTCGGCACGCTGCAAGAGATTTTGAGGATCGATTACAGAGGATTTTTTGTCGACTTGTTCGACGTGCAATGGTTCAAGATAATCATGGAGGGTCGCAACGCTACTGTGCGTAGAGGAGAGTATGGTTTTCTTGAGGTGGATTCTACTAAGAAATGGACTGACCTAAGAGACACTTTCGTACTACCCGAGCATTGTGAACAAGTAAGTATGTAAATAGTTAACATCCCCCTTTTACAAGTTATGTGCTTGAAAGCTCTCATAAACGTTATGTGGCTCTGGCAAGTAATATTTCATCCTACAAAGTCTACATCAAACTGGTGGTACGTCATAGAGGTAGCCCCTCGTAGTGCAAGGACGTATGAAGGCTACCATGTGCCAATCACAACGGCATCAATGGAGGAGATCAGAGAAGATGCTCAATTAGAAGCCGCTGCGGTGGTGCCAGACGAGCATCAAGATGCTACTACTCTATATGGGGTGCATGCAGAGGAGCTACAAAATGAAACAGAGGATATGTGTTTAAACGGAGAGCTTTATATAGATATAGGAAGTTATGCTAAGTTATGCGAGGATGAGAGAGAGATCTCTTAAAGCCACAAATATTGTATTTGAACAATTTTGCTATGTGTTGTAAAAGCTCTGGCTCTCTAAGTACCTTCCATGGTGTATAACACTCTTTTCTACTCGCGCTCACATCTTTTGATTGAAAATTCTGAGTTTTCGACTTGCCTCTTCTATCACTCAATTCATTGCGTCATTGTATTTATATGCGTCATTACGTCATTGTATTTAATGGTCTTTGCGTCATTGTCTACTCTATTCATTCAATATTAAGTTTAAATATTCGTGTGTTTAATGCAGGTATGGATGATAAGGAGTTTCTTTCTTCTTTGTCACCGCAGCAGAGACAGTGGTACGTGGAGCGTCATCGCTCTGGCACATCATCGCGCGTTCCTACTCCATCCGCATCTCCCTCTCTTTCGGAGCATTCGGCGTGCTCCGAAGCTTCGGCATCGACGAGACGAGCTTCACACTCGTCTAGACACCGGCGCTCTAGTGGTGGCGGTGGCGGTTGTTGTGGGGATTCCGCCACCGATGCCTCCACACCGCCTCGTGTTCGACGAGGCTCTTTACCCTCCCCTTCTTTGCCCGCCCCCACAACAGCCACAGCATCGCCATCTACGCCAGGTTTTGCACGGCTGACTGTTCCTAGAAGCTACACACCTCTACCTACTCCGCCAGGAGCCACCCCACTCGACACTCCTCGCTTCGGGGCCCAGACGCCGGTGGAGACACCTGACGTCCGTACCCCCATCGACACGCCGCTAGAGACCCCTGCCGGGACACCCAGGTTCATGCGTCACCGGCCAGAGGGCTTGTCTTACTCCATCGACTTCAGCGGCGGCATCATCATGGATGATGACGGCAAGAAGGTGATCTCGCGCATGCGTGGTCTTTGCTCTCAGGTGTTTAGACACTACATACTAAACAAATGGAGTGAAGTACCAAGTGATTTAAAAAACAGAGTCATTAGCATACTTCATGATGAGTTTTCCGTTCCAACACGGGATCAGCGCTTCAATGAAGACCTGATGAAGATTCGAATGCGCGAATACTGCAAACACAAGCGTTCCGAAGTGCAAAAAGCAATCAAGAATGGGTGGAATAGGCCAGATTGGCTGGCCAAAGAAGATTGGAAGAATGCGAAGAAAGCAGCGCGCGAGAATCCCGACAAGTGGAAGCAACAAAAGGATGCAGCCAGAGCGCGAGTAGAGGCAGGGAGCTCGCACCACTTGGGGAGCAGTGGATGGGCATCATTTGAGGCCGATTTTGTAAGTGTTTTCACATTGCTCTTTATGTTCGATAGTTTAGAATTTATGAGTTTTTTAATTCTAACATAATGAAATCTTTGTATGTTTTGACAGTGGTCGATGACAGGACGTGATCCCACACCATACGAGCGCGAGTACGCAGGCAGGAAGGGCTTAAACGCCCTGATGGACATTCTCAGTTCTCGCGGCGGCATGGTTAGTATTAGGGTTTACTCTTTTCTATTTTTTGTATTGTTTTATAAATGTCGTTATATGTTTATACTTACTGAAAGCTGTCTTATTGTCTTTTTTTGCAGAATCCGACAGATACGCCGCTTGGACGCGATGAGGCGTCCGACTAGACGACGTCAGTTTAGCCATAGCTAGATAGCATTAGTTTAGGGTTTCTCATAGCTTATGTATCATGCGACGGATTTTATACGTCTTTTTGAACCATGTATATTATTACATTTGTCACCGCAGTTCCTTTTGCCAATCAATTCTTTATGCCTATGATGTTATACAATTGTCATTATTACATTTGCCAATCAATTCATTTTGCCTATGATGTGTACAATTGTCAATTTTGCAAACAATGCGTCTTGTGGGTGACTATTTTGGGTCTATTATCTACCGGAGCGTCGCTATATGCGTCTTGTGGGTGACTATTTTGGGTCTATTATCTACCCTTGAGACGCTTATAGCGACGCATATAGCGACGCTCCGGTAGCGACGCTCGTAGCGACGGTTTTAGCGACGTCGGGGGTTATAAAAACCCAGTGTATTTCCGTCGCTAACAGCGTCACAAGAGCACACAACCTCTTGTAGTGGTGGAAGAGAGGAAAACGATGTGTGGTAATATGTGCATGTATTTTCAAGAGAGAGACAGCAAGATAACAGATTTCACTGCGGTTATGTATGTGAAAGAGAGGAAGACGATGTGTGGGAATATGTGTATGTGTGCGGGAATACTTTTAAACTATGTATCTCTGTCTTTTGACGAGAGAGTGTGTGTGCAAGAAAGAGTTACAGAGAACCATCTTCTCTATATGGAGAAAGACAGAGAGTGAGTGAGAGAGAGAGATACCTGTTTTTCCTCTATTCGTGAGGTGTGCAATGTCTTTTGAGAAGAAGCTATGCCCGATGTTGTCCTTCTGGAAAGCGTTGCGTACAATGCTGTTTCTTTATCTTGTGCGTGAATTGTCAACCCTGTGCGCTCCACCTGTGCGTTGTATACGATGCCGGGTTTGCTCCTCTATGCGCGCGTATACTCCAACTGTGTGCGATCCGTGTGCGCTTTCTGTGTGTTTGCTGCTCGTTTGCTTTCTCTGTGTGCGTTGCTCGTGCGCTCTCTGTGTGCCTAATCTTGATAGGGTTTATTAGAATGCCACGTAAGCTACAAGTCCACGTTTTATCATAGGATTAAAAAAAACAAAAGCAGTATAAAACATTAACCATGATTTCTTTAATTTTGGCTATGTGAATCGAAACAATATCCCAAAATCAGCCTCCCAAGCCCCGCCATCGAGAGCGCTATATTCCACATCCCCATCAAAAGCACTACCCCCAAACCTCACGTGGAAGTGCTGCCTCGTCGGATGCACCTCATTGTGGCATTGTCCTAAGGCACCGCATCTGGAGTGCTAAATGGGAACATTCTTCATTAGTGAAATTTTGAACATAAATTATATTTAGCATATACTTAAATATAATACAAATATTTAACATATTAACTATACTACTAATTTACTATAGCACTTTTAGATTATGTCCCATACTATATTGAAGGTGCCAAAGGTTTGGCCTTATGGTCCTAGATTTAGGCAAGTGGTCAACACATATAGGACCAAGTGCACACCGTGGCAAAAAACTTGGCCACCACTTCACTTGCCAAAGTTTAGGCCACATGGTCAATCCTAAGTTTTCAATGTTCTTATTATGTCATAAGAGACAAAAATTCTTTTTTGTCACATTTTGCCTCGCGGAAAACCTAGGCTTGTTTTCACATACTGAGGCACTTCAAGCCATAATAAATTTTCATTACTCTTCGGCAACCCTTTTGTTCAAGTCTTTGAAAAAACGTTGTTTAAGGCCACCCTAAACCATTTTCATTTAGGGGTGTTTAAAACTAGCTTTTTGGCAATTCGGGAAGAAAATGGTCAAAGTTTTATACTTAGTTTTAACCACTTGACCAATTCAAATATTGAAAAGCAAGGTCTTGTAATACTTTCCTTTGGACATCACACATTAAAACTAGGTCCCTCGCTTGTTCAAGCTATGCTCTAATACAATAAAGGGCACTAGTTTAAATTTATATAATATCCTTATGTCCATGCCATGTACTTAATGAGAGTTTTGTCTCTTCGAACACCTCTAGCGAGGAGCCTCTTAAAATGAAAAAGAAGGCGCCAACTCTTAGTGGAAGGAAGGTGCACTCTGTGATTAACTTAAATTTTGCTACGAGTACTATGGTTTATCAATTCTCTTGATCATATGTAGGCACTTTGTGACCTCTCCAATAAAATCCTACTATCTATGGCCAACGAAAATAACCCCATAGTGAGTGGAAAATTTAGTAATTTGATTTTGTGAATGTTCGGACATTCTTAAGGACGTTATATTTTGATTAATGGTTTTCTTGTGTAGATGCCTATAGCAACTAGGTCGTGTCGAATTATTAAAAAGCCTTGAAGGTTCAACGAGAACTATGATGAAGAGGTGAGATTAAGGAAATGTAAAACCCCAACATGATATTACTTGGTGATTGCAAACTAGCATTTCTTTAAGTTACTAATTTTTGGTTTGTTAAATTCTTAAGGTTTTGGAGGAGGTCTTGTGCAATGACCGCATGGAGGCAATCGCAATGGACGCATTGAACCTAGATGATGTAGATGATATGTATGGCCAACTTTGGCCAACTATAAGAGACCCGAAGAGCTTTCACAAGTCACATTTCAAACATTGCACTAGCAAATCAAAGCAAGAAGATCTCTTGAGATGTTATGTGGAGTGGATTGCTACCACTAAATCTTCTATTTAAATGCCCTTTGTATTTTTAACCAATTAAAAAACAAAGCTTTGCCAAATTCTCTTCACCCTTTTGCCCTCGTCCCTTCATTCTACATGTGCTCATATTGAAGTTTTGCTCATATTTATGTTTTGCTTAAAATAGAAATTTAACATGTATATTTCACTGTGTTAATATACATATACTCACAAGCGCAGGTATTTGAGACCATGGGATATTGCCAAAGGGATGAGGTGTAAATGTTTCTTTAAAAGTAATGTCATGGTTGCTTTATTTTGAACGCTTTTGTGGGTGAAAATGTGAACTATATTCTGGAAACTTAATTTTGACTAAAGCCTGAAACATTTTTAATGGTGTCAGCGTCGAGCATTTCCAAATGGGAAAAAGAGTTTCCCATGTAGAAGTTCTAATATCCCAATTGGTAATTCTAATATCCCAAGTGGAAAACTTTTCAAGTTAGGGGTGAAGTGTTTTTCCATGTTAGGAAAGTTAGATTACCAAGTGCCTGAAGAAAACCTATGAAGAAAAGTCTTGATTTCTTTATGGTGAAAAATACCTAGAAGTATTTCACATCCTCGAAAACTTTTTAACATGGAAATTCAGACTCCACACATTTCTCAATTGGAAAAGGGAATACCTCTTTAAATTTACAGTTGAATCTGGCCTGAAGAAAACCTATGAAGAAAAGTCTTGATTTTTTTTATGGTGAAAAATACCTAGAAGTATTTTACATCTTGGAAAACTTTTCAACATGGAAATTCAGACTCCACACATTTCTCAATTGGAAAAGGGAATACCTCTTTAAATTTACAGTTGAATCTGGTAATCTTTATACGAATAATGGTCTCTTTTTCAACTAGAAATTGGTCATGAAGTTCTTGATGTTGGGTCTCTATGGATCCTGACTTTAGACTTGAGAGGAGGATTGAGTTCCTGACACACAGGCATTGCCGCCGTTGCTGAACCATGAGAAGCGATGAAATAGGAGGTGGGCAGAGGTGGAATTGAGTAGAAGAGAGATGGCGATAGAGAACTCAAGGTGGGCGATGGTTGCCATAGTTGGTAGTAATGGTGGCAATGACGAGAGTAGAGGTGGCGACTTACTTCCAAGGGGTGATGGCCAGCGTGATATCGATGGCTGCGTCTCGTTCCTCACTAACCACTCCTCAATGCCTGACGACAAGCTGGCCTGCTACCAGCCAGCCACTGTAGTCGGTGCTCAACATGCCCGTCTCTTTTTAATGCCTCAGTGCCCAGGCCTCCAACTCCGACTTTGACCTCTTCAAGAACGCCCATTGTCTCCCTAAGGCCTGCAAGCTCGACATTAACGTCTCCCATGCCGACTGCACTTCCTTGACCACTAATTACTCCACAACTCCCTCCATAGGGACGCCAAAACGATGCATTTGTCTTCCAATTTGATTACAATAGGAGCAAATGGGTCTGGAGGCTTCATAAGCGCCTCACGCTACATATCCTTTGTTATGGCCATCGCCTTCTGCACTGCTTCCCTCCGCTTCTGAAGTTGCACCTCTCTGTCTCTCTCTCTCATGTACCCCTTGTACATGTGAGAGAGAGAGAGAGAGAGAGAGAGAGAGAGAGAGAGAGAGATTTCTCTCTCAGCTTGCTCAGCTCTGCAGCTAGACAATACCAAGCATGGCCTACAAAATGATGACCGTAGTGTTGCAGGCGTTGTTGGTGTTGTTGACAGTAAGCCATGCTACCTACAGTCGTGAAAGGGAGTGGCGCATGCACCTCCAGTCTTGTGACAACTTCATGGAGCAGCGTGTTGGGTAGCAACATGAACGCACCAGGCAACCCAGCCAGCAATGCTACCAAAATCTGCAGCGCATCTCCCCCAAGGAGCGATGTCGCGCTCTGCAACAAGTTTATGGTGGGGACTGCTACATGTATCCAGACTCCGACCGTGAGTCACCCTATGTGGCTTTTCTCCCACCCCTTGACTTCCTGCACCACCAAGAGCTTGAAGCTTTGAGCTATGTGAGATGTGCCTACAAACAGTTGAGATAATCGGCACCCCTCCAACCTGGATAAAGCTGAAGTTGGTCAAGCTTTCCACAATGGGAGCCAAGCGAGAGGGTCGCCATGTAGCATCCCCTCTCTCTCTCTCTCTCTCTCTCTCTCTCTCTCTCTGTGGACAATATTAAAAATGTGTACTCGCTAGATCTTACTCATGTGCCTCCTAATGTGAGTAAGTGGTAACAAACACAACAAGAGAACAGGAACTATCATGCTATCAGAAAGTCCTGATGAAAAGGAACTTGAAGCTGGTCGGAGGATGACTTGAAAATGGGCCATCCTAGGTGAAGATACGATAATGAACGCATCATCAAGGCAGGGAGTCTCAATCGAGTTTTGTGCAAAAGGCCATCCAAGGACAAGGATGCATTGATGAGAAGACTTAGAGGAGCATAATGGTGAAGGCGATGATCGTGGAGGCCATAATTGAGACAAGGACAACAACAACTTTGTGTTGAAGGCCATTCAATATCAAGGAAGTAGAGAGGAGGACATAGAGAGTATCATGTTTTTCTAGGAGGTGGAAACCATTTCTCTCTGATTTGTTAGTTTCTAAAAGCTCAAATTTCATCAGCTTTTCATTATGTTTTCACTTTCTTGGTTTTGCTTCAATGTTGTGTTTCCATGCACTAATGGTTTTGCTATGGATGTTGTAAAGGCCAGAATGAACTCTTAAGCATAAAAGAGATACTTTGTACGTAAGGTTTTTGTATGCCATATGCTGTTACCTAACCATCACTGATAAGCCATAAAGAAACTGTTACATGTTTCTTTAGTTTTTGATTTCTTCAATAACTTTCTTTCATTTATTTTCCCATCTTTCATATTTGCTTATGTGTTGTTTTCGAGTGCGTTGCTTTTTTCTTACTTTCTAGGTTAAAGTAGTTGTTACCTATGGGATACCTCTCCTATATTCAACTAACTTCATATATATCTATGCATGATGTTTGCACTTTTTTTTTGTGTGCATATGCAATCTTTTAGGTAGTGCATTGTGCTTCTAGAGGAGCTTTATCTCCTGTATGTTGTCACTTGGAATGCACTTATCTCAAAATACATTCACATTGAGAAGTTTAAGAAGCTTTGGGTGCCTTTCAAGATATAACTATAGGGCGATCGCCTATATGTGAATTTTGAAGGCATGTTGCATGATACAAGAGGCTACCATGGCCCCATACAGCTTCATGCTGACATTGATAGTTACTTAAAAAACATCTTGCTTGGTGGTGCTTTGGTCGACATACAAACCAAATGTTGTGTCCTTTAGAAAGCACAATATTGTGATGTTCATAGCTAGGAATTATGTCTCTTTCATTACATTGTAAGACATGCAAAAGAAGGGGTAGGACTTGGCAAGATGACTTTTCAAAGACTACAAAAAAATTATTCACAAGCCTTTCATTAAAGGTGCCACAAACAATTGCACGGCCATTCTCCTACTTTTTCATCAGTATGCAACCGACATCTTTATATAGATTTCATCGTGCGCCTTGCTCATGAGATTTCCTCTCCCTCTCTAGCACTCTCAACTTTGAGCGCTCTCTCTCTCTCTCTCTCTCTCTCTCTCTCTCTCTCAAACCAAAGGCTAGAAAATGGATGTTGTACCAAGGCTAGGGAATGATGATGTCCGCTATGCAAGAGGAGCCTCATTGAGAGTTTCGATCCATGGCACCTCTGCTCATACACCACCATACATGTGCATGTAGTTTTAAATAAATTCTCCTTTTTACCGTTGAAGGCAGAGGGAGTCTCACTTGTGTGTGTGAGTGTATATACATACATACATACATACATATATATATATATATAAAGAGAGAGAGAGAGAGAGAGAGAGAGAGAGAGAGAGAGAGAGAGAGAGAGAAGCTCAATAGAAATGGCTCGCTCCAAAAATTGAGTTTGAAGCGAAGCAAAGTTTTTCAAAAAAATTGGTCAGTTGAGAAAAAATCTAAAAAAAACTCCCTCCAACAGCTCCCTTGAAACCTCAACTCCTATATAAGGTGATTCATGGTACTCTTTAAGAACAAGTTGACAAAACGCAATGGCTACACACAATCGCTTTTCAAAGAACAAATACCCATCATGAAAAGAGTATTGTGTATGAACAAAAGATGTATGTTAGAAAAGTAAGCATAAATGTCAACAAAGTCAGAGTCATGAGCATAAGTATTAATAATTTTTGAAAAAGCTTCAACAGAAAGAACAAAAGGTTATTCATTAATGGCATGCAGCTTTAGTGCATCTGCAACCTTATTTTCATGCCTTGGTTGATATTGAATGAGTATATGAAAACTTTGAATGAATGATGGTCACTTAATGTGACGATCAAAGATAGTTGGTTGTGAAAGAAAATGACAAATGGTTTGTCAATCAATTCTAATCAAGAGTTGAGATTTCATAAAGCAGCTAGCATTTCTTTGTCATACATGCTATAATTGAGCTCATTGGGTTTCATCTTTCTACTTTCATATGAAATGGGATGATTATCTTGCATTAATACAACACTAATATCACACCGACATACATCAATCATAACAAAAATTAAGGGTCTTTTGAAATTATGAATTGGTAAAATAGGGGCATGTGTAAGCACATATTTTTGTGTCTCAAATATTTTTGATATTGTTCATTCCAAGTGAAAGCTTTGTTCTTTTTCAAAAGGTTTATGAGTGGTAAGTCCAAGTATGGAAATTTTTGAATTTTCTATAATAGCTACACAAACCAAGAAAAGAAAAAATATCATGAAGAAAATGAGGTCTAGGCCATTTCTTGATGCATTGAGTCGTCTTAGAATCCATACGCATTCTTTCGCCAGAGACAATGTGACCTAAATATTCAAGCTTAGTTTTGAAGAATGAGCTTTTCTCAGAATTCAAATAAAGTTTATGTAACAAATTAAAAATCAAATCCAAATGTGCATAATGGTCTTTTCATCCTTGCTAAAAACCAAAATTATAAAAGAAAACCACAATCTTGATGCTTTAAAAAGATGCAATTCATTGTACATGAATATATAGAAGGTGCATTTGTTAAACCAAAAGGAGTTACAAGGAATTCATGATGACCAAATTGTGTCCAAAATATAGTTTTATGAACATCACTTTCCATCACACTCACTTGATGATATCCAGATTTAAGATCTATCTTACTAAAAATGGATGCACCGCTTAATTTATCAAGTAAGTCATCAACACGAGGAATAGGAAAATGACTCTTTATCATGATTTTATTAAGTGCTCTATAGTCAATGCACAAACAATAAGTATCATTTTTCTTTTTGACTAAGAGAAATGATGCACCAAAAGGTGAACTATTTGGCTTAATTAAACCACGATTTAATAATTCATCAAATTGATGTTGAATTTCTCTTTGTTCAATTTGATTTTGACAGTATGGTGCTTGGCAAGGTGGTGCACTCCGTGGAATCAACTCTATTGTGTGATCTTTCACTCTAGAAGGAGGTAATCTTGAAGGTAAATCTTTAGCAAAATTTTCTTTATATTGCATAAAAAAAAATTCTTGAAAAGGAGACAATTGATCTTCATTTGTTTCAATTTCATTGATTAGAACCAAAAATTGTTTGTTATCTTTTTGAACTATTTTATGATGTCTCCAAGGCATACTCAAAATAAAATGTATGTTTTGAAATGATGTTACTAAGAAATCTCATGATTCAATGAAGTAACATAATTGATTTGCATATCTTTTACCATATACAGACAATTTATTTGGTTCCTCGGAAAGCATGAGTACTCGGGTTCACAAAAAAAAATTACAATCAAACCCAAAAAACCCAAAATCATAGAGAACAATGATATTTGCAACCTCAAGCTAAACTTGTAGCCATTGAGCACGTGCACTTGTGTTGAGAAATGCAATGGTCATTTCTTTCAACCACTATTTCTGTAGACTCTTCTCTGACATGGAGTGGTCCTCCATGACGCTGGTGCAGCTAAAGTTGGTCGAAGCTATCAAGTGGTCTATGCCAGGAAAAGGGTGCAGTCTAGTGCAGTGCAGAAGGCTAGGGCAGGTGCCAAGGCCCTTGGCAGCCAAAGGGTAGCGGGAATGCATGCTTGAAGCAGTTTTTTAGGCCAAAAGTGCTATGCAATGGTCCAGATGGGATGGCAGGTCAAGGTGTCCAAAATGCCATGTCAGCATCCTGCAATGTAGTGCTCAGTGTGCTCTAGAGGCTGGTCCAGACGGCTCGTCAAATGGAGCCCCGGTGCTCTAGATATTGCAGTTTAAAGAAAGAGTGTGACAGATCCCCGACGGACAGGATAGCTGGGGACAGGTGGCCTAGGCAGGTGTGAGTGTATATGTGTGTAGTGCTTGAGTTGTGGAGCATGCCTGTCTTTTCGGATTGCGAATCGGAGCTTTGGATAGCAAGATATGGTCAGTTGAGATTTTGAGGGGGCCGGGTTTGAGCCCACTTGACTGCATTGGAAAATGTGCCATCTGGCATTTTTTGAGCCTCGCCAAGGTTCTCGGCAATAGTATGCACTATGGGGAGTCAGCACGAATCGACTGCACATCAATCGGATATTTGGTCGGTCAGATACTGCGAGATGAAGTTGGGCGCATTTGGGAAGTGAATAATTGCAGATGATTTTTTAAGTTTTTCATGGCCTCGGATGTCGAACTCCGGGGAGTCGGAATACAGTGGGATTTTCATGGCCAGGGACCGATAAAGTGGGGACTTGACACCGCTTTGCGTCTTGATGATTGGGTCACCAGGTGATGTATGGCATGCAGGGAAAGTAAAGGGGAAAAAATGGGCTAGAGAAGGTTTTGTGGAGGGAAAAAAAAAAAAGCTTAGAGTTTCAAGTCCTTGGAGGCAGTTCAAGCGGGTGCTGCCACGTGGCTCAGAAAGTCCCACATGCTGCGTAAGGCACCCAAAATTGGGAATACATATACTGGGGCATGGCCCTAGTGAAGGCATGCAAGAGGGAGAGAGAGGGAGCTCCCTTCGTGAGCTATGGCGGACACCCAGCGAGCGCCGCGAGGTGGCATTGCCGAGTGGCGCGCGGCCATGAGGGGCGCTACGTGGGCGGATTTTGGCAGTGGTCGGCGGCGCAGTAGCGTGCGCGCCCGTGCAGCAGCGGAGTAGTGATGATGATGTGGAGCCCGACAGGGGCATTTCCCACGGGACCATGGGGCCTCGAAGTTTTAAAGGGAAAGGGAGGGGGCAATAGCGACATCGTTATTGCCTCCCCCCCTCAGGTAAGAGGTGAATCCCGCAGCATAGAGAGAAAGAGAGAAAGGGTGGACATTGCAAAGGGTGTCCGGGCCAAGCAAAGGCAAAGGTAAGAGGGGCCGGACAAGGGGAAGACCAAAGGAGCAGGGACAACTCTAAGCCAAGGTGGACAGAATGAACTAAAGAGCAAAAGGAGCAAGGAGTCGGATGGATAGAGGGAGAGAGTCAAAGTCAAAAAATTGAGCAGTATAAGGCTAAACCAAAAGAGGGTAAAAGATGAAAAAATAAAAAATAAAAAATGAAGAGCCTAGGGGGCAAAAGCGACATCGCTAATGCTCCCCTCCCAAGTGCAAAGAGTGAAGAAGAGAGAGATAGAGCAAAGCGGTGCCCTCTATCCCAAAAGATACCAATTCAAAATGCCAGGTGGACCAATTAAAGTGCAAATCCCAAATTAAAGACCCCTCCTATAAAAGTAAAAAATGGATCAAATCAAGGGCTTTTTTCTTGGCCTTTTGAGGTGCCGTTTGAAGTCTGCAAAGTGGAGTTCTCTAGCAAGCTAGCCTCTTTGTAACTATTGCTTGAAAATGGCCATGGTGATGGCATTGCAAGACGGTGTATGTGTTTTCTAAAGTGCAATCAAGCCATAGTTGCCTCCCGTGCTGTTGTTTCCCCTTCCCCCCTTCTCCTTCTCCTGCTTTCATGTCCCTCCTCGGTGCCGGCTGTGTGGAAGTGTGTGCCCCCACGGACCGATGGTGCTTTGAGTGAGAGAGTGAGATTGAGTGGTTGTGTGCGTGTGTAAGGGTGGAGATAGGTAGTGGTAGTAGGTGTATCTTGGGTGATGGTTTGTAGAGTGTGTGAGCAATAGAAATTGAGCAGGCGGTGGTCTGCTAGTGTTAAGTGTTTCTTTGAAGGTGTTTTCTGAGAGTATAGGGGTGCTGTGAATACCCTGAGCTATAGAGAGGCCCTTTTGTTTGTGTTGGGCATGTTCCCCCATTCCCCCTCTCCAACGCTAGCCATTTTTTATATCTCTTTTTTTGGCACTCATTATTTTTCTTCAAGCCTTTGATCTCTGCTTGAGACTTGTCATGCAAGTTGTTCAAGTCATCATTGAAAGCGTTTGCGACATCTAGTCGTGTTAAAGTGTGCCTGAGCGTTGTTTGTAGATCTTGAATGCTATCTTGCTTACTATACATCTCAACTTTCATCTTGTCGATGATGTGGTGGGCAAAAATGGCATAATCTTCAATGTCTCTCATTGGTGCCATTAGAGAGGTGTCAACTTCTTCGCGAATTTTTGAATCGTCACCTCTTTGGTCTTCCTTGTCTTCTCCTTTTTTCTTGTCATCTTTGTCCTTTCCTTTGTTCTCATCTGAGCTGTACTTTTTTTTATCATCTATGGTCTGCTCTCTTTGTTGGTGGTTTCTTTAACTTCTTCCTTTGATTGGTGTGGAGGTATAGTTTCAAGTGATTGGAAAGTATCATCTATGCTCTGCCTCTCTTTGTTGGCTTTCTTTAACTTCTTCCTCTGCTTGGTGTGGAGGTATACTTTCCACCAAGGTGTCTTTGAAAGGTTCTCCGAGAATGGAAGAGAGAACCTTGTGCTAAGTTACATGCTTAGTAGTGGTAGCAATTGTCCCCGACTCCTGTGGTTGTTCCCCTGGAATGGTATTTTTTGGCTATGGGTCAGATTGTGAGTCTTTAAGTTTCTTATCTACTTCATGATCCCTTTCTCTTTCCTCTAGACCATAAAGGAACTTCAATCCTGCTAATGGGTTAGTTTCTTGTCAAAACATTGGATTTTTTGTTGTCAGCCTCCTAGGATCAGGTTGTCATAACTCGTCAAGGTGTCCTATGATCCCTCTTCCCTTTCAAATGCTTCCTTTTATCTTTCTAGTTGGGCAGCTCATTGTGATGGCTCCTCAATTTGGACAAGTGGTGGCACCCTTGCATGCTTGTTGGTTTGTTCATTCACCTTTTGTTTGCCTCTTGCATCTCTTTTCTTTTCTTCATCTATCTTTGACAATCCGTGTGCACCTTCAGTGATTGTTGTTGGAGCTTTTTCCATGAGGATCTCTTCCCACCCTTCATCTTTAGAGTCTTCTTTATCTTCTTCTTTGGTCTCAAAAATTATAGCAACTTTCTTTTTGTGTGAGTAATTTGGGGACTTTCCCACTTTAGCTTCTTCACCCTCGATTTCCTCATTCTTCACCCCAACTATAAGCCACGTATTTTGATCGAGTGCAAGCGGTAGATTATCTGCCATTTTGATAGCGTGATAAGAAATTATTGTCACAACTTTTGGAGATCCAATGTACGAAACTCCATTGATTTTATTGGTGCTCTTAAGGGTTTTTAACACATAAAGTGCATGATCAATGGGCGTGGGCTGCTTTGATTTCAGAGCTGTGGTGAATTTCAAGCCTATGGCATGGTTTGATGTTGTGTCTCTAGCCAGTCTTTTAGCTACAAAATGGAAGTGTTGATGATATAAACTTGTAGGATCCTTTGCGGGTCTATGAATGATATATGCAAAATTTTGCAGATGTTGTGTTCTTTATGAACACTCCAATGCACTTCTTTTCTTTTGATCTCATGGAGATTTATTCCGTTGGAAACTTCAACGCCCAACAACGACTTCTTTTGTGATGTTCACTTCATTGGATTGGCATGAAGAGGAGTTCTACCAAACATCGAGCGAACTTATCCGAGGAAGCTCAAAACCGACCAAAGTTATTAAGTGAGTTTCTCACGTATATATATACTCTCGGGGGTTGCACTATGTAAATCATGTTAATGCATAACGTGAGTTCGAAAGGAGGGGTTTTAGAATGAAAATTTTTTAGGCAATTTAAATGAGATACATTAAAATAAGGGGTGTTTATATTCAATTTTGGAAAAAAATCCTAAAATAAGGGGTCATTTTATTCATTCAGCCATGTTAAAAGAGGGGTTTTTTTAATACCCCGTGAACACACGTTATATAGGGGGTAACTGAACGGCGAACCCCCCCGAGTATATACTCTTTTCTAAAAAGAGATATCATATATATATATATATATATATATATATATATATATATATATATATATAGAGAGAGAGAGAGAGAGAGAGAGAGAGAGAGAGAGAGAGAGAGAGAGAGAGAGAGAGAGAGAGTCAGGCCAATGGTAGGACCGAGCAGGAGGCCAAGGGCCAGGGATTGAATGGCTCAATACGGCTAGGAGAATGAGAATGTCTCACGGTTGGCACCTAGGTGTGAGTGCATTTTCACATTCTATATGGCCCAACTTATGTTGCAAGGCTTTCACATAGGTATCGTGGAAAGTCTCGTCATGAAATTGCGGTTCGAATTTGTTTGTGTTAACTGTCTGCACACTAGGTGTTATGGGCCCTAGTGTTTAACACATATTTTTTTGGAGAGGCATGCAAATTCATGGACTTTATTATTTTTGCAAGTGTTTGCACTTCAAGTGCAACCTCTCTAGCGGATTTAGTATGAGTTGACACCTGGCCATATACAATATTGGTCTAGTATGGGTGTTTGTGATTGGATGATCTAAACTCTATGAGTTTACTTCGCTAAAATTCACATCAAGTATGTGACTGGAACCTCACTTAGTTAGTCGTAGGTTATCGTCAGTCATGAAAGACTGTCTTTAATTGATTGGGAAAAGCACCCCACTATTATTCTCTGCTATTCATCCCGCGTTGGATGGAAAGATTACAAGCATTCTATTTAGGATTAAAGGATATGCTAAGCACATACGTTAGTAAACCACGCTAAAGGATATGCTAAGTGCATATGTTAGCAAGAAGCGACACAACTGGATCGGTTACCTTTCTGGTTTGGAGTTTGCTTCATATGATGAAAGGCATGTTGCGACTAGTTTAAGTCTTTGCCTGTTATTCTCAAGTTCTCAACCTTCATCATCAGTTTTGATGAGGTTGGCTACTAGCAAGAAACAATAGCAAGTCAAGGACTTGGTTGCCGCTAATGAGTATGTCAGCATATTACTTTCATGGAAAGTTGAGCAGAGGTTTTATTGCACGTTCTAATACCTCTAGAAAGTCTGAAACCTGGGTTTGTATTTAGACACCTCTTAATTGTGATAACTCATTTAGCATTCTCAAATGAGTTCTACATGGAGTCTTCATGCTATGTTGGTTATGAGTCGGTTGACCAAGACGGTTGCACAGGGACAACAAATGTGGAAAATCAAGATGTTAATCTTGATTTCATTGAACCTCCTACTGAACCGCGTCCCGCTCTAACGAACCGTTGGATCCATGAGGAATGCCACGGTGGAAAACATTAGTGTTCTTATGAAGATACCATCACTTGTGTTTGTGAGGATGAAAACGCTTCTCCAAGGGGGGAGTAATGTCAGGCCAATGGTAGGACCGGGTAGTAGGCCAAGGGCTAGGGATTGAATGGCTCAGTATAGCTAGGAGCCGAGGGCTAGGCATGAGTTAAGGGGACCTACTTGCAAGGGCCAAGGGCTATAAGTAGGAAGGTTGGGAGGAGAACCACTTGCCAATCCATCCTTTGGCCGCCTTTCAGAGAGAGAGAGAGAGAGAGAGAGAGAGAGAGAGAGAGAGAGAGAGAGAGAGAGAGAGAGAGAGAGAGAGAGAGAGAGAGAGAGAGAGAGAGAGAGCTTTCTCTAAACCCAAACAATAAATGTCAGTACCATTGCTCCCCAATCATGATTATACAAATCTAGTCATCCTTATACATGTCACTATTGCTAGAAAAAATATGTTCTCTTGGAAACTTAAATATATATCAAATTAACAACTAAGTTCACAAAGATGGAAGATGCGACTCCTTTCCATTTTGGGTCATTTGACATTCGTCCAAAAATGATTCGCGAGAAAAATCAAGTAGCAGTACCACAAAGGAAAACTTACTTTAGTAGTGCTACATTCTAGAGAGGCACCTACCTAAGATTAATTAAGCTAATTCTCTAGAATCTTAACATCCCCATCGTCAATCTCTGTTTGAAAATCCTTGAGATCCTTGCCATCCACAGAGCAACCCATAGAAACGCAGCACAAAGAATTTCCTTTACTGTGCCAGCAAGCTCCTTTGCCATTGAACAAGGACGCATAACAAGGGAAATCTCAATCACATCATCGATAGAAATGTTGCGATTGTGCTTGATGTTCTTAAATGTATAAGGATAAGGAAGAGGAATCTGCAGGTCGGAAACGAGCTAAGAGCTCATGGGGCACACTAGCATGGAGCAAAACCCTGTCACACCAATGCTAGGTATGAGGGGCAAGCAGCAGAAGAAGAAAAAGTCAATTGAGTGTTGCAGCGGCTTGCATGGTTAGATTAATAGGAGGAATTCTGACAATGCAATTATGAGAGTAGCCAGCAATCATGAGAAGCACCTGTAGTATAATAATAATGCAAATGATGGCATATCTGTTGTTTCTATCAGTTGGCTTCATCATTGTGGTATTAATTATGCATTAAATAGACAAGAATCTGACTGCCACAGCTCGCCCTCTTCGAGATTAGGAAGGGAGACATTGTTGCATGTAACTCAGAGCGGATTAACAAGGCCCTTAGCACACTAATCATGAGCAACTCCAGCTATCTTCAGAGACCGCGTTCACACCAGAGCACAGTCGCCCACCACAACAATACTTGTTCTTGAGAAAGGATTATAGGGCGTTTAGCTACTATTTCAGTCCCGCGAGGAACAACAGCTGCAACAATGCACTCATCTTCTTCCTATTGTGCTCGGGCTCCTTGAGGGCTTTGATCACAAGGGCAGCGGTGCTAATTGCTCCCCTAATTCTAGTCCTACTCTAGTTTGGTGTCACCATTGAGGGAGTGGAGCCACCTATAAACTCTAGTAGATGGTAGACATGAAGCTGAGTTCAGAGTGCTGCATGTTTTGCACCCACGATCAAGATGCAATGCAGATAAAGAAAGGGTAGCAAGAATATGAGGAGGTGGTTTTTGTTCGTTTAACAGGAGGGGAGGTTGAAGATGCCTCTTCATTGGCACCCAAGATCTGGCCTCTGGGTCTGTCGCCCAAGAAGGTAGGAGAGGACATCGCCAAGGAGACTGCCAAAGACTGGAAGGGCCTAAGGCGTTATCGTCAAGCTCACTGTCCAGAATCGTCATGACAATGTCACTGTCGTCCCTTCCACTGTCTACGAGGGATCCAATTTGGGCGGCATCTCTGTCGATTTCCTCTCCTTTCTTTTTGCTGCTTCTGCTTCTGCTTCTGTTCCTGCAACCCTACGTTGCCCTCACTCACTCAACGATCTCTCTCTCTCTCTCTCTCTCTCTCTCTCTCTCTCTCTCTCTCTCTCTCTCTCTCTCTCTCTCTCTCTCTCTCTCTCTCTCTCTCTCTCTCTCTCTCTCTCTCTCTCTCTCTCTCTTTCTTTCTTTTTGAGAGAAATGGCATATTGAGACGACCGAATCAGTCATTAAAAACAATCTAACCCCTTATGCCTTCACAAGAGTGAAACAAGGAGTAAAATTTTTAGATCAAGCCCAAGGCAAAAGAAAAATGCCTCATCTGTGTCTCAACTAAAACCTCTCCAGCTTGGAAAAACTCTAGGTTACAAGTCAAAATACACTAAGTTGCCGGGACAGCAATCCGTCCTGCTACTTGATCTAGATCCCTTTGTCAACTATGTCAATTTTCTCAAGTTTCTTTAGAAAATCACAAGCAACGGAGCCACTGCTTTTTACAAAATGTGAAGGGCAACTGTCGTTACTTTTCTGTTTATTTTCCGGAAAGCACCCACACCAACTCCTCCACGCAGATAGATCTTCCTAGCCATTGAAGCTGCTCTGTTACAATACCAATCTGGGTCATAGGGGGCAAGATCCTCAATGTTAGCCCATGCATGAAGGCACCTCAATCTTGCCAGAGCGCTTCACGTGGGCCGCATATGCACGCACAAACTGGACACCTCCTTCATCGTTTTTACGGTTGCCATGGCTGCTGATCGCACGATCGCCCTAGAAGAAGAACTCTCTCTCTAGAGAGAGAGAGAGAGAGAGAGAGAGAGAGAGAGAGAGAGAGAGAGAGGAGAGAGAGAGAGAGAGAGAGAGAGAGAGAGAGAGAGAGAGAGAGAGAGAGAGAGAGAGAGAGAGAGAGAGAGAGAGAGAGAGAGAGAGAGAGAGAAGAGAGAGAGAGAGAGAGAGAGAGAGAGAGAGAGAGAGAGAGAGAGAGAGAGAGAGAGAGAGAGAGAGAGAGAGAGAGAGAGAGAGAGAGAGAGAGAGAGAGAGAGAGAGAGAGAGAGAGAGAGAGAGAGAGAGAGAGAGAGAGAGAGAGAGAGAGAGAGAGAGAGAGAGAGAGAGAGAGAAGAGCAAGCTGTGGGGATGATGGGGAGCAAGCAGTGGGTCTCGACTCTCTCTCCTGTTGTTGCTAGCCATAGTAGCAGTTGCCGGTGCAACCGGCAGGCCAGCTGTTGCAAGCGCGGATGGCTAGTGGGACGTCGTGATGAGTGGGCAATAGCTATGGTGCCCTTTTGTGGGACCGTGTGCCTTGTTCACAGGCGGGGCAGTCCTACTACAACTACCGCAATTCCGGACCGGCAAACCCATACACCAGAGGCTGTAGCCGCATCACCCATTGCTACCGTCATGTTAGCTAAACAGGACTAGGACATCATCCCACTGTAAGAGACTTCAAGCTTACCCATAGGCACAAAAGCCCCCACATTTGAGCAATCTAACCAGAAAAGAAGGAACAGAGAATCAAAATCGCTGTAGGAGCACCAATTTCTGTCTCTCCTCATGAAGAGTTAATCAAGACACTCATATTGTACGATGCCAGCAAAGGTGGTAGACCAGACTTGCAGGCTGGTAGCATCATTCAGATTAATGGCCTTACGATAAATCGCAGCAAGAAATTTGTTGGCTCTGTTCCATGTGTAGAAGTTGGTGATCAGTTTTACTTTCGAATGGAAATATGTTGTGTTAGTATGCATGGGCCTATTCAAGGGGGTATTGAGTATCTAATAATAAAAGAAAGCGTGTACAAAGTTCCCGTTGTGGCAAGCATTATCTCTTCATGAGGATATGATGCCATGGATATCGGGGAGGAGCTTGTTTATACGACTGCTCCATGTAAGAAAATGGACTTCTTCTTGAGCGATCAGCAGCCGATGGTAAGCAGAAGCAGTTGTGGCATAAGCAGTCATGACGGTAAGTGGCACAACCGTGGACGTAACAAGCACGGAAGAGGCCATACCAACCCCATTAGGTGCTCCAATTGTGGGCGATGTGTGCCCACTGTCAAGCAGTCTCTTGTAAGGAACATTGTTGAAAAATCTGCTGTGAGAGATGTGCAGGATGCTTGCGTTTCTGATGTGTACGCAACTTCCCAAGCACCATTCACTCTCACGTTGTCCGTATGAGATCCCAGAGTTCTAGAGCCACCATAGAGGTTTAGATGCAAGCAAGATATGCAGAACCAGAATCAACATACCAATGTTCCTGTTGTTAGGAAGTGAAGAGGTGTCTAATTAGTGCATAAGCCAGGAGAGGAAGAAGGCTCATAAATTTTGACTTCTATCATAGAACTCTTAGAAGATGCATGCTATGAGCATTGCAATTGTGGTTGAAGCCATTAATTGGATGGACGTTGAGTGACTTTTGATTCTTTTGGACGGGCTTATATCTTATGTTTTGGAAATGTCTTTCTAATTTACTTTCCAAAAAAATAGATAGATAGAGAGAGAGAGCGAGAGAGAGAGAGAGAGAGAGAGAGAGAGAGAGAGAGAGAGGAAGAGAGAGAGAGAGAGAGAGAGAGAGAGAGAGAGAGAGAGAGAGAGAGAGAGAGAGAGAGAGAGAGAGAGTTGCTTCTGAGACTCTAAGAGTGCGAGACAGAGAGAAGACTTGCGAGTGAACAAGACACGACACTGAAAATTCACTAAACTCAGCTGAGAGTGAGTGACCAGTACTCGAAAAAAACTTTTTTCCAAAAACTTGTCAAACCTACATGTTAGAAACAATTGAGGTAAAATCACTATATCTGAAGGTTTTAATACCAATTTACACTAATTGTTTTTCAAATTTTTGAGGTTTTCTCACCTTCAACTATAAAATTTAGAGGTTAATCTTAAAATTTGTAGGTGGGGTTACACTAAACCTAGATTTTTGCTACAGTAAACCTAGATTTTTTTCGAGCACTGTGACTGACTTATACTAGAGGTGGCGGTGAGTGTGCACGGGGGGAGAGAGAGAGAGAGAGAGAGAGAGAGAGAGAGAGAGAGAGAGAGAGAGAGAGAGAGAGAGAGAGAGAGAGAGAGAGAGAGAGAGAGAGAGAGAGAGAGAGAGAGAGAGAGAGAGAGAGAGAGTAATTGGCTAGATTGGCCGAGAGCATGCACCCCCCTTCCATGCAGAGCTCGCTGCCCAGTGGTGGAGTCAAGCCCACTTTTGTGGAACTCTAGAAGAAGGTGGAGGTAGGGATTGTTGAACAAGGGCATCATCGCATCAAAGTCATTTTTGACACGCGACCAGAAAGGCTGGTTTTTGAGAAAAAAAATCCTCGGTAGTGATCCCCTAATTGTGGAAGACGAACCTTATGCTCTCTCTCTCTCTCTCTCTCTCTCTCTCTCTCTCACACACACACACACACACACACACACACACACACACACACACACCCACACTCTTCATCTTTGTTCTCGTCGAAAGATGGGGCCGAGGTGATTGTGAAGGCACTGCATAAGAGGTGATTGCCAAGCTATTGCATGCAAGTGGTAAGATCGTTAATGTCGACATTACCTTATGATCTTCATCACCTCTCCCGCCCTTGGCCACAAAGTCCTCGTGTGGGGGCTCCTCTTTTGCAACTCACCATGAAAACTCTAAAC
Source organism: Adiantum capillus-veneris (assembly GCF_014529385.1). NCBI lineage: Eukaryota > Viridiplantae > Streptophyta > Polypodiopsida > Polypodiales > Pteridaceae > Adiantum > Adiantum capillus-veneris. The sequence goes on along the minus strand of NC_140940.1, from coordinate 161,260,204 downwards.
GAGTCCGTAGTCCATGAAAACTATTCTTTTCAAGTATGTGATGTGAAGGATATTTTCCTTTTCCTCTTCGTATCTCAAGTGTCATGATTATACACTGAAAGATCTTTTTTGCGAGCTAGACAAACTGAAGTCACTCACCCAAAAAAAATTCTCCCCAATTTCAATAAGGTACCATCTAGCACCAAAGATTGCAAATACACATTGTCCATATTGGCTCCAACCTACCAATACAATCTACCAAATCTACTTCTTCTATAACTTCCTACAAACACTTTCCATAATATTATGTATTGAGAAACCCTCCTCCCCCCTCCACAACGTTGCACGCGTGCACACACACACACACACACACACACACACACACACACACACACACACACACACACACACACACACACACACACACACACATACACACACACACTTTTACTTGTCCAAGCATCTACCATGGCTTGAATATTGATGAACACAAGCCGTGACTGAGAGGAGGGAGTATAACCTTGGATAATCAAGGAGTTAATATAAGGGTGGATGATTAAAGTCTCCATAAGGAATTCTCTAGACGTTTAGAGACAATGATAGATAGATTGTAATATGTAATTTGATGCTAAATGTTTCTATTATGATTTAAGTTCTATGTATCTTGTGGGGTTTTGCTCCTTTTTATGATTGCTCGGAAAGGTTTGCTTGGAGTTTGAAATTCCTCATCCTGCAGTCAACCATGGCTAGGAACATAACCATTTATGGACGACAATGTGGCCACAAGATTGTTCTTATGTTTGACGATAGCATCTATGCACTTTCTATCTCTTTTGTGATACAACATTATGAAATAACTAATGCATTCAATTTGCATCCATTAACTCTAATGGGAGAGCTGGTGAAGATAAAGGCTACTGAACTTGCTAGTGCTGAACAAACCTTCCTTATCAGTCTTCTAGAAGGTTTGCATTAATATTGAAAGCACACAAGGCGTTGGAATGAAGGACACACTAGTAATAGTCCGATGGTCCCTCTAGAGTGGTTGGTATACTACATGCAATGCCTTCACAAAGCAGCATACACATGGCACTCAAGCAAGCAAAGGACATCATTCAAGTTCAAGAGCTACCTATGCATTAAGATGGATATGTGGCATTTCAATTACCAACTTTTGATCTATTTGTGCACGAACTTATGACAATCACAACATGTGAGTTTATCATGGAGAATAAGTTTGCACAAATAGAGTTTTAGAATATGCTCAGCAAGATGGTTCAGGAGCAAGGATATGACTGTGTATCAATGTGTATGTGAACACATTAAAGGAACACTATGGCTCTTTTGTTTGAGACTATTTTAATGTGTGTGAACACATTACAGGAAGAGTATAGCTCTTTGTTTGAGACTATTTGAGATGTGTATATGAACACATTACAGGAAGAGTATAGCTCTTTTGTTTGAGACTATTTTAATGTGTGTGAACACATTACAGGAAGAGTATAGCTCTTTTGTTTGAGACTATTTGAGATGCAACATGGTTACTTTGCTACACTATACTCTATCGAGTAACTATTGAGATCTTGATCTAATCTTTTTCATTGCTTATTCTCGCTCGGTTTCTTGTCCGCTCGGAAGTACTCGCTTGAGGATTGGGATTCCTCCCTGAAGAGTCGGTGATCCGTGCTATTCCATCCTCTTGAATGGTGCTCAAGAGCTCATAAGATCTTTGTGAATCTACTCCACATGGTTTTATCTCAAAAATGGGAGTAAGCCTTGGATTCCATTGTGTTTGGTGCCTTAGCAACATCATAGATTTATTTGGGCATGAGCTATAGCTCCACTACTTGATTGTCTGCACTCATCAATTTCCATGGAAAATGGCCACATGGTGTTATTCCAATCAAGCTTCTCCTACGTAAGTCTTCTTAGCCACGCTTATGGATTCCTCTTCTAGATGATACGACATAAGTTCCTGTAGTTTTTGCGTCACGATTTTCTTGTTTGAGTAGAATTTGCTGATGATTGCATTGAGCCTAAAGGTAGCACACAAAACTTGCAAGTCAGGTACATTTTTTAGTTTCACCATCTATACATCTCCACTGCTTGAACTTGAAGTGTCAAACTCAACTCTGCTACTTAAAGATAATCATTAGAATCCATGCAAACATGATGCAATTCAAAACATCAATTTTAGACAAAAATTCAAAGCAAGATAATAATCGTGCTTATTATCTAGGGCTTGATTCTGGCATGAAAATTGAAATTTGGATTTGCACATGGGTTAAGGGTATCATAAATAGGTAAGATTTGGTTTTTGAAAAACATTGGATGCACATATGCCTAGTTTGGGTCACTTTTTGAACAGAAAGCCTCTAAAAGTGTCCAAATGTGAAATAGAGTGCTTTGATAGTCCAAATTCTTCCAAATTTGATGTATGGGGTTGTGATGAAATGTTGGAGCAGTGAGTGACAAGAAAGTGTGAAAATTGGACTCATCCTGGCACTGAGGATGATAAGTGCAATTATTATTTCTTCGCATTTTTCAACTTTTTTGCAAGTTTGACAATGTACAATGACCATGATGTAATAAATCTTAGAATGTGGTTTTGGTAAAATTTGTAAATTTCCAAGTATCCCTTCGGTCAATCCCTTCGGTCAAATCTTGGAAATTTGATGTCTTGGTGCTTTTTTTTGGTAAGGGAACAAGTGAAAATGGAATTTTGAAATTTTACTTAAAATATGGGACCAGTACAACCTGTACAAGCATGACGTGAAGGAGTTTTGGCAAATTGATGATTTTTTTGGTAAAAACATAATAAGTACAATTATTATCTCGGCTTGAAATTTTTTGCCAAAATTGAAATTTACAGTTACACACATGCTAACTAGGTCTAGTACATAAACTTTAGCCCTTTTGAACTTGAATTTGATGACTTGGGGGTATATTTGCTCACTTTTCTCTCTTAGCTCTACAATTTTCTCCCGGACTCTTGATAGTGGTGAATCTTCTCACTTTGAAGTGCCATGGCCTTGTCCCATGGGTCATATAGATATGCCCTATTGAATTTAGATCATTTGGGAATCAATTTGTGGCCGTGGGTCAAAAATGAAACTTTCTACACCTACGAGCCATTTTCTTATGCCATGGGCATCACTTGATGTTTTCTCAAGCTCCCAGCTAAGTACATTGTATATATACTCCATGTAGAATCCCCTTGTGAAGTCAAAATCTGGTCCCCTCTTTGTAAAAATTGAGATGATCATGTATAGACCCCCCCCTGGACCTTGGTCAACAAATCCCCTTGTGAAGTCAGAATCTAGTTCCCACACTTTGCAAAAATTGACATTATCATAAATAGACCTCCCTAGACCCTGGTCAAATGGTCATATGAGCTTATGGGAGTGTTTTATAGGTCAATGCTATGGTCCTTTTCAAGTTTGGTTCACTTTGGTGCATCGGACCGATCTTTATGGTAATTTTTGCATCTCTCTACCGTGAAGATATCATATTGACCTAGGTTTTTTTTGGACTACCCATTTGACAATCCCATGATAAAACAAATTCATTAGTAGGTTAGGAACTTACCCCTTATGTTTCTTATGCGACGGTGCACTGTGCAATCCATTGGAAGCTCGTAATCATTAGTAGAACAGAGGTGTTCGAGAGGTATCCCCAAAGGTGACAAGTGAAAATTATACTATTTTTGGCCTACCTAGTATATACATACCTAGATTTCATTGATCAAATTCTCTCATACTTCCCGATTAGTCCTAGTAGATCGCAAATCACACTTTCCTTTCAAAAAATTCTTCATTTAAACTCCGTTTTCTCAAACTTTGCACCATTGTCCAAATTTACAAGATATAATGCGCTTATCCATTATATCTTTTCGATCATTACCATACCTTCCGTTCTTGATCTTAGCCTGTTTGCTATTTATTTATTAATTTTGACTTTTCATTAAAAGTTAGAAGAAATCCAAGTGAATAATTAACAAAGCACGCTTGAATACTATAATTGGCCAGATTTTTTGTATTGCTCCATAATTGTTGCTTTCTTGGCTAAAAAATACACAAAGCAAGCAAAAAACTGCAAAGTTTTTTATTTTTTTGATGGTATTTACACTCTATACACACGCCTAGGGGTTATTATATTGTAGCTCCCCAATTTTTGTATTTACAACAAGGACATATTAAATGGATTTTGCAAATAAATCACACATTAATACAGAAACACTTGACTGATTCTTCAAACAAAGTAAGTTTTAATAGCAGTTTTCACACAGTTGGGTCTGCATTTAGAATGCCTCCCCCCCTAGTTGGAGTCCTCCAAGACAATTGTGTGTGGCCTAAGAAGTATTGTGCATGGGTTGAAAAATCATGTCTATGTGTAGCCCGCATTCGCTCTACCATGCTTAGGATGTCAATGCAGTTTAAAACATTATTTTGTGCAAGAGGAGGGTCTTGAGTGGTTTGCTCAAGGGCTTCTAATGTTGAGGTTGCCTGCATGTTGTGTACCTTGAATAGAATATTTGATTCTTTCTTTCCATTCTGCATTTATGGAATAACAACAAGAGATTTTTTCTTTTTCACATACCTAGCCATGTACATTGGAGGGCAATGGTCAATAGTACTTAGAAAGGCATGTAGTACCTCCATTGCAAACAAATGTGATGTTTTAGTGATTTACATTGTGAGATATATTCTAATTCACCTTCTCATTGATAGACAACAAGCACACAATGTAGCTATTTAGACCTAGCCTCTTAGTTTGGTTGTTTGCGAGGGATGACGTTGTTAAAACATCTTACGGAAATTGTGCCTAGGGACTTGTAATTTTTTAGACTAGAGATTGAGGCTTCAAGAGCCACTCACTATTGAAAGATTCCACTTAGTATTTGAGATAAACTTAAACATCTAATGGGCCAATGTGGAGATGAGAAATAGAGGTCAAGAGCAACTTCTCACTCAGTTGAGAGCCAACCCTGCAATAGTCTCGTTGCAAGGAATAGATGAAGCCTATAAAGGCATGGAGTAGAAGATCAAAGCTTAAAAGAGAACTCAAGTTGATACAAATACATAGGTAAGAACTTTCATTGAGTTTCATGCAAAAATATTATGATTATCACAAGCAAATAGCCAGTAACTTACAAAAAGCCCAAGAAATGATCAAAGGTAAGCAACTAGCCGCTAAAGAGGACATCTCATATTAGGCCATGGAAGACACCGATGCATTACAATTTTTACACTGCATGCACAAGATCAAAGGGATCACCTTCCTTCTAGACATAACTCCAATAGAGACAAAGATAGGCACAACAGGGCCACTAGAAAATTCTAACTATTGAATTTTAGAAAAGTCTCTGAAAGTAAGCATAGTGCAAGAAATAGAGGAGATAAGGAAGGAAGAAGTGGTGTGAGAAGAATGCATTTTTTTTGCAAATGTGACCCAAAGTAGATCATTGACACATGGCATCAACAATACTTTCTCTTCACATTAATAAATTTTGAAGTCTTAAAAGTAAAGGAATGCTTACTGCAAGATCACAAGCTCCACCAAAGATAGAAAAATATCCCACTTTATGTCCCATGCCACGAGTCCAAAGTTGGGGAATCCACCAATTGATTAAAAGCCACCCCACTTGGTTAAATTACGCAATGTTGTTAGCACCCGTAGTAGGGAAATCAACTGAAAATTACATGGGGTGCTCAAAAGAATCCTTGATTTGGCATGTGGAATGTTCATAAAGATTGCAAAAATGATACTCACCTGCTTGTAGAAATTCCACAAAGCCAAGCAGAGTAGTGCTCTGGGGATGTCATTCATGGAGGGCAATCAAGGATGATGTTGTGGTCCATCAAGCTAAGCTATAGATGAGATACTTTATGGCTTGTATGAGTGACTGATGTTTCTACCATCCTATTATATGCAAAATTTTGAGGAAGCATTTTATATGGGGTTCTTTACTCTCATATCAAAGATGTTTGGCCACATGATAACATGTGTGCTCGCTTCGTTGGCTACTCGACAATGGAGCTGAAGAACAAAATTGATGATCAATTCCTTACTAAGGGGGATAAGAAATTATGCATCAAATACCAAGAGGCTTTGGAAGCCTTAAAAAAGCAACACAAATCACAGAAGCCCACCCATTACCTTGCCATCAGATAGCTATGTCACAAACGACCCATGCTAGGAGGGGAGGAATGCTAGCACCCAAGCTGATAGAGCTACTACTTTCAATCATATTGAGCCCAAAAGTTGTAATTCCATCTTTATTTATGAATACAAATTTTGTTGAGTCCAAACCTTGTACTTTCTTTGATTCATTTGAAAATGTATATAGTTGATAATTGAGGCCATGAGCTTCAAGATTGTAAGTGTTTGTTTTTTTAAATCTTCAAATTTTGGATACTGAATTGTACATCACTGTTGAGCCAGCAGAGGATCACACCCACATTTTTGCTCACACTCATCATTTTGTAACCATTGATTGTAATAAATGTCTTTCCGACATTAATTTTGATTTGAGCCATTCATTAAGTAACGGGACTCAATTGAGTTTCCAGCTTGTAATCCCGAAGTAATTTCACTTGCTGATGTAATTAGTTAGAGATGTTCTCACCTCCAAGGCTGAGGTATATAAGCCAAAGTTTTTGTAACCTAGGATTCAGATTATTAATCAAAGTGAGTTTTTGAGCGCCGTGACTGTGTCTGAGAGAGAGAGAGAGAGAGAGAGAGAGAGAGAGAGAGAGAGAGAGAGAGAGAGAGAGAGAGAGAGAGAGTCAGTCTTATCTACTTGTACGCGAGCTACGGATCCACCATTGGAGAAGCGACACCGCCATTGTGTTAGCAACGGCGAGAGCTACGCACAGATACCAAGAGTGCGCGCTATCGGCTTCTATGTGTGGTAAGTTCCTACGAGCTTCGGTGTGAGTTTTCTTCCAACTCGTGTGTCGGAATTGAGCGTGCAACATATCTATAGAACCACAACGAGTAGAGCTACACATTAGTACCATCGGGGTCAAGTTTCGGTCACCTGTATATTTCGGCCTGTCTTCATACGCGTTTGCCGCACGGAGTGGTTATAGGTTGATTTTGCAGTTCAAGTCTTTAGGGTGTTGTTCTTACCTAGTGTATAGACTTCCCCTTGAGTTTGAGATCGATTCAATGATTCTAGATCCTGTTTCGTATAGCATTCGTTCGTAGTACGGATTTCAGTCACTTGCGTATTTTAGAACTTAGATTTGATTTCCTTAGTAGTGATTGTCATTAGAAGGTCGAGTGGGTGATTTGACACCCACCTAGTTGTTTCCATGCGCCTGCGGGTCAAGCTCCGTCCTCGTCTGACAAATTCTGTTGTTGGTTGAGTTCTCGCTATTTAGCTTTCGCTAGCGGCGTAACCGCCTTAACATTTGGCGCCGCTGCCGGGGACGAGAGCCCTAAGTAGGTGACCTTAGACTAATCCTACGAGGTGAGTCGTGTAAACTACTTTGTATACTTTAGTTAGAAAAGATCTAGGAGTGGTGGACTCCGAAGATCTCGAGAGATACTAGGAAGTGGGGTATTCCTGGGTCTTCCGTGTTGACAGTATTTTTAATTTAGCTTAGATTTGTTTGTTGTTTTGTTGGAGTTGAGTAGTTGTTGATAGAAGAAGAATTTGCTAGTCCGTGAGTGGCAGTGGATCTCTTTAACATCACAATTACCAAACCCATTTTATGATTAGGAATAGCTTAGGTAGGACTTCATTTGATCCCGATCTAGAGCTAGTAATCATTGGAGTATTTGCTTGATATGGTTGATTGCATGTTAGATCACTAAACCGTCGAGTTAGTAGTGAAACTTGCAATAAACAAAAGTCAGAGAAATTTTCTGTGTATCTGGGAGTTGCTGAGCACTTGAGAAAGCTTTAGGAAGGATTCTGTGCCAAAAAACTGAAAATCTGCAACTTTAGACATCATACGCGTATGATGTCTAAATGACCAAACAGAGACCAAAACAGAAATTTTGACTTTACCAGAGTGTTCAAAAGGGGGGTTATACCCTAATTTCAACTTAAAACAGGAGCATTAACACTCAAAGAAACCCAAAAAGGCAAGTCGGAGTCCAAGAAATGCAAAGAATAGGAAATTTTGGATTCAGGTCTTGTTTTTACATTCAAACCTGACAAAAACACTTGAAACTCAATTATAAACATTGGAGAAGGCTTAAAACCAAGAATAGTCAAAATCTGGGACAAAAGACATCATACGCGTATAATGTCTTTTAGCACATCCACTGCTTATTTTTGATATCTGACCTGACAAGTTTGTTACAAACACTGTAGAAAGCATAAATATCAAGTCTTGACCCAAATTGATGAAAAAAACATCATACGCGTATAATGTCTTTGACCTAATTTTGGACATATTTGATACTTTGCCAACACAGATCCATTGTAATAGCTGTCTAGAGGTTATATTTTAAGTTTCATCCCATTTGGATCACAATTGACCCAAAACAAGTCAAAAGCGGAAATTGCCAAGAAAAGCCTAAATTAGCCATAACTTGCTCAAACAGAGTTCAAACTGAATTTTGTGAGTGGATAGAGCATAAGGGGGCTACTGAGAGTGAGCATAACCAAAATAGTCCAAATCTGTGAAAAAAGACATCATACGCGTATAATGTCTTTTTCAGCATAACTGCAACAAAATTCTCACTTGATGAAACAGAAGTTGTCCAACTGACAAGATTAAACAATTGACCAAGTATCAATCAGTTTGGATCAATTCTGACCACAAAAACTTGGGAAAACAAATTGCCGAGACGGAAAAGTTAAAGTCCTTTAGGGGAATTGATGAATTTGAGATCGGGCAGGAATCTCCAGAATAACCAACCAAAACAAGGGGAACAAGCAAGTGTCATATCAACCGAGGGAAGTGTAAACCAAAGTTGGGTGCAACCATTAGAGCCGATCTTTGAAGGAAGTGTTTCTGATACTTCTTCGGAGAGATCTTACGAGATTTTCACCGAACACTTGGAACACTTGAACCTGAACAACAGAGAAAATATGGCAGCAGGACATCAAACCCTTCCGCCACAATGAAGCTATTGTTCATAAAATACCAGTACGACAATGAGCAAGGTGCCAAGATCTACAAAGATGGAATGGACCGCTATTGTGTAAAGATAGAAGATAGACCTAGTGAGTTCAAGGACTTAGTGCCTGTGAGCTATAGCGGAGATAGATATCTAGATGACGAGGGTACCATGTATTTGGTAGTCCTAAACCCTAACATTGTGGACAAGTGGGGATTGATGGGCACCAAAGCCAAAGTAGATGAAGAACTTGAGGAGAAAGCACCAATAATGAACTTCCCTGATGCGAGGTTAAGAAGAGAGAATGAAACTACAAGGATCAACACTGATAACATCTATGTGGGGCTATACAAATATAATAATGGGGAGCAAGATCTCTATTATAGATGTGAAGAACCCTACATTGGAGAATTGACAGACCAAAAAGAACTTTATGTCTTTACCTACACAGAGGGATCGGAAGTGAAAATTGCCGCTTACGACAAGTATGGGAGGCAATACTCAACAATGGGCAAGAAAGAATTAGAAGGATATACATACTTTGGGGGACCACTACATCAGTATTATGTTACTTCTAGCTCACAAAGACCAGCACCAACAAATGGAGTGCAAAACCCAATGACAACAGGAGGACAAAGAATTCAGGCTGCTGACTCTTTTAGTCAACCTCAGTACTCGAAGCCCGGACCAATGGGATCATTACATTCCAGAGAGTCAATGGATACGAATCGAGGTAGTGCAGTTCCAATCCCCACATATACCACTCTAGGTCCAAGGTTCGAAGCGGAACCATCACATTTACCTCCTAGTAGTAGACTCAGGGAAGGGGAACCGACAAGGGTAACCCATGAAGTCCATGATGCTAGAGAAAGCTTTAGCCGGGACACAGGAGCAATGAGATTGGTAGCAGACCATAGACGTATGAGACCATCTCAAGTAGCCAAGTGTATGCCAAAGAAGTATGGTGGTTCAGGAGATCCGTATGCACATGTGTCACTCTTTAAGCAAGTCTTAAGAGCTGAGCAGATAACAGATTTCCATACACAATACGAGGGATTTGGTCTTACTCTAGAAGGTACGACATTGACATGGTTTCAACCACTGAACAGAGGGGGATTCCATGACATTGACCATTTGCTAAGAGAGTTTGCTGAGGAATTCTCAAAACGAGGGATTAAGCACAATACGGTCTCACAAATATATGCTTTTAAACAGAGAGAACACGAAAAAGTGAAGGAAGCTTCACTTCGCTTCAAACAATACATTGAGAGATGTCCAGTACGTGAACGACCACAAGATGACAACTATCTGTTCTCTTTATTGAAGGATTGAGAAACGACACTCTCAAGAAGGACTTGCACTTGAAAGCTTGTACAAGTTTCGAGCAAGTAACGAGAGAAGCATTGTACTTAGTGGATAACTGTACGGTTTATGGAGAGGTGTCAGCGGATACAGATTTTGCATCCAGTAGCTCTTCCTCCATAGCGAGCGAGACTACCACTAAAAAGAATGTTCAAACAACAACCATGCCAAATGTAGAGCAAATGATAGAAGATGCTCTAAAAAGGATGGCACCATACCAAAAACCATTGCCAAAACCACTGAAATGGTGTGCTATTGAACAAAAATGGACAAACCATCCAACAGAGGAGTGCTATTACAACAAAGGGTATGTAAGGGAGCGTCAGTATGCACCTCCTGCTCAATTAGCACCACCTCAGGTACATCCAGTACCTCGATACCCAACGGGAAATGTACCAGGACCTATGGGGATAGAAAGACCGCAACCGGTATTGGGACAACAACCACCTTTACCAGGAGCAAGACCAGTGGGCATTAGATATGCACCAACCTTAGAGAATCAGGAAGAACAAGCCTTAGTGCCTGTTCAAGCCTATTATGAAGAATCTGGTGCACACATGTCTCCAACTGTTTATTACCCACCAGAAGAACCCAAACAACCAGAACCATGGGGCATGATTGGGAATGTTGGAACACCAACAGTTACAAGTGCTTCTGATGAAGAGAGATACAATTTGGACGCAAGAACATTGATGTTCATAGCTCATGGAGGGTTAACAGGACAAAGACCATCCTATCTACAAAGGACGAATCAAGTGGGACCAAGACCAACACTAGGACCCTGTTACAAGTGTGGAGGTGACCATCTGATGAATGTTTGTCCACATACGGAAATCATTAGAATTAACGCTTATTGCACTGAGTGTGGGGTTACTCACTTCATTGAGGATTGTTTAAAGAATCCAAACAAAGTGCAAAAGACGACATTGAATATGCTAGAAACTATTCCTACCAGCAGTGGGTCCGAAAATGAAACTCTGATACCAACGCAAGTTGTTACTAGAGCTCAAGCTAAGAAAACCACTAGAGAACCTGAGAATGGAAAGTTAGCAACTGAAGTGGTTAGTCAAGGACCTTGGAGTCAGAGAAACACATGGAAAGCTAGAAAAGCACGCATGAAGTTGAGAAAAGAACGTGAAGACGCTATTCTAGCTGAGGAACTAAAGCGAACTAAAGATAGATTAGAAAAACTTGAGAGTCAAAACGGGAAACGAGAGATGAGCCCGGAAAGAACGAAACAAAAGAGTATCAAAGAAACAACGAGCTTAAGCTCAGGGGGATCAGTGCTAGTCGACAAAGTACACGAACCATTGGACGCACTGATGAGAGCTTACGAAGCTAGGTTAAAGAACAACCAAACACAAGAACAGAGGTGGATGACATACCCAAACGCGGAATTGGAAAAACAGAGACTTGAAATGTGCCAGAGAATGATCGAGACTGCACAAGCCTTATTAGAACCACCAAGAGAAACACTGAATTGTGGAACGGAAAACCCAATTCAGCAAGAGACTATCATTTCATGGGTAGCTGAAAAGACTCCCAATGCACAAAAGCCTGAAAATACACACAAGGATGACTGCATAGTATTGAATACAACCGATCAGGAGATAGAGAGTTTTCATCCAGTCATACAGAGGATTTATGGAAGAGATGAGGATTACAATGAATTTTGGAAACAAGTGAGAGAGGCAAACTTTGCAAACGAGCTAAGTTGCCAAGCTAATCAGACAAATTGGGAAAAGGACATCAAGAATCCTCCCATAGTGGAATTTGAGGCAGGATCTCAAGTGGACTTGGATCTGCAATCTTACTGGGGAGATGGGGGCTCTGTTAGAACAATGGAGAGCAAACCTCATTCACTGAATACCTTACCTTCATACTTAGGAGAGTATGAAGCAAAATCCGAGATTAGAGCACTTCCCTCACGAAGAATCTCATAAAAAAAAATCATGGACTCGCAAGGATTGATAGAGATCTTGTCAACACCAGTGACATGCACTATCACTCTAGCTGAGCTTTTGAGGCTAAGACCACATATGTGGACCACTGTAGGAAAATGCTTGGAGAAATTTGGGATAAAAGACCCAACATCGAGACTGCAAGAGGGTATACAAGAGTTGAGCAAACCACAAAAGAACGCTAAGCCTGTACCCTTAAACAAGGTCGGAGAGTCTTGCAAAGGTGAAGAGCGGAATACAACCTTACCAGTTGAATTCCAAGGAGTGAACACGATGGCAATACTAGACAGCGGAGCTGGGGTAGCCATTGCTACAAAAGAAATCTGGAAAAAATGGGGGAAACCAGCAATAAGGAAGACTAGTTGAAACTCCAATTAGCAGATGGACACATGGAGAAACCTATGGGGTTATTAGAGAAAGTCGTAGTGACTTCTTGCGGCATTGAATACGAACATACTTTTGCTATTGTCGATTTTGGCAAGGAGAATAACTATGATATCATACTGGGAAGACCATTCATGAGACAGTTGAAAATGGTCCAGGATTGGGGCTACGATCACATATACCTGAGAAATATGGAAACCACTACACGTGTGAACCTGAAAGACCATAGCTACAAAGATGTGAACCGAACACCGGTAGAGGAGTTTGATTCAGCTACTTTGGCGGGATCCGAATTTCCAGCTTGGTTAGGTAAGCCCAAGGAGTTATGGATGTGTGGAGCCTCGAAATGTGGAAGTCTGAGGCGAGAAGAATATGTTTTAGAAAGGGCTATCGAAGACGAAACTTATATAGGAGAACCCTTTCCAGAGGACACACTTGAACCATTAGAATGGACACACATTCTAGCAACCCTAGATGTTTGTGCAATTCCGGATGGTCCCACAACAAAATTTTGCGACAAGGACGGGTACGACGTGGTTCCGTACTTCATGTTGAGAACTATACTCGAAAAAGAAACTGAAAAGAACGATACACTGGAAAAGGAAGATGAAGAAGAGGTGTTTCACGACATTCCCGATCATCCAGAGTGGGGAAATGAAGCAGACAACGAGTCAACGGACAATTCAAGCGGAAACGAAGAAACTATAACGGATGTCCGATTTTATGATTTTCCGAACCAAACTAAACAACGCCAGAAACGCTATAGAGCAAAGAGAAAAACAAAGGGGGTTAGAACCAATCCGATGCCTAGAATAAGAGGAAAAAATCAATTCCTAATGCTAGTAAAGGCGGAAGATTGTGTTAAGGACAAGATTTCAGGAAGAATGAGAGGCAATGAGCAAAAGATCTTACGAAAAGACAAAAGAAGCTCAAGAAATCAAGTTCAAAGGAATGAAACGAAAACTGAAACAGAAAAATCAGAAAAGAGCAAGCGCAACAGAGAACACACGGAGTCCAAGTTAGAACGTAGAAACAAGTACAGAGAGCTCAAGAAAACTCTGAAGGAAGTTTGGACGACAGAAATTGAGAGTGGAGAGGACGAAAACGCCAAAATCAAGGAAAACATGGATGTTCCCTCTCACTACAGGAAATTCACAATAGAGGATAGGAAGGTGGTATTAACCCAACCTATTCGAAAGAGAAGGGAGAACGAATCTTATGACGGACCGGAGGATGCAAAAAAAGTTGATTTAGCAGCTCCAGGTGAGACACCTAGACCGGTGTACATAGCCACAGATTTGTCTCCAGGCAAGGAAGAGAGACTTTTGAGTCTTCTCAGAGAGTACAGGGATGTGTTTGTATGGTCTTATAAAGACTTAAAGGGAGTTGACCCATCTATATGCCAACACACAATCCCACTAAAACAAGACGCAAAGCCTAGCAGACAGATACCATACACATATAATGATATGTTTGCTAAGCGAATCAAAGAAGAGATAGATAAGCTAATGGAAGCTGAATTCATATACGAGATTGAACACACCGATTGGGTATCTCCGATTGTGGTGGTACCCAAGAAGAACGGAAAACTCCGAGTGTGTGTCAACTTAAAGAAAGTGAATGCTGCAACAATCAGGGACAATTATCCCCTGCCGATAATTGATCATGTTCTAGAGCGTGCATCATGGAAAACAGCATACTCCTTTCTTGATGGTTTTTCAGGATATAACCAGCTAGCCATAGCACCGGAAGATCAACATAAAACAACTTTTGCAACGGAGTGGGGAATTTATGCTTATCGGGTTATGCCTTTTGGTCTAACCAATGCTCCCGCAACCTTCAAGAGGCTGATGGCGCATGCTTTCAAAGAATACTTAAGGTTGTTTCTAGAAATATACATGGATGACTTATGTGTACATTCTCTTGTAAGAGATGAGCATCTAGAACACCTAAGAAAAGTATTTGAGAAATGTAGGACATATCGCATTTGTCTCAATCCTGAGAAATGTGTGTTTATGGTCCGACAGGGCAGAATTCTGGGACATATTGTCTCACAAAACGGAATATCCACGGATTTAGAGAAGATAAAAGTTATAGTGGATATACCTAGACCAACCAATGCGAAACAAGTACAGAGCTTTATGGGACATTGTGGATATTATAGACGATTCATTTACATGTACGCTATAATAGGCCAACCACTTTACAGGCTAATAGTGAACTTTGAATGGACAGAGGAGTGTGAGGAATCATTCAAGAAATTGAAAGAGGCACTCATTACTGCTCCAGTCTTGAAATCACCAGATTGGGAGAAGATATTCCATGTGAATATAGATGCTTCGGCATATGCAATAGGATGCATTCTGGCTCAGCGAGAAGAAGGAAACATGGATTTTCCTATCTGTTACGCCAGTCGACAGCTCAACAATGCAGAGAAGAATTACACCACAACAGAGCGAGAGGGATTAGAAATGATATATGCTGTGAAGAAATTTCGGCATTATCTTCTAGCCAACAAGTTTGTGTTTTTTACGGATCACCAAGCCTTGCTCTACCTAGTGAATAAACCATGCAATACCGGGAGAATAGTGAGATGGTTCATTATCTTACTGGAATTCGACTTCACGGTAGTAGTAAAGAAAGGAAAAACACATCTTAGAGCTGATCATCTTTCGCGATTGACGAATGGAGAAGACCCTATAGGAGTGGATGACGACATGCCAGACGCGTACTTGTTCAACATAGAAATGATAGTGAAGTGGTCTCAAAATGTCGCTAGCCTATTAACCTATGGAGGAGAGTTTGATAGAAGAGAATACAACCAGAAACATATTGCTATTCAGCAATCCAAGAATCTTCAATTGGTTGCAGGAAGGTTGTATCAATTGGGAAATGATCATGTTTTACGACTATGCATCAATCCTGAGGAATATAATATATATCTGCGCGAAGCACATGTTCAGGAATGTGCATTTCATTGTTCAAAAAGGAACACATATAGGAATTTGTTACAATTGGGAGTCTATTGGCCAGGAATGAAAGAAAGAATACATGAATATGTCACTGTATGTATTGTATGTTCATCAAAACCGCCAGCAGAGTATTCGAGATTATATCAGATAATGATCGCTCCGGAATGGAGTCAGTATATTGTTGAATATCTCACAAATAGAACTTTCCCAGAAGGAACGTCAAAAGCTCGTCAAAAATCTATAGAGACAAAAGCTAGAGATTACGCTTTAATAGGAGATCAACTCTATAAGAGAGGTAAAGACAACCAGCTTAGGATTTGCGCATCAGAGTCTGAGTATGTGATAATCTTGGAGCAAGCTCATGGAGGAGTAGGTGGAGGCCATTTCTTAGGTGATAAGACAACAAAACTTGTCTTAGCCGCAGGAATATGGTGGCCAACATTACATATGGACGCTGAGGAATACGTTAAACGGTGTGATGATTGTCAGCGGACCAAAGTACCACTTAAAAGAGATGATATGCCACTTAGACCAATGAAGGGGGCAAGAGCTTTTGCAAAATGGGGGATTGATTATGTCGGACCCATTTCACCTCCTGCATATAAGACTCATGCACAATACATCGTTGTGGCTACAGACTATCTAACAAAGTGGGTCGAATCAAAGGCAACTCAAAAAGCAGATGCTAGGACCACGGCACAATTTCTATATGAATACGTCTTTGTACGATATGGATTGCCAATAGAAATTGTGAGTGATCGAGGCACACATTTTATAAATGAAGTGATAGAGATCCTTCTAGATGAATTCATGGTAATCCATAGAAAATCAGCCCCGTATCATCCACAAGCAAACGGACAAGCTGAAGCAACAAACAAAACCATATGCACGGTCCTTACGAAGATTGTATCTGAGTCGAGAACTGACTGGGACCAGAAGTTGCATTCAACATTATGGGCATATAGGGTAGCATATAAAACATCAATAGGAACGACCCCATATAACATGGTTTTTGGGATAAATGCTATCTTACCAATAGAATTCTTGATTTCAACCTTAAGGGTGGCTAAGGATCTAGAGTGGACAGGGCACGAGCTTTCTGGTAGAATAGATGACCTGGAAAAGCTAGACGAGCTTCGCCTAAAAGCAGTAGCTTCTATCTACGCTCAAAAAAGGCGACAAAAGGAATTTTTTAATAAGCGTGTGCAGACTAAAGAGTTTAAGGTTGGGGACTATGTCCTAGTTTACACTCTGAAACAGCATGCTAAGAAGCTTAAAAAGCGAGGGATGGGACCTGTGGTGATTAAAGATCTATCACCAAGTGGAGCCGTCAAGCTTGCTACATTAGACGGAGAAGAAATGCCCAATTGGATTAGTGGATGCAGAGTGAAAAAGTATCTTTTGCCGCTAACCCAAGACATGCTTCTCAAAATACATCAAGAAAAGTTGCGTGTCCAGAAAAAGAAAAAGATTGCGGAGGAAGCGCAAGCCAAGGCGAAGGAAAGAATGGAGAAAAGAAGACTACTACGTCAGAAACAGCGCAATGAAGGAGCAATACTAATAAACGCAGCCAGTATAACAGAAATGGATAATGACATAGAAGAACCCATCATTGAATGCAAAGTAGGAACCAACCAAATCAAAGCCAGAGCACTATTGGATTCAGGAGCTCAAACTAACCTACTTTCACTCAGTTTTTATACACAATTGACAAATGACACTAAATTACAAACTGCCAAGCAAGAGTTAAAGAGTTACTCTGAGAATTCAATCAAAACTGTCGGATGCACAGTTTTACATATACAGATTAACTAGTATGTGTATCCTCATATGTTTTACGTGGTTGAAGACCAAGCTACACAACATCCATTATTATTAGGACAACCATGGCAGAAGCAATACAATGCAATGATTGAATGGAGTTCTAAATCAGTGCTTATCAAATACGAAGGTGAAAGTCAATCAGTTAAGTTCACCAAAGGAGCAGAGCCAACTCCAAAGGAAGAATCCAAGAACAAAGGTAAACAACAACCAGAGAAAAAGAAGAAGCAATGGCAACCAAAAGTTTCTATACAACCGGATTACTCTTCGACGAGGAATTCTCAACATTGGATAAGGAAGACAAGCAATAATATAACAGCTCAACCTTGGAAAAAAACGGAGTCAAAGTTGGTATGGAGACCAAAAAAGGTTGTGCCAGAGAACACAAAGGTGGAAAACAGAGTCTTCAATACCAGACAACAGAGTGATTCCAGACAATCAAGGACAGTGAAACAGATCTGGATTCCAAAAAAGTTCATGAGGGCACAAAGCTATAGCAAGCAAATTTGGATTCCAAGGATTTGTAAACAGGAACTCCCTTCAGTACAATCCACGAAAACTCCTAGGTATTTCAAGGCGAGGAAATCAACACAAAGAACAAAGGAGGTTTGGGTCGCAAAGAGTTTGTGGCAAGCACAAGCGAAGCGGAAGCAGATTTGGATTGTGGAAAAGAACAACAAGGTAAAGAAGAATCCATCTACTGATTCTACTACCGAAGTGCCAAAACCAACCCAAAACCCGACCACCAATCCTTCAATCAAACAAAGAGCAGCTTTATTGGAAAGACTGTTGTATCATCGCTCTACAATTGCATTGGGAACTTATGACTACAACAACTACAATGCTTCGCCCACAGACACTTCATAGTCGTCCGAGAGGACTCATACTAGGAGGGGGGGAGGTATACAGGTATACAGGAGCTACAAAGCAGCTACAAGCGACAAAAACAAAGAAAAACAAAAAATTATATTACAAGGGCAGTGTCTTACATGATTTTGCAATTTTTATGTTTGATTGCGGATATTGATAATATTTATGCCCTTATATACCTTGTTTTGCAACAAGAAGAGATCAAATGATGAATTTGGGTCTCTAGACGTGTAAATATCACTAAATAAGAGTGTTTTTGGAGCTAAAAGGTGAAAAAAAGTGGTAATCCAAGTCCAGAAATCACAAATAAGTGTATATTCATATACACAGGGTTACCAGCTATTTATTATGTATGTTTGGAATTTTTTGGCTTCAATTTGCTATTTTCCTTTATTTTTTATGATTTTCTTAATAAAAGTAAAATAAAAATAAAAAAAAGCAGGTGAAATGAGATCGGAAAAAAGAAAAGAATAGACGGTGATGGTCCTAATGACAAGGGCAACCCATGGTAAAAATTGGGTACAATTCTGAAAAAGTTGCGGAAAGTCCGAAACGACAGAATTTTGGCAAGTGGACGGAATTCTAAGAAAACAGGTCAAACGGAGTCCGATTTGGGAAATTTCAGATCCTAAAGCGCATCTCACAACGAGATAGGAGCACATGACAAATTTGGTGGCAAGTGAACCGGGAAGTCCGAAGCTAAGTATTTTTCACATCACTTTCAAGCTCATTCACACTATTACCTTCTTGAAGAAGAGCAGAGAGCCACAGGAGCACAAATCTTCTACGACCTTCTACGACTTCCACGAGAGCTCAGAGGACACCAGACATGAGAGGTAGACTCGTTGCCATAAGCTTTTGATGCTTATCATTAACTTTTTTCGCGAAAACTGACCAAAACCAAGAAACAAGAGCAGACGGGGAATGAGGTAGAATGCTAGGTAGTGGCACAACCGCCTAACCAAACCTTGCAAGAACTTATAGGTGGGTTACCCTAGTATAGACGATGGGTTTCTAACACTCAAAGCTCGAGAAAGAACGACTGGAAAAACCCTAGGTCAACAGAGCCTGCAAGAGGCAAACAGGAAAAAAGTTGTCGAAACAACACGAAACTTCACAGGAAGTTCAACCACATCAAGGACAATGCAACCATAGAATATCTCCAAGTTTGAATCACAAAAAGTAGGTCGGAACAACCGATTTGACTGCGGACACACAAAGCGTCATTTTGGCATAACGGCTGAAAATGACGACCGAATGAAATGAAACTTCACAAGCAGCTTCAAGTAACTATCGATGACTTATGTTTGCAAGCAAAACCCAAAAGAAAGCTGATTCACTTACCGATGGTGAAAAAGACGCTTTCGGACAACCAAAGGGAGAAAGATGGAGAATGGGGAGCCAAAGTCAAGTTCAACCAAATAGATGGCTTCACAACATATCCAATGAGCTGGAAATGCAACTCTCGAGAAGAAAAGTTGAAGAAATTCAACTCCAGGGCAAAAAGACGACTTCAGAGACTGAAATGCCTATAAGGGGGCTTTTTAGCTAAACTGATGACTTTTTAAGTTGAAAACTAGTTAGCAGGGCTTAGGGCACTAGCACAAAGCATTCTTTGCACAAAAAGACCAACATTTCAAGGAAAGACATCATACACGTATGATGTCTCACAGCATGAATTTCACATCCATTTCAACATTTGAGTGCATAGCCTCATTCCACATGTTAACCACATCCTATGAACCAAGTATCATGAGAATTGGAGTTAGAAAACCCAAGGAAAACCAAAAAGACGCAAAGTAGGCCATAAAATTGATTTTTGGTCCTAATTTTGTCAAAATAACTCCAAACTCATTGAAACTTTGTAGGATTGTTGTTAAACACATCTACAAGCTATCTGGAACCAAAAAGCACCATTTTGACACAAAAGACATCATACGCGTATGATGTCTATTTGCACTTACAGAGCCAAAACTGCTCATTTGTCATCATACATCCATTATATATATCTAATACATGCTACATATGAAATTTGGAACCATTTGGTCAAGAGGATCATCCCATTAGCCCAATTGAGGGAAAATCCTTCACCTAAAGCCTATTTTTGGCCCAAATCCAACATACTCAAGCCCAAACCAAGATTTGAGTAGGAACAGTCCTTCACTAGTACATGGGGAGTCCACAGAACCAATCCCATGCAAAATTGATGAAAAAGACATCATACGCGTATGATGTTTCCAGAGCCATTTTTAGCCCAAAATCTATCCAAACTTCATAAATCCACTGAATAAGCCTATCTAAAGCCAGATCCAAGCTTATAGAGAAATTTGGTCCAAAAATACACTAAAAGACATCATACGCGTATGATGTCTCACTATGTGATTTTGGCACCTCAGGGCTTCAACCACCAAACAGAAGTGATGTACATGCCATTTGAAAGTGAACCACCAAGTTTTATCCAATTTGGATCATAAAATCCAATTCCCTTTCAAAATTTTGCCAAGAGCCGGAACTGGACTAAATTGGCCAAAACTTGACCAAATGGGATCCAAACTCAAATCCAAGCATATGATAATCATGTATACACTATCAGCTACAAGCACAACCAATATGAAGTCATTTTAGCACAAAAGACATCATACGCCCATGATGTCTCCTGCATGATTTTGAGCCCACTTTGCATATTTTTTCACCTACCTTGCATCCTTAGGCCCTGAATAGCTCATGTTTCAATTTTCAAATCATTTGGATAGTTAAAAGCTTCATTTCGGCTTTCAGTACTAAAAAGACGCTAACTTCTGAAATTGGAGTTACAGGATCCATGGATTCCACCAAGTCATCGGCAACGAAGAGAAAAAGACCGACAATCAAAGATGCTATTGTAGAAGCGGAACCATTTGACATTCCAACAGAAACCCTCAAGCCAACCAAAACTTGGGTAGAGGAAGCAGTATTGGAGAAAGAGGGAATAAAGATCTACCAGGGGACTTTCAGAGATCCTCAAGGGCAAGCGGTGGATGTACCGATGATCCCACAGGAATTGGTAGATTATAGCAGGTCAGAAGACATCAGCAGGTACCTGGAAAGGGCAGACTTGCACAGTTTCTTCACCTCGAGACCATCAGGTGTGGATACAAAAGAGTGTACGAGTTGGAAACATCCATTCCGAAGGATGGAAAAGCCACATTGACAGCCATGGATGGAGAGAAGGTAGAAGTACAAATCACTCCACAGCTAATTGCAGATGCATTGAAGCTGCACAACAAAGGGAGCTCAATCAGGGAAAGAAGGGAGGCCATAGAGGTCTATGAGTCCAAGAAACAGAATGCGACCTATGGAGATATGAAGGACCCAAGAGCGGCAACCCTTTGCCGACTGTACAACCAATTTCTTCATGTTTGTAGTAAAAGACCGCAAAAGTATACGACACCACCCCATGCCATTGCGACCACCATCACATGGGCATTAAAGAGCAATATGCCAAAAGAGGTGAATTACGCTCAACACATCCACGAGCAAGTAATTGCCATGCACAACGAGAAGCCAAAATACATAGAAGGAGCGGAAGTTCTGACAAGAATAGCTTATGAAGCTATTGGAGCTAGAGATCAGTGGCCAAAGGCTCCCTCCCAGAATGAGTGGCTTAGAGAAGCTGACGAGGACGAAGAACATCCCGAAGTATCCAAAAGGGCATCCACAAGAGCACGCCGGAAACTAGAAGTAGTTTCAGAACCTGAAGAGGATGTGGACTAGCCACTTAAGAAGAAAGTAAAGAAGAAGGTTGCTCCCAAGCAAACCAAAAGTCAGAAAGCGGCAAGAATGGAAAGATTAGTGGAGCAGTTTAGAGCGGAAAGAGCTCTAAAGGGTGACTTTGAAGAAAAGTGGGTGCCAGACCCCACTAAAGTCGGAACTAGCTAGGCCAGGCCACATATTGATCAATACGATCAATATATTAAAGCTTATGAGGAGTCAGAGGCTATTTTGGAGCAGCAACTTGTCGAGCCATACACTGAAGAGGAGGTACAACAATTAAAAGCTGAGCTGAAAAAAGACGACAAGGGGAAAAGGAAAGTAGATGGGTCTACTAAGCCTCAAGAGAAAGATGGGCAAGCTGACAAAGGGAAAGCCAAGGAAGCTGAGGACAAACATCCCTCTATGACTGATGTACCAAGCCCGAAGAAGACGGAAAAAATTGTGGAAGAGACCACAGTAGAGGTGTGACACAGATGTTTTGGAAAAGCCAGAAGCCGAGACCAAAGAAAAGAAGATAGATCCAGTTCAGCAAAAGAGAAATGATTATGAGGATCTGGTAGAGATAGGATACATCGAAGAAGAGGCCCTTGAGGCAGTTTATGGGATCACCCTACAAAAACAAGATGAACGGAGAGGGACGGAGAAAAAGACAAAGAGTAAAAAAGAAAGTGAAGAGAAACTGGACGAACCGAAAATACTAGAAGAGCCAAAGCCAGTGGAGGTGGTGGCGGAAAGAGCTTTAGAGTTGACAGATGATGATGAAAAAGACATGCACATGGTGCATGAATTGCTCAACAAGATAAAAGAAAGGTCCAAGGCAAAGGAAGTAGAGATTGAGACAGCCAAACAAAGGGAAGCAGAGTTGCAGAGAAATTTAGAGAATGCTATGACTCAATCTGAAAGTCATAAAGCATCACTGTATGACGCGGAAAACGAGAGAGACGGCTTGATACTCCAACTAGCCGAGGCTTCAAGAGAAGTAACAAGTGCACAGGAAGCAAGGGAGCGGATAGAGGATGAGTTGGAGGCGGCTAAGGATGAGCTCATTGAGCTAAGGGAAAGAGTCGAGCTCCAAGAAAGAACAATCACTAGACTCAGGTCTACCCCTAGAGCTAGCAGAGCAGGAACCGAACAAGAGGGAGCTATCGTACCAGTTTTGGAAGACCAGGTCTGAAGCTTACAAAGAGAGCTAAGATTAGAGCAAGTGCAAAGGTTGCACATTGCGGAGGGATCATTGGCCGCAGAGGAGAGGCTCACATTAGAAAATCAAACACTACGGACAGAGAATGAGGCCCTCCGCAAACAGCTCCAAGATCTACAAGAGCAACAAAGGAGAGAGACAGAGACACCACAAGAAGAATCAAGTGGAGCAGCCATAGAGCTACCAGAAACTGGAGAGGCAACCACAATTGAAGATCCAGCCCCATCTCAAGAGGTGGCCTCGACTTCAAGAATCTTTGAAGAAGAAGAACAAAGGCTCCATGACCAAATAGAAAAGTCAGCAGAGGAGAGTGCCAAGGCGGAAATGGAATGGGAGAGGAGACTCCTAATCTGCATTAGACTTCAGGGACTAGACACAAAAGTGCTCCATGAACAGTGGATGCAACCCAGCCTGCCTTTCCCTTTGATGAAATTTGAAGTGCTAAAGACGAAAAAGAGACTAGAAGGGGAGCAGTATGTCGCTCTTTACGAAGGCGACATCACAAAGGAGGAACAATCAAAGAAGATAGTAGATTCACAACCTAGATGGAGGAACGGTTGGCTGAACAAATACCCAGCCTACCTCATCTACTTGGTGGAGGTACCAAAGGAGATCCAGGAGGATGCAACCTTTTGCCCGGTGCCAAGAGTCAGAAACTGGAAAGAGCATGGCAGGATTGCAGAAAAGAAGCCAAATTGGCTTAATTATCCCAGGATGCCAGGACCAAAGGCAGGAGAGAGAATAGGTAAAGCCTACATGGTGAAAACCCTAACGGGCACCATCAAGCTCTTTACTGGCTCTCCTGACCTTTCATGTCAGATGCTCAAGAAAATCTGCAGGACTCTCTTAGCTTGCATTGAAGTGTTCGCGCCAGATAAAGCCACGACCTCGAGTCTACTATCGACGGCCGACACGGTGTCTGATATGATGTATAATCTTTCATTGCAGCCTTCTCCAAAAGTGTTACACCTCCTATACCAAAGGATTATGTTTTTGCCTAGCTTCCACATGCAAACATTCGAAGAAGCTTTCTACACCGACTTTTTCACCCATGAAAGCAAAATATTCTTCCCAACCTTGACCATCGGCAACCTACGATACGAATCACATTTGCAGATGCTCAAGACGACAGGACTTTATTGACCAAGCATAAAAGTCATGTCAGGGAGGACATGAACGCGGAGGGGGGGGAGTGTTGAGCCAGCAGAGGATCACACCCACATTTTTGCTCACACTCATCATTTTGTAACCATTGATTGTAATAAATGTCTTTCTGACATTAATTTTGATTTGAGCCGTTCATTAAGTAACGGGACCCAATTGAGTTTCCAGCTTGTAATCCCGAAGTAATTTCACTTGCTGATGTAATTAGTTAGAGATGTTCTCACCTCCAAGGCTGAGGTATATAAGCCAAAGTTTTTGTAACCTAGGATTTAGATTATTAATCAAAGTGAGTTTTTGAGTGTCGTGACTGTGTCTGAGAGAGAGAGAGAGAGAGAGAGAGAGAGAGAGAGAGAGAGAGAGAGAGAGAGAGAGAGAGTCAGTCTTATCTACTTGTACGCGAGCTACGGAGCCGCCATTGGAGAAGTGACACCGCCATTGTGTTAGCAACGGCGAGAGCTACGCACAGATACCAAGAGTGCGCGCTATCGGCTTCTATGTGTGGTAAGTTCCTACGAGCTTCGGTGTGAGTTTTCTTCCAACTCGTGTGTCGGAATTGAGCGTGCAGCATATCTATAGAACCACAACGAGTAGAGCTACACATTAGTACCATCGGGGTCAAGTTTCGGTCACCTGTATATTTCGGCCTGTCTTCATACGCGTTTACCGCACAGAGTGGTTATAGGTTGATTTTGCAGTTCAAGTTTTTAGGGTGTTGTTCTTAACTAGTGTATAGACTTCCCCTTGAGTTTGAGATCGATTCAATGATTCTAGATCCTGTTTCGTATAGCATTCGTTCGTAGTACGGATTTTAGTCACTTGCGTATTTTAGAACTTAGATTTGATTTCCTTAGTAGTGATTGTCATTAGAAGGTCGAGTGGGTGATTTGACACCCACCTAGTTGTTTCCATGCGCCTGCGGGTCAAGCTCCGTCCTCGTCTGACAAATTCTGTTGTTGGTTGAGTTCTCGCTATTTAGCTTTCGCTAGCGGCGTAACCGCCTTAACAATCACTATCTCTGACCACTAAGTACTCTCTTTTTATCTTCTAATTGTTATATCTCTCTTATGGAATGTTTGTTTGGAGTGTCGTCTGCTTCTACGCGTTCGTAGGTGTAAGCCCTACACAAAAACATAAGTCTCTCATGATGGGTCCATGATTTTTTTTTCACTAATTTTCTTGCTAATCGGTTTATAACTCAAGATATAAGTATAAAACTTGCATTTCAACTATACGAGGGATACTAGGGCATTTAGGCTAAGCTTTCTTTTTAACTCAATATTAAGCTGAAAATTCGATCTCAACTATAAGAGCGATATTAGCACATCAAGGCTAAGCTTCTAGCTGCATTCTAGATCAAAACCGACTAGGTCAAATATGCCATGTTGATAATAACAGGGGTTTTTTGCAATTGGTCAGAAAGTGGCCACATGCTTGTACCCTATCTACTTATCCTATAAGTTTGGTACAGATTGGAGCTTGGTAGCTTAGTGATTTGTTATTATTTGCTTTGCCAATGTGATGATTACCTTTTGTTGTTTGACATACAACTAGGTGTTACATTTGAGTAGATTGGGATTGAGTGTGTTTTCCAAGAGATTGACAACCTTTTGTAGCCTATATGCACTAGTGATGGCAGATACGTGCCACAGATTGACAATTATGTACGTGGTTCTCACTATATCTACAATAAGATAGAGTGAGGCTTGGCAACCCACCAAACAATCCCCATGTTTGTACTCCCATAATTTGACTCTTACGACATCTCCTAGAAATTCAAAGCCACTATTTCTTAATGAGGGAAAAGTAATCTTCACTAAATCAACCATAACTCACTCATTTGGGGTCAGATTGTAAAAGTTTTTAAATCAAAATTATCTCTTTTTAAGCTCTACAAATTTGTAAAAGAAGTGAAAAGCTAATTCTAAGATTATAGAGGCCATCTTATGTGGCGGTTATTATCGACTATTTGAAATTTCAAGAACATTTACTAGTATTCCATATATTACTATGCTATGTAGCTTCTTCTTGTCAATGTCATAACCAAATCCCTATGGATTCTACTCCTTTTTATTGTCATATAATAATTATTCATTTATGCTTTGAAGAAGAGTAGAATGACATATCATGATGAAGGAATTCGCTAAGTTGCTTGGGGTATGGAGATCTTAGCCTCCACGGTCCTATGCATACTCAAGATTTTCTTTGTTGTAAAGAGCTCTAAGAGTATGAGTAATGAAAAGCCTTTTGAGGAGGGGTTGGCCTTATAAAATATTTGTTGTAATAAGCTTTAAGAGTATGAGTAATGAAAAGCCTTTTGAAGAGGGGTTAGCCTTATGAAATCTAGCCCTCAATCTTGCAACATCCTATGTTAATAATCTTCTCCTTGATTTTGGTTATAAGCATGATAATTTGAATGTGTATGTGAATTGACACTTGGTTATGTACCCATAAATGTAATCCATGCGGTTATGTACCCAAAAATGTGATCTCCTCACTCTCTCATTCTCTTATTCGGTGCACCATATTTTGCATAGAAGGATATTCTATGATTTTTCTTGACATTGAATCAATTAACATATAAAGTTTTTGTTAATAAGCTAGATTCTTATAGACTAAGGTCTAAGAAAGCTATGGGATAGGACGAAAGGATTGCAAGGCCAACAAACACCTTTCATAGGTAATGTATTAACTTTTGGCTTTAAAAATTCTCTCTCTCTTTCATCTTCCAATTTAAACCTGTTCGAGTTGTTTTTTTTTTTTCATTTTAGATGAATTGGGGGGCCATATCCAATACTCAATGGGTTGGAAAGGCAACAACCAATGTGCATAGTGCATTCCTTTGTGTATTTGTGGAGCAAGCTTTTATCATGCATGAGATATGATAGACCACAATGCACTCCTTTGTGTATTTGTGGACGAAACTTTTATCATGCATGAGATATGATAGACCAAAGAGAAAAATCTCTCAATTAGGAGAGTGAGACATGATAGAAGAGGAGTGGGGTGTTGGTGGAGGGCCACTATAATTGTCATGCGATAAATGTAGAATACAAATGGGTAATTTGGCTGCGTGGAAAGTATGGTCAAATTAGTAGGTTACATAAAGAGAGAATGTTTCATAGTATGTTTATATTATTTTCCCTAAAATTATGAGATTCTATCACCCTCTAAAATGTGGCAACCTCCCTCCCTAACTAGGGGCCCCTCCAGAAACATGCCCCCTTTTCCCTACTCACGATCCTCTTTCCACTCTAATTTTGTACATCCATCTCCTCCCTTATCTTTGCTCTTCCCTCCGCATTTTTTAATTCATAGATGATTTTTGAATCAAGAGATTGTAATTCCATTGAAGCTAATTGACATATAGAACTATCTCTTGAAGCTATCCATTGCTTAATCTTCAACTTGGAACTATTTATTGAGTTTTAGATTGTTTCTAAGGTTTCTCTTTCATAAAACAATACTTCTTCAACAACCATCCCTGCTCCTTTATGTTTATTCATCTCTTGTTTCACCATTGTAATGTGATACACATTGGAAGCTTTCTGATGGATGGTATAACTCATTCATGGATGGTATAACTTAGTGATAGAGATAATATTTCTTTTATTGCTTGGTAAGGCATGTAAGATTCATCCCTTAACTCACAATCTCAAGCAGCTTCATATTGGCTTAAGATTATCTACCTTGTATCCACCTTGTTGATGGAGCTTCATATTGATGTCTATTCCATCTTGCCCTAGAGGCTTCTTACTTCTTTTTCTACACTTCAGATTGTAGTGACCTTTCAGTTTTGTTCTTAGTGAACCTTGAATTATGTGCTTTTTTCATGGCTTTTCAATTTCTCTACTACTTACAGGTGCCATTGAGTCAATAGCTTGTAGGAATCTACAAGACAACATTGGTCGGTGAGTTGCAATAGGTTATAGATACTTTATGTGGGTGATGATGCAACCAAGCACAAGGGGCACGCATGGTTCTAGAAAACACTTGTATTTATGAGTACACCATTGGAAGGGGAGGATCATTGAGTTTAAGCATAGCCAAGAAAGCAAGTAGTTAGAAAAGGTCTTTCATGTAGATGCAAGATCAACTTGAAACTTGACACTACCTTCCCTTGATCAAGGCTTTATATAGATAGTTGGCGCCCCAAACTATCAATTGCTAGATCTTGGTTCAACAGTTAGGATTTTGCTAATCTTAAATCCTATTTGTGCTTATTGATTGCTATTCTTCTTTGTCATATTTTGTAGAGTATAATCTTTCATAGGCAAAGCCATTCATGTAGACCTTGGCAGCTATAGTAAATTTGGTTGTCCATAATCAAACTTTTGGCAAGATAAATATTTTCCTATGGCTATACTTTAGTGTGATGATAATATTTTGTAGCGTGGGACTTTATGTAATCATTCATAGGCAAAGCCATTCATGTAAATCTTGGCAAGCTATAGTTTATTTGGTTGTCAATAATCAGAGCTTTTGGCAAGATAAATATTTTCCTATGGCTATACTTAAGTGACAAGAATTTTAATGGTGGGGAAATGCAATGTTGTTCACTAGACACTTTGGTGGGTTCAACACATGTAAACCCTCCCTATCACGTGTGCTCAAAGCATAACTTAAAAACCCTATTTGTAGAACTTTCACAAAGATAACGTACCCTTTTCTAGTTCCATTTGTGTATTTTTCCTTTGATTGGCACCCTTTTGTATGCTAGAAGTGTATAGAAAATGGGGCTAAATAACTATCAAACGAGCTTGGCTTGATTGGTCAGGTACCTTGTTCCATTAACTCACATGCCTGCAAGTTGCAAGTTTAGGTCATTGCATTGGGAGAGAAGTCACTACTACCTTTTGGCCACACCTTGCAATCAAGTCAAGAAACGAGAACATTCCGGAACACCAAGCATTGTGATTTCTTCAAGAGACCTTGGCTAATACACTTATCTTGAATTTGTTTTTGCCCATCTCACAACATGCCTTCAAGCTGAAAGCGTAGGTGACTGCACCCTTGCTTCGCATTCTCTTTGAATTCCCCAAAGCCTCTTTGCCTTGCATTTGGGATGATGTCTTTTTGTTGCATCCATTTAAAACAACCCACAAATTACTTGGCCATCTCTTATTTCTTCCAAGAGGCTCCATTTAGAGAGAACCCTTGCTCCACATTCTCCGCAAGTAGTACCCGTTATCCATGCCCTATCGAGCATATCCTACAGTCAATACAGTCCAAGTGACATTGTTCCACATAGGCAGCTTGTCAACAAATAGCCACCTCTGATTTCTACAAACATAGCCAACCAAAAAAATTCAAATGATCAAAACGTGCGAACCTAAGTAGTCCATCTAAAATAACGTTTGAAATTGCCAAATCTGCATTTGAAGAAGCACGTGCAATGGTTGCATTTGTCCCTTTCCTACGTAGACATTGTTGCATGAGATGATCATTTTCCTTATAGTCATGGCATTTCATCTCTTGCATTTATTTGTAGATTATCATGCCTAATGTAGAATACATGAAGCAACAATGGAGGTGACTAATGGTTATTCTTCTTTGCTACACAGTCATGAATGCATGTTCAATAGTACATCAGTTTGCCCTATTTCTTCTACATTGGGCAACTTGTAGCAATACAAAGGCATGGCCATCAAATTCAACATAAAGCTCATTTTCTACCGAAAAAGTGAAGTAATGCAATGCTTTATAAAAAGCACAATCAACACACGAGCTTGTGCCTAGCATCTCAATGTGGCTGCTAATTAAAAAAAATGACTAGCTGTGAAATTATTACAACCTATACTGTCAAGGTCGTGGGGAGGGGTGGCACATCCATCTAGTGTCCACTCTCTTAAGAATCACATCAGCGACCAGTGGATGGCAACCAGCTCAGCCGCTCAGAATATGCAGCACTCCAAATATGCAGGCATGCATATCAATAGGTGCATCCTAATGTAATCGGCTTGGACACTCCAAGTGAGAAATCAATAGCAACACACGAACAAAAACTTCATAATCTGCGAACTTTAATGGAGAGAGAGAGAGAGAGAGAGAGAGAGTCCACACGGCCCAACGGAGTTCTATGCCCAGAGGTATTGTCCCCAAAGACTGTGCCCCTTTTGGTATTTCTTTTTATATTAATCTTTGAGAAAAGTACAACTCCTACGGGTGCTTGCTCTCAGACTCTGCGTCCAAATGCTGTGAGAAGTGAGCCCCTTGGGTTCACTATAAAGGTTACAAGGGATGCTAAAAGAAGAGCCCCAAAAGCATGAAACTCAAAAGTACTTTTAATCTCAAAAGGAGTTGGTCTTTCAAAAGCTGCAAAAAGGAGTTGTGCCAATTGCGAAAATCCGTACAACCACCAGGCCATTTCAGTAGCCAACGTAAAACACGGAAATCCGTACACTACCACGCCAGCAAGTCAATACAAATCACGAAGCTTTATATGGTTGCCACGCTAGCTAGTCAATGATGTTTGCGGACGTTCGTACTGCCTATCACGTCAAGTGCCATATCAGCAGTCTACTGGCATGCCATGTCATCACTTTGTGACATATCCCCTCTTGAAAGAATTGTAAAAATCACCCTCGATTATGTCTACAAAACAGACAGAGTCCATAAACTATCTTAGTAGACACTAAGTGTTAGTACCGATGCACTAGACATGACACGTCTAGCACTTGTACAAAGACAACATTCACATCACATGACATCACTCAACATCACAGGATATCACAGGAAAAATCACAAAAAAAATAATTCCAAATCTCAGACCATGACTGCCAGCAACATGTTTAGTAATCGCATCTAGATCCATTTTGGACCTCATTGATGCCATCATGTCTATAGAGATTTATGAGACCGAAATGTTGCAGTCATTTTGTCTTTCAGTTCCTGCACTCAAACTAGTATGGTGAGAGTGTACAAATCAATTATATTCAATGTCAATAATTCCGTTTTATAAAGTCATACATTAGAATACTGGTCAGCCCATTAGTATCTCTGAACCCAAAGGGAACATCATTGACCTTATTCAAAATCAAGGTAATCTGTTGACAAAGGATCGGAGTGACTCCCCTCTTATGAAAAACCACTGCACCAGATTCACCCTTGCTAAGTTCGTGGTTCTGTCAGAGTAGACTATGCTAAACCAAATGCTTCAAGGTAAAGGTCAAAAATCAAGGAGTATCTGGTAGGTTCTCCTCCTCCATCCACTTCGCATCCAATGCCAAATAGTTCTTGAATTTAACCAAGAACCCCCGAATCACTTTACCTTTCATCTTTCTTTCCTTGTATGCCAAAATATGTCCATGAACGAGTATCTCCTCGCTTTCTTCCACTTCGGGTTGCTCATCAGGCTCCCCATCTGGCACATTACCTTTAAAAGCTTTCAAGAGACTCACATGGAATGCATTGTGAATCTTCCAAGTATTGGAAGACATCATTTATCTTTTCTTTAATATGGAAAGGGCCATAATACCTCATGCTAAGCTTTGGAAAAAAAGCCGCTCCTTGCCATTTTGTTTTCTTAGGCGTGCCTTCTCAAAACATAAGATCACCAAGTCATCTTCCTTTAATTTCAAATCTGTCGATTTGCTGCCTTCTTATGTCGTTCTTGAGATTTGTCTAAAGCCTCCCGGACCTTGGCAAAAGTAGTGTCCAAGTCCCTAGTGTATTGGTTAGCTTCAAAAATCTTATCGTGGGTCTGGGAATATTATGATCTACCAACTGATTTCCTTTTTCCTTTCTTTCCTTATGCCTTGGGACCTACAGGTAGCATCTGTCGCTTACTTTGTCCATTGGCACGTCCGAGTCAATCATTGAAACCCTAAGACACAGTATCACCTGATTCCTCTTTCTCTGGAATCCTTTGATGAACTTGCATCTGGTTCCCCTAGTTTGTCGGAACCCTCTGATTCTCTAGAATTCTGTGATGAGCTGTCATCCGGTTCCCTTGATGCATTCTCTTCACTAGCAAACTTTCCTTTTTGAGGTGGATACTATCCTGCCTGTCGCATAAGTCAATGAGCCGACATGCATTCCAAATCGTTGCTTAGTCATGTCCCATAAGTCTCTGAATGGAGTTAGACTTCTGGTTTAAAGCATAGTCTTGAATCTCTTTAGCAAATCATAGCAAAACTGCTCAATATGGTCTTTCAAAAGAACCTTCCACAAGTACTCCAAAACCTCTGGCAGTAGTCATCCAATGTATCTTTCTAAGTCATTATGAAGTGATGCCAAGGTGTGATGACATCTCTTGCATATTCATCTAATATCCAAGTTGACGTGAAAAAAAAGAATTTTAACCACGTCGCATGTGTTTTTTTATGTAACAACAGAGTAGATCACCATGCTTGCACCATTATTTTCAAGTAAGATGCCGCATGTCACTTCTGGAATGTTTTGAGAACCACTCTCCAGGGAAGGCAACGTCAAACTGTTGTACAAATTCAAGGGCTCAATGAGTGTCCTGGTAGCCTGAAAAAAATGTCTGAAACCTGATGGCTTGACTCCCTTCCTTGAACTCCTTGGTTTTTGTGTTGATCTAGTCATTGTCAAAAAGAGGACGGAACCTCCTCCTCTCAACTACTAGATGGCCTTCCATGCCTTCTAGAATTCTTCAAAAATCTACTTCAAACAAATCTTATCTTTGGTGTTTAAAATTTTAGGAACCTTCTTAGCACCTTCTAATACTTCAAATGGTGCCTTCCCCGTGTGGTGTTGTAGGCAAACTCCACCAAGGGCAAATACTTTTCCCATTTAGTCTTCTAATCCAAAAAATAATACTTTGAACAAATACAAAAATAATTGAATTGTCTATCTCAGATTTCCCATTTGTCTATGTGTGGAATGAGGACGAGAATTGCAACCGCGTGCCAATGTTCTCCTAGACTACCATCCAAAACAAATAGTCCGAAACAATGGACACAAACATGGCATATATTCGAACAGTTTCACAAATAATCGGGCTTAACTGTCTTCTTTACCGCAGAACAGTGAGCCTGCTTACCAAATCTGTTGATGACTATCCAAATGCCATCGTGTCCACTTTTGAGTCTTCTTCGGGAGATCAAAGATAAAATCCATTGCAATACTTTCCCAAAGGCGGTTGGGAATGGGTAAAGGTTGTTGTAATCCCTGTGCCTTATGCGTGTCAAACTTAACCTTCTGACAAACTAAACAACTACAAAAACAAAGTCGTCCACATCCTTCTTGACTCTCGGCGAAAAAAAAGAACTCTCCACACCTTTCAAGGTGGTGTTAGCAGCGGCTAACACAGGCTACACCGGTTATGCATCAAGCGGGAGATATGCTATGGTTGTGCATAATATTTCCAACTCACTTTGTATAAGTCTTGGGCTCATTGGGAGTTCCAAAGTTGTATATGGTAGCTAGAGGGCTCAAAATTAAACCCATAGTAGATGAGATTGTGGTGAAAGCCTTTAAAAGGAACCCTCTATGCAAGGAGGCTTCATTCTTGAGTATCCACTTTTGAGAGCTCTCTCTCTCTCTTGAGTGTTCACTCTATGGATGGCCTAGCCTTGAGCTTAATGCCCATGCTTAAAAGGCTAGTGCTAATCCATTGTAATTAGAGAAGCTTGATTAATCTAATCCCTATTTTACTCATTAGTCTTATCTTCTCTACATTTTATTATGTCATGAAGTAGTATTACACTCTCATTATTCTAGATTTGAGAGAGGTGAGTACTTCTTGCTTTGATCTTAACTCTCTTCTTCCATAAGTATTTTAACTAGTTGATTACTTCTCTAATTCTCTTGATTAGTGTAGTGTCTGTGCACTCTTGGGCACGTCATTAGAGTTTGTGCCTAATTGTGTGCTTAAGTGTGTGAAGGTTTAAGAGCCTTGAGCTCAATGCCACTTGTGTGTGATGTGATTAGAGTACCTTGGTTGTCATGTGATGATTGGGAAAGCCAACTTCAACACAATTAGTGTGTGCTTTGATCATGGATGATTGTGTTGACTGTGTTCTTGTGACTCCATAAGATTGGCAAGTCGAACTTCGGTGGACTTGGTGTGTGTAGGAGTCGATTGATTAGTGATTAGAGTATGTTTAGAGTTAGTCTTGCCATGGCTAATCTCTACTTGCATTGGTGATGTATTCTCTTAAATCCTCTATTTCTATTCATTTGATGCTCGTGCTTCCATGCCCTAGCCGGGTTGCTGATCCACAGATTGATAATTTTGTGTGGGTTGCAATTAGGTCGTTGCTACAACACCTCCCAACAGATGGTGTCAATGTCGGGGATACATAAACTAAGCTAGTGAGTATAGGATGTTTAGAATAGAGTAATTTCACTACTAATTTCATTGGTTTTTTAGTGTGTGTAACTCAATTTTGGTTTGATTTGATGATATTTTACAAATAATTGAAGATAATTGTTGAGTTATGTATACCCCAAATCCCCAATTCCACCCCCAATTTCATTAACTTCATACTAACCCTTGCTAGTTTTGCTTCATTTCCATGCTAATTGTACTAATTTCATGCTAATTTTTAATAACTTTTGACTAACTTTGCTAACCTAACCCCTTTTAAGAGGTGGAATCATCACTCTAATCAAGTTAATTGTGCTAATTTATGCCTAATTTGATGATTTGAGTGTTTGATTTTTGGCTTACAATGGTCAATTTTGGAGCCGATTTGATGGTGCACACACTTGTGTGTGCAATGATGCATCTTTGGGTGGAGCAAAGGAATAGCTTGGGGTATGATTACGATGTAAGTGCACTCACTTGCTCATGTCAATTCTTGATTGATTAATGTGGTTCAATGTTGCTAATTATTTGCTAAAATTAGGTGTGTAACTCAATTGACCTACACTTTGCACCTAATTTGATTTGCTTGGAAACGAAATTGATGGTCATTTTGACTGATGAACTTTGTGTGTGTCAAGATAATGCTTAATTATCATCAAGAATTCATGTGTGTGCATAAAAATCATTGTGTCTGTAATGCACCAAAGAGGGAAAAAACTGCCAAAAATTCAAAGTGTATGTGCACCTAATTCTGAGTGTGTTCATGCATAGAAATGGATGGAATTGATGATATGTGAGTATGCAATCATGTAATTGATGTGTATGATAGGCTAATTGGATAAGCCTAATTGTCAAAAATTTGGGCAAAAATTGAGTGGGTGTGCCTATCCAAGACCACTTGATTTTCTATGATTGATGGTCAATTGGGACACCCCAAATGTCTTTTGATTGTGAAAGGTGCATAAAAAGTATGTGCAATCATTAGGTATAAGCCTAAATTCATTGCCAATTGAGAAAAAATTGATCATTTGTGCTTAATTTTTGAGTGTGTGCATTGCTTGATTGGGTAAAAATAGTGCTAATTTTTTAGAAATTTAGCATACATGCATTCACTTATGCTTGATTGAGTTTACAATTTGAGCATTGCAATGAGGAATTTATGTAATTTTTACATATAATTTTTGGCCTACATTTGGGTGTGTGTGCCAATCAATGGCATGCACAATTCAGTGTGTGAATGAACAATTGGTATTTTTCACCAATTACGATGATTAATTTGGCCAAATAGTTGATTGCACTAATGTGTGTGCCTACTCAATGGCATTGCATATCCAAATTACGGATGAATAATTGGTAGCAATTACCAATTATGATGATTAAAAGACCTAAAAAGGTGATATGTATGTAATTGATTGACTTGGGATGATTCAATTGGTACTCAATTGAAGATGATCTATGTGCATTACCTTTGTAATCACTGTGCCAATTTGACTAGAAAAAAGTGAAAATTTGAATTATTTTGCATGCTTTATTGTGTGTCTCCTCACATACCAAAATGACAAGCCAATTTGGTTTGGATGATTAGGGTTTTTTAATATGAGCAATTTTTTGCAAATTGCTGCCTAATGAGTTGGGTAGTCTTCAATGAGAAAATATGGGCATTAATGGTGCATACATACCTTGTACGATCAAGGAGTGTAAGTCCAATTGAGTGTAAATTGCAACAATATCAAATTGAAAATTGAGCCATTACGTATGTGTATCCATGATGTTGTGTCCACCTGATGAATTTGCCATAAAATTTTGCATTTTTTGAGGCATTTTTTTTAAATCAAGTGTGTGCCAAAATCTCATACAAGCGAAGCTAATTTTCAATTGAAAATCAAAATTATGTGCTCGCGTCTGTTTCATTTCAATATGTATGCTCAAATTGTCAATGAGAGGATTTTGATGCCAAAATGATTGTGAATTGTTTACAATTTGTATCATAATAGACACAAACCAATTCAACTCTGAAGTTTCAAATGATAATGTACATGTCTGTTTGATTAGTGTGGCTTTGAATTGCATATTTGATGAAATGAGAAAAGTTGTAAACTAGTTAGCACCTCTCAATTAATTGGGAGATCATTATTTGAAGAATGTCGATAAGGTATGGTGAGCACGAAGGTTCATTATTTAGGTTGTAGGTTTGGTTGCTGGAAACGGGCTATGGCGCCTTTCTCACTGCTGACCTATGGGCACCACACACACTAGTTGATGAGATGGCATGTAATCCAAAATCTGCCCCACCTGGCGCTTTCTCGAAGCAAGTGTACCAGGCCCCATTCTCTTTTTAGACAATGCATCGCAGCCTGCCCGTAAATGGTGCCGCAAATGCACACACCCACTTTCCACTGCTTAGTGCGAGCACACACACACACACACTCTCTCTCTCTGCAGGCTTGCACTGTCGACCCTAGTCCCACCATAGTTTTCAACACTCACATACACACACGAGTTGATTGTTGCTCTCTCTCGGCCAGGCCGAGAAGCCCGTTGACACAGAGCACGTGATGCCACACACAACCGGCTATAATAATTTGCGCTACCTGTCCTTGCTTGGCTTGGAGTGGATCACCAGACAAACTCCATCTATCGCCTACCTACTACCCTGCATGTCGCATACCAGCTGCCCTGCCCTCGCTCCCTCGACCCACCCATTGGCATCGACTCAACACACACACACACACACACACACACACGCACCGTTCTTGGTCTTAGGACTCACACACACACACACAAGAACTTAGGACTCTCCCTCTTCTTTTGGCTCTTGAGCTACGCGCTGCCTCCTGTCATAAACGCACACGCTGTCACACACTCACAACCCATTCAAACCCACACACTCTCTGGAATAATATGCAGCTTTTGGAATTCTATTCCGCTGCTAGCCCAGGAGCTCACCCACACACACATTCAATCTGCGTAATGCTAAGTCACACGAGCTATAAAAAAATGTTTTTTTATAAAAAGTTAAATAAATAAATAAATTTAGGATGGGTTCCCACCTTTCAAGTTGTCTCAGCAGGAAGGATTCTAATGAATCAGACATTGGTCACAAATAGGCGAAGATTGTGATAACGATTGCAAGTCCAAAAAAATAATTCTATTTGACTTGATTATTTGGCTATCTCAATTGAGTTGTTTATTGATTGTCCGAGAACTATGCATGCTAGCCGCAAATGGCCACTTAGGAGAAAAATTGTGGGTCCCTTTCCATGATGACTCTCTTCTATGCTAGACTTGGTGCATGAGAGAACGAGTGATCGGCCGCATATGCATTCATGAAATTTCCTTGCTTTTATTGCTTTGTATGGAAAAACTTGCAACATGAGAGCATGCAAACATTGATCCATTGTATCTTGAATTGAGATCCATGATTGAACACAAAATTTCTTTGATGCTTGAGGGGTACTTAGCATGTGCTTTCTCTCCCTTTTTCAATGTATGCCATATTTGCTAGTAAGAGAGCAAGGATATGGGCTACAAATGTGATTGCATCCATTGTTGATTTGATTATGGTCTAAGGCTGGGTTGATTTACCATTTTTGCAATACATGAAAAATTCTTTTGGGAATGTATATGGGCCTTGTTTGAGAGTTATGTTGATACCGCATTCATGTATGGTCATGACAAGTGCACAAAAATTGGAATTGAATGTTACATTTTAACGTGCTTGATTTGATTGCAAATTACTGCATAGCACTGACCATTGAGATTTTTTGAATGACCGTGAGAGGGCAGTAAAATACTGGCATTCTCTACCAAGAAGGTCATAACCAAGCGAAGGGAAACCTTGGGCCGCCACTCAACCCCCTATTCGCCTAGTCTTGACCCCGCTACAAATGGCATTCACCAAAGGCATATCAAAAAGGTCATAACCAAGCGAAGGGAAACCTTGGGCAGCCACTCAACCCCCTATATTGCCTAGTCTTGACCTTGGAACTGGCTTTCATACTATTTGGGCCCACTCGTTTCTCTGATATGAATGTCATGTCCTAGGCATAGTTGGACTTCATCGCACAAAATGTTTTGACTTATGCATGTTCTAGTGCTTTGCTTACTTCAAAGATTCTCTTTGCACTAACTGAAAAACTCTTGGTGGTATGTTTCAGAGTGACATTGCACATGAAATAATACTTGATCGAGACATTCTATGTACTAAATTTGGGCCTTGACATTGACTATGCATTTTAGTGCTTGCTCTAAATAAAAAATCCTTGCATAGCACTAAAGTTGAGATTCTGTGAATGATCATGGAGAGTAGTAAAATTTTGGGCTTGTGATTGACTGTGAATTCCTTGAGTGCTTGTGTTGAATTTTCAAATGCTTAAGAGCACTAATGATTTGAGTTGTTTTGAAGGGATGTGGCAAGGTTGAACTTTCATTGAACCAAGAAGGGGTCATCATTGCAATGTATTACAAAACTTGGCTATTTAGAGCCACTCCAATTTTTTGGATTAAAAGTTGTATACATGCTAGCTCATAGCTTGGTCAAAAGTTAAATGTTTTTATTTGAGCTAGTGTTTACCCAACTTTTTTGAGAGCTTTCAAGTACAAAATTTGGCTATTGAGAGCCATTCATTTTTCATTTTATCACGTTGGAGTCATCTCTAGCTCATAGATTGCTCTTAAATTGAAAATTTCATGTGAGCTAGTTGTTAGCCAACTTTTTGGAAACCTTTAAAATGTACATTTGGCTTTCAAAAGCCACTTCATTTCATCAAAGTTGCATTATTTTCAGCTCTTGGTTGGTTTTGACTTCTATATTTCATTGAGCTAGAAACTAATCAACTTTGAAACATGCATGCCAGGTTTGCTTATGTAGAAGCTCATTCTCTCTCATTGTTGTTATGTATGCATAAATTTGTCATCAAAGAGCATCACATGCATAACCAAAGGCACTTTTTTCTCTTGGGTTTTTTCCCTTTGGAAAATTTGGGTATGCAAGAACCTAGCTTTAGGTTTTCATTTATGTTTTTGTGTCCTTTTGGCTTTCAATATATGGCTTTTGTAGCTTATGTTTTTACACTTAGCTTCAAAAAGCTTCTTTTGCAAATAAAAAGATCAAGAGACTTCTCTACAAAGGGGATGCTTGCTCAAGGGTGCTCAAAAGGGCATGAATAGGTGTAATCCTTCCATGATTTTGCTCTTTTGTTCATCTCTTCGTTCTCTATGCTTGGCTTAAGTAATTTTTGCTTTTACATTAGGGTTCTTTCATGTTCAAAAGCTAAACATACTAAAGTTTCAACACTTTTCCTTGTGAATATTAACTCATCAAAAAATTTGGTTTTATGTGTGCTAATCATAAGTAATTGGCCTGGACCTTAGGTTAATATAGGTTCATTTCTCATTAGTCCTAGACTCTTAGTGGTAGTTTTAATACTCCATTCATTTTTAACATGACCTAGGGCTATGAATAGGCTTTAGTCTTTTAGTCCATTTTCCATTAGCATCTCATGTTGGAAGCAATAAAAAAGTGCTAAAAAAATGAAACAATGAAGCAAAAAAGTATCCACAAAAGTAGCAAAAATTCTACTAGACACATGAAAAGAAAATTTCTATGTTATGTTGTGTCCATGTGAGGCCTAGCGCCTTATTGACACTTGGTAGGCGAGAGGAATCACCTTGGCTCGCTTGGTCAAGGCCCTAAACTGATGCCCTGAGCTGATAGGGGTTAGTTGTCGCCTTGGTAGGCTAGTAGGCTTTTGGAACACCTTCTTGAGGGTTCAAGGAGCCGAGAGTCGCACCTAGACTTGCCTTGGGGTGGTAGCCTTGTGTTGTGATTTACTTTTTCCTATGAATGAAAAAAACAAACACTTCCACGAGCTTCAAAAAGCTGTGACAATGTACTAATAGATTATGAGCTTTTTTTTAGCTTGCAGACATAATAGACTTGAATGGTTTATTAAGATTGGTCACATAGTTTTTAGGCTAGTAGGTTTATGAATTTGCATTAGCTTAGGGTCATAATTGATTGCTTGTGTTTCATGCATAAAACTGAAGTTTCAGATGTTTTAATCTTCATGATAGTTAGGTGTTTTTTTTGTGCTTTATTTGTTTAGTTTTTTACTATCATTCACACATCTTTTAGACGCAACAAATTCACTTTGCATGGTTTTTCATTGTACTTCATGTTTTATCATTGTTGGCCTTTGATGCTCATTACTTGTTTTTATGATTTGCAGCTCAACATTTCTTCCATGGACTTACTTTCTATCAATATGTCACCGTGTTTTGCTTCACCGGCACACAAGGACGTGCGCCAAATTAGGAAGGGGGGAATATTAGCAACGGCTAACACAGGTTACACCGGTTATACATCAAGGGAGAGATATCCTATGGTTGTGCATAATATTTCCAACTCACTTTGTATAAGTTTTGAGCTCATTGGGAGTTCCAAAGTTATATATGGTAGCTAGAGGGCTCAAACTTAAACCCATAGTAGAAGAGATTGTGATGAAAGCCTTTAAAAGCGAGCCTTTATGCAAGGAGGCTTCATTCTTGAGTATCCCACTGAGGATCCACTTTTGAGAGCTCTCTATCTCTTGAGTGTTCACTCTATGGATGACTTAGCCTTGAGCTTAATGTCCATACTTAAGAGGCTAGTGCTAATCCATTGTAATTAAAGAAGTTTAATTAATCTAATCCCTATCTTACTCATTAGTCTTATCTTCTCTACATTTCATTATGTCATGAAGTAGTAAAACACTCTCATTATTCTGATTTGAGAGAGGTGAGTACTTCTTGCTTTGATCTTAACTCTCTTCTTTCATAAGTATTTCAATTAGTTGATTACTTCTCTAATTCTCTTGATTAGTGTAGTGTGTGCGCACTCTTGGTTATGTCATTAGAGTTTGTGCATAATTGTGTGCTTAAGTGTGTGAAGGTTTAAAAGCCTTGAGCTCAATGCCACTTATATGTGATGTGATTAGAGTACCTTGGTTGACATGTGATGATTGAGAAAGCCAAATTCAATGCAATTAGTGTGTGCTTTGATCATGGATGCTTGTGTTGACTGTGTTCTTGTGACTCCATAAGATTAGCAAGTCGGGGACTTCGGTGGACTTGATGTGTGTAGGAGTCGATTGATTAGTGATTAGAGTATGTTTAGAGTTAGTCTTGCCATGGATAATCTCTATTTGTATTGGTGAGGTAATCTCTTGATCCTCTATTTCTATTCATTCGATGCTCATGTTTCCATGCCCTAGCCGGGTTGCCGATCCAGAGGTTGATAATTTTGTGTGGATTGCGATTAGATTGTTGCTACAACGCCTCCCAATAGGTGGTGTTAATGCCGCGATGACCCGGAAAAGATGGACAATGACACTCAGTCAAAACCTTTTTCCTCAACGACTGTGTAACCACAACATCGTTTTCTTCATCAAGTAGCCATCCCGTATGAAATATCTTGGCACTATCTCCTCATTTTGTATCCAAGTAAACACATCAGGAAAAA
Source organism: Adiantum capillus-veneris (assembly GCF_014529385.1). Lineage (NCBI taxonomy): Eukaryota > Viridiplantae > Streptophyta > Polypodiopsida > Polypodiales > Pteridaceae > Adiantum > Adiantum capillus-veneris. The sequence continues at coordinate 161,217,882 of NC_140940.1, read as the reverse complement.
AATCCGGATCCTCAAAGCTTCTATGATAAATCGCGAAATAGCCAAGACAAGGGGCTTCTGAGACAATGCATCTGCCACCAAGTTTTTATGTCCCTGAACATGGACAATTTGGAAGTGAAACTATGGCAAGATGTTAGCCCATCGCATCTGCTTTTTCGAAAGTTGCATATGTGACAAGTAGCGTAAACTCTGATGATTAGTAAAGACCGTGAAATCGGCTTGAGTAGGTAATGTCGCCACCGAGTAAGAGCATGGATCACTGCGAAAAGCTCTTTCTTATAAATCTGTGCTATGAATACTGACCTTGAAAACAATCTGCTTTCATAGGCAAGAAGCTTCTAACTTCATAAGCATTCTTCAAGTCAAACCAATCGCGGAAAGTGTCACTTTTGGTCGAATCCATTTGTACCCTTTTCTGTTGAGACGATGTGTCCCAATAAATGTATCCAGGCAAGAAAAATCACTCTTTTCACATTTATAAGCAATTTATGCTTCCTCAAGTGTCTGAAAAACCCACAAATGATCGATACTCTCTCAAAATCCAAAAAGTCGTCCCAAAAGCCATCTTGTAGACGTCTCCAAAAGCAACTCTTCATATCAATTCGGCAAGTAGAATTATGAATTCTGTCAAGTATATTATCGTCCTCATAATGTGGAAATTTGTTCTGGTTCATTGTTTCTTTATTTTGGCCTCGACTAATTCTGTAAAGTGACCCGTTCGGTGGTGTACTACCGGGAATCGATGATGTGATCTTCACGACGTAAAGGAGGCAACTCGCTTTTTACGCCTTTAGAGAAACAATCAAACCCTATTGCAAAAAATCTTGTCGTTCTTTTTCAAGGTGAATCGGTCCGATGGTTGACTATCAGTGGGCTAACATCTACATTCAACCCCTATTGCAAAAAAATATACTTTCTTAGCCAGATAGTCAACCATGACGTTCTTGTGGTACCAAGGGATTCCTCAAAGGACATCACACCTTTCCAAAGGCATGATATAAAAGTCGGCATGCCCTAATCATCCCTGACATTGCAAACTTCGGGCATGCCCTAATCATCCCTGACATTGCAAACGAAGTTTGCCAATGATCTGTATAATCGCAACATCCCATCCGGGTGCTGCTAGAACTGCCTCCACATGTGGCCTCAGCCTGTCAGGCGTAATTCCAAGTCGAGCCGCCAATTCAAGTGAAAAGAAGTTTGCCTTGGCTCCTCCATCAAAGAAAATGCGAGCTTCTTAAGCTTTCACTTCGCCCCATGTGCGACAAAGTTTTGTACTTTGGTTGATTCGGGTTGGGCCCCACGTAATGTGGTACCAGTTTTGCTTTCATCTTTCCTTTTCTTCCGCAATCGACTAGTGTTTTGTAACTCTTAAGTTTATCTTTCGAAGGTCCTTTAGTTCATCTTCTTTTCAAGAGTTCTTGACCATCTCTTTCTACGAGTACATGTTTCGCTTTTCTGCATTCGTCTGTCCTTTCGACTTTCCTCCCCAACCTGAGAAGAGAAGCAATGGCCATATGACATCTTGAGTAAATCTTACAATCGGGTAATTCTTCAAGTTTTTCACAATTCTCGGGTTTATGGAGTACTTGATCAATTTTTTCACAGATGTGTCAACCTACAATTGACATTTGTACTCCGTTCTGACAAAATTTTCCACCAAGAATCTCTTGAAATATTCATTATTTTCTTCAGTTTTCGCACTAGATTTCAACTTTTCTTTTGCCTGCCCATTGAGAGGTGTTATCTTTGTCAGATTCTCCATGAGAACCCATGTGTAATTTGGGATTCTTTATGGCTTTGTCCTGTAAGGCAAAGTGATGAAGACGGAAGCACGCCTGACGCGCGATGTATGGAGGGTGGGAGTGGCTAATAAGTCCAAGGTTGGGCCACAAAGATTCTTTCACAAAAGTCTACATGTGCTGCAGAAAGGATCGGATCCTCCGTAGAAGAAGAATCTTTCTGCGCTCTGATACCATTGTAACCGGCTTGGACACTCCAAGCGAGAAATCAATAGCAACACACGAATAGAAACTTCATAATCACTAAACTTTAATGGGGAGAGAGAGAGAGAGAGAGAGAGAGAGAGAGAGAGAGAGAGAGAGAGAGAGAAATCAATAGCAACACACGAATAGAAACTTCATAATCACTAAACTTTAATGGGGAGAGAGAGAGAGAGAGACAGAGAGAGAGAGAGAGAGTTGACACGATCGGATGGAGTTCCGTGCCCGAAGGTAGAGGCCCCAAAGGTAGAGGCCCCAAAGACTGGCGCCCGTTTCAGTATTTCATTTTGATCTTTGAGCAAAGTACAACTTCCACAGATGCTCGCTCTCAGACTCTACATCCAAATGCTCTGAGAAGTGAGCCCCTTGGGTTCATTATAAAGGTTACAAGGGATGTGCAAAAGGCAAAGCCCCAAAAGCATTAGACTAGGGCGTGGAATCACCAAGTGCTACCACATCAACACAACAAAAAAAACAAAATCTATCCGTCGCCTTCGTGACTGTCCACCCCTTTGTAGCACGTATACTAGTCTCCCCTCCTACAACCATTGACGGTTGGAAATGGTCATGCACAGACCATTCCCTACACCATTATCCACAACTTGCATCCACAACAAATCTTATATCACAACTTTTCAAATGTCATTTGTGCACGTTGCATCATGGGCAAGGTTGCCCCAGAATTTATTAAGCATACAAGCAATCTAGTGAAAAAAACCCCTCTGGAGTAGAAAGTGCCCCTGCATTTATAAGTGTATTTACATCACAAGCATAATGCACCTCAAGTCTAATTTGACTATCGATGCTATTTAGTCGTAAGAGCTATCAAACACCAATTAGTTATCTAATTTCGACCATACAACAATTTGGAGAGCTCTAAAGATCATGGCATGGCTGCCAAGCATGTGGATCTTATAAAGAGTTCCTTATAATTGTGCATGATCAAAGAGTTAATCCCACTAATTGCTACGATCCGAAATCCGTTCCACTAATTACCATGCTTTTGGTGTGAAACTTCACTAGGAAAAGTGGGATTCATTGCCTTTGATTGAAAATCTCATGAATGTGCATGTGAAAGTGCCAATAGTTAACACACTTTGGTTATGAAGAAAATCTTTTGACATGGGCGTTTGTCATTACATAATCCCAAGCCATCACACGTTAGGTGCCCCTTGCTGCAAAGTCATAAAGAAGTCTTTTGACATGGACGTAATCCCAAGCCATCAAACGTTAGGTGCCCCTTGATAACCACTATATAATCACCGGGAAGCTACCAAACAAGGATTCGTGATGACCTACGAGGAGGTGAACTACTATCAAGACCGACAACCCCTCAACGCTCAATAATTTCTTAAACACGACGAATGAACGACGACAGTCTCTCATGCCGAGGATGTCCATACAGAAGAAAGATCCTCGGCGAAAAACAGTAAAAATCTAGCTAATTATCCTAAAAAATAAAGCACCTTCAAATGAAACAAGCATTTATATTCAAACTAATGAAAATTATTTTGCTGAACCGATGGCAACGGTCTCATTCTTCGCCTAATTCACTTGAAAAGTCGAAGCTTGGAACGTTGACCCAACATCTAATAACGAGCATCTGATCAGCCAAACTACCCATGACTACAATGCATACAAACCATCGACACTGTACAAGAATTCATGTTGGGCCAAAAATTCAAAGGGCTTCGTCGAAAGCAACAAGTCTGTGGCCACAGCCAACTTGATAAGGTCGTTAAACTCAAAAACACCAATTTGGATTGCCTACAACTTCTATAGCATTCATTGACAATTCTTTCATCAAGACAGTTAAACTAACTCTTCACAAAGACCAAAACTCAATTACAGATGAAAGCTTGGTCATAGGCTCGCTGCTTATCCAGAATGCAAGCGAAATTTCTATGTACATATTGCCAATTGTGCGCATGCTCTTTAGGTGATATGGCGAAGAAACTCTGATGCAGTAGCGATAGCTGCTCCAGTGATGGCCCCCCTAAGCACAGAGTCTTGCTTCACATTGCTTTCCGTTAGAGAGAATGCAGCACCTGTAAGTGCACCACCCAACAAGGCATTTTTCTGCAAGAAACACAGACGTGAGAAATAGAAAGCAGGTAAACATGGATTCTCTGCCAAAAAAAAAGCTTGGTAGAGTGTTTAGAAGCTTGACACTAGGCAGTCACAATGAGTAAAAATTATACCAAACAAACTCACCCAGTCATGTGTGCCCCTTGCTTCTTGCATGGCGTATGTCATTCCCGAGTAAACTCCGGCTACCAAGCCTGCAAACGGTGATACACAACAAACCTTAATCTCAACGAAATACTTCCGACCCTACTTCATTTACCTTGAAAATCGTGTGTTTCTTCTTAAGATCGATCGTTAACTTACCCCATTGCACCGCTTCTTTCCCCGCACGTTGCACCTATATTGAAGCCCCATTTGCAACACATAAGCTTCTAGACCATCCCAAACTATGGCTGATGTTAAGAAAATTATGCCCAGCACGAAGAAAGCACAATACCCACCATGTTCTCAAGAGAGTGTTTGTTGGTCTCCTCTGCTAGGGATCAAAACAAGCCAATGATGAGACCTCTGCGCGCCGGGGGGGGGGGGGGGGGGGGGGGGGGGGAGAGAGAGAGACCTTGCAAGAGCATTCTTGTAGCATCTTGGGTAGCAGCATGCAAAACACCAACCTGACAAGAAAGGGTCTCGGTCATACAATTACACAAGGAAAATTGCTGCCGGAAGATGCACTTGCACACGGTGATTTCCAGCCACAAATATGAAATATGCAATACACAGACAGAATGATAGCTTACCCCTCCAACTTTGACGAAGCCGTCGACAACACGGTTGAGGAGCGGATGGCCCAAGTCTACGAGGAACTCTGCGTTGTCCTTGCCGATGCTTGCGTAAACTTTGGACTCACTCATCTTTACAAGCACACGATTGATCTCCTGTCCCTGCTAATGAAGCCAAACCAGTGCACGCATAGAGCAAAATGCAAGGCCGTAATAAAGGAAGCGCTCCTCTCTCTCTTTCTCTCTCTCTCTCTCTCTCACACACACACACACACAAAAGAAGGAAGGACATAGCCTACCTGGGGTCGCGAGAAGGTGGTAGAAGTAATTACAGTGCAGGATGTGCCCAAATTGCCTAATTAGAAGGAAGGGAGAGACTGAGAGAGAGAGAGAGAGAGAGAGAGAGAGAGAGAGAGAGGACGCTGGACACGCGTCCTGCCTCTCCTCGTGCCATGTTTCTTATTCCCACGCGCCCTCTCTCTCAGCACGATTGAGTTCAAGCCTCGTCAGATAGATCTTTGAGGTCTTGCGATTAATGTTTCCTATGTTAAAAACTTTTGTTGGCACTTCCTTTCGGCAGAAAGAGAGGGCACATGTGGAGGGAGTTTCAGGCTTCAACCCCTATACAACGCAGTGCCCTTCAAATTTTGTAAGGTATGTTTTACTTTTCTCCTCTTTAAGATATAGTCTCTCTTCTCCGTAATATATGTAGTTTTGGTTATGTTAGATCCGGTTGCCCTTCTTCTGGCTAGTTGTTAACAAGGTTATCTGATAAGATTTTGTACGAGTGGCTCCTTGTAAAGTCAGTCTCTGTTGTTGATGTCTGATGCATCCATGGCTCGTTCTGAGCATGTACGTCTATGTAATTCTTTTTGCTTATTACTGTACCAACTCACACTTTGTGAAATTTGCAACAAAAAAAAGGATATAGTCTCTCTTCTTCTTCCTTCCCTCTCTCTCCCTCTCTCTCTCTCTCTCTCTCTCTCTCTCTCTCTCCCCAATCGGAGTGAAAGGCAATGCCAACGTCTGTTTCCAAACGCCTTGTTTTTCTTCTTCTTCTTCCTTTTTTTGTGTGGTGCAAACATACTTCCTTACTCAAATATACTACAAAATGGCTCATACTAATTTAAAACCCCCCAAGTAATGATTACCTTACGAATATTCTCTCTCCCCCCTCTCTCTCTACAAACCCACATCATCCCCTTCGCCTCGCCCTCACGATTCTCTCTGCTCTCGATGCTCATGTAGGTGCCGCAAAGAAAGAGAATACGGCCCTTGCCTCTGTCTCCACCTTGTTGGAACGAGGGCTATGGAGGGTGACGTCTGAGAGCCATGGCTAGAGAGGACGTGTTGCAGAAGAGGGAGAGCAAAGAAAGTACGAGAGAGAGAGAGAGAGTCAGATCGACACAAAAATAACGCTATATTCTTTTAGTATTAAGCCTTGAAATACATATATAGATTTGGACCTTCCATGCAATTGCCATGCAAAACTGAAATGCAAGTACACTTGTAACTGCATGGCTACAAAAGACATTTCCCACGGGTTATGACGACTTGGGCTTGAAACACAACAATCCCCCCCTCAAGCCCGAACTGGACAGACCGTCTCATGATACCTCGAGTTTTGGGTGTACTCGTCAACCGTGAGTTTTAGGTTTTCTCACAACCAAGGATTTTTGGTTTATCCATAACCTGGTGCTAGAACAGTAACCCCCCCTTGAACAGATAGGGTGTAGGTCAAAACATTAGCTACCAAAAGTGGAGTTTTTGGTTCACTGCCAAACCTTGGGTTTAAGGTGTACCCAGTAACCTCATGAGAAGTGATAGAAAAAAGGCTGAGAACTGAGAAAAATGGGGAGGTCTTACCACTCATATGTGGTGGTAGTGTCTATACCCCGTACAAATTATTTTTGCCATGACAATTTTTGACAACAGACCAAAGCATAACAAACCTATGACAACAAAAAGAAATGACAGAGCATGACTTTTGACCAGAACAACTTGATTGAAGAACCTTTGAAGAATACTGCCAGTAGAAAGCCCAAAAAAAACCAGTTGAAAGTGATCAGTTCGAACTTGCTTCTTTTGTGACTCCTTTTCTGTGTGACTGCTTCCTTTCCCTTTGTGCAGATTCTTATAGTCATTTTTGGGATGATGATGATGTTGAGGATGCCGCCGATGATTTTGGCTACTTGTATGCGATGTGCGAGGACATGGTGGATCATAAACATCTGCAACACAAGTAACATGCTTCTCGGGCCGGTGTCCAAGGCCATACTTTTCAAAACCACCTCGTAATGCTGATCTTACCTTAGCAAGATCATGATGACAACCTTCAGTTGAAACAGCAAGCTCTGGCAACTCAAGAGGCAAAGGGCCTTTGTTGCCTTCTGCATGTAATGACGAGGAGATCTTTGAAAAATTTTGAGCTTCAAAACTAAAAGATGCATTTGCCGATCTACTACTGAGCATCGAGGGCATGAATAAGCTCTTTATTAAATCCAAAAGGGGTCAAATAATGTGGAAAATTTAAAGCAGTGTGAGAATTTAAATAAAACCGAACTTCTGTAATCAGCAGGAGCGCAGAGGCAGAGCAACGCATGAGGCCAGGTGAGGTCGATCCTATGGAACTGCAGGTACCAATTCGTTCTTGCTTATGGCCGCCTTCGTCAGGTGATGCCCTCTTATGGTTGAGATCTGCCACCCTATTGGGTGCTTCTTTTAGGGGCTTGCCACCTGCGCAGCCTTTTGAAATGCAAGGAAGATTGGCCTGCTACATCCAAATGCCACAAAACAGTAGCGATTTGAGGAGTTGATGGGGTAGTCACCGCACAAGGCTCGCCTGTCTTCTCAACTGAGCGTTTTGATATGAAGTCTTAATGGGGCTCCTCGTCGCTTGCTCTAGACAGCGTTTTGATAAGCACCTGGCCACCGCCTGCTTTGAGATGCTGCCTGTGCTTGACAAGGCCAAGATCTTCTTGCCCGCCTAGGATCTTACACACAGTGGCCTTTGAGACACTGAGCTGCAGCGCTTCTCTCCAAGAACTGCACCTCGCCTACGCTCTGATACCAGTTGTTGGAACGAGGGCTATGGAGGGTGACGTCTGAGAGCCATGGCTAGAGAGGACGTGTTGCAGAAGAGGGAGAGCAAAGAAAGTACGAGAGAGAGAGAGAGTCAGATCGACACAAAAATAACGCTATATTCTTTTAGTATTAAGCCTTGAAATACATATATAGATTTGGACCTTCCATGCAATTGCCATGCAAAACTGAAATGCAAGTACACTTGTAACTGCATGGCTACAAAAGACATTTCCCACGGGTTATGACGACTTGGGCTTGAAACCCAACACACCTCCCTCACCCCTAGCCAACTCCCGACCACGTCTATCAAAATTGACCCCTCCTTTGTCGTGATGCCTAAGCACAGGCCTTGTGGAGCTCCATTGGCGAGGTCGATGACAGAAATTTGATGCGATAGAGCTGCCCTCCAAAAGACAACATTGCGCACAACAATCTCATCAAGCACAAGTGCTTTTTGTGCGTTGGTGACGAAACCACAACCTCTACAGGCTTTGTGTCTGCAGTAGAGAGAGAGAGAGAGAGAGAGAGAGAGAGAGAGAGAGAGAGAGAGAGAGAGAGAGAGAGAGAGAGAGAGAGAGAGAGAGAGAGAGAGAGAGAGAGAGAGAGAGAGAGAGAGATCTATGTCCACTAGTGATGACGCAGAAGAGGTTGAATCTATATTAGTTAATAGGGAATAGCCATAAAGAAGAAGGTGTAGTAAATTGGTAAACATAGCGATAGAGAGAAAAATGGTAGATGTTGTTGTAGAGGAAGAGAAGTAAACTCTGGGGAAATAACTCTTTGGCAATAAGCAAGGGTAGAATGGATCAAGAGAAGATTTTTTTTTTAATGTTATACTGATAGTGAACTCAAGAGGGAAATCATATACCCAATCCACCTCACCATGGGAAACTACCCATTGCAACAAGGACAACCTCATGTTGTTGCCATCAACCAAAAATGGTGCAAATTGTGCCAAATCAAGTCACACATGACTTGTGAAGAGTTTTTCATTTTTGGTTGCCATCAGGATAAGCCTCTACAAGCGTACTCTCCTTCCTAGCTCCTTGCATCACCATTTCTACAATTTGCACGCTGTTGGCTATTATTGGAAAGCCTTCCTACTATAAAAAGGGAGGCCATAAAGTAGGCAAAAAATAAATCATCATTCTTGAGCTTGCTTGTATGAGAAACTGCTACCAGAGGAGGTTGGTCTCGAACCAGGTCTTGAACCAGCTTGACCTAGAGCTGAAAAGTAAAGCTCCAGAAGGGCAGTAGCAGTTGCGAAGCTCGTGGAGTTTCTCTTATAGTTGGATTGCCAACTTTCTAGCGCAAGGTGCTAAATCTTGATGGCTTAAGTTGCCCCTTTCAACAAGAGAACATGCAGTGAAAAAGAAAGCCGAAAAGTGATCCCCTCATGTTAGAGAAACCAACGCATGGGAGCATGGTGATTGGATGAGATTAGAGAACAGACATCTACCTGTCAAGATGTTGGAGTTCATAAGAGAACACTGTCTATGCATTCAAACCAATAGCTTGCAAGAGGAAGGCACCCATAACCTTGGGCTCTACACCTCCAACATATGTATGTGTAGCTATTGTCGTGTGACAATCAACGTGCCCTTTTCACGTAAAACACACACACATATCGCCTATTGTTGATGTGATGTATCATAAAGACCTTCAAAAGCGGGCAAAATCCATGCATGATGGGCTCAAAGGTTTAATTTTAAGCTTGTTCTACAGCCATGCATGCAGACGTTTTATGGTTAAAAATAAGGTTTTATATTAAATTTATATTACGTTAATTCAATGTTTAATTAAGATCGACTCCCATATAGGACTGCCTTCCCATATAGCCTTTGCTTGACCTCAATATTATTTTGAAGTAACTAATTAATGAAAAAGGCATGCCATCTCTCTAACTGGCACGCTTATTCTACATACTCTTATCTTTGTCCTCATCGTCCTCAAAGGAGATTATCAAGTAGTGCCAAAGGGACATTTCTAATACTATTTCATCATGAAAGCTCTATTTCACTCTTAAGTTGCCTGGCCAACATTTCATTACAGCTTGTGAATCGTGATACATTAACAGACCTACAGATAAATAAAAAGTATTTTCTATCTCTGTTATATTGTCTTCTACATATTATTTGACGCTTTTCTTTTAGCATCAATTAAAATAGTCGATTACTAACTTTTAATCAAGGCAGATGTGCTTCTTCAAATACCTTTTTGTAGGTAGTGTCATATACCAAGTATCTTTATAGTTGAAGCTCACTCCGAGCAATTCTATCCCTCTCGTTTGAATATGGCGACCAAGGTGACAAGCTAGCAGGATATTGGAACTTAAAGTTTTACAATAATGTCATAATAATGATAGGCCAAGGACATCTGCAGAACGAGTCTACATATCAAATAAATTGATAAGTGTTTATTTTAACTTTGCAATTTATACAAAGCCCTCCTAATAATAAGTATTCTTTACAAGGGTTTTCAATTTATAGTTTTTATCTCAAAAATCTAAGCAGTTTCTTACTATTACTCACGATCCCATATAATTCTACACCCCTAAATTTGTACATTTAGTTGATTGGTGTTGCATATTTATAATTTTTTAACTTCTTTTGTCCCTCAGTGTATCCAGAACATACACATTGAAAGTTGTACCATTTCTCTCCCTACATCTTTGGAAGCTATCCAATCGAGCAGTGGTATCAGAGCGCGGGCTACGCTCAATCAATTGAAGATTGCAATAATCAAAAGCTAAGTGCAATTACACAATTTTGTTTTGCTTCATCTAATTTTATTGTTTTCTTACTTCTTGATGAGCATAATTTCTGTAAACTTTCAAAATCTCTAGATAATTAAGGATAGATACTCTGCATCAAATTGTGATGATGAGAAAAATTGATACAAATATGATACTTTATGGGAAAGAATTTGTAGGAATGGCATGGTAATTAATTCAAAGCTTTAATTCTGGGTGTGAAGAGAGGATGAGTATATACGAGTTTCAGATTATCAAGACCTAGTAGATAATGGATTTGAACGTTCATAGAGAAGAGAAGTAGAATAATAATTTGAGGCGTTCTATTGTATGAAAGATCTCATCAACAAGGTTTGAACTCAAGGCTTGCTACTAAAGCGGGAAATGGAATAAACATTCTACATATAATTTCAAAGTAGAAGAGGAGCGATCATGTGGGACACCGCACGGAAATAGAAGGAGTCGATGGGCATCATTGTACCACAACAGGAGTGTCCAAGGGTGGTCAACTCACACTGAGCAGTACCATACAGAAGAGACGTTGCATGAATTACTCATCAGCGTGGGAAAGAACCCCATAGAAAATAACCTCTTTTTATTTTTATTTTTTTCATCTGCAAGAATAGACCTAAGCATCATTTCCCTACCAATGAGCAGTTGTGCTCAACCGCTAGGGACACACAACTCTCGCAAAACAACCCATGGACAGTGACTTTCTCAACAGTGTAACATCACGTCATCATGTCAAGGGAGTCGTTGCAGTAGCAAGCTGTCGTAATTAGCAGCGGCATGAAACCCGGTAGCAACCAACAAAAAGAAAAAAAAAGCACTGACTTGCATGCACTGGCAAGCGAGTGCCTACTAACACTCTCTAGTCCTCGCTAACCCTCTCTCTCCCTTGCATACAGTCGACCAAAATTGTCCATCTCTCTTGCTACAGCCGCCAGCCAACCCCATGCAGCCTCTTTTTCGCAATCCCTCTCTCGTTTGTTGCCAGCAACACCATGCAGAGGGCGAATCTGATAGATAATGAAGTACCTCACATTAGCGACCTCAGAATAGCGCCTCCATGCCATAAGCTGGCCACAACCAACTCTCTCTCTCTCTCTCTCTCTCTCTCTCTCTCTCTCTCTCTCTCTCTCTCTCTCTCTCTCTCTCTCTCTCTCTCTCTCTCTCTCTCTCTCTCTCTCTCTCTCTCTCTCTCTCTCTCTCTCTCTCTCTCTCTCTCTCTCTCTCTCTCTCTCTCTCTCTCTCTCTCTCTCTCTCTCTGTTTGCCAACATTCAACCGCCAATATAGAGTCGCTCGGCAGTCCTGCACACTAAACATGTTGCGCATGCAGACACCTCAACTCACCCCAACCACCCACCGCTAGGAGTACTATCGTAGTGTGGCTTTTGAATTCAATTGCAGCCACAAGACCCTCCTTCACTCTCTTCTACAGCCAGCTGACACGCCTGCCCGCCTATAATTTGCCTAAGCTGCCAATATAGCAGCCAACCCACGTGTCACCTCCCCTTTTGAGGCTGCTCCCCCACCAGCTCACTTTTTTGAGCGGACATAACTACTTTAACCCACCATGCAACGGACTTCATCCATCAGGGGCATAGAACACCAACTTACGTTCATCTACCACAGATACTGCCTCTAACCACTCAGCTCCCATAAACCTTGAGGCTAGGGTCGCCTGCTCAGTAACATACGGCAATAGGAATCAATATCCCTCTCTCTGCATAGCAGCCAGTACACTCGGTTTTCCTCTCTTTTTCCCTCTCTTAGAGACGCCACCAACCATCTCTCTCTCTAAACGACACCCTAAAGTGCAGACACCGGTGAGTATCCACAACAAGAAAATGACCCTCACCCAATTGCACACTCCAAGGATAGGCGTCTCCACTTGAGGCATTTTGTGCCATCTTGGAACATGCAATGATGTAAAAACCCACCCTAAGGAAACTTTATGATGTTTGTCGCAGATGCCACAATGCCCCTCTCTCCGTTGATAGAATAAGGCCCAGAAAAGATTGTCCCGCCAAAAGCAAAACCAAAAGGCAAACAAAGATCATTCCATGCAGGGACATCCCCCCCCCCCCCCCCCCCCCCCCCCCGTTAATCGGAGTCCACCCACTTTGAGTACTCTCATCACAAAAAAGAAAAAAACATCCTCTTCGTCATTATGTCTAGGTGATACCAGTCAGCAAATACTTTCAATCCGAGTCCTAGAACCTTGCAACATACACCTCCTTCAAAAATCCGATGGAAACAAAGTCGAAGGATATTGGAAAACTGAAGCTATAGAGAGACAAAGGAATAAGTGTTGATGAGTGATGTAGGGATTCTTCCTTTTAATCACCATGTAGTTTGCTTGCAGTAGCTACAATAATAGATGAGTTATGTAGGGATTCTTCCTTTTAATCACCATGTAGTAGTGCTTGCAGTAGCTACAATAATAGATGTAGAGTCGTGGTGCTCATGAGATTGAGTAGACGTCTCTTGTTAAATTTACCTCCCTTTTTACCAAGGGTGCAGTCTGTCTACAAAAGAATCTTGACAAATGATCCTTCACCTTTGGTATAAAATAGTCCCAACAGTTCTTTCGTGGATTCTTAATCATGTGTGCCATTCTTTTTGCGGGCTTTTGGCAAACATTTCTTGCTTTTGACTCTTCTAGGCGGGGTCAATAAGGGATTTTACTAACATTTTGTCAACAAACAAACCAATGTTGGCTTTTAGCCATGTGCCCTCAATGTGTGAAGTGTGACCCTAATTCAACAAAAGTGATTTAAAACTCATTGAGCGTTATACGAATGTCAATAGGAGAAGCTTGCATCAATTGACACAAGCATCTTATTTAATTTTTATTTTTATCTTTCTCTAATGACATCCAGTATGCACTTATTGTTGCAATCATAGTATGCACTTATTGTTGCAATCATCTATAGCTTTAAACATAGATTAAGTTGAACCGCTTGGAGGTATCTACCTTTGAAAGTTTAAAATGATTTTTACCTTCACACATTAAGCATGATCATTTAGACCTTTGGATACATCCCATGTTAACCATAGAACATGGTTCATCAACCATCACCTTTCCTTGTAATTTGACCTTGAAATTGTTGATCGTGGAAACATGTGTAATAATTGTATTCTGAAAGCCTCACATAACCTCTATAGCAATGATTATGAGTATGCCTCATGATATTCAAGACTCTTATGTTCCTTTTAGTAACCATGCCAGCATCATATTCTAGTTGGTTCATGCTTTTTAACTTGGACAAATAGAGACTTCTAATACTTCTACCATAAACTTGATCTTGTGACCCGACAATTCCAAGTGGATAGTGCCCTACATTGCATAGTTTTTGCACGACTATGATACTTAAAACTTGTGAAACTGTTCTTTGTTTTATCATATTCAATGACTAATCCTCATATTTTTCTTGTTGGTGTTTACATTTAAAAAAATAAAATAAAATTAGTTTAACATTCATACTTTTGTTTAGTCTATAAATTTCTTTTCCCAAGATTATCCAATTGTCTATCCAAAATGACAGTAACCAAATCATTTCTTGTTACTCTCTTTGCAGATACATCTAAACGACTAAACTCAAGAAAACTTTGCTACAAGCAATAGTGCCAGTGGAAACTTTCAAAACAAAGAACTCTTTTACTTATTCACATTGTTTTATAAGCTATGATTTGGGATGATTGTCAATGCTCTCACACACTTGAGTACACCAACCTATTTAAATTTGGTATCCAATAAGTAGTAAATATTTCCTCTTGTTATACCTCGTTTAGTCCATTGGTCACGGACACACAGATTCGCCGATTTAGGTAGTGTGTAGATACTCATCTTGATGCAGATCCGTCGATTTAGGCAGCACATTGATAAATTGTAGATTCATGATTTTTAAACAATATCAAATATATGCAGATTTGTCGATTTAGGCAGCATGTTTTATTGGTGTAGATTCGTCGATTTAGCCAACACCAATCACAAAATCATGCTGCAATGGCTGGCCACCACTGTAACTGGTGTGATTTTGTTACCCAGGTATAGAAAATGAAAGATATTTTGGGTTTGGATTATATTTGGAATTGCAATTAGAGTTGGATTCTCTATATGATGATTTTTTTGTCGCGACAATATTTATGGAATTGCAATTGACATTGATGAGAATTGACTTATTAAATGATGAGTGTGACCAATGATATCTTGATTCATCAAGATATGACATATACTGCTCATTCTAGTGTTATGGGACACTAGAATAGGTAGTATGTGGATGACGGCATGCATATGTAAAGTTGTTTAGTTTCACTTTTTTTATTATATGCTAATTTTTTGAAACAGATTTCTAATCACTGTTTTTGACAAGTATCGTTTACAGATTTCTTATCTTTGCAACTGAGGACAATTGCTTTCCAATGGAGAGGTATGTTATGGAATTGATATTTACCCATTTACTGCAGCTGACAGGTGGCAAAAGCATCAGCAGATAATAAACTAGGCAGAAAGATATTACATTCTATGTATATTTGATTATTCAAGTGCTCTTTATGAGCTTGGGCCATTTATGTCCAGCCGGCCAGTTTGTACTCAATTTGACCATTCAAGAAATCTATAAACGAAATACGTGCAAGAGGGAAATGGTCACTCTTGCACAGGGGGAGATTGCACCTAGTGCTCGTGTCTATTCTTCTCTCCTCTCCTCTCCTCTCTTCTCTCTCGACGTGCTAGGCGTAGCACTCCGCTCTAGGAGGTGCGCATGCGCATGTTTTCTTTCTCTCTCTCGCTCACTATGCGACGATTCAAGTATGCCGATTTATCGTTTTATGGTATGTATTGTGCTATTATGAGTATTTTGCAAGGCAACCGCACATTCCATTTGTAGCAAAGACTAGGCCTCTATGCTCATCATCAAGATAGATATAGTCATCCTTGGTGAGGCCATAGCCTTCCTCAGTGTCATTTGGTTCTTCTTCATAATTTTGTGTATGTAAGCTAATCAAGAATGCTACCATCCGTGGATAGTCATTTTGTGCAAAGGGGTAAGCCTACCAATGGGTAGTATCCTCTAGCGCATAAGGATCATTCATGGTCAATAGATGCATCAACCATTCTAACTTCTCAAAATTTTCATCACATGCTAGACTAACTACCAAGTCCCATTCTGAGGTAAGTACATGGTAGATCATGTGAAACACTTGAGAAAGGTAAAGAGGATACCTCACCCAAAGTAGGAGTGGATGACTCGGGTGAACTAGCCATATCTATACACACAGGTAGATTTTAGTTAGCTTGCAAATAACATAAGGGTTGTGTCACTGCGCATGATGTGTCATTGTGAGTTTTGGTTTATGGACTAGATTTTGTAGGTCTCAATCTTGTTGTTTGGTGGCTCTTGCTCTTTTCCCTTTTTCACCCCCTTTTTTTGTTGTGGTTTGTTTTAGTATAAGGCTATATATATACATTCACTAAGATTTGGAAGTTAAGGGAGGACGATTAAGAGGGAAGCAAGCAAATGATGGATGTCAGTAAATACTCCCCCCTTCCTTGGGTAGATCATACTTTTTGGAAAGTCATTATCACCTTTTGAACCGCTTGTTTCAAGTTGTAGTGGGTGAAGACTTTGACCAATAGTTTTCCGCCACCCTACGTGCTTCGTCAAGTTGTAAGGTACTTTTCCATGATCTTACTTGAAACGTTGCTTTAGGTGATGAATTTACAATGAGAGGTGCTAATTCTTTTTGGTTTTTTTAGATATTTGAAGTGGTAGTTGGAGGTTGTGTAGAGGCTTGTATTTATGTGGATGATGTAACATTAAATGGCTTAGTAACTTGTGTGTAGCGGAAAATAACATGAACATAGTGAGAATTTCATTAGAATAGGTTTCTAATGAGCATAACAAGATTGCTTGGGTGGAGAGAGCAACAAAAATTATAACACCTAGTTAGATAGGCATGAACAATACTTCAAAAGAGAGAGAAATTAAGCTATTGACAATAGTTGAGGACCGGATTTACATGGAGCCGGTCCCCCCTCCAAAAGGCTTTGTATTATAGGTTTCCCCCATCAAGAGAGACATTTTACAATACAATTCTTTGTGTTCCTTCAATAACTAGCTAGTGCAATGAAGATGCAAGCTTCAAGCACTAAGCAAAACACTTATAAAAGACAACATCAATTCCCTCACGGTCTCAAACCCAAGACCTCACACACCATCGAAGATGGTGAGAGCTAGCGGGGTATGAGAGTAGATTGAGAGGAAGAAGGATTACTCTTACAAGAAAGATGTACATCTCCTCACATAATCACTCATATTAGCATAGCATAGCTTAATAATTAGCATGGTAGAGGAGATGAGCATGCATTGAAGCTTGGCTCTTGGTTGGATTTTCATCACAAAGCCAAGAGTTGTTGGTGTAGGCCTCCCTTATCACAAGCTTGGAGTAGGTGATAAGCTTTCCATTAAATCTTGAGAAGGAGAGACAAAGTCTTCTTGCTTCACACATGAGCTAGTGTGAGTGTGTGTGGAATAATGCCTTGTGAAATTCAGCCCCCTCTCTCTCTCTCTTGGTCGACCCCTCATGCTATTTCCTCTTGCTGGCTTCCCATTGGACCCCTCTAAGCTTAGCCAATAGGATTTAAGAAGCATAAGTGATAGTCTTCTGACATGTGTCCCCCTTTCCCCTTTTGTGAGAGCTTTAGGTAGTTAATTAATGCAACTCATTGGACCCCTTTGTCTTTTGGCCAATAGGAATCACGCAGGCCATTGGGTTGTTGAATGCTCATTGGACCCCTTGGGAGACTGTTCAATAGTCTTCTAAAGAGCTTAATTCTTATTGGTTCTTTTATTAAGTGTTTTTAAATTAAACTAGATTGACTCTATCCTAATTCTCATTGGTCCACTTCCATGGCCATCCAATAGGATTTGAGTGCACCTTGTGGGAATCTTGGCTAGGGAGCTGGCATGTGTCCCTCATTCCCTTTGTGTAAAGGAAGCTTGTGAGTGTTGTGTGTGTTTCTCTCTCATCCCCTACTTGCAAGGCTCGCCCCCTCCTTTGTAGGAGTTTTGAAGACTTTTTTGGTACGCACACAAAGCATCCAATTTCCCTAGATTTTGACCTTTGGACACAACCTTTGAATTTTGGAACCTTAGCATTTTGGAAGTCTTAATGGACTAAACCTTGGGCCTTTAAAGCCCATTGTTGCACATTGCTCTTTTGCAGATGGCCCCCCCTTTGGATTTCTTTTTTCCCTCCTTTTGATCCCTACTGTGGCCGGTCTGCCAGCTTTACCAATATTCTAGCTTTTTCTCCCCTGGCACTTCCCCATATTAAATGATCAGTGTAACATGAGAAAATCATTTAGGAGAATTAGATATTAGTTATGATGACATTACCTCTCTCTTGAAATCATAGTTGTCCTCGACTATGGGGTAGAGAAGATAAAGCCTATTCATTAGTCCTTTTTCTAGCGGTTAGAGGATCCCTATGCTACCCTACGAAATCATTCCAAAATGGATGACTAATCCATTTGGTGCTTGAGAGCCTAAGCTACCGCAAGCATGTCTGCACATTAGTCCTATCAATCTTCCATAGTAGAGTGACAAGCTCTACTTGGTGTTTGGGAGACATCGATTTGCAAACTTGATTCTAAGCATGCATACTACTTCACATTTGTGCACAATAAAGAAAAATAGAATCTTATAAGACAAAAACTTTGTTCATTTTAAACATTTGTGCATTTGCTTACTCTAGGGAAGCATTGTAAGCGTTGACAAGGTTTAGGTTATCCTTTAATTGTATGCCTTGCATCCATCTAGCATCTTCAAAAGGATAATTCTTAAACTTATAAGATATCGTCGGATAGTCTTACCGCCTCTTAATGCCTTGTCTTCATGTTGGAGAATGGACTTGGGCTGCAGAACCTCTTCTTGGTCCTCATTCTCCGGTGGGTCTTCAATAGTTGGTTCTTGAGGTGGCTCTCCTTTGTAAGGTTTTAGTAGACTCACATGAAAAGCATTGCATATGAGCCAGTGTCTAGGCAACTTGAGTTGGTAGGCCATCTCATTGATTGGTCTAAGAATCTGAAAGGGACCATAGTACCTTTTTTCTAACTTAGCATAGTACTTTTGGTGTCCCGTAGGATTCTTGCCTTAATCGAGCCTTGGGAAATTTAAGTAAGACCCAATCATTTTATTTAAAGGCTTGGGCTCTTCTGTGCTTATTAGCAGCCGCCTTTTGCCTTTGTTGTGAGATAGAGATAGCATCCTTAATCTTTTGGAAAGATTTTTGTAGGTCTTGTCTATAGTCATCTGCAGCGAAGATCTTCCCGTGTACTTTGAGTAGCAGGGGACTTTTTGATCTTCCCTCAATTACCTCGAAAGGTGATTTTCCCGTGTAAGTATGTATAGTGTTATTGTAGGCGTACTCCACTAAGGGTAAGTACTTCTCCCGTTGGGACCTTTGATCTACTTTCGTTACATAGGCTTTTAGTAGATCAAGAGTTGTTAGGTTAGCTATTTCACTTTGGCCATCCGTTTGTGGGTGATAGGCCGAAGAGAAATTTAGCATTGTCTCTAAATTCTCAAAGAGACCCTTCTAGAAATTACTGGTCATTCTAGGATCTCTATTCGACACTATGGACATTGGCAAGCCATGGTACTTGAAGATTTGTGATATAAAGAGGGTTGCCATTTGATGGGCTTTGATAGTCTTTTTGACATGTATAAAATGAGCTTGTTTATTAGACTTGTCTACTATCATCCATATTCCCATATTCCCATGGAAAGACTTAGGCAATCCAAAGATAAAATCCATGGATATGCTCTCCCATGGTGAATTAGGGATTGGCAAAGGTTGAAGCAATCCAAGTTACTTCCCTCTATCAAACTTCGTCTTTTGGCATACCACATATTTAGAAACATACTCTTGTAGGTTTTCTTTCATGGTAGGCCAATAGAAATATGTTTCAATCCCTTTTAGGGTAGACTGAATCCCTCTATGCCCCGCATAAGGACGAGCATGAGATTCATACATTACTTTCTCACGTAGTGAGTTAGTAACACATAGTCTATTGCCATAGAGAAGATAACCATTGTTTAGAGTAAATGGTTCCTCTTTCTTCCCTAATGCAAGGGCTGAAATCACATCTCTAAAATCGGGATCAATAGCGTACTCATCTATCATAGAAGATAGATCATTGTGAGTTGCTATGGAAACCACATTCACTCTCGGCCGTCTTGAGAGTGCATCGGCTACTTGATTATGCTTGCCAGCAATGTGAGCAATATGAAAATGAAATTGCAAAAGGAAATTTTCCCACCTCATTTGGTTGTCGGAGACCTTGGTCTACATCATGAAGTACTTAGGACTTTGGTGATCTGTCCCCAAAATAAAAGGAGTCCCCAATAAATAGTGCTTCCATGAGTCTAAGGCATGTAGAACTGTGAAGAGTTCCTTTTCATATATGCCTAGATCTTGCTCAATAGGGTCGCACCTTCGACTTTCATAGGCTATGGTGTGCCTTCTTGGAGCAAAACAGCTCCAAGGCAATCACCACAAGCGTCACATTGGACCTCAAATGGCTTTGAGAGATCCGACAGTGTAAGCACAGGTTGAGAGAGAAGCTTTTCTTTAAGCTTGTCAAAAACATTGTTCTCCTTGGTAGACCATGTATACCTAATGTTTTTTTTTGTTAGGTCATGTAATGGTCCTGCTATTAGTGATAACTTTTCTATGAAGCGTCTATAGTATGCACACATACCTATAAAGCTTCTTAGTTCATGAAGATTCCTTGGTTTAGGCCATCCTTTTATTACCCCTAACTTTGATGGATCCATTTGGATGCCATCTTGAGAGATAATGTGACCTAAATACTGAATCTCTTGTAAGAAAAACTCACTTTTCTTTCGATTAACATAAAGTTTATGTTCTCTTAAGACTTGAAATATCACCTGAGGTGTTGCTTGTGTTCATCTAGTGAATTAGAGTAGATGATAATATCATCAAAGAACACTCCAGTAAAGGTTCGGTGAGGCATGAATAGCTTCTCCATCAAGCGGTTAAATGTGTTTGGTGCATTGATCAAGCCAAAGGCATGACAATGTATTCCTAAAGACCAAACATAGTGCGAAATGCAGTCTTTACAATATCTTGATCAACTATCCTTATTTGATGGTAGCCACTTTTTAGGTCAATCCTACTAAAGTAGGTGGAACCTTGTAGCTTATCGCATAGGTCTTCTACCCGTGGAATGGGAAACCTATTTTTGATAGTGATCCTATTTAGTGCTCTATAGTCGACACACATACGATATGTGCCGTCTTTCTTTTGCACTAGTAACACGGGTGAGCAAAATGGAGATGAGCTAGGCCTTACCATGCCCTTCTCAACTAACTCATGCACTTGCCGCATAATCTCCTCTTGTTGAGCTTGAGAAACTCTATAAGGAGGTTTATTAGGCGGTGAACTTCCTAGAAGAAGTTCAATTGCATGGTCATCATTGCCTCGTTTAGGAGGTAGTTCACAAGGGATGTCGTCAATGAAGACATCTTGAAACCCCTTGAGAAAATCAGATAACTTTAATTCCTTGTGATTGTTTATATTCTCTTTTGCTAAAGCATTAGTCTCATTTTGAGAATCTTTAACAAAAATCATGTACACGGAAATAGAGCTCTTTATTGACTTATTGAAAGCTTGTGTATGTACAATGGGTATGGTGTTACCCATCTCTTTGGCATCTATGTACATATCTTTTTCCCTGTCTTTTTCCATGTACTTAAAGTAGATTTTCCTTTCAGGGAATTTAACATTGGCAACCATGAGATCAAACCATGGTGCCCCTAGGATTACATCCTCATGCTTGAGAGGAGAGATAAAGAAGTCCTCTTTGTCCACATAACTTTGGACATGGAGCCTTAATTTCCCAATTAAGGGAGTGACTAAAGCTTCTTGCCCCGTGAAAGCACCATCTGCGAGTAGGACATCTCCCATCTCATAGGCTTGAATGCCTAGCTTGATGGCCAACTGTGTGGATATGAAATTGTGAGTAGAACCAGGGTCAAAGAGAATAAAAGCATCATGTTCTCTTACCTTTCCCCAAGCATGTCATAGAGGAGATCCTTTGTGGTGGGCTTCCTCTTCTTGGATTTCGACCAAGGTAGCTCTAGGAGGCTCATGGCGGTTGTTCTTTTGGGGAGACCACCATTGCCTATCGGACTTTTGAAAGTGCATGGCTACATGGTGTAGCTTAGAGGACTCCGTGAAGCCCTCATCTCCAAAAACGTCGCATCAAATTGTTGGATAAAGGCCAAGACTTTGTCCATAGCACCAAAGGTGCCATCGTAGGTAAGGAAAGAGATGCTCTTTCCTCCCTCTTTGAACTTCTTGAGCTTGGATGACCTCTTCCACACGGCATAGGATTTCCTATGGCCTCTTCTTTTTGACGGTTCAAAAGTTGCACCATCGCTTTCTTCAGAAGATGAAGAATTTGAGGAAGATGGAGAATAGGGTGACCTCTTTCTCGCCTTTTTCTTGCCTTGGTTCTCTTTGTCTGCACCATCACTTTCTTCATAAGAGGAAGAGGATGAAGAATATGGAGAAGAGGGTTACCTCTTTCTCGCCTTTTTCTTATCTTGCTTTTTGTCATCCTTCTTTGAATTATGGTGTGGAGAGTTGTGCGATGGTCTTCTCCGTTTAGGAGGTGATGGAGAGCGTTTTTCCCGTCGTCTTTGTGGAGCCATCTCCACCAAGGTGGCAGGAGACTCACTTATTTCTCGTTCCTTTGGTGGGGGCTCTTGAGTTCTCCTTTGAGAAGGAGATGCGTCATCAAGAAGCAAAGTTTTAAGCCCTTCATATGGATCCTCTTCTTCTTCCCAAATCAGAGAGAGGCCTCTTTTGGGAGTCTCGCAAGGAGGCTTCCTAGGTACTCTCTCATCATGGTGGGGAGTTTGGAGAATCCCATGAGCACGAAGCTATCGTTGCACTTCACTTTGGAGGGATGGATTGCCCATGTCTTGTTGAAGCCTAGAAACAAGATAGTTAACAAGCATAGGGGCATCATTAGTAGCCTGCTCATTAGCAAAATCAAAGCTATCAACATTAATTTCACTCTATTTACTATTGTCAACCATTCTAACAACTTTTAGGTGTAAACTTTTTTAGGTGTAATTTGGTACTTCAAGCCCTAGTTGCTACCCCTCTTTACCCCTTTAGAAAAGCACTCAAGCTACTGTACCCATGGCTCGAATACCATAAATTGCAAGGAATAGAAGAGAGGGTCTTTCAACACCAAAACAGCACTGGCTCCTGTCAAGCTTATAATAGCTCAATAGTGGTTAAGCCGTAGGCAAGCCCCGTAGGACTCCACCATTAAGACCATAGCTCTCGACGGTGATGCCCCGTTATCTGCACGAAGGCAGGCGCATTGCAAGGCTGAAAAATCCCTATTACTTACTCAATTGGAATTAATAATACCAACAATTAATAGCTAGCTTGAGGACCTCCTTTCTTGAGCAAGAAAGGAGAAACCATGTGCTCTGATACCAATGTAACATTTAATGGCCTAGTAACTTGTGTGTAGCGGAAAATAACATGAACATAGTGAGAATTTCATTAGAATAGGTTCCTAATGAGCATAACAAGAGTGCTTGGGTGGAGAGAGCAACAAAAAGTATAACACCTAGTTAGATAGGCATGAACAATACTTCAAAAGAGAGACAATTTAAGCTATTGACATTAGTGGAGGACCAGATTTACATGGAGCCGCCCCCCCCCCCCCCTCCAAAAGGCTTTGTATTATAGGTTTCCCCCATCAAGAGAGACATTTTACAATACAATTCTTTGTGTTCCTTCAATAACTAGCTAGTGCAATGAAGATGCAAGATTCAAACACTAAGCAAAACACTTATAAAAGACAACATCAATTACCTCATGGTCTCAGACCCAAGACCTCACACACCTTCGAAGATGGTGAGAGCTAGCGGGGTATGAGAGTAGATTGAGAGGAAGGAGTAGTCTTACAAGAAAGATGTACATATCCTCACATAATCACTCATATTAGCATAGCATAGCTTAGTAATTAGCATGGTAGAGGAGACGAGCATGCATTGAAGCTTGGCTCTTGGTTGGATTTGCATCACAAAGCCAAGAGTTGTTGGTGTAGGCCTCCCTTCTCACAAGCTTGGAGTAGGTGATAAGCTTTCCATTAAATCTTGAGAAGGAGAGACAAAGTCTTCTTGCTTCACACATGAGCTAGTGTGAGTGTGTGTGGAATAATTCCTTGTGAAATTCAGTCCCCCTCTCCCTCTCTCTTGGTCGACCCCTCATGGTATTTCCTCTTGCTGTCTTCCCATTGGACCCCTCCAGGCTTAGCCAATAGGATTTAAGAAGCATAAGTGATAGTCTTCTGACATGTGTCCCCCATTCCCCTTTTGTGAGAGCTTTAGGTAGTTAATTAATGCAACTCATTGGACCCCTTTGTCTTTTGGCCAATAGGAATCACGCAAGCCATTGGGTTGTTGAATGCTCATTGGACCCCTTGGGAGACTGTCCAATAGTCTTCTAGAGAGTTTAATTCTTATTGGTTCTTTTATTAAGTGTTTTTTAATTAATTAAACTAGATTGACTCTAGCCTAATTCTCATTGGTCCACCTCCATGGACATCCAATAGGATTTGAGTACAGCTTGTGGGCATTTGGGCTAGGGAGTTGATATGTGTCCCTCATTCCCTTTGTGTAAAGGAAGCTTGTGAGCGTTGTGTGTGTTTCTCTCTCATCCCCTACTTGCAAGGCTCGCCCTCTCTTTTGTAGGAGTTTTGAAGACTTTTTTGGTACACACACAAAGCATCCGATTTCCTTAGTGTTTGACCTTTGGACACAACCTTTGAATTTTGGAACCTTAGCATTTTGGAAGTCTTAATGGGTTGAACCTTAGGAT
The DNA here is from genome assembly GCF_014529385.1 of Adiantum capillus-veneris. Classification (NCBI taxonomy): domain Eukaryota; kingdom Viridiplantae; phylum Streptophyta; class Polypodiopsida; order Polypodiales; family Pteridaceae; genus Adiantum; species Adiantum capillus-veneris. The sequence continues at coordinate 161,193,294 of NC_140940.1, read as the reverse complement.
CTTTAAAGCCCATTGTTGTGCATTGCTCTTTTGTAGATGGCCCCCCCTTTGGATCCCTATTTGCCCTCCTTTGGATCCCTATTGTGGCCGGTCTGCCAGCTTAACCAATATTCTAGATTTTTCTCCCCTGGCACTTCCCCATATTAAATGATCAGTTTAACATGAGAAAAATATTTAGGAGAATAAGATATTAGTTATTATGACAAATGAACTACATGAAGAGGTAGAAGCTTCATTTGACTTTTCTATTCATGAGCTAGATGGAACAAATCGTTCTCGCTCCGTTACCCAAACTAGCTCTGGCATAGGTGTATAGTATTATGTGATATTTCTCTCCGGCGATCTTCAATTGGCTTTGGAGTTACAAAATTTGACTCACATGGATCTGGAGGTGACAAGGAAGAACACAATGTACGTTTAGGTACCCAAATTTGATCATTTTTGTCATACTACCCTTGGGCTTCCAATAGTCGTTTATGAATCCAACGCAACGTACCCTTGCATTTCTTGGGGCATGAAACGTTTGTTTGGGAGGCTTTTGGTTTGAACAAGACTGAATATCGGAACTAGTGGTCATTAATGAAGCTTTAGGGACCCATTTGTATGTTCCCCTTGTCAAATCAAGCTGATTCATGGGTGCCACATTCTCTACTTTAGGCATGGAAGTTGAAGCTCTAGAGTTTTTTGCTACATGTATGGATACTTTAACCTCTTGGATCTGAAATGTTTTGTTATGTATTCCCACACAAGGCGATGACTCAAGGACTATTGCTTGAGTGGTAGGGCTGAGAGTTGGTTTCTGTGTTTTGATACTCTCGGTTTCCCAATCAATAGTACACTTGTTTGCAGACATCCACTTACATCCTAGGTTAATGGTGCCCTCCATAGCATTGTAGGCATGACCAAAAAACTTTGAGCCATGATCCCATTGTCATAATTGACAGAAGTGTGCCAGATCCCGAAGACAACAAATTTCTTCTTATTTGGATGGTACTCTCAGATAAAGATGGATTTCCTAACTAACACCACACTCCATAGGATATCAGATGATGTTGAGCTCAGTGTCCTCTAGTGCAATCGTGATTTGATTGTAATGAGAGTACCCATCTAAAAAGCTATAAGATTCCTTGCATGCAACTCTTTCAAGCACATGTTTTGAATATGGAAGGGATAATGGTCTCTCCTAGTGGCTGCATTAACCTTCTTGAGATCCACACACACTCTTAAGTTTTTCGTTCTTTTTTGGCACAATAACTACTGGAGACACCCATTCTGAGTGCTCAATAGGGTATATGAATCCACATTTGATAATTTTTCTGAGTTCTTCCTGAACAATCTCATGCATACTTAGGATTCATTGGGTAGGGTCTTTTTTGGAATGGTTTAGCAATGTTAATCATTGGAATTGTATGTTGCACGGAAGGTGGAACGCTCTTCATGTGATGTGTCCAAGAAAATATGTCCTTGAATTCCTTGAGGAGCTCCTTAAGTACATATTCATTGATCTTCGTTAGGTCTTGGGACATGAAAATAGGTTTGGACTCCTTACCTATGTCTGCTAACTCTATTTCCTTAACTATCATCAGGCCATCATAGACTCCATTACTTCCATTGGTAGGTGTTCTTTGTGCCTTTGTGCACACAACCTTATGATCCTCCATAGTGTAGGATTTGAAACGCTTAGGTGCAAGGTGTAAGTCCGTGGGATCTTTTTGTGCTGTGGATTGTGATTTCACTTATGCTTCCCTTTGTTGTTGAGCTAACTCTCGGTTTTGGCGTCTCCTTACAGTATGACTGAACTTTGGCTTCTCTACAATCTCTTACTGTGCAATGTAAAAGAGTTGTGGACTACGCCACATGACACTTTGAAGATATTCGCCCCAATTATCACCAACTTTTGATGAGCATCACATGCCCCCACATAACTAAGCCAATCCATAGTGGACTTCTTTTCATTGATCCAAGCACGCACATTTTCTCGATATTGTTGCCTCTTAAATCTTTATGCCTCTTGTCTAGTTTTTTATTACAAGTTGTCTCTAATTCGAGGTCACTAGATGAATTTCTACTCATGTCTTCTCCTCTCTATGATAGGTTGTCAATTAGGGTATTGTTGGGCTCCAAATGGCTTGAGACGCTACTGGTTTCAATGTTTGTCAAGCCTTCATCTTGTAGGTCATCGAGAGCTATAGGCATTGCTTCTATTATATTTAAAGGTACGAGTTGTTGCACTTTGTTCCCCTCAGGTGTTACCTAGGTTGTCCTCCTATTTTCCCAAGTGTCTATGGTTGTTGCTAGGTGGACCTAGTCCACGTTGTCAAACTCATCCATTCTAGGTAGAACATCCATATAAGGGGAATCTTCCCCAACATCAGTGTCCTTTTTACATTTGTAACAATATTGCAATGGAGCTGAGTGAATTGTGGTGTCAGATTGATGGTCAATCATAAATCTGTCTCCTAGAGGATATGCTCAATTGCTTACAAGATCAACTCGAATGATAGAGTCTTGGAACTATAACTAGACATGGTTTTCAGACTAGCCATGCACCATTTTCACTTCCATCATAAAAGGATGTCTTAAGATCATCTCAGATGACATAGTGTGCTTGGAAAAATCCATGACAATGAAGGTATGCCTTACCTTGTGTCCAAGGATCTTGATCTTGAGATCTTCTAACATTACAATAGGTTTGACAATAGTCCCATTGGCCATCTTTACCACTATGGTTGTGGTCCCAAGGCGAGGTCTTCCCATAGATTCCCAACAATTTTTAGTTACAATGTTGACCCCATCACCACCATCAAGGATTCCCTTCACAGTTAATCCTTTAGTAGTGATCGGTAAGGTCGCATTGGACTCATTGCCTTCAAAGTATTGTCCCAACTTGTTAACAGGTATTTCAACAATAGAGTTCTTATCTAGGTTGGGTTGTGGATCTAAGTGTTCCTCCTCTACTGGCACTTCATTAGCCCTATCCATCTGTGCAAATTGTGGTAACCGGACTGTCACTTCTCCATTGAGGAAAGCTAGAAGAGCTAGTAATAACTCGGGGTCTCCATACAGTTTAGACATGATGGTGGTTCTAACTTTTGAAGCCATGAAATCCATCAATTTGGCAATATTTAACGCACTTTTTGGGATTCAGTTCCTTGACATGGGAAAGATGGAATCTCCATTTCTTCAATAGGGTTAGGTATTCCCTCCTTGAACATTCTCTCCGACAAGAAAAGAGTATGCCCACTTCCCGGTGTCTTAAAGTCACTTTCTTCTTGGATGACACTAGGTATGGCTAGGGGTCTATGGTCCTTGTGAGGCTAACTTTGTGTAGGAAGCAGTGTGTCTGTAATCTCGATCTGTTTAGGTGTTGTCTCTAGCTCCCTTTGGGTCTCTTCTACCAAACTCCTTAATTGCTTGACTTGCTTGATCTCCTCTATAGGGTTTGGGTAAGTTTTGATCTTCTTCTTGGGTTACTTGGGTTCAAGCCATTGTGGCTCATGATGACCCCCCTTGTTTTTTTCTTTCCTAGTGGCTATTATGGTCCATCTAAATTAGAATCATCTTCAAGGTTGTTCATATACACGGGGTTGTCACCAGTCCCTATATTGGTCTTTGCACTAGGGTTTCACTTCACTGCTTTTTTCAATCTCTTCCTTCATGTTTTCTTCTTCTTCTTGAATTGGGTGATTGATGCCGCATCTCTTTCTTCAAGAACATAATTTTGATTTTGGAGCACCGATTGTTTGAGTACATTTATTGGTACCACATGTGTACTTTGTGATGATGCTTTAGTAATCTCAATTAAGTTCAATGGCGTGATCTTTAGTGCATTTGGATTATTAGGATAGTGGACAATCAAATTATCTATGCCACATTGATTACACATGAGTATCGGCATTGTAGATGTGCTCCCTTGATTGGTTTGCACTATTGTGGCATTCTTTTGTAGTCTAATAGGACACTCAGCTACACGATGTGGACCCCCACACTCGTAGCATTGAAGAGATGGTCTCTTGACAGTGAAATTGATATTTTGGCCTCTTGCTACAAGAGCAGATACTTGATAAACACGCTTGACTTGTCCCCAGTAGTCCTCCACTAGTATTGTGGACACGTTTCAAGGGCATCAATGCCATAGGCAATACTAGGGTCTATATCATCCTCGCAATCCACGGAGGCACTCGATGACTCGCAACCCACTTGGTTCACAGGACTGACTCTCGAATGCGGGGGTTGAGGTCCTAACACTCGAGGTGGTAATGGTGTCATTTGGACAACATTTTGGACCCTAGGGACCATGTGTTGTGATGGTTGTTCGAGAGGGGGGCATGCATCAATGCAGGCACCCGAGGTCAAAGATGGTCTATTTGCCATCACACATTTAAACACTATGCATTCCTTGGCTTGATGACCATACCTCCCACATGCATTGAAATTCCCATTAAATTTTACTCTAAACGTAGGGCATTCACTGGTACTATGTGGACCAGATAAAACTCTGCACCATTGTTGCTCCCTTCTCAAATACATATGATTGTTTTGTGGAGCACGATTATCCTTAAGAGTTTCCTGAATAGCATTGGTGAGGTCAGCCAAAGTAATCTCACATAGCTTTTTCTCTTTGTCAATGGGTTTTATTGTCATTGGATCATGCCCAATCACTTGCGAGCTAGTAGACTTTGGCTCAACAAATACTCTTTCTCCTGCAAGCATTAAATTGTCTTCCAATTGGATTGCATTGGTGGTGACTACTTCCAAAGTAGTGATACCTCTAATGACTTGGCCATTATAAATATCATCATTTCGCAGTCCCCTAAAAGAATCTATTGAGCAATTGGTTATTGTTAAAACGTTCATTTGGATTATAGTGGGAGTTCAAATTCTTTAAGCAACTAATAAAGTCTCTCACTGACTCACCTTCCTCTTGTTGGGATTTTTGGAGCTGAGAGGCTACACCCCAAAGCACTCCCTCTCGTATGTACTCTTTCAAGAACAATCTCCTAAGAGTAGGATAGTGTGTACGCTCTTCATGCCTTAGGGTTCTATACCAATCCCTTGTCTTTCCACTTATAGTCTAGCGCCAAGCTTAAAGCCTTGCACTTATGTAGCTCATTGTGCTCTTCCAAGAAATCACACACGTGTTCAAATACCTCGATATGATTTTTAACATCTTCCATCTCCATTGAATGTTTGTGTGAGCTTGGCTACTTGTACTGCCTTGCTTCTAGGCTCTCTATTAGGTATGCTACGTATATTTTCAGCATTAGATCGGCTAATAGCCTGAGCAAATATTGCCAAGTCACCCAAGTGAGCATGTATAGGGGGCAAGGGTGCTCTCAAGACTACATGTGGATTAGGGGTTGGAATTGGGTTTTGGCATACGCGTAGTCCTTGGGTCCCAGGCTTGGTACGATGCTGCGCGCGATGGTCAAAAGTTCACATGTGTGCTCCTAGGAATAGCAGATGTGGGATGTGACATGTTAATGCTAGCTAGTATGGCCCCACTGGAATAAGGGCTTGGATAGGGTGTTCGTGGAGCATAAGTTGTTGAAACAATTGGGGGTGTAGGAGCTACATGAGCATGAGGGGCAACAGGTACGTATGATTGATACACACTTGTAGGTAATGTTGTAGGCGCACTGTGCTACTAGGTAGCAGTGCTTTACTAATGAATGAGGTTCATGGTGTATTTTTTTTCATGCTCATCATTGGGGTAGGCACAGTAGCCGTAGTGTCATCGAGAGAAAGATGAGCTAAATTTGGGAAGGGGTCACTAGATGCGATATGTGGGTCTTGGGACACACTACCCTAGGTCCTTGGCAAGAAAGGTCTGGAACCTAATGTAGATGGATAGTGAGTGTCCGCATAATTTGAAGCACTCTCAACCTTTTCAGACTCTATGACTCAACCAGAGCGTAGATACATGTGACGCATGTACCTCAAAAGTTAGGTTATGCGATAGCTCGAAATGAGTGTATCATTTAGAGAAATGTGGCATTGTTTACAACACACAATTTGGTTATCAAAAGCCTGCGTAACCCCCAAAATAGTATATTTCTACTCCGACGTGTAGACAAAAGAGGGAAACTTTAAAGGAAGCTAGTGGAGGGAAAAAGAAGATCTTTTATCTCACATTCCCCATTCCACCTTTCAAGTAGTACGGTATATATATGAAACCATGTCTAATTACTAGCACTAGACGAAGACCAAGACCGTGTTCAGGCTCGGGGCGGGGATAATGGGGGATTTTCTTTTCAAAAAAAAAAGAAAAAAATTTCTCGAGTCAAATTTTTGAGCAGGTTGTGTGGCGTTTTTGTTTTTGTTTTTAGTTTTTTTTTCAAAAATTATTTAAAATCCAAAAATTGTCAAAATTGCAAAAATTACAACAAAAAAGACAAAACATTGTAAAGTTTAATGTAGGAAATGCAAAAATTATAACAAAAAAGCAAAAAAAAAATGCCGAGATTAATGCAAAAATTAGTGAAAATGTAGAAAACACAAAAATTACACTAACAAAACACCTTTTCTCAATCAAAACACAAATCTATACTGCTGCCATAATAGATTTGTACAAAACCACAGTCAAACTAACAGATATAGCCTGTCGCACACAGATCTGTGCAGATAAACAGAAAGAGTGTAAAAAATAGATCCACAGCTGTGTCTGGAGCTTGACGCACAGCGCCTCCCCGTCAACAACAGCAAAAATGTTGAATCACAAGGGCCTTGATGTTCGTTGTGTGTGAGCCATTGAGGCTGCAAACACACAACCTAGATGTAGATAAGCTCACGGACACAGACGGGTGTGTCATTCACCTATATGTTGCTACCGATGCAAGAAACTCATGCCACCCTGAAGAGGGATCTTGCTGCCACTACTCAACCACTTTGTTGTTGTTATATCGCCGCTCGTTCTCGCTCGCACACTCACACTCTCTCACGCTCACACAGAGCAGGAGATAGCACATGAGAGGAGGAGAGCAAGAGCAAAACCATACATTTGAGAATGAGCCAAAGTCAAGGTTACAGACGACTTATGTGAGTCATCCCATCTACATATGGGCCCCCACACTTGGGCGACAGTGAAACATGCTCTCTCTCTCTCTCTCTCTCTCTCTCTCTCTCTCTCTCTCTCTCTCTCTCTCTCTCTCTCTCTCTCTCTCTCTCTCTCTCTCTCTCTCTCTCTCTCTCTCTCTCTCTCCAAATCTGGTGTGCACCTATCATCGTGGTCACCCAATGACTACACATGTGGAACTGACGAGCCCGGCTCATAACTCAATACAAAGAATAATAATAATGATGCTCAAAGTTAACAGCTTGCAACATTGCTAAGTAATCAACAATGTCATGAATAACCAACTTGTCTAACTTGAGGGATTGAATAGTGAAGGGAATAAACTTTACAAAGCTTAATCACCTTATCTACAAGCAGCCACATTGAGCCATGACCTTTGATGGTGATTGGTAGACCCACACAAAATGTCATAGAGATACTACATTGTTGGACGGATACGAGGGTTTTCACCATGTATTGCTCACTTATTCTCTCGCCTGCCTTCGAGCCTGGCAGCTTCAGCTAATTTAGCCAAGTAGGTGGCTTCTTTGCAATAGCTCATGGGCCTTCCACATCCGCATCCTTGGTAGAGGGCAGAAACTTAGGTTATCCCTGATCACTTTAGGAGCCTCTACCAAATGGATTAGATATTGTGGATACTTTGTCAGCCATGCCTTTCTCCACCTGGGTTGAGAGTCAACTATCAACTTTACCCCTTCAGGCTTGGAGATGTCTGCTTTGTACATTGGCACTGTTGGCTCCTCTCTGATCCGCTTGTTGATTGTGGCAGCTTTATATTTCACTGGAGGATATGGGAGAGAGGGCTGTAGCCATTCACGCCGAAGGTTGCTGGCATCTATCTTTTGAATAGTCATTGATTTAAAGACCCTCTGCTCCCATTCCAAAGCTTCTTTGGTTGTCTTTGACTGCTGCCTCTATTGCCTTTTGCAGCTTCTCTTCTTCTTCTTGTGTCAGATCTTGTGGCTCTTGTGAGGGTCCTACAAGGATTTCCTCTTGCATGGTGGTGTCCACTGGATCTGCCACATTCTCTATGTCTATTCCCTCCATGACTGTCGGCCCGGTGCTAAATGGCTCTTCTGTTTGCTGCTGGCCTCTTAGCTCTTCTATTTGCTTTTGAAATTTCTTCTTTTTTGCTTCAGCTTGTTCTCCCATATTCACAAGGAAGTCGTTTAGATCTGCGTTTATCTTTTCCGCCTCCTCGAGCTTTCTCTTGATGGCTTCTAGCTCATTTTGCATGGCTTTGTGCTCTTCTTCCAATCGGTTCTGCATTACCACAGAGCCCTCAACCATCATCAGCCTTTGTCTTTTCTCTAACGTCAACTCCTTTTGGAGCTCTTTCATTTGTTCTTCATAAAGCTCTGTCTCTGAAGTGGTGTGAGTCGAGCTAGCAGCTCTGACTCTGGCAGGAGATGCCCGTAGCCGTTGGATGGTTTGATCTTTGACTTTAATCTAGTCTTTAAGCTCTATTACCTCATCCTGGCTAGCTTCCTGCTCTATCTCTACCTTCTCTTTGGCATTCCTCATGGCTTCCACTTCCTTGGATTCTTTAGCAAGTTGTAGGGTTAGGTTGTCCCTTTTCCTCTCTGCATCTGTCAATGACTTGCTGAGTTTTCTGTAATCTTCTTCAGATCTTTGAATTCTTTGATCCGCTACCTGATTCTCTCGTTCCATCTCCTAGCATCTTTGCAATGTCGTGCCAGACTGGCTTGCAGCTCTGCTTGTTTCTCTATCTACTCTTGGCTCTGTCTTTGTAGTGTGTCTACTTCAGATTTGATCAGAACTTCATTGGCTTTGAGATTGTCAATCTCACTTTCCGTGGCCAACGATTTTTCCCTGAGCTGGGTTAGCTTGTGTATCACCACATCCCAGTCATTGGTAGGTGGTTGTAGGTCCACTGTATGAGTGGCCATCTCTTTTAGTTCCACTAATCGTAGGCTCTACATCTGTTCTTTGGGCCTTGTGCTTGCCAAGTCAAATGCTAATGTAGCTGCCTCTTCTCTTGAATATCCCGCAGCTAGTAGATCAAGAAATGTGCTAAACTTTGCTTCCTCTGGCTCTGGCTGCTCATCTTTGGGCTTAGCTTCTTCTTTCCGCTCTTGCTCTTGGCTCTTCTCTTTCTCTGAATCTTCTTGATCATCAGATTTGTCTAGCTCCTCCTTTTGTTGAGTTTGTGGAGGGCTACGAGGAGGTGGTGATGGCGGTGGGCTGGACTCCGGGCTTGACAATGGAGTTGGTGGCTTCTTCTTGAAATCCCTGTCTGTCTTTGTCTTTCTCTCTCTCTCTTGGCCTTCCTGCTCTTCTAGCAGTTGCCGTCGTACTGCATCCACTTCTTCTTCTGTAAATGGGATGTTAGGGATGTTTTCTGCTGTAGCATCCAAAATATCAAAATTCTTAATGTAATCTTCAAATTTGTCTCTGTGCACTCTTTGGGATGATCCCGACATTGCTTCTAGTGAGGGCTTCCACAGCTCGCTCAAATCTCCTTTCAGTGCTCTCTCGGCTCTGAAGCTTTTTATTAATCTTTCGAGCTGTGCCGCTTTCTGTGATTTTGTCTCTTTGATCGGCACTTGTACAGTTTCCTTCTTCCCTTCTTCAACTCTGGCTGCTCCTCTTGCACGGTCTCTAACCGGCGCTTCAATCGTGTGGCAGCTCCGGGTGCTTTGGGCAGTTCCTCTTCTTTATCTTCTTTGAGCCTTAGCCAGTCATTCTGTGATGGAGGATCACTCCATCTTCCCTTGGCATGCAATGCCCCATAAACCACTTTCGGTATCAGCTCACCCGGCACAAATGTGATGAAACTTGGTGGCTAGCATGTACAGGCTATTCAGAAACTTTGTGTGACGAGAGATGTTGGGGTTGGTGCCCAGAAATGGCCTTGAGACATCCTACGCGTAGGATGTCTCCTGATGAAATTTTTGTGGTGATTGCTACTGGTGCCTGCCCTTAGTCCCCCTGAGTCCCTTTTAAGCCCTATTTCAACAAAAAAGTCAAATAGATAGAAAGAAACTCCCTGTGTGGATTTCAGAGCCTCCGAGCCGTTTTCTGACTTTTGGAGTGCTTTTCGGTGATGAAATTTCTTGATGTTGGTCTCCATAGCTTCACGGTCCCTTGGGGATCCTTGCCGTATGGTTGTTGTCGACTTTGGCTTCACCGGAGCTCCGTTTGGCAGTTTGTCGTTCTGGAAGCACCCGTGGTTGCCTTTTCATGTCTTCGATGACTTGTGGTGGTCTACCACCATATGATGCTTTGTGTGTCTGATGCCGTTTCTGAATTTTAGTGCCGCTTCGGGTCACCTTTTGGCCATGTGGGCTATATAGACTTGTCGAGCATGTCGAGATGCTCCTACCCATGAGTTTGGTAGCATTTGGACGCCTTTCCGCCGATTTTCCTTTTGGTGGCCTCTTGCGGGGCTCTAGGAATTACGGTTTTCCCCGATGATTTTCTACTGCCTTTGGTCATCCAAAAGTGGTCTCCTATGCTAGGGTAAGCCGCTGATGAAGTGTCATTGCTTTTGGTTTAGCCGTTAGGTGGTCACTTCTACTTGTAGGTCTCTACCGCTCGCTTTTTGTGTGAACTCTACGCTAGTTTTCGCAACAAAACAACAAACATGTGTGAAAAGCTCAAGGTAGTGAGCCTACCTCTCATGTCTGGAGCCCATCGGGTAGTCGTGCGCGTCGTAGAAGCTGTTGGAAGTTCCGTTCGCTCTAGGTGGCAAAAGCTCTCTCTCAAAAGTCAATAGTAGAAATGAGCTTAAATGAAGTGAAAATTTCTTATAATGGGGGTCCCCAAATCACTTTTCATAAAATTTGACATGTGCTCACAACTTCTTGCGAGATGCGGTTTAGGCTCAAAAATTTCTTGATTTGGACTTCATTTGCCCAGTTTCCGAGAAATTTGACGTTTCGGTCAAAATCTGATCAAATCACGCTTTCCGCTCCATTCTCATAATTGCACCCCCACTGTACCATAGGTTGTCCTATAGTCAATGATCATCCTCATATTTTTTTGTTTTTCATTATGACCGGCTTTGACCTACTTTTTGTATTTTTTAAGTTTTTCTGTCAAAAATTAGTACAATTAAAACGAAAATAGCAAATTAAACCCAAAAAATCCTCAAAAATCATATTAAGTCAAAAACATCACCACAAAACACTATATACACTCACATGCAATTTTTATGGCCTGATTTCTCCGTTTTACCAATATTTTGCTCGAAAATTGGCTATTTTTACTTATATACACACACCTAGGGGCTTGATTTGGCGTTTGGCCCTATATACTTGTAGATTCATGTTGTATAAGGGCATATGTACTTGGGTTAGTTCAGAAAATTTTGCAATCAAACGACAATCCTTAAAATAGTCGAAAAACATGCCCTTTTTTGCTCTTTTTGCCATTGGGTCCGCATTTGAGAATGCCTCCCCCCCTCCTAGCCAGAGTCCTCCCGGACGACAAGGTATTGCCTCAGAGTATGTGCCTGCATGGGTTGAAAAATTTGTGCTAATGCTTGGCCGTGTAATGTGGCCCTATAGATGCATACTCGGTCAATGCATGGAAAAATTAATGTTGTGCAAGAGGAAGGTATAAGCAATATGCTTATTGACATTCGCCGTCGAGGTTTCCTGTTTGTTGTTGATTTGGTTGGCAAATTTTCTTTGCAAGTAAAAGTTGTAACTCCACCGCTCTCTGTTTGATCGTCTTTCTCGCAAAAGTCGCGTGGTTTGCCGCTACTGTCGATATGGCCATGGTTGTCTCCTTGGAGAGAATTGTCATGGCAGAATTGGCCATAGACTTTGTTTCTTTTGCTTTCCATTTGTAGCTTTGCTTTGCAGGTTTTTATCGATTTATTGCTACTTCCATTGTTTTGCTGTTGATTGGCACCCACATATATCGCTTTGCCGGTTTCATATGTTGTGTGTCTCTACCTTCCGATGTTGCTTGTACTGAAGGGAGTTCCTGTTGCGTCGGTTTCTGGATCCAAATGCGAGTCGTATTTAAGTTGTTGCTGAGAATTTTCTTTGGGATCCATATCTGTTTTATTCCCGTCCTGTTTGGTTGAACTATCTGATTCTGTTGACTTCTTCTGTTGTATTGTGGTTTGTATGCCATGTCACCTCTATCCTTCCGGACCCATACTTGTCTTTCTCGTGTTGGTAACCTTGATCTTTTCACTGCGATCGGTGACTTTTTATGCTTGTAGTGAGCATGGTTGGCCGTTTCCTGTTTGTTCGCCATGTTGTTCTTGAGTGGCACCCATCCTTTTGGTTCTTTATCCAGTGACTGTGTTGTTGGCAGCTGATTGTTCCGTGGTTGCTGAGCAAAGGCTACCACCTGCTGTTCTTGTGCATGCTGGATTTTGACTGCATCCGCATTTCAATCTATCTGCACATTACACTCTTTTTGCCAAGGTTGTCCCAACAACATGGGGTGTTGTGTGCTTTCATCCTCGACCACATAAAACTTGTGTGGGTAAATATATTGATGTACTTGTACATGCAATATAGTCCAACCCACTGTTTTTAGCGAATGTGATGTACTACTTTTCAGCACTTGTGGAGTAGGATGTAATTGACATTTTTGCTTGAGCTTTTTGTATAATCTGTAAGAGATTAAATTTTCTTGAGCTCCAGAATCAAGAAATGCCGTCGATTCAACTTGATTGCTACCCACTTTGACTGCAATTATTGGCTCCACTGTTGCTTCATCAAAATTCGTTAGTCTAATAGCATTTATTCGCAACGGTGATCCACATTGTTGTTGTTGTCGTAGAAGCCTTCTTTTTGCAATGCGTTCTTTTGCTTCTGCTTGGGCTTCTTCTCGTACCCTTTGTTTCTCCTTCATCCATTGTTTTTCTTGATGGATTTGTTGTAGCATGTCCTGTGTTAGTGATAAATGATATTTCTTTAATCGACACCCACTAATCCAATTTGGCATTTCTTCACCTGCTAATGTAGCAATCTTGAGAGCTCCGCTTTGTGATAGGTCACTAATCACAAAGGGTCCCATTCCTCGCTTCTTAAGTTTCTTGGCATGTTTGCTTCAAGGTATAAACAAGTACATAATCACCTGTTTTGAACTCTTTCGTGCGCACATGGTTGTCAAAAACTCCTTTTGTCTTCTCTTTTTAGCATAGATCGAAGCCACAGCTCTTAAGCGAAGTTCATCTAGTTTTTCAAGATCATCTATTCTTGAAGAGAGCTCATGCCCTATCCATTCTAAGAGTTTCGCTACTCGTAGAGTTGGAATTAAAAACTCTATGGGTAATATAGCATTTAGGCCAAACACCATGTTGTACGGTGTCATTCCTATTGATGTTTTGTAAGCTACCCTGTATGCCCATAGTGTTGAGTGTAGCTGCTGATCCCAGTCTGTTCTTGACTCTGGTACAATTTTAGTGAGAACCGTGCATAGTGTTTTATTTGTGGCCTCGACTTGTCCATTTGCCTGTGGATGATATGGAGCAAATTTTCTATGTATGACCATGAATTCCTCTAGCAGATATTCAATGACTTCATTAAGAAAATGTGTTCCTGGATCACTGACAATTTCTATTGGTAACCCATATCGTACAAAAACATTCTCATACAAAAATTGTGCAGTGTTTCTTGCATCTGTTTTTTGTGTTGCCTTGGCTTCCGCCCATTTTGTGAGATAGTCCGTAGCCACAATGATATATTGGGTATAGGTGCGATATGCAGGGGGTGAAATAAGCCCCAAAAAATCAATGCCCCATTTTACAAATGCCCTTGCTCCCATCATTGGCCGTAGTAGCATCTTATCTCTCTTTATCGGCACCTTGGTGCGCTGACATGCGTCACAACGCTTTACAAACTCTTCAGCATCCATATGCAATGTAAGTCAACATATTCCTGTGGTTAAGATAATTTTTTCCGTCTTATCGCCTGAAAAATGGCCTCCACTTATACCTCCATGTGCGTGTTCTAGAATCAACAGGTATTCACTTTCACTTGCACAAATTCTAAGTTGATTTTCATTTCCTCACTTATAGAGTTGGTTCCCAATTAACTGAAAGTCACGAGCCTCCAGCTCTATAGCCCTTTTTCGTGCTCTTGTTATGTTTTCAGCAAATGTCCTTGAGGTTAAGAAATCAATGATATAGTGACTCCATGCAGGTGCAATGTTTACCTGAAACAATGTTGCATGATCCACTGGTCGTTTGGCACTACATATAGTACAATTGTTAACGTAAGCATGTGTGTCAGCATACATAGTTGGCCAATAAACCCCTAACTGTTTCAGTCTCTGGAGTGTTTTCATTGTTGAACAATGAAATGCACAATCCTGGACGTGTGCTTCTTCAAGATAACACTCGTATTCCTCCGGATTTATACACAATCGTAGAATTTGGTCCAAGCCTAGGTGATACAGTCGTCTTACAATCAATTGGAAGTTTTTTGTTTGTCGAATTGTTTGCTGTTTGGATTTGTCTTCCTTGTGATCAAATCTACCTCCAAAGGAAAGAATGATAACAATTTCCTGAGACCATTTGGGTATCATTTCAATATTAAAAAGATACGCGTCAGGTATGTCGTCATCTACTCCTTCAAGAGCTTCCCCGTTTTGTAGCCTTGAAAGATGATCCACCCTTAAATGAGTTTTACCCTTTTTGACCACCACTGTGAAATCAAACTCTAGCAATATAATAAATCAGCGTACAATTCTCCTAGTATTGCATGGTTTATTTACCAAATACAAAAGAGCTTGATGATCTGTGAAGAACACAAATTTGTTTGCGAGCAAATAATGCCGAAATTTCTTTACAGCATAAATCATTCCTAACCCCTCTCTTTTGGTGGTTGTGTAGTTCTTTTCTGCACTGTTTAACTGTCGGCTTGCATAACAAACTGGAAAATTTATTGTTTCGTCTCCAGGTTGAGCCAGAATACTCCCGATTGCATATGTAGATGCATCAATGTGAACATGGAATATCTTTTCCCAATATGGTGCTTTAAGTACAGGTGCTGATACAAGATTTTCTTTCAGCTTTTGGAATGAAGTTTCACACTCCTCAGTTCAGTCGAAATTGACTAACAAACGATACAGAGGTTGTGCCATGACTGCATACATATATATGAATCTTCGATAATATCCACAGTGTCCTGTGAAGGATTGCACTTGTTTCGCATTAGTAGGCCTAGGCAGGTCTACTATGACCTTGATTTTGTCTAGGTCAGTGGTTATGCCATTTCTTGAGACAATGTGTCCTAAGATGCGGCCTTGCCTAACCATAAAAATTCACTTTTCCGCGTTAAGACAGATTCGATATGTTCTGCACTTCTCAAATACCTTTTGTAAATGGTCAATATGTTCATCTCGTAGAAGAGAGTATACACAAAGATCATCCATGTATATTTCTAAGAATATTCTCAGGTATTCTTTGAACGCGTGCGTCATTAACCTTTGAAAGGTAGCTGAGGCATTAGTTAAGCCAAAAGGCATAACTCGATACACATAAGTTCCCCATTATGTGGCAAACACTGTTTTGTGTTAATCCTCTATTGCAATTTCCAGTTGGTTATACCCTGAAAATCCATCTAGAAAGGAATAAGCCCGATTCCCGGCCACCCTCTCAAGTACATGTTCTGTGGTAGGCTAGGGATAATTATCCCTTATGGTGGCTGCATTTACCTTTTTGAGATTCACACACACTCGTAGCTTTTCGTTCTTTTTGGGGACTATCACAATGGGTGACACCCAATCTGTATGTTCGATTTCATAGATGAATTCAGCATCCATCAGCTTATCAATCTCCTCTTTGATTCGTTTAGCAAATGTGTCATTATATGTGTAAGGACGTTGTTTGCTAGGTTTGGCATCTGATTTCAAAGGAATTGCATGTTGGCATATCGACGGATCAACTCCTTTGAGGTCTTTGTAGGACCATGTAAACACATCTTTATACTTCTTGAGAAGTTGTGTTAGCTGTTCTTCTTCTTCAGGCTCTAAATCAGTTGCTATATAGACCGGCTGAGGCTTCTCACCTGGTTCAGCGAGGTCTATCCGTTTTTCATTTTTTGGTCCATCGTAAGACTCCTGGTTTATTCTTTCCCTGACTGGTGGTGTCATTATGATTTTTTTGTCTTGGATGGTGAATTTCCGATAGTGTGATGGCACATTCATGTTTCCTTTTTCTGACTCCTCTTTACCATCACTATCTCCCTCAGTAGTCCATACCTCTCGTAAAGACCGTTTTAGTTCTTGGTATTTCTTTTTACGCTCCAGTTTGGTCCACTCTGGGTCTTTTGTTGTGTCTTGTTTTGATTTTTGATGTTTTTGTGATTTTGTTTTTGTTTTATCTTTTCGTACTTGTTTTATTCCCACTTGCGTTCCTTTCCTACGCACTCTCAAGAATCTTCCTAATATTTGGTCTTTTACACAATCCCCTGCTTTGACAAGCATTAGATAGTGAGTTTTATCTTTTATTCTGGGCATCGGGCTCTCTCTCTCTTTTTGTTTTCTGCTCGTTTTTTCCTATAGCGTTCCTGGCGTCTAGGGTGCTGATTGCCAAAATCATAAAACTTGATATTTTCTGTTTTCTCCCAACGCTCCCTTGAGCTGTCCAAACACTCGTTATCTGCATCGTTATTCATCTCCAGATGCTCAGAGGAGTTAAAAAACTCTTCTTGTTCTGGTGGTTCCACAATCTCATCTTCTCCTTGTATAAGGCTTACCATGTAATAGGGTAGCACATCATAGCCATCCTTATGGCAAAATTTCATCGTTGGACTATCTGTAATGGTACAGACATCCAATGTTGCTAGTATGTGTTCCCATTCTAAAGGTTCCAAGGCATCTTCAGGAAAAAGCTCCGGAATATAATACTTGTCCTCAATAGCTCTTTCTAAGATGCATTCCTCTCTTTTTAAGCTCCAACAATGTGAAGCTTTGCACATCCATAGCTCTTTGTGTTGCCCTAACCATGCTGGGAGTTCCGACCCTGCTAATGTAGCTGAATCAATATCTTCCACTAGTGTCTGGTTCACATCTTTGTAACTATGGTCTTTTAGGTGAATTTTGGTTGTAGTCTCGCCATGTCTGAGGTATATGTGGTCGTAACCCCAATCCTGGACCATCTTTAATTGTCTCATGAATGGTCTTCCCAAGATGATCTCGTAATTGTTCTTTTTGTCGAAATCGACTATTGCAAATGTATGCTCATACTCAATTCCGCCCGAGGTGACAATTACTTTTTCTAAGAGTCCTAGAGGCTTTTCCATGAACCTGTCTGCAAGTTGCAATTTCATTCTGGTAGCTCTCAAAGCCGATTTTCCCCATTTTTTCCAGATTTCCTTGGTGGCGATAGCGACTACTGCTCCACTATCTAGTATAGCTTTGGAAACTACTCCTTGGAATTCTACTGGTAGCGTGTGTTTCCATCTTCTCCCTCGCAATACTATCCAACCTTGTTTAATGGTACTGGACGAGTGTTTAGTTGAGGCCTATCCAATTCTCTGATCCCTTCCTGAAGCTTCAAGGTCAGGTCTTTCACTCCAAATTTTTCTAAGCATTTGCCTACTGTGGTCCACATGCTTGGTCGTAACCTCAGGAGTTTTGCTAATGTGATTGTACATGCCACAGGGGTGGACAGCAACTCAATCAACCCTTGTGAATCCATCACTCTGTTAGAAGAAAGTCTTTGAGATGGGATTGCTCTCATCTCATACTTGGCTTCATACTATCCTAGGTAAGAAAGTAGAGTTTTTAGTGAGTCTGGTTGGCTATGCCCCAAACTAATTGATCCCTGGTCTCCCCCTTACGAATGTATATCAAAGTTCATTTGTGATCTTGCCTCAAATTCTTCAATAGGAGGTAAGATCTCATTTTTCTCTTTTCTCGTGTTGTTCATGTGGTAACTCACCCTATTAGCTTCGTAGGCATCATGAATTTGCTTCCACATGTCATCTAGACCGTTACAATCCTTACCCATTTCTACCAATATTTTAGGCTAGAACCCGTCACTTGCCTCATCTGTTGTATTTGGCACTATGATAGGCTCTCCCCTAGACTCAGAGGCATTCATGAGTCTCTCCTTCGTGTCTACTTGTTTCTCTAAAGTTGGTTTGATAGGGGTTGGAGCTGGTACTTCATGCCAACTTGCAGATTTATCAAGCGGGTTTTCTATCAGGGATTGAGCTGTTTCACTCATCTTTCTACACAATTCCAACCTCTGTTTTTCTATTTCAGCATATGGATAAGTCATCCATCTTTGCTCTTGGGTTTGGTTCTTTTTGATTCTGGCTTCGTAAGCTTTTAGAAGTGCATCCAACTGCTCATTTAACTTTTCTGCCAACACTGATCCTCCTGATCCTGCACTTTTGGGTTCTGCTACTTCCTTGGGTGCTACGGTTGCCGCAGTGTGTGAGCTTAGGCTAGCTAGATCCTCTACCCGCTCTAATCTATCCTTCATGTGTTTTAACTCCTCGGATAGAGCCATTTGCTCTCGTTCTCTCCTGGCTTTCATACGCGCCTTTCTAGCTTTCCAAGTGCTTCTATGATTCTTCCTTTCTGAACTTGGGGCATCGGTTTTTGGCTCTTCAATTATGGGTTCATTCGTCATTCTTTGAGCTTGGGCTCGCGTTACTGCTTGAATAGATATTATTGTCTCGTTTTCTGACCCTCCACTGGAAGGCACTGCTTCCAGCATGTTCAAGGTAGTTTTTGCTCCTTTGCCCGGGTTCATGGGCAATCCGGAATCAAATGAGTAACTCCACACTCGGTGCAATATGTGTTGACTCTAATGATTTCATCATGAGGACAATCTCTTAGCCAATGGTCTCCACCACACTAGTAGCAGGGTCCCTTAGGTTGTTAAGGTGCTCCTTGAGCTCCTCTTTGTTGGTATGCATGTCTCTGCCCGCCCATGCCTCCGTTGGCTATGAACAACAATGTTCGTTCATCCAAGCTATATCTTCCTTCTCCTGCTGCCTGTGCAGCTATTAGTGGTCTTGCACCTCCTATCATGCTCCATGGTTCTAGCGTTGAGGGTTCTTCCGGTGGATAATAGACAGGATTTGCAGCATATCCATTGGGATCTTCATAATATGCGTGCATAGGCACTAAAGCCTTCTCTTCTGGTTCGGTTACTGTTGGTGTATATCTGATGCCAACAGGTTGTAATCCTGGTAGGGGTGGTTGCTGCCCCAACACTGGTTGTGGTCTTTCTACACCTACAGGTTCTGGTAGGTTGTCTGCTTGATACCTAGGCATCGGTGGAAGTTGAGGAGATGCTACCTGAGCTTGGGGAGCATAAGGTCATTCTCTCACATACCCCTTGTTGTAATAACATTCCTCCATCCCATGGTTTGTCCATTTTTGTTCAATAGCACACCATTTTGGCTGTTTAGCCTGAGGTTTGGCGTACAGGTTAATCTTTTTTAGCACTTCCTCTACAAGCTGCTCTTGGCTTACGGCTACTTCTCCTTTCGGTGATGTCTTAGCGGACTTGCTTCCACTTTGTTGTGAGAATGAATCATCGTCGAGATCCTTGAATTCACCCTCTTTGTAGACCGCCCAATTGTCTACAAGGTAAAGAGCCTCCTTAGTTAACTCGTTCAACGTCGTGCTCCTCTTCATATGTAAGTCCTTCTGAAGATCTGCATTCCTCGGTCCTTGAATAAATATAAGCATAAGTCTGGACTGAGTTGGCAGTTCTTCCACAGGACAGAACTTAACATATCTTTTTAGTCGTAGGGCTGCCTTTCGCACAGATTCCTCGTCTTTCTGTTGAATTTATGGATTTGTGAGACTGTATTATGAGCTATCCCCCTTTGTGAGAATTCCTTGATAAACTCGTCAAACACCTCCTACATAGACTCAAAGTCTCTACGCTCCACAGAGTCAAACCAAGTAGCAGCATCATCCTCTAAGGTTAGTCCAAACCCTGCAAATTGGTAGGAAAGTCTAACACCTCTTCAGCTCTAATTACACGCACAAAGGCTGCTACATGATCTCTAGGATCTCTATTTCCCATGTATTTCTTGTTTATCCGTTTTTGCACTTGAGAAGGTCTAATTCTACGATGGTTTAAAAATCTCATCATTGGATCTCCTCATCCCAATCTATATACCTCCTCTGGCCTTCTGTAGTAGGCGGGTTCCTCTCCCAGTAGTGCTCCTAAGCCGTAATTTCTAACTGTTCTTGCAAGAGATGGTTCATCTCTTCGAACTCGTTCTATGGGTGGCCTCCCAGGCTCTGTTGACCCTTGAGTTTTTGGCTTACTCTCGCCTTGATACCTTGAATAGAGTGGTGGTTCTTGTAAATCCCTTATCCCTTAGGCGGCTTGATAACCATCTCGATTTCGGTCCTGTTCTAATGTTTCACTCTGTCAAAGCCATGCCTGCAATGATGGTTGGGTTGCTGGTTGGCTCTGGTTGTTGAATGTCTGTTGTCAGGTAGAATGTGAGGTCACATCATATTCTTCTGAAAATGGATTTGTCGACTTGCTAGGGGTGTAGGTGGCCCTTGGCACTTTTTCGGGGCATATGTTGATGCTCCTGGAACTGTTGCCTTTTCTACCTCCTCTCGGAGAATACGTATGTATTCTCGCCCGTACCTGTCAACAAAAACAATATCCTTCCCGATAGCAATTTCATAAGAGAATAAGTAAAGAACCTTGTCTTTGCTTAATTCGTTGGGGTAGGGTTCTGTGCAACGAAAGTAGGAGACTATTCCCTCGCTCTCATGCTTGTAAATTCCCACATTCTCATTATAGGTTGAGACCCTGGTTGTTTTCTTATCATCATAAAAAGCGCTCCAGGTCAATCAATGTTTGGAGGTGGTTCTTGAGTTTCTGAAACCATTTTCCCTTTCGCCACGTTATCTCCATATCTATTGTAATCCTCAGGGTTACTAACTATCAGATAGTGGTTCCCCTTTTCGTCTCGGAGTCTATCTCCATCATCATCATAGACTCTAATTATTTCCAGTCTCTAAGCCGGCCTTTCTTCAATACAAATACACTTGCGTCCTCGATAGTCAGAATAAACTAGGGCTCCCCTAGAGTTTGTTCCTTCTAAGAAGATTACAGCGAACTTGGAATCATTCAAAGGATTTAGGGAGGTGCTTCCTCCTAGCATTGGTTCGTCATAGGTGAAACCTCCTGGTTGTTGACTACCCATCATGAAGAAGGACTTATTTGATGAAGTTTCAGTATCACTACCCTCCTCAATAATCGGTGCTAGTGGATCTAGCCTTGCCTGAGTTACACTCTCTTCGGTGGACACTAAGCTACCTTGATCACCTGCCACCTTTTGGTCTCTAAAAATGTGTCTTCCTGATCTTAAATTCATCAAACTTAGCGATGCACTTAACACAAATCCAACCAATCACCTGGCAAAGGATCAGTTTTCGCACAACTTCTTACTTTGTCGCTGAATATACCTGTACACAAGCGTTTAATTTCGGCAATTTAATCAAATTATTTAATCGCTAGAGGTGGTTTTAGTAATGATTGGTATAACTGGAGAGTTAACCTATACACTTCTGATGTTCTGGATTAGGTCTGCTAATCTGGAACTGTACTTCCCTCGGATGTTGGTTAATTTACCTGAAAAGTCTTAATTCAGTCTTTGCTCCATCTAAAGGTCAAATTGTTGGAATTAGGGTTGCAGAGAAACACACACAGCTTGGAGAAGACGAAGGAAGCTCAAGGCACACAATAGAGAGTGTGTTACTTAGTGTGCAATGGAAAGATAGATAGCCCTAGAGTGATGGGCGTATATACAATTCTCGGGGGAAAAAACCTCCTAAAGAGGGGAAAAATGCCCCGGCAGTCCTAGTGTGTTCACACACATCACTACCACATGTATATGGTAACAAATCCCCCCTGGAGTGATGCGGTGAACGAGAGCTGGCACATGAGTAAAGGGAAGTGCCATGCCCTGAGGACATGATCAGTCCACAAAGGGGAGTAAGCCCAAAGCTTTGCGGAGAGCTTCAAGCTTCTCACGAGACAATGCCTTTGTGAAAAGATCTGCAAGGTTGTCCTGTGTTGGCACATAAGCCAAGCCGATCTCTCCTGCTGAGAGCCTCTTCCTGACATAGTGGTAATGCACCTCAATGTGCTTTGTGCGAGCATGAAAAACTGGGTTCCTCGCAACTGCCAATGCGCTCTGACTGTCAGTGTAGATAGTGTTGGCAGTGTCCTGTCCAACACCCAAATCAACCATAAGGCGTCTGAGTTATACACACTCAACCGTAGCTGTGAAGACTGCCCTGTACTCAGCCTCACAACTCGAAGTGGCCACAGTAGGTTGCTTCTTGCTCAACCATGATATGCATGAACTGCCAAGCATGAAACAAAAACCAATTGTGGGCACTCACGTGTCAAAACAACCAGCCCAATCTGAGTCCGAAAAAGCATGTAAGGCTGGAGGCAATGATCCCCCCTTGGGATAAAACAAGCCAAGATGTAAAGTGCCACTAAGGTAGTGGAAAATCCTCTTGACAGCCTTCCAGTGCTTAGACCCTGGGCTATGCATAAATCTGTTGACCTGTGAGACTGCAAACTGAATATCCGGCCTCGTATTGCATACATAAATGAGGCAGCCAATAGCAGTTTGGTAAAGAGTGACATCAGCAGGATCGCCAGCATCATGTAGACTCAACTTCAAACCTGTTTCCATGGGAGTGGCAATAGGTTTGCAATCCTCAAGTCCAAACTTACATAGCAATGTCTCTATGTAACTTTTCTGACACAAGGCAATACCACCATCACACTGCTTAAACTGTATACCCAAGTAATGATGCAATAGCCCCAAATCTTTCATCTTGAAAGTAGCATTCAAATCAGCCTTAAATTCAACAATATGTCTCTCATTTGGTCCAGTGATCAGCAAATCATCAACATAAAGAACCACGATGAGAAATACATCACCCTCACACTTTACATACAATGTGCTTTCTGTTGGACTGTTACGAAAGCCTTGTTTGACCAAATGAGTGTCATCTTTCTCATACCAAGCACGAGGAGATTGCTTCAACCCATACAAAGCCTTGTTGCATTTGCACACTTTGTCCTCTTGTCCTTTTATGACAAAACCGCGAGGCTGCGTTACATAAACTTCCTCAAATATGTCACCATTCAAGAAAGTAGTAACAATGTCTGATTGATGTACATACCAACCAAAATGAGCTGCCAATGCACATAGAAAACGCACAGTAGTCATACGACAAGTGGGAGCAAAAGTCTCTTCATAATCTATGCATTTTTGCTATGCATAACCCTTTGCAACAAGTCGAGCCTTATGGCGATCAATCTCACCATCCGGCTTGTGTTTCAAGTTGTAAACCCACTTCGTACCAATGGCCTTTTTTCCAGGAGGCAAATCACATAAAGTCCATGTGTCATTGTCTATAAGTGCATCATATTTTGATTGCATGGCAGCCATCCAATTTTCTGAATTCTGTGCTTCATCAAAAGACAGAAGCTCCTCAACATCATGTAAACTAGACACAGCCAAAGCATAACAATCTGATGCATAAGATGCATGGCAAGAGCCTGAATGAGTACGACTAGACAAAGGTGCATCCAATTTACTGTCACGCAAAGTGTGCACCAGCCATTTTGGCATACCTCTAGCCTGCTCATTTTCAGCCCTTTCCTCATCAAGTACATCATGTACATCTGCATCAGTAATAGGCTGATCTAAAACATTTTTAGAAACCCCAATAGGCTGTACATTTGCCTCATTGGAACTTACATTCGTATTTCCACCACTGAAAAGAGGCAACAAAGTGTCATAAATGTCCTGTGAGCTTACATTACTGTCTCTAGTACATGACAGCAAGGGCTGAACAGAATCTTCCACAAACACTACATCCTGAGAAACCAGAATACATTTTGTTTGCGGATGATACAACCTGTAACCTTTACTTTCAGCACTATAACCAACAAAAATACATTTGACAGCCTTATCATCCAATTTTCTGCGTTGCACTTGTGGCACCAAAGCATATGCCAAACAGCCAAAAACACGCATGTGCTCAATAGAAGGCTTTCTATCATGCCATGCTTCATATGGAGTAATAGACTGCAAAGCTTTCGTAGGACACCTGTTAAGTACATAACTGGCACACATGATGGCCTCAAGCCAAAAAGAATGCGGTAAAGCTTGACTTTTGACCATACATCATGACATTTCCGTCAGTGACCTGTTTTTCCTCTCAGCAACACCATTTTGTTGAGGTGTATAAGGCACTGTACATTGGTGTTTTATCCCACGACTAGCCAGAAATGCATTAAATTCATGAGACATATACTCCCCCCCTCGATCGGAACAAAGGGTGCCCATAGTACATTTCGAGACATTTTCAACCATAGCCAGAAATTGTTTGAAGCACATAAAAACTTCAGACTTCGCTTTAAGCGGAAATACCCATGCATGCCTGGAGTAATCATCAATGAAAGTCATGAAGTACAGGTAATTACCCAAGGACGGAGTTTGCATGGGCCCACAAACATCACTATGCACAAGCTGCAACCTGCATGTGGCCCGAACTGAACCATCCTTTGGAAATTTAGAACGCTGCATCTTACCCAAAATACAGCCATCACAAACATATTTAACAGGTGCTTCAAGAGGTGACAAAGAAGCAACCATATCAGATTTTTGCAAACGCAGCAAACTGGCAAAATTCAGATGACCAAAACGTGCATGCCAAAGTTTTGCATCTGAAATAGCCCTTGAATCTGCAACAGCATTTGCAAAGTTTTGTCCACACTTGTCATACAAAGTGAGCTTATACATCCCACGGCACAAAAGCCCAGATGCAACAATTTCATCACCAAAACTGAGATCATGAACTGTACATCTGTCATCCACAAATTTGACTACAAGTCCAAGTCTAGCAAGTGCGGATACAGACAAGAGATTCTTCTTGATCCTAGGTACATAAAGTGCATCAACAAGTGTGAAGGAACTGCCATTAGCAGCAGTGAGCACAATCTTTCCAACTCCCTGAACTGGATAAGAGGCGTTGTTGGCACAAGTGACTGAATTCCCATGAGGGACAGACTCGAGAGAGGTAAACAATTCACGATGTGAGGTAATGTGCTTTGTAGCACCATTGTCGAAATACCACACATGTGAATCTGCAGCAACTGACAAGCATGCATCATGGACAGCAGGATTGTAAGTGCACTCTGTGCTAAAAGCCCATTCTGCATCAACATCAACAAACAGTCTCCTTTCACAGAAGACTCTACAATGGCTGCATTAGTAGTGGAACCAGCATTTGCAATGGAACCACCCTCTTTCTTCTTAGCCTCTTTGGCCTTCAACTTAGGACACGACTTGATCAAGTGATCATTGGCTTTACAATAATGCAACGCATCTTCTTTTTGACCTTATCACCAGAATTTCCAGACGAATTGCTGCGAGCAGAAGCATTAGGAACATAATTTTTGCCACTCGCAGCAGAACCATAAGAAGTGGCTGCATTACTGTTACCACCCTTTCTTTGAGAAGCAATAAAAGCCTGTTCAACTGCACGCTGCCTAGTCCTGTTTTTTCTGGAAAGTGACTCTTGCAACAGCAATGTGCATAATGCATCAAACTTGACAACTTCAGGATTTCCTTGGGTCATCAGTCTCCAAGTACTAGCAAAAGTCTGGTGGGAATCTGGTAAGGCATCAAGAACAGTCTGCACAAGGGAACTGTCTGAAATGACTTCACCTGTAGAAATAAGCTGCTCATTGATATCCTTGACACTACCAAGGAAAGTGTCCATATCATCTTCCTCATGCATAATCTTTGACTCCAGCTCTTTACGCAGCAAAGCAATTTTAGCCTCATTGTGGCTTGCATAAAGACCTACTAAAATATCCCAAGCTTGTTTTGCTGATTTTGCTGAACGGATGTGAGGAACAATGGTGCGCTTCACAAACAACGCAATCAATGCATGAGCCTGCGCATCCTTAACATCCCAACGAGCTTGTTCTGCCATAGGCAAAACAACTCTAACAGCTGCAATCCTTGCAGCAAGACCTACAACATCCTCAACATCGCCTACATCCTCAGAACCAGGACGTACATCAATGCCCTACACAATGTTCCAGACACCTTTTGACACAAGAACATGTTGCATCATAGAAGCCCACATAGGGTAGTTGTCCCCATCCAACCTGTCCTCAGCAAACATCTTGAACACATCTGTGTTGTTGTTGTCATCCATGGTAAATGCTGCACCTGATGTGAAAACTGCCCGAAAATAGGAGAAATGGAGCGGGAACAACCTGTGCTATATAGCACAAACCGTAGAAGACTATAAGGCACCTGTTATGCAGAAAACGGCACTAACAGAAATTCTGCACAAAATGACGAAATAGCCTGTGCAGTACTGCCTGTAGTGGAAGCGGAGGCCGAAATGAGCCCAAATCAAAATTCTGAGCAGACCAAGTTCTTCGAGCTTTCCCGAAATATTTGTCGACGTGCGAACGCTCGCCAAAGCTCACTGAAATCGGAGAAAGTGAGCAGGCGTGTGTTGGAGCAGCTGGCGACTAAGCCCGGGAGGACGTGACCTGCTCTGATACCAATTGTTGGAATTAGGGTTGCAGAGAAACACACACAGCTTGGAGAAGACGAAGGAAGCTCAAGGCACACAATAGAGAGTGTGTTAGTGTGCAATGGAAAGATAGATAGCCCTAGAGTGATGGGCTTATATACAATGCTCGGGGGAAAAAACCTCCTAAAGAGGGAAAAAATGCCCCGGCGGTCTTAGTGTGTTCACACACATCACTACCACATGTATATGGTAACACAAACAAGGTCCAAATTCACTTCTGAAAGAAGTTTTGGAACTCTTAAGTCAAATGGAACATCACTGTATAACCTCAGTCAAATTTTCTCTTCACTAAGCCCCAGTAGACATCCTACGCGTAGGATGTCTTCTGCTCTGTTTTGCCTGGATTTTTGCACTATGGATTCCCCTTGATGTGCTGAGTCCACAACTGTTTTTACTTTTTGATTTGGACACCTATAAGCTGGTCAATGGATCAGAAATCTGTTGCAGCAGCCTGATGCTGGTCTGACCAATCAAATCCACTCCAATCTGGACCAAAATTGACTAGGAGGCTTACCTTAGGCTATACAACACCCTGCTATGCCTACAGTCAGTTTCTGGCTTCAATTTCTTGCTTTAGACATTCTACGCGTAGCATATCTTTTTGCTCAAAATGGCTTCAATTGCAAAGCACAGACTCCCCTTAAGGTGCTGATCACTTTGGTATGCTCAAATCAGGATTTGGAGTGCCAGATCACCCAAAACACATCCTACGTGTAGGATGTCTTTTTGGCCTGTTTGACCCCAAACTTGATCCACAGCTTCCCCTTGATGTCAGCAACCCAGTGGTATGCTTACATTTTGGTTTGGATTTCAAGAGACCCCAATTTTAGCTGTTCTAGCCTTTTTCAGTCAAAAGTGCTAAAGTCTGCTTAGAACCCAATTTTCTCACCCAATTGAGATGAAACCTCTCTCAATCACTCAATATATCATGCAGATCATGCTCATGCAGGCATCCTATGGTTTTGGTCTTAAAATAATGCCTTGGCATAATTTGGATAGGATGTTTGGCAATTTCAGTCTATCTGACCTTATCCTGTCAAGATATGGTCAAATTTCCACTTTCCATGTGAAAATAGGGTAAAACCTACCTTCTGAACACACTGGTCAACTCAAAATTTCAAAATTTCCACCAGATTAGCCTGCAGACATCCTACGCGTAGGATGTCTCTTGGCTTACAATGTAAATTTTTTTCCTGACAGAAATGCTCCTGATGCTCTACAACTCTATCAGAAACACTCACAGTAACTTTTGGACTTCACTTCAGCTTTCAAACACACTTTTGCGTCTTTTACAACCTTGTGATGAATCTAACAAGCAAGTATACATACATGAAGTGCTCTAGATCCTAAATGATGATGTCCTACTTACCCTACTCCTACTCATCATGTGAAATGGTGATAATGGTGTTTCGGTTGCTTCCTGGCCTCTCCGGACTCTCAAGCTCTCCTTTCAACGCTTCTACCACTCAAACTCCTACTCATCAACTCAACTAAGGCCTAAAACTATCTAAGTCTACCTAAGTCGAAGGATCTAGGCCAAACACACGCTCCCTAGACTCCCTCTAAGACCTAGAGAGTCCTCCACCCTCTGATTCTATCTAAATGTAAAACGAGACTCTTGGCAAGCCAAAGAATCCCTATCCTCAAGGACTAGTCTCAGTCACCTACCAAGGGTTTTCGTCCCCGACAGCGGCGCTAATGTTGGACGGATACGTCGCGACGGACGTCAGCACAGCGAGAACTCACCTAACAAGATTTGTCAACTAAGGATGAAGCTCGACCCGCAGGCGGGTGGAAGCAAGCATAGGGTGTCAATCTACACTCGACCGACCCTCGACTAATTCCTACACAGGTCTCTACCCAATGTCTAACCTTCAGGAGTGCATAAGAGGAGATTTCCTACAATGCTTCCAAGAGCCAAATACCCATCAAACAGTCTTGAAACGCCACAGAACTTGAAGGAGACCCTACTAACATCAATAGATCGCTCTCCCTAACGTCCATGAACCAAAATCCCAACCCAAAACACATAATGCAAAATCACGTAGGATGTCTCGCCGAAATTTGAAGGTCGTTGTTTCCGAAAACTAAAGTGCCTAATGTGTAGCTCTACTCAATGCGAACATGTGGATATGTTGAAATGCGAAAACGGATAACATATGCTCACCGAATCACCAGATGAAGCTCGTGGATTGAGCTCGCAAAATCGGACCGTACGCGCGCAATGTAGGTATCCGCGCGTAGCTCTCATCGGGGGCAACACGCTGCACTTCTCCGCACTCGATTCCGACCACCGGTGCGCGCGTAGCATCAAGATGAAGCTATCACTCTCTCTCGTACACAGTACGCTCACTCACAAACTTCAACCTTTTAAAATGACAAAAGGTTTTTCATTAAGGTCAAAAAGTGGTATAAATACCTTACAATCTCAAACCCTAATGTTCCAATTTAACCATCTACTAAATCTAAATGTCAAAATTGGGATACAGTCTGGAAACTTCTGTAAGCCCCAATATTTACAAAGGTGAAATGTCGGGTTTTCTCAATAAATGAATAATTACAAAAAATAATAATCGGCCGAGCAGTCATTTTCCGTAGGATGTCCAGCTTCTAACATACACATATAGTGCAAAATGCTTCATAAGCTATCAATTTCATGAATTTACATCTCTCTCCAAATTTGCCTTTGCTAAACACTAGGGCCCATAGCACCTAGTGTGCTTGCATTTAGCAAAAACTAATCCAAGCTTGCATTTTGATGACTATAATTGCCAATGCTTGGTGGATGTTATGCTCATAGCACACGTGGAACAAGAGCGTAAATAGCTCTATGAAAGAAACTAAATACTTCCTAGTGCAATCACTTGAAAGCCTTGCTAAAACATTTGAACCGCAATAGAATGTGAAAAATAAATCACATCTAGGCACAAAAATTGAAACTCTTTTATTAACAATACATAACCTTGCTATATGTATAAACAACCATCTATTAATGTTGTTCATAGCAACACTTGTAACCGTAACAAGTCTCTCTGAGTACCCAACAATTTCTTGCCGTTGAAATTATTCCTAATACTATGTGCTTAAAATGGTATGCAAAACGGATTTGACCAGCACCTAGCGACTCTATGGAGACACATAATTAAGTAAAAAGGTGCCAGTGTCAATCCCAAAGACTCATATTCTCCACATGTGAAATATGTCTCATATAATGACGTCAAGAAGTATGACATCCATCAAGTAGTACGAGATACTTGTGTGTGGAGGTAATTGTAAACACTCAGCAACATGAGTGAGAGGGACCCTCATAACCCTTGCTCCACACTAGCTAAACCAAATTCCATGAATTCCTAGACCATGTTGTACACTTTGTGACTTGATATCAACAAGTGCCAAACAAAACCCTACCATGTAGTTTGATAATTGCAGAGTGTAGAAATGTATTTGGGACTTTACTAGCCCAAAATTCTTTGATCCTCATGTGTCTAAAGAGAAAAATGGATGAGATCCTTTAGCATATGTATCCCACTTGGAAAAATCAACCAAATCATATTAAAAAATGAACTAGAACAAATCATATACTTACCTAGAGGTGGAAAATAGCTTACACTTACCCAGAGTCAAGTGCACTTTCCAAACCTAAAAGATACATTATCAAAAATTTAGCCTCAAAAGACCCAGTATGTCTTTGACATGTTAAACACCGAATGACAGGATAGTGAAAATAAAAAAATATTGAATTGGTAAACGTGGGTGTTGCCTTGGCAATCCAAACCCCTTGGTTAGATTCTACATGGAAACTGCTTAAACTATCAGTTTAATGATGACCAACACAGTCTACCATGTCCAACAGTGATTGTACTCAGCTCGTGAAGTTGAACTTATCCACTACCCCTTGCTAGATTGAGGATGTATTTTCTTGAAAGGACGATTGTGAAGAGATCAATCAATGACCATCAACACTCATGGAGTGATTTGACATTAGCTCGGTCATACACCTAGAAATACCACTCCTATACGCACAATCAATGCTATATCCTCTCAAGTTAGAATCTTATTCACAACTGGATCTTGAAATAATCATATCTCCACATGAAAAGAAGAGAAAGATTCCCAACAGTGAAAGGAAGATAGTCATACTCGATTTTCTTTGGTGTTTGAAAAAAGAGATTACCTGCTTGGAGGCTCTCTTAGTCGATTCATGTCGTCCCATGGATTAATTGATTGATAGAAATTCCATGCGTACGTGCTATCCACAAAAAGCATCATCCATTTTGGGGCTGCACCTTGTGCAGAAAGTTAATGGTGCAAAGTGCTCGCCACTATAGTCATAAACAACGGTCACAAGCATATATACCAACCTCAATTTTTATCCAGCAAAAGGTTACAACTATGGATAACCCCTACAACAACATCAATAGAAGAAGTTTTGAGGAAAAACATCAAAAATAAATAAGTTCTTACCTCATCTTAAAAATCATGTGAGTCCACTGCATGTGGACATCACAGCAAGTGAAATCCATCGTCACAATGAGGCGGATAAGGATGTCCTTAATAGAGTAGTTGATGCTATACCAAAACTGTAAACATTAATGGGATGGACTTAGTAAGGTGTAAGTAAGGGCTTATTACTTAATTTCCATGCATGCAATAATCCATTGGCTACAATGACGGTCTCAACACTTAGAGTTGATACCATACGTGCCTTACAAAATCTATACTAGCATGGATACATCACAAGTCAATGTTGCTAAACGTAAACAATGAGCTTATATCCTCTTATTGCCAATGCCCCAAATTTGTCTGCCATTTCTCTGGATCCCAAGTCAATGAGCAGTACCTCGGCATGGGGTATAAGCCTTGCTTCTCATATGGCTTGCAAAGCACTTTTCTTTGCAAAGTAGAAGATATTGGCCAATGAAAACACAAAAAAAAACCAGAAGAACTTGAAATTAGCTAATCTTGTTGCCCAACTATGGCAATGTGCTTCAAAAGCTACGAGCAAATGCTTGCTAGAAAGTGAATGTCGTTTTGATTTATTTTTTTGTTGAATTTGGCTCATAGACATGGATTCTGAGAAAAAAAGAGTTGTTCTATGAACCATGCATGCTCTCTTGGCTTGGTCATACCAACCTCCAGTGAAAAAAAAATTAGACGCATTACAAAGTCCCCCCCCCCCCCCCCCCAAGTTTGTATGCTGATAGCATATTCCAAACTTTGGAAGCCGCTATGCCAGCTACCTAAAATTGAAGCCTTGCTTTGCATAAGTACATCAAAAAGATAAGACAGGTTGGCTTTGGAGAAAATTCTGTAAGTTGAAAAGTGTAAACTGTAAATTTAACTTGCTTATTTACTTGCTTGAATAACCTCCCTTGGCATCGAAGTTTGTATCACTCGGTTGTGTGATTTCCCCACGCAGGATGCCTCCAATGTGTAGAAGCCTTGCTTCACCATGTATGATTGCTTTAATGATCTTCAAGTCCTACTTGCGATGATTGTTCATATGGCCTTACCAAAACCATTTTTTTGCTTAACTGTATTTGAAATTCCCACCTGAGGCCGCCTTGCCAAGAGCACTCTATCAAGGTTGCTTCTTGCTAAAAGTGTTTTTGTCATAAATTTTTTGTTTAGAGTAACTTTCACAAGCCTTTCTTGTACCGTGATGGCCTAAATTGCACAAGTATGTAAAAACTTTCATGGCATCACACATACCCGTTTCATGTGATAACCACTCAACATGTTATTGAATAATGTTTCAAACAAAGTCAAAAACTACTACGTATATCATTAATTACTTGCGTTGAATTCCCTTGCCGGATCCCTCTCTTGTGTGCCCGATTTTCCGTAGTCAACAATTAGCAACAAAGACCACTTGAGTCGTGCTCCACTGACAATATGCTTTCAGGTGCATAGCTTTGCCGTGTGATTTTTTAGTGTTTAAAGCATGTTAGAACTCAACTTTGGATCCATCACCGCTGCTTTGTTGCGTATAGTCCCATTATGTTTGGGAAAAAAGAATTTGGAAAGCGAAACTCAATCCCTTAGCTGAATTAATTGTTAAATCCCCTATTTGCTGCAAGTATTTCCCTCCTTGAGAGCTCCATAAGCCATTGTGAAGGCCCTTACTGTTTCCAAATTTGACCTTGACAAGCCGTTGTCAAGCCCATCGTGGGAATTTTCACTAGCCAAAGCCTATATGGCCTTTTCATATGAAGGTCTCTATTGCCCAAGCATGCATGTCGACGCTTTCTTGGCTGCAAGTCATGGGCCATGGACACACAAGGTGGGATGGCCCCCTTGGGCATCCTTGGGCGTCCAAACTTTCTAAAAAAGGTTAAAATATTGACCTACTGCAGAGCGATGATCAAAGAAATAGAAAGGGCTTGTTGAGCTTTTGCCAAGTGCCACAAATCACAAATCAAGTCCCTACAAGAGCAAAAATTCTCTAGCACATCAGGGAGGACCTGCAAAGCCCTCTGATCCATGAAGGTCACCACGGGCCCTTGGGTGTGTGCAAGTGGCTATGCGGTCACAGTTGGGACTCCTTTGACTTCAACTTGGCAAAGAGCATAAACTCCCAGACCTTTCTCCCAAGTCATAGCTATAGCCTCGCGTGTGAGAGGGAGAGATCAAGAAGGAGAGTAGGAAAGTGAGTAAGCATCACCTGCCTTCGAATTCCTCCGTGGTTGCCCCGCTCCCCTAAGCTCTGATACCAATAGGACAGACTCGGAATTGACACATGTATCTCTCCACCCATCCACACCATATATAGGCCCTTGGCCTACCTAGTCCTACCTTAGGCCTGATAATCCAATGCCATTTATGCTAAGTTTTCTCTATAATCCAACAACAATTACAAAAAGTGGGCTAGAAACTTCAAAATTGATCCAAAACTTGCCAAGGGGCATATTCACAAGGTGTACAACTAGAGGGGGTTAAGAACCTTGGAAAAAATCTTAATTTTTTGTCAAAAGATAATAATCGCGCTTATTATCATCTGATCCAAAACACAAGATTTTTGAACTTTTCTTACAATGAGCTTGATCAATGATAGTAATAAAGTGCATGTGCTAGATTTCAAGTGATTTGGAATTTTCTTGAGAGAGATTGACAGTTGTTTAGTATCATAATCTACAAACTGCTTAAATTGGTAAAAATTTGTGCAAAACTTGTTGTCAATTGATATAGAGCTCTTTTACCACATTATAACTAGTGTGTATCATCAAAAGTACAAAAAAATCTATTTTAGGACCAAAAGATAATAATTGCGTTTATTATCAATTGTCTTGCAAAGTGATAATCGTGAAGTTTTTTATATTGTCAAGGGTAAAGTACATATCCCATAGATAGCTTTCAAAGTTTGGAGTCATTTGGACACTGTTTGCTACTAGAAATTGAGTTGCCTAGAAATGAAGGTTGTGAATTGGCCCTTAGGCTCCTTTTTCAATTTGGGACGAGAAAATTTCTACCATCATTCCTTGTACTTGTTTCTAGTGTTTAATAGACCTTGGAGTGTTGTGACATCATAGGAGCAAGCAATTGAAAACTCTTCCTAGGATCAATCAAGTGAAGCAAATTGTTCAATTAAAGATTCAATCATGGGAATTAATCCTAAAACAACTCAAAAGGTTTAGTCAACGTAAAAATCATTTGGTAGTATGGTCAATCAAAAGGGAAACACAGCCCATGGAACCCACCTTAGAGATGAAAACTAGGTGAGAGGAGTGGATCCCACCTTAAATGAAGGAAACCAAGTGACACTAAAGCTAGTAAAGGCATACATGAGTCACCATTACCCACCAATTGGTTAAGGGCTTAGATGTCAAACCATTGGCCAAGAGGGTAGATTGATGTCAAACCACTGGCAGGAGGGAATGTCTTGAGTATAATCAAAGAGTAAGACCAGCAAACTTTCAAAAATGGGTCAAAAATTACAAAGGATGGGGATCCATATGACCATTTAGCTAGCTTCATGCAAGTGTAAGGATTGAGAGTATTTTTTACTTCCATCCCCATTTTGGGGGATTTGGAATGACCCTAGAGGGCAAAGATTTCACTTGTCTTCAAACCATACCCTTGGAACAATTACAGATCTAATAACATTGGCTAAGATATTTGTTGCTACTTGTTCTAAAATGGGAATTAAGTCTAGTACAATAGCACAAATCTATAGCTTTAAACAAAAACTAGGAGAGTTTGTAAGATATTGTGTAAGTAGAATGAGACAATACATTGACATATGCCCATAGTTAGAGTTTCTAGTTGAAAAGAGGCTTTCTCTTGTTTTAGTGTTTATCAAAGGTCTACTCAATAAAAAATTGCATGTTATGCTTTATAGCAAGAAACATACAACCTTGGAAGCATGCATTTTTTTATGCAATAGACTTAAGGGGTGATTGTGAAATCTTTCGTGATGAGAGCACTATGAGAGACACGCAAAGCGAGAGGACTAATGTCAAGCCAAGGTCTAGAGGGCAGGGCCCAACCTAGGGGAGTCAAGGACTTAGGCCAAGGGCTGGACTGAAGGTGTGGACAGGGGATCCGTTTAGGACAAAGGGCCATGGGCTCTCCTATATTAAGTTGACTGGGAGGAGGATCCAGTATTCAGTCTCCCTATGGTCTTTCACTAGTATCAGAGCTCAGGGGAGAGGGGAGCTAGGGAGGAGGGGAAGAAGCATGGTCTCGATTCTCTCTCTCTCTCTCTCTCTCTCTCTCTCTCTCTCTCTCTCTCTCTCTCTTTCCAAATTTCCTTGGCATGGATCTTTGTGCTTGCTTGGGCTAGATTGTCAAGGTTCCATGGAAGCAAAGGGACGTGGTCTCTCATCTTGCATGACGGCATGCAAGGCCATGCAAAAGGCGGGAAGGTCATGTCAAGAACCGTGGGCAAGAGCCCTTGGAAGAAGGAGCAGCCAAGGTCGGAGACGACGTGTGCAGAGCCGCTTAGGGCCGAGAGGGAGAAGGCATCGACCTCCACGGTTCTGTGCGCATGAGAGCTTAATGAGGTCGCATGGCCCTACTGAGAAATTCTCAATGCAGCGGCAAGGGATGGGGAGCACAGCATCGGCATCTACTGCTTGTTTTCCCTGCAGCTGCAAACGGCAGCCCGTCTCATGGCTCCACTTCGAGCTTTTCTTTTCATACAAGGGCGCCTACTCTTGGCCATTTCATAAAACCCTAAGCAAGCACGCATGCCCACGCGGGCACACAATCCTCGAGATCTTAGGATCTTGATTAGCTAGGGAATATGAAGTCGTTGAGCTTCCAAAGTACATGAAGCAGTTGCAAGCAGCGGAGGTTGCATATTTTTTTTTACCATAGGAATTAATTATCTCAAGAACACGTCATCACTGTTGTTCTTTCAAATCGGTTACCATATGGACTCCACGATGATGAATTCTACCAATTGCGTTCGACACGATTTCGAGCAAGGCTGCGAGGCAACCATGATGTCGATTCTCGGTTCGAGGTTCATGAACATCCGAGCCAAGCAACCCAAATGGCACGTTTATACACATACATTATGATTCCGCAACCATAGAGAGAGAGGAAGAGAGAGATTGCACTGTGTGTGTGTGTGTCAGAGAGAGAGAGAGAGAGAGACAGAGAGACAGAGAGACAGAGCAGCCAACTTCTTACCCACAATGGCACAGCCACAGAGAGAGAGAGAGAGAGAGAGAGTTGTTTGTTTGTTTTCGTGTGTGTGTGTGTGTGTGTGTGTTTTTTTTTTTGAGCGAGAGAGAGAGAGAGAGAGCGTTTTCTCTCACTCATTGCAGGTGAAGTAGGCAGCAGTGCGCGCGCTTTTGACAATTAGGCCACCCTATTCACCGCCGTCGGTTCAACTCGGTAAGTTCTTTTTCACCTCAAGTTTATTTATTAAAATGTTGCTTTGGTTTTTTTTTTTTTTTTTTTTAGAGAGAGAGAGAGAGAGAGAAAGAGAGAGAGAGAGAAATGAAATGAAATGTTATATTAACATCTTCAAAAAGCCAAAATGACCTATGAGACCAAATTGTTACAAAATTGTGAATCCGATTCCATGTTTGAGTTCTTTTTCATTGAGAGCAAGAGAGAAAGAGAGATGAATTTATCAAAATGTTGCTTTGGTTTTTTTTAGTCAAAGAGAGAGAGAGAGAGAGAGAGAGAGAGAGAGAGAGAGAGAGAGAGAGAGAGAGAGAGAGAAATAAAATATTGTATTAACGTCTTCAAAAAGCCAAAATGACCTATGAGACCAAACTCTTACAAAATTGTGAATTTGATAACATGTTTGTGTTTTTTTCCTATCGGAGAGAGAGAGAGAGAGAGAGAGAGAGATGAAATGAAATGTCATATTAACAGTTGTGTATGAGAGAGAGAGAGAGAGAGAGATATGAAATGTCATATTAGCAGTTGTGTATGAGAGAGATAGAGAAAGAGAGAGAGGGAGAATTGAAAATAAGATCACAAATTATTAAAAACAGAGAGAGAAAGAAATGAGATGGAATATTAGCATCTTAAAGAGGTCGGTGTTGCCTAGGCGACCAAACCATTTTGAACTGGTGAACCCTAAACCATGTATGGTTATAGAAATGAAATGGAATATTAACATCTTAAAGAGGTCGGTGTTGCCTAGGCAACCAAACCATTTCAAACTGGTGAACCCTAAACCATGTATGGTTTTGTGTGGGGTATGTGTGATCACTGATACATGTGTGCCCAATGTTGTATGAGAGACAGAGAGACAGAGAGGTAAATCCGATACCATGTCTACATATAAAAAAAAAGAGATCCTTAAATGAATCTATATTATAAAAAACCAAAGAGAGAGCAGCCCGAGTACACTATAATGAAGCTGATACCATGTATAGTTGTGTGGGGTATATGTGATCACCTATTGTATGGGTGTCAATGGAACATAACCGTTACAAAGGAGATGCTATATTTAATGTAGGGTTGCTACTTATTGGAACTATGTGGGGTGTGTGTCATCACTGGTACAATGTGTGTCCTTTATAATATAATCGAGACCAAACTGTTACAATTTGGTGAATCTAATACCATGCTTGCGTATAACAAAAAGAGACCCTAAAATAAATTTAGATTAAAAAGATAGAGATTATCAAAAACCAAAGAGAGAGTAGCCCGAGTACACTATGGTAAACCTGATAGCATGTATAGTTGTGTAGGGTATGTGTGATCACTTATTGTATGGGTGCCTAATGCAACATAACCGTTACATACTGGTAAATCTGATACCATGTATGCGCTTAAAAAAATGTGATGCTATATTTAATGTAGGGTTGCTACTTTTTGAAATTATGTGGGGTGTGTCTCATCACTGAAATTGTGTGTATAATTGAGACCAAACTATTACAATTTGGTATCTAATACCATGTCTGTGTGTGATATGTGTGATCACCGATATAATGGGTGCCTAATGGGCCATATATAAGAGAGAGAGAGAGAGAGAGAGAGAGAGAGAGAGAGGAATTGAAATGAACTTTTGTATTAAAGTTCAAAAGTCTTCTCCATGATGAACCACATAGGCAAAGGGAGAGTGAGAAAGAAGCAAACTAAGAATCTATTCCAAAATAATATCTAGAAAGTGCAACATAGATGAGGAGGCTTAGAGGAGAAATTTCCAATGCTTTGTTCTCTCTCTGGCTAATGTTACGGGGAGAGAGAGAGAGAGAGAGAGAGGAGATATTTCCAATGCTTTGTTACCCCTTGAGCAATGCTAGGCAAGTGTGCCATTTGATATGTAGAAGACAAATATGTACACACTTTATAAGCATGATTCTTAGAAAGCTCCAACATTCTTAGAAAGCTCTAATATCCTAGAGCTCTAGAGGGACATTTCACACATCAACATTTCACACTTGGAATCCTAAAACCAAAAGAGAGATTTCAAAAGGGATAGATAGGTAGAGATACGAGTGTGATTGATATGATACTACAATTTGCTATTCATGTTCATACTCTCTCTCTCTCTCATTTAAAATACCTCTCTTGGGTGATAGAAAAATTATGCTACCATCCTTTGGTTACTAGGAGTGGGAGGGTATGCCAGTTAACTGTGCTTACTTTCACACCCTACAAATCGGACACACATCACTGGAGTAAATAGAACCTAAAGAGAGGAACACCATCCATGGCTGTAAGCATTTGCAGCCACATGGATGGATAACTCTGCCTTCTTAATATATATATATAATATTTAAGGCAAACATGTGCGT
Organism: Adiantum capillus-veneris; assembly: GCF_014529385.1. Classification (NCBI taxonomy): domain Eukaryota; kingdom Viridiplantae; phylum Streptophyta; class Polypodiopsida; order Polypodiales; family Pteridaceae; genus Adiantum; species Adiantum capillus-veneris. The sequence continues at coordinate 161,154,426 of NC_140940.1, read as the reverse complement.
TGACAGGCATCACACCATTGATAGCCATGTTTGAATGCTGTGCTGGCAATCATTGGACACACATTGCTGGAGTAAAAAGAACCTAAAGAGGGAAGACCATCTGTGGCTGCAAGCATTTGCAGCCACGTGGATGGTTACCTCTACCTTCCTAATATATACTAGCTTGCACGACCTGCCTGCCAGTGGGTCTCGCTTGCTCTTACTATGACACAAATTAAATTAATTTAATGAAACTCGTTTACATGTTGTCAAATGTTGGTTACTCCATGTTGGCTGCGAGAGAGAGAGAGAGAGAGAGAGAGAGAGAGAGAGAGAGAGAGAGATTACACAAAAGCACATCAATAAAGAGAGAGATTTCAAACCGAAAAAGATTTTGTAACTTTTCAATCAAAAAGATTTCAAAAGCTACATCATTGCCAAAAAAGCTCTGGAATATATCTACATAGCACTCTTAGTTGTGCTATTTCAACAGATCCAGATATTGAGTTGGAGCTCGCGACATACTTCTCTTAAATCTATTTTTTGGATCCAACTCAAGTAAATCTTGTAATAATGAAGAATCAACCCAAGCTCTTGCTTTAAGACCATGAGCCTAAGATTGGGAAAGAAATAGCGATCAAGCAACCTAATGTAAATTGTATCCAACTCTTCATCTATATGTGACCCCCATGCAGTGCAATTGTGTTCGATCACTTCCCATGCTCATTGCCATCCCCACTCAACAGGTAACAAAATTTCTTCAAAGGCATCAATAATAAGAGTTTTTACACTTCGGAAAATATTCACAATTTCGTGAGCCATTTTTTGGACTGCAAGAAAAGAGGACAACATTAGTGTACAAAGCTCAAAAGTGTGTGGGGAGAGAGAGAGAGAGAGAGAGAGAGAAAGAGAGAGATTTATTAACATGACCACTTCCAAAACATACACTTAAATATTTGGAAAATACAAAGGCACAATGTTAAAAAATATAAAGAGCTCCATCATGTCAATGTTTACAATTATCTCAGTGTATATGTTTACACTGACTCATATTCTACTCTAGAGTTGGACGGTTAAAGATCACTCCAATAAATCTCATTAATAAACTTTTAATTAATTTCAAAACTTCAAACACTTCATCTGAAATATAAGACTGATGATTGTGATATATCTTTCTCAATGGAATATCACAACCATAAACATTGACATAATAAACATCAACCATATGTAGTTCTTATAGAGCTCTCATTGTTAACCCTCACGGCTCACGGACACCCTATCACCTACGACGGACGTTGTAACCTACGACGGACGTTGTAACTTACGACGGACATTGTATTATTTATTTAGTAGAGTCAGGTACCGGGCTTGTCGGTCCAATAGGAAAAGGGTAAGAGTGATCGCCGATGAGAGGCGCACTCTAACTGGAACATTCAAGGGATTAGTTGGCTAAGCATGGGCGCCCAAGTGTAAATGGGGCGAGCTCATATAAAAGTCACTCATTCTCTCATTTGTGCAATAGAAGAGTGCTCTTGCTCCATCTCAATCTCCATCTTCTTCTTCTTCACCTCCTTGTGTGTGTGTGTGTATGTGTGAGAGAGAGAGTGTGTGTGTGCGATCGAGCATTGCGACAACGGCACGGCGGCGGCGAAGCAGTTGAGCGCGGCGAAGCGGCGGCTCCTTCTTCTTCGCAGCGAGGAATCTTCCATGAAGCAAATGTAGAGCGGTGAGTGACACACCATCGCCTTCTTTGAGCTCACTAGTTTAGGCTTGTTGTGTTCTTGGAGCCATTTGTGGCTCACACACGGTGTATCGGCAAGTTCCTTGCATTGACACGTGCGATATATGCGCACATTTTTGGCGCCGCTGCCGGGGAATGCCATACATGAAGCTCAAGTAGCACTCTGTGCTTCTCTGTGGTGCAATTTCTATTGTAGGAAGGTAAGGAAAGAGTGTGTGTGTGTGTGTTGAGAAGAGGGATTTGGTGTTATACTATGTGTTTTTTTTGTTAATGGATTTTTCAAAGGTTCTGTGTTTATTCTCTGTGTATTAAGGTAGTTAGTTTTCTTTGTTAATAGAGATTTCAAAGGTTCTCTGTTTAAGGTAGTTAGTTTTCTGTGTACAGTAAGTAGGAAGTAGATTAGTGAGAGTTAATAGAGTGTGTTAGTGTGTAAGAGTAGGTATATTAGTTAGAAGTAGGTAGATAGAGTGTGTGTGTGCTCTCGCACAGGCCGCGGCGACCTTATCCTTTTAAAAAAAAAAACTAAAAAAAAACATTAAAAAAGAAAATTAAAGGTAGAACCGGGATCAGGAATTTCTCCCAGACCCAAACCCAAGCTCACGCTCAGGCCTAGGCCTCAGTCGCCTTTAAAAAAACGAATTTTAGCTTCACACGTAGCTAAAAATCGATTTTTTGAGGACCAACGGAACGTCAGATGCCCAAAAATTGTGTTGTAAAGCACACAACGACCCTCTAACTGATACGCTCGTTTCGAGCTATCACACACTTTAATCAAAAAAATCAAACATTAAAAAACATTCAAAAAACATCAAAAACAAGAAAAGATCAAGTAGAAAACGGGGTACAAAACACCCACAAAACAAAGCAAGTAACCTTTAAGAGTACTTGCCAACACTTGTAGGGCACCCAAAGCACATGTATCTATGCTCTGGTCGTGTGCTAGAGTCCGAAAAACTAGCTAGTGCTTCAATTTACGGGGGTACTCACTATCCTTCCATGCTAGGGGTCTACGCTCTCGGCGGGGACCCAAGGTAGTGCAATCCAAGACCCAAATATAGCGGCTAGCGACTCTTCCTCTGACTACGATATTATGGAAGAGCATCTTACACAAAGCCCCGGGGGAACAAATGAAACCGTGCCTAGCTGGGCCCAACAACCTGGAACTAGTGTTTTTAGCCGTTTGATGGAAACTTTTAGTAGAGCTACGCGCTCTGAACCTACAGCTAGTGAAGTAAACGAAGGGGGTGGGGAAGTAGAATCACCATTCACATCTCCTGTAGACCCCACACTCCCTCAGAGTGTCCACGTGGACATTCTACCTGCCTCATTTAATGAGGGCCCTACCGAGCTACCACCTTCCAAAGTTGTCTCTAAGGTAGCGGTGACTAAAAGTCAAAACACGGGAAGCAACATTGCATCCACCTCACGGCAACCCTCTAGTACACCAAGTTTGGATGGGGTATTTCTCAATGAAAATTCGGAATATGACCTACACACGGAGACTTTGACCGACCTATACATGGGCTACACATACCATGTGGGTTGGTTAGAAGTTGTACAATCTACATCTAGTGCCACTAGTCTAGAGGAACAACAACACATGATCTGCAATGTCATCCATAGGATTATCTAGTCCGAGAGGCGAAATCGAGGAATAAACATACCTTCGGCGGGTCCTATGCGATTTTTACACACGGGCAAAGGGAAACAACCCACTCTATCACAAATGGAGACTCCCCCAGTGAGTCCCATCGATCCCCCATATGTTGTTTCTCCAGGGGTCTCAATGCAATCTGAGCCCACAAGTGATAGCTTTACTTTTCCAAGTCTAGCTCATCATTCCCTTGATGACACCACGGCTACCATGCCTAGCCCAATGATGGGCATGCCAAGAAACACACCATGGACCTCGTTTGTTAGTAAAGCACTGCTACATGCTAGCTCAATGCCTGCAATAGTACCTACAAGTGCGTACCAATCGTATGCACCTATGGGTCCACGTACTCATGTAGTCCCTACCCCTCCCATTGTTTCAACTACCTATGCTCCACAACCACAACACCCAAGTTCTTATTTCCATGGGACTATACCGGCTAGCATTAGCATGTCACATCCGACGTCTGCTATGCCTAGGGCCACCCATATGAACTATGGACCACCACATGGCACAACATCGTACCCAACATGGAACCCAAGGTCTTCCTATGCACCAAGACCAATGCCAATACCTACTCTACATGTAGTCTCTGGAGCGCCTTCACCCACGGTACCTACTCACTTAGGTGACTTGGCAACATTTGCTCAAGCTATTGGTCAATCTATTGCTGAGAATATGCGTAACACGCCTGATAGAGAGCCTAGAAGTAAGGCAGTACAAATAGCCAAGCTCACACAAAAATTTAGTGGAGACGGGGATGTGAGAAAGCATATCGAAGTGTTTGAACAAATATGCGATTCTCTAGGAGAACACAATGACCTACATAAGAGCAATGCTTTAAGCCTAACCTTAAGTGGAAAGGCTGGGGATTGGTATAGAACCCTAAGGGTGGAAGAAAAAATGATTTACCCTACTCTTAGGAGACTGTTCTTAAAAGAATACATACGAGAGGGAGTGCTTTGGGGTGTAGCCTCTCAACTCCAGAAAGCCCAACGAGAGGAAGGAGAGTCGGTGAGAGACTTTATAAGTCGCTTGAAGCATTTGAATTCTCGTTGTAATCCAAATGAGCGCTTCAACAATAACCAATTGCTTGATAGATTCATTATGGGATTACGACATGAGGATATCTACAATGGCCTAGTCATTAGAGGAATCACCACTTGGGAAGCAGTCACCACCAATGCGATCCAATTGGAGGATAATTTAATGATTCAAGGAGAAAGAGTGTCTGTTGAGCCTAAATCTATTAGCTCACAAGCATCGCGGCATCAGCCAATGACCCTAAAGCCTATTGCTAAGGAGCCAAAGATATCTAAGATGACTTTAGCAGATCTCACCAAGGCTATTCAAGAGAGTCTTAGAGAAAATCGTGCTCCGCAAAACAATCATATGTATCCAAGAAGGGAGCAGCAATGGTGCTCAGTATGCTATGGACCACATAGTACCAGTGAATGCCCTACTTTTAGAGTAAAGTTCAATGGAAACTGCAATGCATGTGGAAGGTATGGTCATCAAGCTAAGGATTGCATAGTATTTAAGCGCGCGATGGCCAATAGACCAACCCTAGCATGGACAGACACACCTCGAGTGCCTGCATTGATGCCGGCTCCACCTCTTGAACAAACAGCACGACACATGGTCCCTAGGGCCCAAAATGTTGTTCAAACAACACCCTTACCACCTCCAGTGCTAGGACCGCAACCACCACATCCGAGAATCACTTCTGTGAATCAAGTGGGTTGTGAGTCATCTATTTCTTGTTTGGAAGGCTATGAGGAAGATATAGATCCTAATATCGCCTATGGGATGGATGTGCTTGAAGAAAGTCCACAATACTACATGGAGGACTATTGGGGACAAGTCAAACCTGTACATCAAGTAGTTGCTCTTGAGGCAAGAGGCCAAAATATCAACTACACTGCTAAGAGACCACCTCTTCATCCGAGTGTCCTATTAGGCTACAAAACAACGCCACACTTATACAAACCAATCAAGCCAGCACGTCTACAATGCCGATACTCATGTGTAATCGATGTGGCATAGATCATTTGATTGCCCAATGTCCAAATAATCCAAATGCACCGAAGATCACGCCATTAAACTTGATTGAAGTTACCGAGGAGCCATCACCAAGTACACTCGTGGTACCAGTAAACGTACGCACACGATCGATGCTCCAAAAACAAAACTATATTCCTGAGGAAAGAGACACGGCATCAATTGCCCAATCTCAGAAAAAGAAGAAAACACGAAGAAAGAGATCGCAAAAAGCAGCGAAGTCAGACCCCAGTTCAAAGACCAACATTGGGACTGGTGACGACCCCGTATATATGAACGACGTTGAAGAAGATTCTGATTCGGGTGAAACCATGGAGACCAAAACTACCACTAACATAGAAACCAACAAGGAAGATGTTCATGAGCCACAATGGCCAGGATCCAAAAAGAAGATAGGAACTTACCCAAACCCTACAGAGGAGATTGAGCGAGTCAAGCAATTAAGGAGTTTGATAGAAGATACCCAAAGGGATCTAGAACTAGCACCTAGGAAGATCCAGATTACAGACACCGTGTTCCCTACGCAACAACAACCTCACCAAGTCCATAGACCCTTGGACATACCTAGTGTCATCCAAGAAGAAAGTGACTTAAAGTCATGGGAAAGTGGGCGTACTCACTTCTTGATGGAAAGAATGTTTACAGAGGGACTACCTGATCCTATCGAAGAAATGGAGATCCCATCTTCCCCACGTCAAGGGACTCAAGGCCAAAAGGTGTCGTTAAACATTGCCAAATTGATGGATTTCATGTCTTCAGAACTTTCAAACGAATACGCTTGGATTATTCCTTCGTGTTAGAACCACCATCATGTCCAAACTATATAAAGACCCCGAGCTAGTCTCAGCTCTTCGAGCCTTCCTCAATGGAGAACTGAAGTTTGGGCTACCACAATTTGCACAGATGGATGGAGCTGGGGAGATGCCAATAGAGGAGGAATACATAGATCCACAACCCAACCTAGATGAGAACCTTGTTATAGAAATACCTGTTAACAAATTGGGACAATACTTTGAGGGTGATGAATCTAATGCGACTATACCAATCACTACTAAGGGATTAACTGTGAAGGGAATCCTTGATGGTGGCATTGGGGTTAGCATTATGACTAAAAATTGATGGGAAACTATGGGAAGACCTCACCTTGCGACCACAACCATAATAGTGAAGATGGCCAATGGGTCTATTGTTAAACCCATTGGGATGCTAGAAGATCTCAAGATCAAGGTCTTTGGACATAAAATAAGGATTACCTTTATTGTTATGGATTTATCCAAGCACACTATGGCATCGGAGATGATCTTAGGACGTCCTTTCATGAGGGAAGCAAAAATGGTGCATGACTGGTCTAAAAACCATGTCTAGCTGCAGTTCCAAGATTCTATCATTCGAGTGGATCTTGTGACGGGTCGAGCACATCCTCTAGGAAACATGTTTATAATTGATAATAGATCTGACACCACAGTTCACTCGGCCCCATTGCAGTATTGTTACACGTGTAAAGCAGACATTGATGTTGGGGAAGATTCTCCTTATATGAATGTACTAGTTGGGATGACTGAGTCGGACAATGTGGATTGGGTCCACCTAGCAGAAACCATAGACACTTGGGGGAATAGGGGGACGACCTGGGTAACACCTGAGGGGGATGAAATGCCTGTACCCTTAAATATGCTACAAGCAATGCATATAGCTTCTGACAAGACTCATCCTAATATAACGAAGAAAACATACAAGTGGGTCCCTAAAGCTTCTTTAGCGACCACAATTAGTGCTAAAAAACAGAAGCCTTGTAAGAAACGTTCCACTCGCTCCAAGAAAAGTAAGAAAACGTGGCGTTGGATTCCTAAACAAATATTGAAACCCCAAGGCTACTATGAAGGAAATGATCAAATCTGGGTGCCAAAACGTAGATTGTGTTCTTACCTGTCACCTGATCCATATGAACCCACTCCTATAGCTCCAAAACAAATCGACAGTCGCGGAAAGAAAAAAATTACAGAATGCTACACACCCGCTCGAGAGCTAGTTTGGGTACCAAAGAAAGAACGATTTGTTCCACCTAGCTCAACAAGGGGGGAGTCCCATGAAGCTTCTAGCTCCTCATGTAATGCATCCATAGAGGTAAAAGCTTCTCCACATCGTCGACCTACAATAGTGGACCTCCATAAAGCTACAAAGGAATCCACACCTCCCAGTGTTCAAGAATCACCTGATGAACCACTTCAAGTTCGATCCTGGGAGAGTACCTTACCACCCTTGCAACTCAATGAGGCACCTAAGGTAATAGAAAACTACTGGCAAAAATCCTCACCTATTATCGACTGGAACAATTGTTTTCAAAGGGTGACGAGCACATTTCAAACGATATGATCTACCCAAGGAAGGGGGGAATGTTTGCTGACAGTCATCATTCAGTCACTCCCCTCTCAACCTTGTTTCCCTGACCTCTCAATCACCAATCTTAGGGAATGTATATATATAAAGCCTTATACTCACAAAAAAAAATTTTAAAAAAAGAGCAAGAGAAATTAGCAAACGAGTATGCACAATAAAAGTCAAAACATTGACTCAGACCTACACATTCACATCCGGTATAGTGAAACAGAAACCTATTTCATAAAACACCTTTGATCCCCATCACTCAAGTGATGGAGGGTAGGTAGGATTAATACAATAGTAGTGTTTCTGTTTTAGAGTTGAGTGATTGGCAAAGTTCTTTTTCCCCACTGATGTGCTTCCTAGAGGTATTCCTTGTGTTTCCTAGTGTGTACAAGAACGTGTTGCTGTTGTTAGGATTTGGACCTTCATGGAATCTTTATCTCGACTCACTCTTCAAATCAAGCGCGACCATCGACACAAACAGGTGTTTCTTGTCCATTAGCATTGCCCCTTATCTTTTTGCATCCATGTTTGTCTGCTTTGATTGTGATTGGTAGCATAATATTCAGCGTATTTGCTTAGTACCAAACATTAAATTCAATGAATTTCTTGTCATAATCACTTGTCTAGATTTAAAAATCAAGCAGTCCGACTAAGCTAGTTTGACCAAGTTAGGTGTTAGAGATCTTCTCTTAATACCATGGTGAATGCCTTCCTGATAATCAATGGCTAGTTATGTTCTTAATCCGATTTAGGCAGCATTGTGTGAAATGTACTAGGGCTTTCTAGTGGGCTTGACCCTATTGACCTTTAGCTTAAGTATTATAAAGGGAGTTTACTAATGTGATGAGCCTGGGGAGGGTAACAGTGTTATATGACCCCCCAAAATTTACAAAATTAAAATGCTAAAAATGAACAAACAAAAAATCAAAGTGCCATAATGTAAAATCTTAAGCTGGAAGAGAAATCTCAGCTTGATTGGGTACTTCACTCACATGTATCGCCTATGGTACTAGAGCCCTAGAGGTTCCCAGTGTGGGCGCTTTTCCTTGAAAAGCCAAAAACCCAAGGCATACAAAATAAGCACACACATCAAAATTGAATCACTGTGAAAAGACTTTGGGGGGTCAAAGAAAAGGTAACCAGTCAGGCGATGATTTCATGAGAAATTCCTTTTATCGTAGCTTAACTACAAGGTCTTCTAGGTATAGCCTCTAGTCAGCCCTCGAACATGAAATACTTGGCTCTCGCGATTAAACAACTTAATTGACCAGACAAAATTAAGAAGCTTACCCATGGTATTAATAGTCGATCTATAGTGCCTTTCGACCTTTAAATTAGCGACCCCAGACTTGTTTAATTTTTTACCTTTACATCTGTTTATGCATTTAATTATATTGCAATGGCTCACGGACACCCTATCACCTATGACGGACGTTGTAACCTACGGCGGACATTGTATTATTTATTTGGTAGAGTCAGGTATCGGGCTTGTCGGTCCAATAGGAAAAGGGTAAGAGTGATCGTCGATGAGAGGCGCACTCTAACTGGAACATTCAAGGGATTAGTTGGCTAAGCATAGGCGCCCAAGTGTGAATGGAGCGAGCTCATATAAAAGTCAACTAAACCTAAAATTCACCCATTCTCTCATTTGTGCAATAGAACAGTGCTCTTGCTCCATCTCCATCTCCATCTTCTTCTTCTTCACCTCCTTGTGTGTGTGTGTGTGTGTGTGTGTGTGTGTGTGTGTGTGTGTGTGTGTGTGTGTGTGTGTGAGAGAGAGAGAGAGAGAGAGAGAGTGTGTGTGCGATCGAGCATTGCGACGACGGCATGGCGGCAGCAAAGCGGTTGAGCGCGGCGAAGCAGCGGCTCCTTCTTCTTCGCGGCGAGGAATCCTCCACGAAGCAAGCGTAGAGTGGTGAGTGACACACCATCGCCTTCTTTGAGCTTACTAGTTTAGGCTTGTTGTGTGCTTGGAGCCATTTGTGGCTCGTACACGGTGTATCGGCAAGTTCCTTGCATTGACACGTGCGACATATGCGCACACTCATCAACCATATGTAGTTCTTGTAGAGCTCTCATCATTTTTATCTCGCTCAAGATTTGTGTCACTTTACAAAGAAAAATGCTTAAGCATCCACACTTTCCATACCATCCGTCTACATACGAATAAACCCAATGATACCACCACCACCATGCACCATTTCCTTGACAAATATACTCATCTTTAATTTTCAAGTAAATTAGCATCTTTATATTTATTGGGAGAATAACCAATACATCATGACCCATGTTAACCTACAGTACCAATAAGCAAAGTTCACTCTCTCTCTCTCTCTCTCTCTCTCTCTCTCTCTCTCTCTCTCTCTCACACACACACACACACACACAGAGAGAGAGAGAGACATATGTGTATGGATGTGTAGTAGATAAGAAACCACTTCATTAAACCGACACATAAAAAACACATGATTCTTGGAATGTAAGACAATGTATCCATTTGATCATTTATTGAGAGAAGTTTAGCCTACAACAAACTCTACTCAGCACTCTCAAGATCCAAGGTCCCATGCATCGAACACTCTGACCAAGGTTTCGAGGTGTGTCATCCAAAGAATATATTCTAAAAATCTATTCATTGATTCCATATGGACCATATGAAATGCGACAATTTATAGGCCGTTGCATACCGAATTCTCGTACAGTGACTTGCATGTCATCTATATCAAAGTCTATGTGATAATAACCTACAATACTTCTAAAATATCGTGCTTCATACAATGCCAAAATAGAATGTTTGCAGTAATACTGAAGCCTGCAATGAAGATAACAACCCATTTAGGCATTAAAAATTAACAATTATTTAATGTCATATTGATTCAAGTTCAAGCTATACACATCGCAGGATCTCAAAATCCTCGATAATGTGCACTATGTCCTCAGAATGTATGGGACACCTCCACAATGGAGGATCTAAAAAGAAAATGCACATGCATAAATGCATAGAATAAAGGCCCTAACTCTATCGATGTAAAAGTAAAAGTGAGGTAAAAGTAAAAGTCAAAGATCAGATTTTTTGTACCTCTAATATAAGAAGGTGCATCATTGAGGGTGTATGAAACCATTGGGTATCATGCCATTCTTTATCTACTTGTGCGCTCCTTGCCGCATTGTCGAAGCAAGGGACTTGCCAATACACCGTATGCGAGCCACAAACGGCTCCAAGCACACAACAAGCCTAAACTAGCAAGCTCAAGAGAGCAAAGGGTGTGTCACTCACCGCTCTACGCTCGCCTTCGTGGTGGATTCCTCGCCGCGATGAAGAAGAAGCTGCAGTCGTACCGCGCTCAACCGCTTCGCCGCCGTCGTGCCTTCATAATGCTCGATCGCACACACACTCTCCCTCTCCCTCTCTCTCTCACACACACACACACAAGGAGGTGAAGAAGAAGAAGATGGAGATGGAGCAAGAGCACTCTTCTATTGCACAAATGAGAGAATGAGTAAAAATTAGGTTTAGTTGGCTTTTATAGGAGCTCACCCCATTCACACTTGGGCGCCCATGCTTAACCAACTAATCCCTTGAATGTCCAAGTTAAAGTGCACCTCTCATCGGCGATCACTCCTACCCTTTTCCTATTGGTCCGACAAGCCCGGTACCTGACTCTACTTAAATAAATAATATGGTTACAGTGTCCGTCGTAGGTGATGGGGTGTCCGTGTGCCGTGAGGGTTAACATGCCCCCCTTCCTGATGTAGATTCCGTCCTCGGAAGCTATTGAGTTGAAGCTGGTTCGTCGAGGTGGAAGAGCATTTGAGATGAATGTCCTTAGCCTTCTTCAGTCACTGCAAAATCAAACAACATTGGCACAGTAATGGCATTCTCTTAAAAAGCATATGCAGTTTTAGGTAGAAAAATTGATTGGTCAAAGAATTTCAAACAATTTGTTAGCAATGAACATTAAATTGCAATGTAATCAAATGCATAAACAGATGTAAAGGTAAAAAATTAAACAAGTCTGGGGTCGCTAATTTGACGGTCAAAAAGCACTAGAGATCGAATATTAATACCATGGGTAAGCTTCTTAATTTTCTGTGGTCAATTAAGTTGTTTAATCGCGAGAGCCAAGTTTTTATGTTCGAGGGCTGACTAGAGGCTATATCTAGAAAACCTTGTAGTTAAGCTACCATAAAAGGAATTTCTCATGAAATCATCGCCTGACTGATTACTTTTTCTTTGACCCCCCAAAGTCTTTTCACATTGATTCAATTATGATGTGTGTGCTTATTTTGTATGCCTTGGGTTTTTTGCTTTTCAAGGAAAAGCGCCCACACTGGGAACCTCTAGGGCTCTAGTACCATAGGCAATACATGTGAGTGAAGTACCAAATCAAGCTGAGATTTCTCTTCCAGCTTAAAATTTTACATTGTGGCACTTTGATTTTTTGTTTGTTCATTTTCAACATTTAAATTTTGTAACTTTGGGGGGTCATATAACACTGTTACCCTCCCCAGGCTCATCACATTAGTAAACTCCCTTTATAATACTTAAGCTAAAGGTCAATAGGGTTAAGCCCACTAGAAAGCCCTAGTACACTTCATACAATGCTGCCTAAATCGGATTAAGAACCTAAGTAACCATTGCTTATTAGGAAGGCATTCCCCATGGTATTAAGAGAAGATTTCTAATACCTAGCTTGGTCAAACTAGCTTAGTCGAACTGCTTGATTTTTACACCTAAACAAGTGATTATGACAAAACATTACATTGAATTAAATGTTTGATACTAAGCCAATGCGCTGAATATTATGCTACCAATCACAATCAAAGCAGACAAACATGGATGCAAAAAAGATAAGGGCAATGCTAATGGACAGAAAACACCTGTTTGTGTCGATGGTCGCGCTTGATTTGAAGTGTGAACGAGAGAAAGATTCTATGAACGTCCAAATCCTATCAATAGCAACACGCTCCTGTACACACTAGGAAACACAAACAATACCTCTAGGACGCACATCAGTGGGAAAAGAGAACTTTACTAATCTCTCAACTCTAAAACAGAAACACTCCTATCGTACTAATCTTACCTACCCTCCATCACTCAAGTGATGAGGATCAAAGGTGTTTTATGGCATAGGTTTCTGTTTCACTGTACCAGATGTGAATGTGTAGGTCTGAGTCAATGTTTTGACTTTTAATGTGCATACTCGTTTGCTAATTGCTCTTGCTCCTTATTTTTTTGTTTTTTTGTGAGTATAAAGCTTTATATGTACATTCCCCAAGATTGGTGATTAAGAGGTCAGGGAAAAAGATTGAGAGGGGAGCGAGTGAATGATTGATGTTAGCAAACACTCCCCCCTTCCTTGGGTAGATCATACCTTTTGGAATGAGGTCGTCACCTTTTGAAGCCAATTGTTCCAAGTTGTTATGGGTGAAGGTTTTAACCAATAGTTTTCGACCGCCCTATGCGTTTCATCTAGTTGCAAGGGTGGTAAGGTACTCTCCCATGATTTTATTTGCAACGTTGTTGTAGGTGGTGAACTTACCCCGGAAGGTGCAAACTCTTTCGTGCTTGTATGGATATGTACAGTGGTAGGTGGAGGTTGTGTCGAAGCTTCTATTTGCGTATAGGAACTACATGAAGAGCAAGAAGCTTCAATTGATTTCTCTGTTCCTGAGCTAGGTGGAACAAATCGTTCTTTCTTTGGTACCCAAACTAGCTCGGGAGCGGGTGTGTAGCATTCTGTGATTTTTTTCTTTCCACGATCATTGATTCGTTTTGGAGCTACGGGATTGGGCTCACTTGGGTCAGGTGATAGGTAAGAGCACAATCTACGTTTTGGCACCCAGATTTGATCATTTCCTTGATAGTAGCCTTGGGCTTCCAATAGTCGTTTAGGGATCCATCGCAACATTTTCTTACTTTTCTTGGAGCGAGTGGTACGTTTCTTACAAGGCTTCTATTTTTTTGCACTAGATATGGTCACTAAAGAAGCTTTAGGGACCCACTTGTATGTTTTCTTCGTTACATTAGGATGAGTCTTGTCAGAAGCGATATGCATTGCTTGTAGCATATTTAAGGGTATAGGCATTTCATCCCCCTCAGGTGTTACCCAGGTCGTCCCCCTATTTCCCCAAGTGTCTATGGTTGATGCTAGGTGGACCCAATCCATATTGTCCGACTCAGTCATCCCAGGTAGGATATCCATATAAGGAGAATCTTGGCCAATGTCTGTATCCTTCTTACAAGTGTAACAATATTGTAGTGGGGCTGAGTGAACTGTGGTGTCAGAGCGATGATCAATAATGGTTTTACTCCCTAAGGGGTGTACCTTACCAGTCACCAAATCCACTCTAAGGACAGAGTCTTGGAATTGCAAATAGACATGATTTTTAGACCAATCATGAACCATTTGTGCTTCCCTCATGAATGGTCGTCCTAAAATCATTTCATATGACATAAGGTGTTTAGAGAAATCCATTACAATGAACGTATGTCGTACCTTGTGTCCTAGAACTTTGATCTTAAGATCCTTGAGCATCCCCATAGGTTTGGCTATGGTACCATTTGCCATCTTTACCACAATGTTAATAACACTGAGGCGGGGTTTTCCCATGGATTCCCAACAATCTTTTGTAAGATGCTAACTCCCGCACCACCATCAAGAATTCCCTTTATAGTTAATCCCTTGGTAGTGATGGGTAGGGTCGCATTAGACTCGTCGCCTTCAAAATACTACCCTAATTCGTTAATGGGTACCTCGATCACAGACTCGTGTCCATCTAAGTCAAGTGATTGCACATGATTTTCCTCATTAATCATAATCGAGTCAGGCCTATTTCGTTGCGCAAACAGCGGTAATCCCGTTCGTAGCTCTCCGTTAAGGAATGCTCGAAGTGCAAGGAATAACTCAGGATCTCCATACAGCTTTGCTATGATCGTGGTTCGGACCTCAGAAGACATGAAGTCCACTAGTTTGGCAACATTCATTGGCGTTTTGTAGGGTGTAGGTCCTTGACTAGGAACTGGTGAGGATGGAATCTCATATTCCTCAATGGGATCAGGTATTCCTTCGTTAAACATCCTTTCCAACAAGAAGGGTGTATGCTCACTTTCTGATGTCCCGTCCTCACTCCCTTCTTGGAGGATACTAGATATGGCTAACGGTCTATGGTTCATGTGGGGTGGATGAACTTGCGTGGGAAACACTATGTCATGAATTTTGACCTGCATGGGTTCTGGTTCTAGTTTCCTTTGAGTCTCCTCCACTAAACCTCTTAGATGTTTCACCTGCTTGATCTCGTCTACTGGGTTTGGGTACGTCCCAATCTTCTTTTTACGATTCTTCCCTTTTTGCCCCTGCGGTTTATCTTGGGGGTCTTGGATTGGATTTGGAAACACTTGTGTTTTCAGAGGCTCTTTATGATTTTCTCTTATTCGGTTTTCATTTGGTTCCATGTTACGGTTTTCCTTGTCGGTCTTTCCCTTTGTGGTATTGGTTCTAGTCTCCATTGTCTCGACTGAATCTGAATCATCCTCGAGGTCATTCATATACACGGGGTCATCTCCTGTTCCTATGTTTGTTTTGGAACTTGGCTTTGAATTTTCCGTATTCTGCGACTTCTTCCTTCGTGTCTTCTTTTTCTTTGCTTGGATAACTGACGCTGTATCTCTCTCTTCGAGGATATGGCCTGGCCCTTGAAGCATGGACCGTGTAATCGCATAAGCGGGTGCGACGGGTGGTATTGGCGATGTCACACTAGCAATTTCCACCAAATTCAGGGGTGTGATTTTAGGCGCATTTGGGTTATAGGGGCATTGGGCAATCAAGTGATCTATGCCACAACGATTACATGTGAGTATTGGCATTGCAGACGTGCTCCCTTGATTCATTTGCATCTGTGCAGCATTCTTTTGCAGCCTAATAGGGCACTCCGCTGCTCGATGTGGTCCACCACACTCGTAGCATTGAAGAGGTGGCCTCCTAGCATGGGTGTTGATATTTTGACCTCTGGATGCGAGAGCAGCAGCTTGATAAACCGGCTTGACTTGCCCCCAACAATCTTGCATGTAGTATATAGGACACTCTTCCAATGTATCAAGTCCGTAGGCAATACTAGTGTCTATTTCCTCCTCACAGCCATCTGCATAAGCATTTGATGGCTCGCAACCCACTTGGTTCATAGGGGCGACTCTTGGATGCAGGGGCTGCGGTCCTAGCACAGGAGGTGGTAGCGGTGTAGCTTGTACAACATTTTGAGATCTAGGGACCATGTGTTGCGGTAGTTGCTCAACAGGTCGAGTAGGCATCAATACAGGAGCTCGAGGTGCATCCGTCCAGGCTACAGGTGGTCTATTTGCCATCATACGTTTGATCATTAAACAATCCTTAGCTTGGTGACCATACCTACCACATGCGTTGCAAGTTCCATTAAATTTTACTCTAATCGTAGGGCACTCACTAGTGCTATGTGGACCTAAGCAAATGGAACACCATTGTTGCTCCCTTCTTGGATACATGTGACTATTTTGAGGGGGTCGATTATCCTTAAGAGACTCTTGGATTGCCTTGGTGAGGTCTGTCAAGAAGGTCTCAAATACCTTTGGCTCATTGGCAATGGGCTTTGCAGTCATGGGTTCATACTCAATGGCTTGTGAGCTAGTGGATCTCGTGTCAGTAGACACCCTCATGCCTGCTATCATCAAGTTGTCCTCTAATTGGATTGCATTGGCAGTGACATCTTCCCAAGTTGTGATACCTCTAATCACTAGTCCATTATAGATTCCTTCATTCCTCAACCCTCGAATGAATCGATCAAGCAGTTGGTTATTGTTGAAGCGCTCATTTACAGGGCAACGAGAGTTTAAGTGCTTTAGACGACTAATGAAGTCCCTTACTGACTCTCCTTCCTTACGTTCGGCCTTCTGTAGCTGAGATGCTACACCCCAAAGCACACCTTCTCGTATGTACTCCTTTAGAAACAACCTTCGAAGGGTAGGGTAGATTGTTTTCTCGTCCACCCTTAGGGTCCTATACCAATCTCCAGCCTTCCCACTTAATGTCAAGCTTAAGGCATTGCACTTATGTAGTTCGTTGCGTTCCCCTAAGGAATCACATACTTGTTCAAACACTTCAATGTGTTTCCTAGCATCTTCATCCCCATTGAATTTTTGCGTGAGTTTGGCAATTTGTACTGCCTTACTTCTAGGCTCTCTATCAGATGCATGAAGCATATTTTCCGCGATAGATCGACCTATGGTTTGAGCAAACGCTGCCAAGTCACCTATGTGAGGAGGCAGGGCCGGTGGAGGTACTCTTGGAATCATATGTGGGAGAGGGACGGGTGCCAATCTTGGCATATGTGTGGATGATGCAGGATATGGAACATAACCGGGCATAGGTCCACTCGGATAAGGGCTAGGGAGCGGCACTCGAGGAGCATGAACAAGTGGTACTATTGGAGGTGTGGGGGCCATGTGTGTATAAGGGGCTAGAGGCACATATGGTCGAGGCCCCATATTAGGTACTACGACACTAGGTAGTGGCACTGCGCTAACCGTAGATGTCATCGGTACATTCTCTATCAGGCTTATCCCTGGAGTGAGCACTGTGTTTTCCTTGATAGAGGGTTGAGCCAAGTTAGGGAAGCTAAAGTTTTCGCTCGGAGGCTCAGATTGCATAGAGACCCCAGGTGAAATGACGTAAGATGGGTCCATGGGGCTCATTAGAGAAGTCTCCATTTGTGATAGAGTAGGCTGTTGAGCCTTGCTCGTATCCAGAAATCTCATGGGGCCAGTTGAGAGTATATTTACCCCTCGGTTTTGCCTTTCTGATTGAATAATGCCATGGATAACATTACAGATCATTTTCTGTTGATCTTCGATGCTCGTGGCACTAGAGGTGGATTGTACAATCTCTATCCATCCTACATGGTAGGCGTGGCCAGAGTGTAGATCCGTCAACACCTCAGTGTGGAGGTCGTATGTCCAATGATCATTAATGAACAATCCTTCTAGAGTCGACGTGTTAACGGTTTCTTGTGAGGTAGAAGCAATGTTGCTCCCCGTGGTTTTACTTGTCACCAATGGTACTCTAGAGGGAACTTCTGAAGGAGGCAGCTCAACAGGGCCTTCTTGGTAAGAAGTTGGTAGGATATCCACATGGACACTCTTTGGGGGTGTGGGGTCCACGTGCGATGTGAAAGGAGATTCCACTTCCCCACCCCCTTCGTGTGCTTCATTTGCATCAGGTTCCGAGCGAGTAGCTCTACCTAATGTTTCCATGAAACGGCTAAACATACTAGTACTAGGCTGTGGAGCTTCGGGAGGTGCATGGCCTTCTCTCTCAGTGTTTTGGGTAGGGTATGCTTCCATGATTTCTAAGTCGGAGGAGAAATCACTAGCGGCTATTTTAGGGTCTTGGGTGGTGCTACCTTGTGTCCCCGTTGAGGGTCTAGATCCTATAGTGGATGGGTAATGGGTGTCCGTATGAACAGAGGCACCCTCAATATGCTCGTGTTCTAGCACCCGCCCAGAGCGTAAGTGCATGTGCTTTTGATACCCTCAGGTGTCAAAAAGCTGCTCTAGGAGGCCTTGTGACTAGTTTTTAGCGTGTTTTTTGTTTGTTTTTTTGCTAGATTTTTTAGAGCGTGTCGTGGAATGGGCCGTGTGATAGCTCGAAACGAGCGTATCGATGAGAGGGTCGTGCCGTGCTTTACAGCCCTCCGTTTGGTCACTCTATGCCCTCGGAATCCCTAAAACTGTCAATTTCCAGTAGGGAACTACGCCCAAACTAGAAAGTCTAAGGGTGCAAGTGGGAAGAGAAAGGAGGAGAGTGGAGGACTTGTCCCACATGCTCTCATTCTCTCTGGAGGGAGTAGGGTATATATATAAGAGTGAGTCAAGTGTATATCATAAGACTGAGGACTAAGACTTGGGCTTGGGCTTGGGCTTAGGCTTGGGGAAATGATCCCGATCTCAATCTATCTTTTATACCAACCAACCCGTCCGTTTTAAGAGTCACGTTTTTTATTTTCGAAAAATTTAGCCGCTCGCTCGCGTTTTTATTTTTCTTTTTCTTTTTTCTTTTTTTATAAATAAAAAAATTAATTTTTTTTCAGAATTTTTTTTTTTTTTGATGCAGAAAATACAGAAATTGAAAACGCAGAAATTGAAAATGCAAAAAATTATAGAAATTGAAAACGCAGAAATTGAAAATGCAGAAATGCAGAAAATTGAAAAAACGCAGAAATGCAGAAAATTGCAGAAATTGAAAACGCCGAACTTGAAAATGCAGAAATTGCAGAAAATTGAAAAAACGCAGAAATGCAAAAAATTGCAGAAATTGAAAACGCCGAACTTGAAAATGCAGAAAATTGCAGAAATTGAAAATGCCGAACTTGAAAATTCAGAAATTGCAGAAATTGAAAAAACGCAGACAATAGCAGAAATTGAAACTTGACAGCAAATGCAGAAAACGCAAAAAACAGAAATCTCCACACACTCCTTCCCTGCCTTTCATATGATAGAAATTGCACCACAAGGAAGCGTAAAGTGCTAACCGAGCTTAGTGTAGGGCATATCCCCGGCAACGGCGCCAAAAATGTGCGCTCCTTGCCGCACTGTCGAAGCAAGGGACTTGCCAATACACCGTATGCGAGCCACAAACGGCTCCAAGCACACAACAAGCCTAAACTAGCAAGCTCAAGAGAACAAAGGGTGTGTCACTCGCCGCTCTACACTCGCCTTCGTGGTGGATTCCTCGCCGCGATGAAGAAGAAGCTGCAGTCGTACCGCGCTCAACCGCTTCGCCGCCGTCGTGCCTTCGTAATGCTCGATCGCACACACACTCTCCCTCTCTCTCTCTCTCACACACACACACACACAAGGAGGTGAAGAAGAAGAAGATGGAGATGGCGCAAGAGCACTCTTCTATTGCACAAATGAGAGAATGAGTAAAAATTAGGTTTAGTTGGCTTTTATAGGAGCTCACCCCATTCACACTTGGGCGCCCATGCTTAACCAACTAATCCCTTGAATGTCCAAGTTAAAGTGCGCCTCTCATCGGCGATCACTCCTACCCTTTTCCTATTGGTCCGACAAGCCCGGTACCTGACTCTACTTAAATAAATAATATGGTTACAGTGTCCGTCGTAGGTGATGGGGTGTCCGTGTGCCGTGAGGGTTAACACTACTCTAAAAATGGATCTTTAAAAGTTTAAGAAGGAGAGAGAATGAAATTTGCCAATCATAACGAAGAGGCAGAGAGAGAGAGAGAGAGAGAGAGAGAGAGAGAGAGAGAGAGAGAGAGCATTGATAAAATATAGAATGTAACAAAGACAATACAAAAGAGCTATCGTCCAAAGTGTAGTCGGCGAGAGAGAACATTAGGTATTCTATAAGTCCAAGGACCTATGTTATTTACATTCTGCAAGATAAGGGGGGGTGTTTCAACTTGCGTAAATATTCTCAATCGATATGGTGTAGTGCAGTCTCCGACAACCCCCACTTGTTGTGTATTAAATGGTCTTTCATCATTCACAAACCAAATATTGACTTGAATTTGTTGAAGCTCTTCATCTAAAGAAGTGGTTACATGGTAGTATCCGAGAACTTCCATAGCCATATCAATATCTCTATGTAAATATAGCATTTCATAAACTCCTACAATGAAAAATCCTCGATGATAATGATCTGTGCAAAGACATCCAATATTATATAGCATCGTATGAAAACTTAAAACTACAATGTTGCCATATAAAAACTCTTACAATATAATATGGGTCGTATCAAATAAGATCACCAAAAACATAGCTAGAACTCTTCCCCTCCACTGCGATGGATCTTCAATAAAACAATTCAATGTGTAAACCATTCTTCTTAAGAAAATAATAGGTCACCTAGAAAAGAAAAAGAGAAATACCTAGAATAAATTCAGTGATATGACCCAATATGTACGATGCACTGCGTCGAGGATCCATTTGTGGAAAATACTTTGATCTAAGTGAAAGCCAATATGTCAATATTATACTTGATATTATGAATTTGCTAGTTGCAAAACTTCCTTGAATACAATCTTTAGAGTATAGCATGAGTCTACTTGAGTGTCTTCAGTGTTAACAACAATTCTCACAGCAGCTCCAATGCGCACACGTGACATTGCAACATATAGTTGTCCATGAGAGAAGACTGAGGATGCAAGATATAGACCAAGAATTCCCAGTGTTTGTCCTTGTGCTTTGTTGATGGTCATTCCAAAAGCTAGCCTGATTGGAAATTAACGATGCTTCATTTGGAATGGAAGTCCCTAATGAGTTTCGGCAACAAAATCTATCCTTGGGATAAAGACTCTATCTCTAATATTTGATCCTGGTGTTATCTTTGCCTCAATTACCTTGCAATTGAACTGTTTGCATATCATTCTGGTTCCATTACATAATCCACGTCTTGGATCTAAATTCCACAATAGCATGATAGGAGCATTTACTTTCAACACCAAAGCATGAGGTGGAAAACCACCACCAAATGTAAGGCTATTCAAGTATTCCACCATATACAAACGTGTGTTTTTCTCAGACATGCAACTTGAATCTGCACTAAGATACTCTTTTGAGTCTCCATACATTTTTTGCAATGCATAGTCATTGATTCAATCAACCTCTTTGTTCCGAGGAGCAAGTATTGCTCGTTCTTTGAAAAAGCTTGCATGATCTTGTGCACAATGAAAATCTCCATATATAAAGTTGAGAAGGTCTGTCAAGCTATTAGTCGGAAGCATCATGTCTGAAGGTATTTTGACTCTATGGTCTCCTCCATCATCCACATCCCCATTGCCAATGTCCAGCACCCATTGTGAAAAACTTTGTGGAAGCAGATTTGTTCCACAGTAAAGTATACGCATGTTTATGGTAAGCCTCAATATCTTTGTATATTTCCATATATGAGAATGACAAAGTGAACCATTTACAATGTCTGCACGACTACCTTTTCATACAACTGGTAGTATTTGTCGAAAGTCACCTCCAAGCAAAAGAACTTTTCCACCAAACAAAGTGTCTTGCTACGTAATATCCCTTAAGGATCTATCCAATGCCTCAAATGCATATCGATGTGTCATGGGAGCCTCATCCCATATAATTAGAGTTGCTTTCCTTAGAACTTCAGCAAGTTGACTATTTACCTTTATATTGCAAGTTGATTCAGAATGAAGCTCCAAAGGTATCTTAAACCTAGAATGAGCGGTTCTTCCATTACTCAAAAGCAAAGCTGCAATACCAAATGATGCACATGCAAGAGCAATTTTACATCTTCCTCGTACTCGTGACAGAAGTGCGTTATACAAATACGTTCTTCTTGATCCACCGGGTCCATCTAAGAAGAATATCTTTCCTAAATGTGTGTCAATAGCTTGTAGCACATGGAGATAAGCATCTCGTTGATCTTCATTTGGTGAACTCTCCGTACGATCTGCTACATTACACTGCTCATCAACATTGAACATTGTCTCTTCAGCCATAGCACCAGTTCCAGTTAAACGTGCCATTGTTGGGTCTATTGCAGGCAACATATAATCAGAAGCCTCTTGCCATGTTGTTGTAGGAAGCATTCTATGTGAAGCAAAGCTTCATTTTTTGCCACATCAAGTCGTACACTTGCATTAGGAATACACATCCTTAAAGCATAAACATAGTCCTCACAAAATTCGTTACAAAATCGGTCCCATAGAGCACTTGGATGTAGTGGCTCACAAAAGACCAATATGATTGCAAAGAGCTGTCTCAAATGCATTCCATTTTGAAAAAAAGAGGCCTCCTGGAGGCCAAGTAGCCATTCTTCATCATCTGGCAATAATCGTCTAGCTATACACATGCCTCCTTATATGTAGCATAAAAGTGGCCATCATATGTTTGCAAGTCTTCAAAGCATTTACATCCCTTGCAAATATTCAGTAGCATTCGCAGGTAATAAACGTCACCATCAATTGGGACAATATTATACATTCTTCCAATAGAAACTCCATGTTTTATTCCAAACACAAGCACTTGGAAAATCTGCATATGTGAGGCTATTTGCTTCTGGATAGTTTTGATTTGCAACAAACCATTCTGTGAGGGTAGTTTTTTTATTTTTCTCATTATTCAGTAAGTCTGATACATCATCACAATCTTGGAATGTAACCATATTCTGTGATGGAAGGTGTACTTGGAGTCGTTGAATAGATGGCTTTTCATTGTGCATGTTAAAGCCAAATATTCTCCACATAGCCTCGAATGCAGAAACGTAACGTGCATTGAGATAACTATTGATTTCATCAGTAACTCCTTCAGAATCTTGAAAAACTACAGTGGCCCGATCATGTCCCTTATAAACATACTTATAAAGGCATTTTACAACAGTGATAGTTGAGCAAATCTCAATATTAACAAGGGCTTTGTACCTCAATGATAAGAGAGGGCTATAAGGAACAACCCAATGATTATCCAAATTGTTATCTTTTGATGGAACAAACCTTCCATCATCTCGTCTTAGAAACACTGGATATCCACTTTCATTTACAGTCGTAGACATACTAAATGTACGTGGAAACTTGAATCTACATTTTCCATCAACCATGCATGGAGAATTTGGGTTCAAAGGACCACATGGTCCATGAACATTACAGCGGTTCACTATATCAAATAAGTCTGGAAACACTGTCTTATTAGGGAGCTCAACACAAACCAATTTACCATAGTGACTTGTATCTACAGGCTTGTATTCCGATGCGAGTATCAACAATATATAAGCATGAGGGAGACCTCGCTTTTGAAACTATATCACCAAGACATGCCTGATGACCTCCCCAAATAAAGCTTGCTTGATGAGTAAATGCATCATATCTTGAAACTTGTGATAAAACACACATGCAATCACATCAGGACGATCGACAACATTTTGCATCATCAATTTCCTTCCATCGTGGGTTACATGTGAATGTAATGAAGAGATCTGGTTTACCTTTACTACGAACAATTGTCATTGCATCTTGGTATAATTGACACATATACCTTGGACCTCCAACAAAAGAAGAAGGCAATACAATTCTCCAGCTGACATTTTGACCTTCCGCCCTCTCTAAGCCATCCCTAGCTTCAACCATATCAACCAATCCTTGGTACACTTCAAGATGAAGTGTTCTTTGATTTTTTATCATCCACAATAGTTGTGACTCCTCCATAGTACTGAAGGCATCAACAATATATTGTTGTAGTAGGCTAACCCCTCGAAGAAAACATTTCACTGTATCCCCTCTTATTTGTAAGTGAAAACTATAATATTGCTTTTGACTCACCTTTTTTTCCATCGCTAGCCTCTAAATAAGGATGCCACCCATCTTCTCCACTTGGAAACAAAAAAACATACAATAAAGACATATATGCTCTATGCATATTGGAGACTCTTTTCAAGCCTCGAAGAAAACATTTCATTGTATCCCCTCTTATTTGTAAGCGAAAACTATAATATTTCTTTTGACTCACCTTTTTTCCATCGCTAGCCTCTAAATAAGGATGCCACCCATCTTCTCCACTTGGAAACAAAAAAACATACAATAAAGACATATATGCTCTATGCATACTGGAGACTCTTTTCAAGCCTCCATGTTGAAAATTCAAAACAATGTCACGATGGCCAATTTCTCCATGCACAATGGCAGCAACTTCAGAACCCCTTGGAGCAAGATATTTCCAACCATTACGTCGGTGCTCTGCAATAACCATCCTAATATTGGGAGCGGGAGCAATAACATCTCCACACATAGCAGCAGCACACCATAGAGCATTGGCATAGGGATTTACTCTGTGCATCATAGATTGTAAACACTCTAGAACACTATGACCTAAATTTGGAACATGATGCAATCTGTTATTCAACTCATGTTCAGTATCAAAAAAGTATAATTGGGCAAAGTGTGGGACCTCATTGCAACCTTCAACTAGTGCCAAAGAACCATTATTATGATAAATTGAGTTGTACACCTTAAAATTGTATATACCTCTCCCACGATAATTAATAGTGTCATCAATATGGGCACCAAGAGATGCAAATGCCAATACATTATTATACCCTCGAATATTTTGTAAAAACTGTCTACTTCTTGCTGAGGTTGAACTCATCAAATCTCTCAATTCAGTTGGTGGTTCATTCAATGGAAGTAGCCTAAATCTTCCATCAGAGCAACAATATTTGCCAACTAATGTTTGGATAGTCTTTCCTTCAGCCTTCCAAGCCTTTGCTCCACATTTAGAGCAAACAAAATCTAAGCTTCCTAAGTTGTGTAACACACACTTTTTGAGCAGAACAGATGCTAAAGAAATGTGATGTAGAAGAGGCGAAGTAGGGTAATCAAAGCGGGTTGACAAACAATACTTCGTTACTTTAGAATAGTTTCCCTCTTCAAATATAACAATAGGATTTATGGTCTCCTCATTACATAGAACTATTATGTTCTCAATCATATCAATATCCATGGATTCAGAGTTTCTTGCATGTACATTAGGTAAGCATTGTCCTTTGGTGCACCCTAGTAAAGTACCAATAGTATTTTGAAGTAAATTCCTCGTTCTCTCTCGTGCTAGTTGGCATCTCGCCCTTTGAGATTCATCACATAATCGATTGCATCGTGCATGACCAGCTGATAATATACGGGGTCCAGACACCATCTAAGAATTCACATGCAAATAGATACGTCACATAAGCTACTAATAATCTAAATGTATTCTTATACCTAAATCAGTAAGAAACATGGCAAACAATTAGTAAACATCGGAAAATCAAAGTCTCTCTTCTACATAGAATTGAATACAATAGACGCATTGCTAGCGTACAAATACTTGAAAACAAAGTTTCATGAGGATACAACATAGCATTATATATTTGTGGCATTACGTGGATTAGGACGTTGAGAAACTTGAGGCGGCTTATGTCGACACAATCTAGCTTATGTCGACACAATCTAGATAAAGCTCTTAATTGATTTGAAGTAGCTCAGATTTTTGAAAGTCTTGAACCTTGGACCTTTGTCAAGGCACCCAACTTGTTAACAGTACTCCTAAATCCTGGCATAATGTGTTGCAAAGTATTATCTTGATTTTTGCCTTTTGGTCCACATTGACTTCTTGAAACCTCTTTGTGCAGATTCTCAATAGACGAGAATATCATCTTTTGAGTTTCTTCAACTTTAGAAATTTTCTCTTGCATGTCTGCCTCACTCTCCAATCTCTGCACATTCACTGCTTTTGCCTCTTCTCTCAATTTCCACAGAATTCCGCTTTCAATATCCAACATAGAGCCAAGCGTTTCAATCATGCCAGAGACATTGGTTTGCATTGTCTCAAATCTAGTGTAGGAGGCTTTGATCTCCTCAAGGGCGTTGATAATCTGCCTTTTTGAAATCCTTTTGATATTTCGGGCTGCTCTTTTTGCCACACATACATTACAAATAGGAGGAGACGATAATAGATCCTCTTCATCATTAGGTAATATAGATATTTGAGGAGTTGGCACTCCATTGGTTGCAATAACAGAAGGTATAGCATGAGCAATCTCCATTTCAATGTCTACAAAAAACTATAGTGGTTGGGTAGATAAAACCTTACAGTTAAATAGAAAAGGTTTAATGCTCTTTTATTTGAAGCCATGTAGAATAGAAGTACTCTTGATTGAAAAAAACAATGCAAACAGACAATCTCTTTCTAGCTTACTATCTACAACCATACTGGAGAGACAATAAGCTATGAGGTATAGCGAGAAATTACATGAAAATTTTTCCATCAACTCAAGTTACTCTCCACATAGCTACAATCAAATGAATTTATTTTTTACCGTTACATGATCAGCCCCATCTACATTTGAAAATTGGGAAAGAGCGTTTTACACTCGGACGCTTGAAAGCAGGCTCTTTGTGATTCTCTATCTTTTTTGAGCCTACAATGCTCTTTAAAGCATTGATTTTAATGTAAGCTTCACAAATAGAGCAACAGCCTAACTCGGAATCAAGGTATAGAGCATCCGAGTACCCCAACTTTACTCGTAACTGTAAAAGGTGTAGGTTTCAGAACCATTGACTGGGATCATTTTGAATTCTGACAAAAACCTGGTGAAAGGGTATACCATCTCGAGTCATAGATGTACGATCATAGGTTCTCCAAGCTTCCCTGTAGTGATGCCAGGAAAGAAACATCGAACAATGCTTTGGTAAAAATTAGCTTTCTTCTCTGGAGAGTAATGGATCATTATATGATCAACTACTATCTCCATTGCTTCAAATCCATGACCAAAGCATTCAGCAGACACTTTAGCTGCCATGAGGTCTCTGCTTTACAAAAACAAGAGACAGTATAAGTTTAATTGCTCTAGGATCCTTCCCACTAAGGTATTCTTTTTTAGAGCAAAACTTGATGTTAAAATTTGTCTCTTTAGTAATTGCTCAAAGCATTAGAAAACTCTCTCTCTCTCTCTCTCTCTCTCTCTCTCTCTCTCTCTCTCTCTCTCTCTCTCTCTCTCTCTCTCTCTCTCTCTCTCTCTCTCTCTCTCTCTCTCTCTCTCTCTCTCTCTCTCTATCTATCTATCTATCTATCTCTTTATCTATCAATCTATGTATGTATCTTTTTGTATATTCATATCTTGTTTTTTATTTTCCATTGTGTGGGACTAATCAATAGCTGTGCCACCTGCTAACGCACATGTTTGCCTTAAATAATGGGTGCAGCTTGAGAGTCAACATAGCCCTGCAATTCAAGAGAAACAACTTGCTCCTCTACCTTCATACATGCTCACAACTCAAGAGGAGCCTCCTCTGTGTCGTTACTCCTCTTTGCTCTTCCAGCTTGACCTCCTTCCACTTCTTCTATATATTAGACCCCCAATACTCACGAGATTCTTAATTTGGTTTCTCTCCCTCTGAGCAATATTCAACCGGCCAGTCCTCGTGCATGTGCGCTCTCTCGACCACCTCTATGTTCTCTCCTTCGGGGTGTGTGTGTGTGTGTGTGTGTGTGTGTGTGTGTGTGTGTGTGTGTGTGTGTGTGTGTGTGTGTGTGTGTGTGTGTGTGTGTGTGTGTGTGTGTGTGTGTGTGTGTGTGTGTGTGTGTGTGTGTGTGTGTGTGTGTGTGTGTGTGTGTGTGTGTGTGTTGTGTTGTGTGTGTGTGAGAGAGAGAGAGACTATGTCGTGTGTTGACAGGATGGCCCAAGAGGGTATCCACTATCAGAGGCAGCGTGGTAGGGCATTGTGTAGGGAGAGATTACATTAGTGTGTGTGTGTGTGTGTGTGTGTGTGTGTGTGTGTGTGTGTGTGTGTGTGTGTGTGTGTGTGTGTGTGTGTGTGTGTGTGTGTGTGTGTGTGTGTGTGTGTGTGTGTGTGTGTGTGTGTGTGTGTGTGTGTGTGTGTGTGTGTGTTACACAGAGAATGAGATGAGAGAGAAGGTAGAGAGATACACGCAGAGATAGGCAGGTAGTCGGGCTTGTTTCATTCCATGATTGTGGTTACAGTTATAGGGGTGTGTGCGTGGATACGAAAAGGTATTGGTGTCTCTTGGTTTCACGAGACATGACAGCTGACATAATTTATTTTATTCCAACATCCCCCCTTAGCTGAATGCCGAGAGAGAGATGTTGATTACATCTCAATCCTAATACAAGTGCATGTAGGAGTGCCTATATGAGATGTTTGTGCTTTCTATTTTTGTAATTGCAAAATCAATTAGTGTAAGAAGGGAAAAACAAATTTTGGGTTTGAATCTGGGACTTGGTGTCATCCGGGATCAATCAAGAAAGTGTTGAAGGTGAAAATTGGATGGTGAGGTTTCATCTTCCATCGTGGCTTCAGATGCAGCAAGCACTTGTGAGAAAGCTTCGAGTGTCATGGATGAAGAGCCACATTTATTCCCCCCTTTCGTACATGACACGAGCCAGCAAAAATGATCAGTTGGACTAGTTGCATATATTCAACAGCAAGGAGGCACGTCAGTGAGAGCAAGGAAGCATTGTCAATTGCCATTGCATTTTTGAAAAAATGTTCTTGTGCAGGTGGTTCATCAGTATCCTTGACCATTGAGAAGCCGATTGCATCAGCAAATGGAGACTTAGAAACAACAGTTGGAGCATCCTCCACATTGTCTCTCAAAAGTACAGCAATATAAGCTTAGATACATCTATGTCAAAGAACGACGTCTAATCTTGATGGTCTTCCGCCAAGCATATATTGAAGGTTATTAGCCTCAAGAAATGTATGTGGACATTCAAATCAGCGGGCTCATTTTCTACCGCATTCATTCCACCTTTCGCATGGTGAAGAGCGAGCATCGGAGGAATCCATGCTCCGAAATTCAGATCAGCCATTTGTGGACCAAGTGCTACATTATCCACTTCAATTGAGTAGTACTCTGCAGAATCCATAGTTGGCATTGGAGAAGGAGTTAAGTCTCCGCCAGGAACTGATGGTTTGTTGGAGTGTTTATTTGTTGATTCTGCTTGTTTTGGGGCGTGTTCTGCAGTCAAGTAGCGACAGGGCAGAGTTGGGACAGGTTTTGTTACCCCACGAACAGCTTCTCCATCTTCATCATTGTTGAATGCAGATGAGGCAAGAAAAAATGGTTTGTCGTGCTCTCCATGGACCAGCTTGGCAGTTGATTTCCCGGAGTATTTTAGAGGGACCTCCATTGTTTTGACAAGTTTCCTTTTGACCATGGGGACTTCACCTGAATCGTCACAACAGGGCATGTTTTCCTCGGTGCCAAGTCGAGGGGCTGCAGTGTCAATTGAGGCTTGGGAGATTCATTCATGAACTGCTTCATGACTGCAACAAGTTGGGGATTCATGTGCTGGACATTCATTGTTCATCAGAACTTCACGAGGGAGGGATTTTCTACCAAGGTTGTTACACAGAGTATGGGTCACCAAGGGGTTGATAGATGACAAAGGTTCAGCATGTAGAGATTCATCTACTCGTGCCCCGAGAAAGGTTTTGATTGTCCCATCATCATCATCATATGAATGTAATTCTAGAAAGCATGAGTGAAACCTGGCAGCCTGAGCTTTTTGTTGCACTGTGATAGAAGGTGGATTTGGGTTGCAGGGTGCCACTAGTGCCCCAAGAAAGTCTTTGATAACATCCTTCATGATAGAATACTCATCGTCATCATCATATGCCTCCAGGTTAAGACACAACAGGAATTGGGCTCTCTGTTGAAGGGCTACACATGAGGTGTCATTAAATATCTAATACCTAACCAACCCAAATGATTTTCTCATATTGAACTGATCATTTAATATAAGATAATAAATGGGAACAAGGGTTAGAATATAGACATGTGCTTACGGATCTATCTCAACACGGGCCCAATGGTAAAGGGGCCCAAATGAGAGATGGTCTGTCAAAGAGCAAGGTTAACTAATAAAGCTTAAAAGACCTTAGGGTTAGCTTCATTAAAGACCTCCAATGGTTAGTGTTAAAAGTCCTTTGACCTTAAGCAAACTAGGGCTGAGCTTGAGGTGGGAACCCGACCTCAACTTAAGCAAGCTAGGGTTGTGCTTGAGGTGGGAACCTTAAGCAAGCTAGGGATGTGCTTGAGGTGGTAACCCGACATAAACTTAAGCAAGCTAGGGATGTGCTTGAGGTGGGAACTCCACCTAAGGTGCTTGTCATGCTTGATGACTAAGGTACTTGAGGTACTTGTCACATTTAATGAGGAAGTTGCTTGAGAAGCTTCCTATGCATGGGGGATAAGATGCTTGAGTTTAAAAGAGAACCTACACACTTAATGAGGAAGTTGCTTGAGAAACTTCCTATGCATAAAAATCTCAAAGTTAGTGGAATTCTAAAAGAGCACATGGGACACATGTCAGACTCTCACTAAGCTTAACGACATGGTGTGCTTGAATGCTACTGGTTGGGCTAAAGAGGGGACCAATGAGATTCTACTTCCATCTAACAAATATCTATATATTTTCAAGCTCTCTCTCTCTCTAAGGGGTAAGGAGGACACTTGTCAAAAGACTACCCATGTACTTGACTGCATGATGCATTTGAATGGCTAAGGGGAGAGGGGTCCAATCAAATGCATGTTGTATTTGATTGGCTAAGGGGAGAGGGGTCCAATGAGCTTGCAGCATGTAGAAATTTCACTCAAAACAAGGAACCGGGGTGCTAGGGGGATATACTCCACACACACACACTCATTTGCAAGGGCATTCTCACTTGGTGAAAGTTGAGGAACACCACCTCCTTCTCAAAGCTTGTGAGAAGTGAGAGCCTATATCAACACTCTTGGGTATGGAATGCAAATCCAACCAAGAGCCATGCTTCAATGCTTAAGCTTGCCATCTTCTCCATCTCCATTACTATGCTATTATGTATGCTAGCAAGAAGAGTAATGGTAAGTGAGGAACTATTTCTTTCTCCTATAGAATGTTTCTTCTTCCTCTTCCCTACCCTCATTCCCCACTAGCTCTCTCCGCCTTTGAAGGTGTTTGAGGCCTTGGGACTGAGGCTTGGGATAGTTAATGCTTTCTACAAAGTTTAGGTTATGCTTGTGATGCATGAAGCTTTCCATCTTCATTTCATCACCTAGGTCACAAGGAACACAAAGATTGTATTGTACCAAGTCTCTCTTGATGGGAGAAACTATAATACAAATGCCTATTGGAGGGGGGAACCAGCTCCGTATGAATCCGGTCCTCAACTATTGTCATGTTCTCTAAACTCTCTCTCTTGCAAAAGTATTCTTCATGCCAAGTTAGCTAAAGACCATGTTTATGTTGCTACCATCAATTAAGTTCATCTGCTATGCTCACAAAGTAATCTCTCAAAAGTGCTTCACCTAATTTCCTAATTCCACTACTGTCAAAGTTCACAGGCCATTTCCATTACATTGGTATCAGAGCATTTGGTATCTCTTTTCTTGCTTAAGAAGAGAGGTCCTTAAATAGCCTATTAATGGTTGATTTTGTTAATTTTATTAGGGTAAGTGGGACAGGGATCTATTATTGGTTTTGTTGAGCCCACTATGTGGGATATGGTGCACACCTCGGGAGCTTTGTTCTTAATAATGGAGTCGTTTTAGACTTGCCTACGGCTTTACCATTATTGAGCCATAAGAAGTCGGAAAGGAGCTATCCCTCGGCAACTTACCTATGTTAGACTCACTCCACTACTCTCTATAATGAACCCATTCGAGCCGTGGGTGTAGATACTTAAGTGCCTATTTTCAGAGGCTAAGAGGAGTAGCAACTAAGGTTTTGAATTGCCAAAGCATACACTAAGTAAACACATAAATTTAATTATCATGGCTGACAATAACTAAGAGAGTAGTATGAACATTGATAACTTTGATTTTGCACATGAAGGTGTTAATGATGATGCCCCCATGTTTGTTAATTATCTTGTTACTAGGTTGCAACAAGCTATGTGCAACCCCTCTTTGCAAGTTGAAGTTACTCAACAACTTCGTGCTTATGGGATTTCCTTTCCTCTCAAAGAGGAGAGAGATCTTAGGAGGCCTCTTGGTGAGACCCCCAAAAGAAGACTCTCTTCCATACGAGAGGAGGAATCCAAAGAACGAGAAAGAAATGACTCCTTAAGTTCCTCAAAAGATGTGGCTCCATGAAGATGGCGGTCTAGACGATCGCCAACTCCTCCCAAGAGGAAACGGTTAACCCATAGTCCTTCTTTTTGTCTCTCCAAAAGGGAAGAGAGGAAACAAAGGAAGAAAAGGGCAAGAAAGAGGTCACCCTCTTCTCCTTCTTCTTCACCTTCCTCCTCTACCGATGAAAGCTATGGCTATTCTCCTAGAGAATACAAAAGGGGGGGACATTGCAAATCTTACCCTGCATGGCGAAGGTCACAAAAGTTAAAGAAGTTCAAAGAGGGAGGAAAGAGTATCTTGTTTCTCACCTATGATGGCACCTTTGGTGCTACCGACAAAGTATTGGCCTTCATCCAACAATTTGATGCGGCCTTTGGAGACGAGGGCTTCACGGAGTCCACCAAGCTACACCATGTAGCTATGCACTTCCAAAAATTGGCCCCTCAATGGTGGGCTAGCCTTCGTGGCAATGGCGAAGCCCCAAGACATGGAAAACTCTACAAGTTTCCATCATGAAGCAATTCCTTACAAGTGATGCAAAGGACAAAGTGCTTACCAAATGGTGAAGTTTAAAGATTCTCTCTCATGAGTCTATCCACAAAATATGTGGACAAGTTTTGGGATTTACATCTCAAGACTACTTCCTTCAAAAGATAGACTTTGCCGTGCAAAAGAAACAATTCTATGCGGGATTAATCACCCAAAGAGATGGCCAAGTATGTCAACTCTCAACAGTCCGGTTCTATCACCAAGGTAATCCACCACACCATGTTTTCTTTGCGCATCAATTTCCAACAAGGGACTAGATGGAATGTAAAGCCCATGGAAAATAAAGACAAAAGTGATGCCAAGGGGAAATCCAATGCCCAAAATGCTTCCCAAGGCCATTCCAACAACACAACAATCGGTCCAAGGAGAAGGGAGTTTACAAAGGTAAATATAAACTCTCTTCTAAAGATCTAGGAGCTTTTAGTAAGGACCACAAATGTTTTAAGTATAGGGAGCAAGGCCATGGTTATCATCCTTGCCCCAAGAGAATTGCCTGCAATGAGACTCCTAGAGACTCTATGTTTGAAGCTCCAAAAGAGGATGCTCATTGCCAAGGATTTCTCCTTTCCTATGCTTGGGGAAAGATGCAAGAGCATGATGCCTTTATTTTGTTTGACCCTCGTTCATGACCCTCGTTCAACTCACAACTTCATATCCACGGAGTTGACCACCAAGCTAGGCATACAAGCCCACGAGATGGGAGATGCATTGAAAGCCAATGGAGCTATCAAGGGACAAGACGTCTCAGTTACTTCTTTAATTGAAAAATTAAGGCTTCATGTCCAAAGCTATGTGGACAAAAAGGATTTCTTCACCTCCCCTCTCAAACATGAGAATGTTATTGGTGGGGCACCATGGTTTAACCGCATGGCTTCCACATGAATTTCCTTGAAAGGAGAATCTACTTCACCTATACAGGAAAAGAGCATGTACATAGATGCTAATGAGTCGGGGAACACCATATCCGTGCAATAAAGGGAATCAAGAGGAATTAGAGTTGTCTAATTTCCTAAATGGATCCCAAGATGTTTTCATTGATGAAATCCCTAGTGAGCTACCTCTAACTTTGAGGGATGATGACCATGCAATTGAGCTCCTACTAGGAAGCTCAGTGCCTAACAAGCCT
This sequence comes from Adiantum capillus-veneris, assembly GCF_014529385.1. Lineage (NCBI taxonomy): Eukaryota > Viridiplantae > Streptophyta > Polypodiopsida > Polypodiales > Pteridaceae > Adiantum > Adiantum capillus-veneris. The sequence goes on along the minus strand of NC_140940.1, from coordinate 161,120,313 downwards.
CCTTATCGAGTTTCACAAGCTCAACAAGAGGAGATCATGAGGTAAGTGCATGAATTGGTGGAAACAGGGATGGTGAGGTCTAGCTCCTCTCTATTTTGTTCACCATTTCTTTTAGTGCAAAAGAAAGACGAGACATATCACATGTATAGAGCACTAAATAAGATCACTATCAAAAATAAATTTCCCATGCCACGGGTAGAAGATCTATTTGATACTTTACAAGTTTTGGCCTGACAAATGCTCCAGACGCATGCAAACTCATGATGGACAAAAATCTTCAAGCCATTCAAATTCTCTTGAGGAGTACAAGCGACACCTCCTGGTAATCTTTCAAGTTGTGAGAGAAAATAAAGTTTTCATTAATCAAAATAAAAGTGAATTTTTCCTACAAGAGATTCAATATTTAGGTCATATTATCTCTAAAGATGGCACCTGTATGGATCCAACAAAGTTAGAGATAATAAAAGGATGGCCTAATCCAAGGAATCTATATGAGAGAAGTACCTACCTCTTATGGAGTATACGTACAATGACATTGTACATACTTCAATGGGGAAAGCACCTTTCGATGTTAAACAGGGAAGATCCAAAAGTCCCTTACTACTTAAAGTACATGGGAAGATCTTCACTGCTGATGAATATACCCGAGACTCACACTAATCTTTTCCAAAGATTAAAGAGGTTATATCCATCTCAAAGCAAAGGCAAAAATGGCTACTGCTAATAAGCATAGAAGAGGCTTAGCCTTTAAGAAAAATGATTGGGTCTTGCTAAAGTTTCTCAAGGCTCATCTAAGGCATACTACGGGCAAGAATCCTTCGGGCCACCAAGAGTACTAGGCTAAATTAGCAAAAAGATACTATGGTCCTTTTTAAATTCTTAAGCCAATCAATAAGATTGCTTATCAATTAAAGTTGCCCAACCATTGGTTCATACACAATGCTTTCCATGAGAGCCTACGTAATCCTTACAAAGGAGCACCATCAAAAGAAGCAATAGTTGCAGACCCTCCAAAAATCAAAGATCAAGAAGAAGTACTTCAATCTTCGTTCATCCTATGACATGAAGGCAAGGTATTAAGAACGTTAAGATTATCTGACGATATCTTATTAATTTAAAGAATTATCCTTTTAAAGATGCTAAATGGATGCGAGGAGCCTAGCTTAAGGATAATATGAACCTTGTCAATGCTTACAATGTTGCACTACAGTAAGCATATGAAAATGCATTTTCAATGAAAAATGTTTTTGTCTTATAAGACTAATTCTCTCTTTATTGTGCACAAATTTAAGTAGTATGCATACTAAGAATCATGTTTGGGATGACGACGTCTCTCAAACACCATGTAGAATTTGTCACTCTACTTCGGAGGATGAAATGGACTAAAGAGTAGACATGCTGCGGCAGCTATGTCTCCCAAGCACCAAATGGATTAGTCATACATCTTGGAATGATGTTGTAGGGTAAAAAGGGATCCTCTACCTGCTAAGACAAATTGACTAATGACTATGACTTTATCTCTTTTACCTCATAGTTGAGGACAACTATGATTTCAAGATAGAGGTAATGTCATTAAATATCTAATATCTAACCAATCCAAATGATTTTCTCATATTAAATTGATCATTTAATATGGGATAATAAACAAGAACAAGGGTTAGAATATAGACATGTGTTTACGGATCTATCTCAACACGGGGCCAATAGTAAAGGGGCCCAAATGAGAGATGGTCTGTCAAAGAGCAAGGTTAACTAATGAAGCTTAAAAGACCTTAGGGTTAGCTTCATTAAAGACCTCCAATGCTTAGTGTTAAAAGTCCTTTGACCTTAAGCAATGAGCTTGAGGTGGGAACCGACCTAGGGCTGTGCTTGAGGTGGGAACCTTAAGCAAGCTAGGAATGTGCTTGAGGTGGGAACCCGATCTAAACTTAGGCAAGCTAGGGATGTGCTTGAGGTGGGAACCCGACCTAAACTTAAGCAAGCTAGGGCTATGCATGAGGTGGGAACTCCACCTAAGGTGCTTGTCATGCTTGATGACTAAGGTACTTGAGGTACTTGTCACATTTAATGAGGAAGTTGCTTGAGAAGCTTCCTATGCATGGGGGGTAAGATGCTTGAGTCAAAAAGAGAACCTACACACTTAATGAGGAAGTTGCTTGAGAAACTTCCTATGCATAAAAATCTCAAAGTTAGGGGAATTCTAAAAGAGCACATGGGACACATGTCAGGCTCTCACTAAGCTTAACCACATGTTGTGCTTGAATGCTATTGGTTGGGCTAAAGAGGGATCCAATGAGATTCTACTTCCATCTAACAAATATCTATATATTTTCAAGCTCTCTCTCTCTAAGGGGTAAGGAGAACACTTGTCAAAAGACTACCCATGTACTTGACTGCATGCTGCATTTGATTGGCTAGGGGGAGAGGGGTCCAATGAGCTTGCAACATGTAGAAATTTCACCCAAAACAAGGAAGGGGGATGCTAGGGGGATGTACTCCACACACACTCATTTGCAAGGGCATTCTCACTTGGTAAAAGTTGAGGAACACCACCTCCTTCTCAAAGCTTGTGAGAAGTGAGAGCCTATATCAACACTCTTGGCTATGGAATGCAAATCCAACCAAGAGCCATGCTTCAATGCTTAAGCTTGCCATCTTCTCCATCTCCATTACTATGCTATTATGTATGCTAGCAAGAAGAGTAATGATAAGTGAGGAACTATCTCTTTCTCCTATGGAATGTTTCTTCTTCCTCTTCCCTACCCTCATTCCCCGCTAGCTCTCTCCACCTTTGAAGGTGTTTGAGGCCTTGGGACTGAGGCTTGGGATAGTTAATGCTTTCTACAAAGTTTAGGTTATGCTTGTGATGCATGAAGCTTTCCATCTTCATTGCATCACCTAGGTCACAAGGAACACAAAGATTGTATTGTACCAAGTCTCTCTTGATGGGAGAAACTATAATACAAATGCCTATTGGAGGGGGGACCGGCTCCGTATGAATCCGGTCTTCAACTATTTTCATGTTCTCTAAACTCTCTCTCTTGCAAAAGTATTCTTCATGCCAAGTTAACTAAGTACCATGATTATGTTTCTACCATCAATTAAGTTCACCCGCTATGCTCACAAAGTAATCTCTCAAAAGTGCTTCACTTAATTTCCTAATTCCGCTACTCTCAAAGTTCATAGGCCATTTCCATTCCATGAGGGGGCAAGTGGCAGATCATTACAAGGTCCATTTCGAACATCGGCATGATTAGGAGCAGCATTAATTGGAGCCACATCAAAGGCATATGGCAGTGGGATACCCATTTGCAAGAGTAGCATCGCCTTCTTTGAGATTGGCGGCATCGCTAATCGCATTTATGGCAGCAAGTGTTGCGGCATTTTCTATCGCAGCAAAGGGAGGTTCTGCCTTTTCAGCAGCGTGGGCATCATGTGGGGAGATTGGAGGAGCAACAGCAAGGGTTGGTTTTGCTTTCTTAGCAGCAGCATGGGTAGCAGGTGGTTCAGTGCGTGGGCATCATGTGGGGAGATTGCAGGAGCAACAGCAAGGGTTGGTTTTGCTTTCTTAGCAGCAGCATGGGTAGCAGGTGGTTCAGTGCGTGGGCATCATGTGGGGAGATTGCAGGAGCAACAGCAAGGGTTGGTTTTGCTTTCTTAGCAGCAGCATGGGTAGCAGGTGGTTCAGTTGCAAGTGCGGCAGCACGAATGGCATTTGTTCCATGCGCCATCAGCGACAGCATCATCCCCGCAAGTTCAAGGGCCTTGTTGAAGAGGGTGAGCAGGAGCATGGAGAAGTAGAGAAGCCAGTGCAGGATACTACAACATACCATCATGGCTTCATGTGCAGGATCGTGCTTGTGGGCAGCATCTTCGAAGATGAACTGGCGAATGATACCATGTTGACAGGATGGCCCAGGAGGGCGTCCACTATTAGAGGCAATGTGGTAGGGCATTGTGTAGGGAGAGATTACATAAGTGTGTGTGTGTGTGTGTGTGTGTGTCACACAGAGAATGAGATGAGAGAGAAGGTAGAGGGATACACGCAGAGATAGGCGGGTAGTCGGGCTTGTTTCATTCCATGATTGTGGTTACAGTTATAGGCGTGTGCGCGTGGATACGAAAGGTATTGGTGTCTCTTGGTTTCTCTAGACATGATAGATGTGATAATTTATTTTATTCCAACATCGTGCTCCCTGTCTACTAGCCCAATCATGATCCCCCTCTATATATCTCTGCTAAGCGGTAAACTGCAACCCCAAAAGTGAGATGATGTGCTAGCGAGGCACACCCCACCAATCCCCCAGGCCAATATGTTAGGCACTTTGTGCTACCAGTCAGCTGAAAACCACGGGTCGAGACAAAGTTTAGATGTGCAGTCCACAGCTTCAAACCAGCACCAAAACTCCATGCTCGGGCCATGCTAGCAGTCATGTAGGCAACCTCAACTTGTGCTCTGCCTTCTTGCAACAAGCAGCTACAGTCTAGAGCACCTGTCCTATGCCTTTCTGCAAGTTGAGATAGTTGCCCACAACTTGAGATGGCAACCTGCAAGTCGAGACAATTACTTGCAACTCAAGAGGAGTAACACCGGTCCCTTTTCTCCTGATCTCACCACCTTTGCAGATGATCTCTCTCACAATTGGAAACTTGAGAGAACCCACCATCTTCACGTCCACCTTTGCAGATGATCTCTCTCACAATTCCTTTACGAACTCCACACCAGTCACATTTGTTTATGATCTCTCTCTCTCTCTCTCTCTCTCTCTCTCTCTCTCTCTCTCTCTCTCTCTCTCTCTCTCTCTCTTCACCCACATGTCTCTTGGGATTTTACCTATGGCGTTAAAACTTCTCTTCGACTCTCTTTCTAAACATAGATATGCATGCAGCTTGGTTCAAATACATGTATGTGCAAGTCTATATGTTCATCACAGCAAGGCCAGTGTTAGACTGTTGAGAATCTGAATGTTTGTAATACAACCTCTTGAGATTGTTTGTAGACTTTCCTGCATCATAATTTGAATGGGTTGTGTTGATGTTATTGTAAGGTGAGGGTTTAGCTGCACGTAATAGTGTTTTATCCTCTGCAATTTGAATGAAATATCTCTACAATTTGTTGTGGTGGTCTCCTTGAATTGTTCCTATGATAGTAAAAAGCAATTTTTAGATTCCCTTCTCTCTCTCTCTCTCTCTCTCTCTCTCTCTCTCTCTCTCTCTCTCTCTCTCTCTCACACACACACACACACACACATAGATATTCTCTCTCATAGTCAACATTTATGGCAATGTTCTATTAAGCGCATCCTCTCTACTAGGTATGAAGGAAGAGGAAGCTATGGTCTATTTCTTCAAGACTTAAAGCAAGGGCTTCTCTTTAAATGCAAACCCTATGATTGTCTCTCCTATTGCTCGGTACTTACGAGCTATTTGAAGAGGATGCAAAGCGTGGACTTCTCATCATATGCAATCACCTATGCTTGCATATCAACTTCCATTCTCTTCAGATCCAGTGATTGCAAGGTGTGTCTAGACTCTAGCACAAAAAGACGAAAATCTTAATGCATTGATCAAGAAATATTTTCACCAAAAGCAAAGAGAGGGCTTCTCTTTAGGTGAAGACACCTGCAGTTTGGATTGCAAGCTCTTTAGATTAGATGGTAGATATGTCTCTCTCTTCTTTGTTTTCTTCTTCTTCTTCTTCTTCCTCTTCCTCCTCTCTCTCTCTCTCTCTCTCTCTCTCTCTCTCTCTCTCTCTCAGCCGTTTTTTGACCTAGTAGACAGCAGTTCACTCTTTTGACCATAACTTGCTCATCCGAACTCCGATTTAGGTGATCTATAGCCTCAATCGAAGAGCACGAAGCCCTCTACGCATTGATGTAAAGACAAAATTTTTCTGTGTAATGGAAGGCTTTGCTGTAACAGCATCTCAGAACTGAAAAAACTGTCAAAACTTTGCGTTTTTGTTGCCGACTTGAAGGCAATGTCAGACAAAACTCGCAAGGGTGGAAAAGCCACACTCGCCATGGAGAATGATGCAAAATCTCCAAGGAATTTGGATGCTAATCCAACCACATCATCTACAACAACGGAAGCAATGATCATGGCTTACTTGATCTCGTTACAAGAAACCGTCAACAAACAAGGTGAAGAGTTGCGCGCACTTGCAATGGAGAATGGTACTTTAAGAGTTCTCGTTGTGGAGAATGAGCACCTCAAGAAGGTTCTTGAAATGCAAACAACACGCTTGATGCATCTTGAGAATGAAGTTCAAGAATGTAAACGCTCTCTTGTTGACATGAATGTATTGAAAGAGCGCTTGAGCAAAGTTGAGAGTGATCATGTATTGAAAGAGGAAACAATAGATACAATACGACATGATGTATGTGAGATGAGAAATGCATCCAAATCATGGGCTGATATATGTAAGGATAATGTGGTTTCTACATCTCCTATCACGCAAGCCGTTGTCCAAGCAAAGAATGTAGAGAATGTGGACACTCAAGAATTGCACGAACGACAAAAACGCTCAAAGAACATCGTCATTCGTGGAATCAAGGAGGAAAGCATGGAAACACCCCAATCTCTTGCAGTTGCTATTGAAGAGTTTTTTGCTACACACTTTGGCATGTCAGGAATCATGGCTTATGGTGCACATCGAGTTGGAAAACAAGGAGTCCCTCGCTCGGGAGAAAGACCTATCGTATGTACCATGGCTGATGAGGTAAAGAGAAAGATCATCCTTGACAATGGTTGGATCTACCTCAAAGGAACAGGTTGTAATGTATATGAGGATCGCACTATTATGCAACAAAATGTACGTCGCAAAGCATATGAGGAAAGAAGCAAGAAGGTTAAGGTATCACCTCAAGAAGAAAAGCCACTTAAGGAGGATGCAAGTCCACCCAACAAATAGGGACACATGATCTATGAGACCAACTCACGATTGCGAATAAGCTTTTGGAATTGTAACGGGTATCCATGGAATGCGGGAATTGGCATTGATGAGCTTACCAATGACTCCGATGTGATACTTCTTGTCGAAACATGGGAGCATGATGCGCAACGAATTCTTGGATTTGACAAATACGATGTGCATTCTTTGATGTGGGCCAAAAATGCAAAGCAACGAAGAGGCCAAGGAGGCGTAGCATGTATGACCAAAAAGGGTTTGAAAGATGTTTCCATTGTCAAAGAAGATAAGTATAAACGCTACTTATGGCTGAAAATCAGCCCACCAAATGGTCAAGTCATGTTTGTGGCCGGTTGCTACATTCCTCACTATGACTCCAACTTTTATGCTTGCTTGAATATGGATAGAGATCAACCCTTTGTTGAACTAGAGGAAGACATTGCTCATTACAAGGATCAAGGTGAAGTCATTGTTTTTGGAAACATGAATGCTCGCACAAATATGCTACAACACGACACACAACAAGTAGACATGCCGCATGTTTCAAGAAGAATGGATGACTCATACATGTATAATCGAAGTTCTAATGATGCAAAAGAAGTGGATCACTATGGAAAGTCACTTCTACATATGTGCAATAGTACCGGAATGCTCATTGCAAATGGTGTATCTCTATGGCAAGGCACCAATGACTTTACATGTAGAAAGCACAACGGTGCTAGCGTGATTGACTATATGTTGTTCTCGGAAGCCACTCTAGAATGCATACAAAGCTTTACACTTGGTGAATGGAATCCGGAATCGGATCATAAGATGTTATGTATTGACCTCAAGTGTGGTAAACGGCCCGAGCATGTAGCCTCCAATCATGATGTGAATCATTTGTACCTACGTCTAGACTTCAAACGAGCACTTATATATGCTGATATGGTGGACCAAATGTTAAGCATGATAGAGCATCAAGAGAGCCCAACATTAGAATGCAAGTGGAAAGTTTTCAAAGAAGTAATTTTCTCTTGTGCGAAGGAATGCTTTTCGGTGAAACACATGTCTTGCAAAAGGTCTAAGAAGGGTAGCACCAAGAAGAAATGGTTTGACATGGAATGTAGTCAAGCCCGAAAACACTTGCTAAGATTGGATGCAATCAAAGACAAGGAAGTTTACTTGGAATGTTCACACACATACAAAGCACTTGTTCAAAAGAAGAGGAGAAGGTGGGAAGTCGAAAAACAACTTCTTTTAGCACAAGAGAAAGCACAAGCATGTGGCAAGTTTTGGCAAAATCTAAAAGGCAAGCGCGTTGAGAGCTTTGGTGACTTGACTCTTGAGGATATGTATATGCATTGTAAGAATCTCTATGAGCAACCCAATGTTGATAAGATGGAGTGTTGTAGCTCCCTTCCATTTATGTCTCCCTTCTTTACCATTGAAGATGTATGCCGCGCGCTTGAGAAACTTGCTACTCGTAAGGCAGGTGACCTTCAAGGTGTCAAGGCTGAAATGATTAAATGGACAAGCAAGAAAACACGATATTGGATATGCGATATGTTTAACCTTGCACTTCAGTATGGCATGCCTCATGATTGGAGTGCAAATTGGATCAAACCTTTGCACAAAGGAGGAGATGTAAACAATGTGAACAACTATCGCACTATAATGGTTGGTTCTTTAATGGCAAAGTTATTTGGATGTATCATGGAGATGAAGATAAGTGAATGGGCTGAAAAGAATGGCAAACATGCACTTGGCCAAGCAGGTTTTCGAAAGCATCATAGCACTATTGATCACCTTGTCACTCTTCGAGTTCTTATGGAAGCGTCTCGATTGAAAGGAAAAAAGTTGTATTGTTGCTTTGTGGATTTCAAGAAAGCTTTTGACATGGTACCGCGAGGAAATCTTTGGAGACATATGCAAAGCCTTCAAGTGCCGAGAGAATTTATGCATGCAGTCTTTCGCATCTACCAAAAAGTGATATGTCGATTACGTATGGGAGATGGAATTTCAGAATTTTTTGCAAGCACTATTGGTGTCAAACAAGGATGCCCACTTTCCCCAACCCTCTTTGGGCTACTCATTGATGAATTGGAATGCATGGTTCTTGACTTTATGCAGCAAGAAGGCATAGAAGAGGTTAAGATTGGAAATGCGGTGATCATGCTTTTGCTTTATGCCGATGATGTAGTGCTCTTGGCACATACCTTAGAAGATGCACAAAAGCTTATGAGTGTCTTGGAACGCTTTTGCCTACATAGCGGGCTGATCGTGAATGGATCCAAAACCAAGGTTATGCTTGTAAAGACCCTCAATGATGAAAATCCATGCATTGTATATAACAATGAGGAACTTGAAGTGGTAGATCACTTCAAGTACCTTGGCCTTGAGGTTCCATCCAATCATAAATGGAAGGATTGTGCAATGCGTCGCTTGGAAGCCGGAAAGAGGGCCTATTATGCATTTGAGAACATGTGCAATGCAGGAGAGATCAAGTGTTGGGCTCTCAAAAAGTACCTCTTTGACACATTGGTGACACCGGTGCTTCTTTATGGAGTGGAGGTGTGGGGTGGAAGCATCGGGAAGTCTACTTGGAAAGAGTTTGAGAATGTCCAAAAGCGTTTTCTCACCAACTTTCTCCAAGTCAAGACACAAACACCCTACATGCTCTTACTTCTTGAGTCCGGATTGCTTCCCATTGAGGTCTTGGGCATGCAAAGGGTTGTGGAGTACATGCATAAGACACAACGTAGCCCTTTGCATCGACTTCCTAGAATCGCATATGAAGCAAGTCAAATGGTTCAAAAGACATGCAAGAGCAAAATACTAAGTTCGGGGTGGATGCTTGATATCAAGAAATGGTTTGGAAGATGGGATGCATGTCACTTGGTCAAGGATGCGTCGATCGACTCCCAAGTTAATGAGGCCTTCTTACAACGCCAATGTATCACGGCTTGGGAGAGATCTGGAGGTTCTCGCTTCAGCCATTACACCACACACGTTGCCCCAAACTACAAATCTCTCTTCTTCTCGGAACGAGGTAACCGAACCCATTCCTACATCCTTGAGCCCATCCCGTTGAGTGCGATCCATTGCCTCCATTCGTCTTAGCTCCCATTCTCTACGCTGCGAGACAGGACGTTGGGGCACTGGCGAGGAGTGTCATCGACTTTGCACCTTATGCCCTCGTCAAGTGCGAGAGAGTGAGTACCACACACTACTTGAGTGCTCAGCTTTTGACCACATTAGGTCCTCTTTTCCCCATATATTCAGCCATGATCTCTCCCTACATACCTTCCTCTCCCAACCACGATGTGGACTCTCTATTGCGACGCTCATTTCAGCCATTTTTGAGCATCGAGAGTCACTTATGAACTCCACTCACACCACGTGACATGTTCATTTGGTCCCATAGGTCATATTTGACCTCCCAGGACGATAATAGAACTATCTATCTATCTATCTATCTCTCTCTCTCTCTCTCTCTCTCTCTCTCCTTCCTTCCTTCCTTCCTCTTCCTGTTTTTTGCGACCGAAGGTGGCACCATCGCTGACAGGAGTCTCACTCGTCCTTTAAGTTATGGAGTTATTATTCTTGGGTCATTCTCACTATCCGTCTCTCACAACGTTTGTCTCCTCGATCTACTCTCCTCTTTCATTCCTTCACCACCAAGTTCGTGTTGTCTTCATGCTGAGTTCCCACCTAGTTCACACTACCCAACATACAATGCACATATTTTGGAGACTTTACAGTTAGTTCAGATCGAGTTTACAGTTGCCAACTATTGATTTGAATGTGAATTCGATATGAACTTGAGCTTGATGACAAGTGGCTCGATATGGAAACCCCCCCCCCCCCCCCCAATGGAAAATTTTTGAGAGAGGAACCAGCACGACCGTAGAGCCAGTTCATTTGGAGCAATGGCTCGTAGTTGGTTGCCGGTTGGCAACAAGCAACTCTTGAGTTCACATAAGGGCAACATATTTGGAAGTGCATTTAAAAATGGTGTTTTTTCCCCTTTGCAAAGCTGAAAATGTAAGCAATTTTTTTTCATTTTCCGTGGTTCCAGACTGCTCCACCTTCTCCCTTAGGAGTAGCATCACATGGGAACCGAAGTGATTCGCACAACTGGTTGGCACAACTAGTGGCAAACCAAAGCTCCACGGGAACTGGCTCTTTGAGCTTGAGCCCCTTCTTGGAAGTGCGCCAGTGGTACAGCCGGCTTGGTCTGAACCCAACTAAAGTGTCCGTGTTCAGACCATCGGTCAGGTCCGGACTCCAGCCTTAGCACATGGTGGATCTGGCCACCGGCCCAGCAGCTCTTCGACGCAGAAGGACTGACTGGCTGAAGCTTCGATATTGAGCACAAGGGGAGACCCCCCTCATCACTATATCACACGGGCATGCTCAAATGGGATCAATGGTGGAGGAGGAAAACACCGGGCACGCCAATCGTGGACCGTTAGATTCGACAATTTCTCCAAATTTATTAGTTTACCCGAATTTACAAATTTGCTTTGAATTTACTAATCGGCCCATTAACAATATGACATACTCGAATCCCCTATATTTCAACAAACGCATGCGGGCGTAGTGGTTAGAGCACATGGTTCGTAGTGGGGAGGTTGCGGGTTCAAGACATGGGGTGCGGATTGCCCTGAATTTACTTTTCTTCCCGAATTTACGAAATGTCCCGAATTTACCAAATGTGCATCTGACGGTCCGAATCACCTCAACCGTAGATCCCATTTGAAGCTGCCTGTGCGAGATAGTGGGGAGGAGAGACCTGTCGCTATGCAAGCACAAGTACCTGGACTAGCTTGCACGACCCGCCTACCGGCGGGTCTCGCTCGCTCTTACTATGACACAAATTAAATTAATGACACACATGCCAGAACTCTGAGCGGCTCTCTCTTTGGATGGGTGTTGTCACACACACACACACACACACACACACACACAAAGTCTTGTATCAAGTTCTCATGGGTGGTCCTCTCTCTCTCTCTCTCTCTCTCTCTCTCTCTCTCTCTCTCTCTCTCTCTCTCTCTAGTGTTAAATCACTCGTGCGGCTATGTACTCTCTTCAGTTAACATTGCAAAGCAAGACGACGTGTCACGTCCTGTTCAATGGCGCTCACTGTGTGCGCGTGTGTGTGTGTGTCGCGCTCGTTGTTTGGTCGGACCGACTCAGAGCACACTCGCAGGTTCTATTGGTATCACCTCACTCAAGTAGGTATGGCCTGACGAAACCATTTTCAACCACGTGGCCGCCTGAATTCCTCTTTCATATATAGTATAGATTACTCTCTCTCTCTCTCTCTCTCTCTCTCTCTCTCTCTCTCTCTCTCTCTCTCTCTCTCTCTCTACGCACTATCCACCTAGGTCGTCGGGCTGCAGGGAACATAGCTGGCTGAGGGCAAGGGGAAAAGAAGAAATTACGGTCCAAAATAGAGGAAAAAAGTGTAAAACTCCAAAGAAAAATTATAATTTTCTAAAATTTTCTCTTGACAAAATCAAGGAAATGAATTTTGTAGTGTGGAAAAATGATTTTTCTCAAACACAAGGAGTAGGTGCTCTCTCTCTCTCTCTCTCTCTCTCTCTCTCTCTCTCCTCTCTCTCTCTCTCTCTCTCTCTCTCTCTCTCTCTCTCTCTCTCTCTCTCTCTCTCTCTCTCTCTCTCTCTCTCTCTCTCTCTCTCTCTCTCTAGTGTTAAATCACTCGTGCGGCTATGTACTCTCTTCAGTTAACATTGCAAAGCAAGACGACGTGTCACGTCCTGTTCAATGGCGCTCACTGTGTGCGCGTGTGTGTGTGTGTCGCGCTCGTTGTTTGGTCGGACCGACTCAGAGCACACTCGCAGGTTCTATTGGTATCACCTCACTCAAGTAGGTATGGCCTGACGAAACCATTTTCAACCACGTGGCCGCCTGAATTCCTCTTTCATATATAGTATAGATTACTCTCTCTCTCTCTCTCTCTCTCTCTCTCTCTCTCTCTCTCTCTCTCTCTCTCTCTCTCTCTCTCTCTCTACGCACTATCCACCTAGGTCGTCGGGGCTGCAGGGAACATAGCTGGCTGAGGGCAAGGGGAAAAGAAGAAATTACGGTCCAAAATAGAGGAAAAAAGTGTAAAACTCCAAAGAAAAATTATAATTTTCTAAAATTTTCTCTTGACAAAATCAAGGAAATGAATTTTGTAGTGTGGAAAAATGATTTTTCTCAAACACAAGGAGTAGGTGCTCTCTCTCTCTCTCTCTCTCTCTCTCTCTCTCTCTCTCTCTCTCTCTCTCTCTCTCTCTCTCTCTCTCTCTCTCTCTCTCTCTCTCTCTCTCTCTCTCTCTCTCTCTCTCTCTGCATCAATGTTCGAGAAAAGTGCGTCAACTAAGCCTTGAGCAATCGAATTGAACAATCAAAACAGCTGGTTGAAGGGACAGAGAAGAAGGAGAAATTCTACTAGGAAAATTCAAGAAAATAGAGTTAAATTGCAAAACAAATCGTCTATCTTGAAAAAAATTCTCTTTGAAACTACGTCAAAGCAACCGTCTGATTGATTTTTTTTTGGTAAAATTACCAAACCAAAATACCCCTCTAATTTGTGGAAATTCCCAAAAATATTCCCCAAATTTCAAAAGTTACCAAAATACCCTTGTATTTATGTTCTAATCTTTATTCCTTTTTGATTGACAATTAAATCCGATTTTGAGTGGTTAGCATGTAATTAGTCACAAATTACGTTGCAAAAAAGGGAAAATATTATGTCTAAATATAATATATAATGAAGCAATTCATCTAGAGAGCCTACTTAACGGACTCAAATTTCTAGTTTTAGCATCTTCTATTGATAGACGATCAAGTCTCCTTACGAAAAGATAAATTGTCTTTCAAGAGATTTAATCCCACGACCTGGGGTATTTGGGGAATTTTGGAAAAATATAAGGGCATTTTGGGAATTGTGACAAAATATTGGAGGTGTTTTGAGAATTATCTCTCTCTCTCTCTCTCTCTCTCTCTCTCTCTCTCTCTCTCTCTCTCTGCATCAATGTTCGAAAAAAGTGCGTCAACTAAGCCTTGAGCAGTCGAATTGAACAATCATAACAGCCGGTTGAAGGGACGGAGAAGAAGGAGAAAGTATGCTTGGAAAATTCAAGAAAATAGAGTTAAAGTGCAAAACAAATCGTTTATCTTGAAAAAAATTCTCTTTGAAACTACGTCAAAGCAACCGTCTGATTGTTTTTTTTTTGGTAAAATTACCAAACCAAAATACCCCTCTAATTTGTGGAAATTCCCAAAAATATTCCCCAAATTTCAAAAGTTACCAAAAAACCCTTGTATATATTTATGTTCTAATCTTTATTCCTTTTTGATTGACAATTAACTCCGATTTTGAGTGCTTAGCATGTACTTAGTCACAAGTACGTTGCAAAAAAGGGAAAATATTATGTCTAAATATAATATATAATGAAGCAATTCATCTACAGAGCCTACTTAACGGACTCAAATTCTAGTTTTAGCATCTTCTATTGATGGACAATCAAGTCTCCTTATGAAAAGATAAATTGTCTTTCAAGAGATTTAATCCCACGACCTCGGGTATTTGGGGAATTTTGGAAAAATAGAAGGGCATTTTGGGAATTGTGACAAAATATTGGAGGTGTTTTGAGAATTAAAATATTGGGGGTGTTTTGCGGGCCATGGAGTCTTCTCAGTTTTGTCTACGTAAGAGAGAGAGAGAGAGAGAGAGAGAGAGAGAGAGAGAATGCTACCCAGTGCCAGTGGAGCCCTCTGCTGATGCTCAGTGAGCACCGAGAGAGGCAAAGGGAGCACGTGGGGAATTGGGGAAGGAAGGGCCACTGGCTAGAGGCCGCAAATGCTACCACGTGGCCCCCAATCCCTCACCAATTTCAATTTTCTCCAGCCTAGTTTTTGAACCATTGCAAAATATTTAGTTGTTAGTTGGCAGTCTGGGGCTCTCTCTCTCTCTCTCTCTCTCTCTCTCTCTCTCTCTCTCTCTCTCTCTCTCGTCATCGGGCTGGATACGCTAGTGCTATCGGGATTTTACAATCAGTCTGAGAGATGGACGAACGATTTTCGTGCTAGAGCTATGTTCAACATAAGAGGGTGTCAGGTGGACAACCAGGTAAGGTGGTAGGTGGAGTCGCTCTTAAAAAGCCCTAGCGCTAGCCTTATTAGCTTTGCAATAAGCTAATAAGCCTTATAGCCGCACAATGTGCTCCTTGTGCCCTAACTACTCATAAACATGTCCAACATTCTTTCTACAACTCAACATTTTCTGATGTTGCTTACTTTATTGAGCTCACAATAATCACATGTCCACCTCACCGCATACGGCCTGCCATCAACGACTGAACCAGATTAACTGAGTAAAGCCGCCATGGCTAGCAGCACAGGCAGTTCCTGATGTACATGCTCATCACCAGATTCCTTGTATCAATGTATGACTGCATTCCCTAGGCGATGATGTGCTGAGGCAGCAGCATGGCATGTGCAGGCGGGTGAGCCTCTTAGGAGACACACACACAAAAGTACATCTTGAAATTCGGGGGTAGTTGAGACGTTGCAAGCCCGCTCTAGCATCAGGCTGAACTTTGCCTCCCCAGTTTTTTGAAACCCCCACCTCTTGAAACCGCCACTGCCCTTTGTAGCCTGAGGTATGACCTTGCCGGATGCATCACTTGCTGACACATGGCACCGAAAAAGGAGTCATAATAGCACTGCACAGGACCTGCACCTCCGATGGGGTCAGTGATTACTACGAATTGTTATAGCAAGAGATTTGAGGCCCCCAGTTTGAGGCGGAATTTCTCTCTCTCTCTCTCTCTCTCTCTCTCTCTCTCTCTCTCTCTCTCTCTCTCTCTCTCTCTCTCTCTCTCTCTCTCTCTCTCTCTCTCTCTCTCTGCATCAATGTTCGAGAAAAGTGCGTCAACTAAGCCTTGAGCGGTCGAATTGAACAATCAAAACAGCCGGTTGAAGGGACAGAGAAGAAGGAGAAAGTATGCTTGGAAAATTCAAGAAAATAGAGTTAAATTGCAACAGAAATCGTCTATCTTGAAAAAAAATCTCTTTGAAACTACGTCAAAGCAACCGTCTGATTGATTTTTTTTTGGTAAAATTACCAAACCAAAATACCCCTCTAATTTGTGGAAATTCCCAAAAATATTCCCCAAATTTCAAAAGTTACCAAAAAACCCTTGTATTTATGTTCTAATCTTTATTCCTTTTTTATTGACAATTAAATCCGATTTTGAGTGCTTAGCATGTAATTAGTCACAAATTACATTGCAAAAAAGGGAAAATATTATGTCTAAATATAATATTAAATATAATATATAATGAAGCAATTCATCTAGAGAGCCTACTTAACGGACTCAAAATCTAGTTTTAGCATCTTCTATTGATAGACAATCAAGTCTCCATATGAAAAGATAAATTGTCTTTCAAGAGATTTAATCCCACGACCTGGGGTATTTGGGGAATTTTGGAAAAATCGAAGGGCATTTTGGGAATTGTGACAAAATATTGGAGGTGTTTTGAGAATTAAAATATTGGGGGTGTTTTGCGGGCCATGGAGTCTTCTCAGTTTTGTCTGCGTAAGAGAGAGAGAGAGAGAGAGAGAGAGAGAGAGAGAGAGAGAGAGAGAGAGAGAGAGAATGCTACCTAGCGCCAGTGGAGTCCTCTGCGGATGCTCAGTGAGCACTGAGAGAGGCAAAGGGAGCACGTGGGGAATTGGGGAAGGAAGGGCCACTGGCTAGAGGCCGCAAATGCTACCACGTGGCCCCCAATCCCTCTCCCCATAATATCGTTAATAGATTCCACTTAGTTAACATTGAACCAATTGCAAAATGCTTAATTATTATTTCAATTTGCTGCAGCCTTGTTTTTGAACCATTGCAAAATATTGAGTTGTTAGTTGAGCCCTAGAGAGCACCGAGAGAGGCAAAGGGAGCACATGGGGAATTGGGGAAGGAAGGGCCACTGGCTAGAGGCCGCAAATGCTACCACGTGGCCCCCAATCCCTCTCCCCATAATATCGTTAATAGATTCCACTTATTTAACATTGAACCGATTGCAAAATGCTTAATTATTATTTCAATTTGCTCCATCCTAGTTTTTGAACCATTGCAAAATATTGAGTTGTTATTTGGCAGTTTGGGGCTCTCATCTCTCTCTCTCTCTCTCTCTCTCTCTCTCTCTCTCTCTCTCTCTCTCTCTCTCTCTCTTTGGCATTTCCCCATGTGGATAAAGCATCTTCTTTTTCCCATTATTTTTTCATGTAGTATTCCACATCATGAGCTAGTGGTTATATGTATGGACCACAAACCTACTTAGGTGCAGTTGGGACCAAGGGGTTTTAGTCTCCACTCTCTGCCACCAGTAGTCCCTTAGCCACTACCACACCTAGCTAGGTATGTGGTGTCTCCCTCTTGATAGTTCATGATGTTGTCATTGTCCACAATGCATGAATTATAGTAGTAATGTGTCAAGAACCTCTCTCTCTCTCTCTCTCTCTCTCTCTCTCTCTCTCTCTCTCTCTCTCTCGTCATCGGGCTGGATACGCTAGTGCTATCGGGATTTTACAATCAGTCTGAGAGATGGACGAACGATTTTCGTGCTAGATCTATGTTCAACATAAGAGGGTGTCAGGTGGACAACCAGGTAAGGTGGTAGGTGGAGTCACTCTTAAAAAGCCCTAGCGCTAGCCTTATTAGCTTTGCAATAAGCTAATAAGCCTTATAGCCGCACAATGTGCTCCTTGTGCCCTAACTACTCATAAACATGTCCAACATTCTTTCTACAACTCAACATTTTCTAATGTTGCTTACTTTATTGAGCTCACAATAATCACCTGTCCACCTCACCGCATACGGCCTGCCATCAACGACTGAACCAGATTAACTGAGTATAGCCGCCATGGCTAGCAGCACAGGTAGTTCCTGATGTTCATGCTCATCACCAGATTCCTTGTATCAATGTATGACTGCATTTCCCTAGGCAATGATGTGCTGAGGCAGCAGACACATTTTATGAAGGTGGCGCTATGGAAGGAGATGCGAAAGGGAGCAGCACCGCTCTAGTAATTCTTGATGTGGACTTGCTGATGTACAAAGCTCTGCACGTCATGCAATGTGGTAAAGTGTGATTCACTGAAGCAGTTTGTGGAGGAGGGGGAGGGTTCGAGGAGGTCTTGGGGCGACTTGTTGCAGCAGCCGAGGGTCTGGCAAGAGAGATGGAGAGGGCATGGTAGCGCATGGCATGTGCAGGCGGGTGAGCCTCTTAGGAGACACACACACACACACACACACACACACACACACACACACGAAAGTACATCTTGAAATTCGGGGGGAGTTGAGTGGTCGCAAGCCCGCTCTAGCATCAGGCTGAACTTTGCCACCCCAGTTTTTTGAAACCCCCACCTCTTGAAACCGCCACTGCCCTCTGTAGCCTGAGGTATGACCTTGCCGGATGCATCACTTGCTGACACATGGCACCGAAAAAGGAGTCATAATAGCACTGCACAGGACCTGCACCTCCGATGGGGTCAGTGATTACTACGAATTGTTGGAGCAAGAGATTTGAGGCCCCCAATTTGAGGCGGAATTTCTCTCTCTCTCTCTCTCTCTCTCTCTCTCTCTCTCTCTCTCTCTCTCTCTCTCTCTCTCTCTCTACACATTAGCTAGCCTGCCTGTGCTGGGAGAACTGTGATCAAGATGGGGGAGGTGCAGCAACTCCCAGTTCCTTCATCGCCACAGGTAAGACAATCGAGGGCAGGGTTGCAAGGGAGACGTAGGAGCAGGAGCATTGGCAACGAAGTCGGCAGGAGTAGAGAGGCTGGAGTGTTCTTTCTCCAAGAAAAACGTATGGCCTGCTTTGACGTCTTTCTCTCTCTCTCTCTCTCTCTCTCTCTCTCTCTCTCTCTCCCCAATTGATCGCACGCTCTCACTGTTATGTGTGTCGCTCAGAGTGCACTCACCGGAGAAAGGAGGTGTTTCCACGTGGCCGCGTGAATTCCTCTCTCATTCATATATAGTATAGATAGTATAGAAGTATAGATAGTATAGATGGTGTTTCTCGCACGTGGCAAGAGGTGTTCTGATTAGTGCTGCCAAGGAAAGCGTAGCTGGCGAAAGAGGGGGAGCCTTCCTCGTCTATATGTAACACGCGGTCCAACTCAAGGGATCAAGGGTGGGAGTGAAAAGTTGGATCAAGATTCAATGAGGACCGCAGATTTTTGCGGCGCCGTGCAATTGTAATCTTTGCACAAAAAGTAATCTCGGCACAGCCATCACTTTCGACGGCGGGGCCCGGCGTCTTTTATTTGTGCATTGAAGTGAAGCTTAAAGTACATTCTTCCATTTATGATTCTTGCAAGTATGCTCAGCATTCACTCAACCTACTTTAAAGAGTTTAACTCTCGACTCACATCAAAGTAATGCAGAGACCTACATTGTATGTAATCTCGGCACACTGCGTGTAATCTCGACACAGGGCAGAAAAACTGGCCTCTCTCTGTCCCTCTCCTTTGTGCGCGCGTACACACACACACATAGTAACATTCATGCTCACGGACAGAAAGAAGTGTGCTTTCTCATCCAATCACCCTCAATCACAACCAAGTGATGGATTGGGATCAAGCAAACGTGGAAGGTGATCATATGCTTGAAGAATTGTTTGATGAGGATTCAAGTGATGCAAGTAGTGAAAGTATTGATGACGACTTCGAGGTACTCCATGAAGAAGGTGATGCTCTTGGAGAAAGCCGGCCTCTTGAAGATCAAATGGTTAAGGTATTTCCGGATCCAAATCTCTATGTGTCCACAACATATTTTTCCTTTCACAGAGAGGCATATAATTACATGATAAGAGTGCTTCAAAGTGACCTCTCCACAACATTGGAGACTCTTAAAACCTATGACTCTAGAGACATGTTGGATTTGAAGAAGTGGCGCAAGATGAAGGATGAGCTTCATGTTGGGCTTGATGAGGATAGAAGGCTTTGTTTATATTTGGGAGATTCGCAGCCAGTGAGAGTTCCATGTGTTGAAGATTGGGAGGATATTGTAAAATTTGCCCATATTGTTGAAGGATCAAAACACCAAGGGTTTAATAAAACCCTAATTTCCATCAAGTCCAAATGGTGCATTGAAGTTAGGAAGCATGGTATATCTACCATATACATCAAAGAGTACATAAATGCTTGTGGATGTAGCAATGTTGACACCACAAACTTGGTGGAGCGCTTATGGAAATATATTAAATATACTCTTTTGGATGCTCGGATTAATCGATCTATCTTGGAGCTCTTGCATGCGCTTGTGGGTGACTCGAAGTCTGGAAGTCGCATCGGTGGTACCCTCTTGAGGTTCTTTCAACAAAAACAAGAAATAGGTAATTTGTTCTCTTTTCTGTTTATTGCAAAGCATACGTTGAAGGTTTGGATTCATGTCTAATTCATGCTTTGCATGGTAGCTGACTCTGGGCAATATGGCGTTGGGGGGGGATAAAGATGCAGACAGCAAAAATGCTTGAAGGGGAGAGAATCTTGCAAAGGTTTCAAACCACACCATCTACCTTTCAGGTTATAAATGAAGGGTCAATTCTCTTCAAGATTCAAAGTGCCACAACTGAGAGTATATGGTATTATGTCAGCTTGCAAAGCAATTATTGTGATTGTCTGGATTGGGGCAGTCAATGTAAGCATCTTAATGGTGTTCGAATGATAGTACTGACTCACTTTCCTCGTTTGAAAGAATTTCTACATGGTGCACATGAAGACGCATCCAACATCTACAAAGATGCCATGCATCGTGATTTTGAAGCACACGATAGTGACAATACTGTACAAGAGATGGAAGATGATGTGGTGGATCTCATCAACCACCTCAAGGATGCACTGTCAACTATACAAAAAGAGGTGTATTCTAAGGATCCCAAAGAGATTGAAGTCATCAGGAAACAGTTGTAAAACATGAAAGGGACACTCTCAACACTTTTGATCCCTACAAAGATTGATCTCCCTGCTAGAGGAAGTATTAAACAAATACAAGCCCACGTTACAGCAACTCGGCTCGGTCATGGCGTACCACTAGTTCGCACATGTGAAGAACAACAAAGCATAGACCTTGATGGAACGAGCCAACCTTCCAAACCATTGCGTCAAACGGGCCAACTCGGACGCAAGCACCAAAGGGGGAGATCGCATGTCCGTTTTGATAAGCGGCCCCGTATTTGGTGTCCACATTGTTGCACCAAAACCTTGCTAGTGGATTCTCAAATCACACCCACGTGTCACACTTGTCATGCTCTCCTCCCAGTAAAGCCTATACACATCAAGGAAAGTGTTGTCCGCATACCCTGATTCAACATTGGTTTCAAGTACGCATGCTTCACCCTCAAATTCTGGTCTCTCTGTATCCTTGAGTGGCAGCACACCTACATCAACTTCATCACCAGCATCTAAAGATGCTGACACTGATACACTTTCTTACAAAATACCAAAGCAGGGCACATTGTCATTCCACCCTAAAATAGGTTGCTAAAGCTAGCAACTCAATCACCTTCATTTAAACACTTGAGAAACAATGAAACAATGGGATTGCACACTCCATCTGTGGAGGACCAAAAGGCAGAAATTTACAAACCAAAACCAGATAAAATTATTTTGAACGTAATTTGTACATCAAGGACGGATCGGTAGGCTTCGACATGAAAAGCCTCACTACTCATAATCCAGCCAAGTACTATAAAAGCTTTCTTGTGTGTGTGTGGGCACCTTTTGTGTGTATCCAGATTACATGTGCTGTGCATATGCTCCTCCATTCACCCCCCATTTTGGTGTACCTGCTAGTGTACAGCTTTGCATAAATATATCAGGAGACTGGATTCTATAAAAAAGTGTCCCATAAGCCTGAGTAGATTAATCAAGTCCAGACATGACAATATCCCATGTAAGTAAGATTCTCAATATTGCAGCCTGCCGCAAATTACAACACACAAAAAAAAGACAAATTCGCTACACACACACACAGGTTTTTATCTCCTTATTCTCTAGCACCATACATGTGCTTCCCTGATGCATAATGCCCGTACAAAGTGGAACAAAATGAAGATATAGACAAGATTTGTTAACATGATCATCGATACAAAGTAAGCCATGATGACTTCCAAAGTTTTCCATCGATACAAAGTGGACCAAAATGTAAATATAGACAATATCTGTTAACATAATCATCGATACACGGTAGGCCGTGACGACTTCCAAAGTTTGCCATTAATACAAAAAAAGGTGAACACAACATCGACCTAAACCATGGCCTATCCAAGTGTGACCTCACCCAAAGCCTTGTTCAACCAAGCATTGAGTTTCTGTCTCGTGAACTCGACCTCTTCATGCGCAAACCAATTCTTTTTTAACTGAAAAGAACACAAAGCATTAGAAAGCAAAAAAGTAGTGAGAGTTCACACTATAATGAGTGCTTCAATTAAGACAAGCGATTACCGAATTTCCTTGAGGCTTTTGATCTTTAAGAGTGGTCTTTATCAATAACCTCATTGCTGTCATCACATAATAACCACAGTCGGTAGAATTTGGCTGCTGAGGACACTATAGCCAACAAACATGTGTATAAGTCAACAACAGAAAATTCACTACACAATGCAATAGCACACAACCCTAAATTGTGTCCTAAACCTGTGCAGTGAGGAGTTCGCAAGCTTCCCGCGGATCTTCAAGTTCTTCTCTAACTTGAAGGTTTGAACAATGCTTACTAAAATGCTTTAGTACCCTTCAAACACAAGCAATCGATTAATTAAAATTATGCAAACAATGTGACCATTATGTTTAAAGCAAAAACAATGCATACCTAGACACGTGTGGTAAGAGTCTCTCCATGCAGACAATCGAAAGAGAGTCAAAGAGAAGTATAGCTGAACGTCGTCGAGAAAGAGTGGGTATGCGTATGAGATGGGCATTGTAAAATGCCACAAGAACCCAATGTGATCTATGTAAAGAACACACATTCAGACTTGAAGCTTTGACAGTTTTGATACTACGAAAATACATAAAAGTAAAACATCCATACCCATCCAAAACGGGGAAGAAGGTAAATATGTGAGCTCCTAAATCAGGTGTCCCAAAGAAATTGCTAAACGTATGATCTCCTATAGCACGCTCAGACACAAATGGGAACCATAAGCTGTCTACCCACCACACACCTGAGAGAACATCGGGCGGCAATATGCTTTCCATCCACCTATGAAGGATGAGATACACAAGTGAACAAAGCAAAAAATCTATAATGTTACTTAGGCATAAAGTTTATTTCCTTACAATGCAAAAAGGTTGATCGTTTTTGTTGAAGCTTCAAGATCTAGAACATCATCAACGACATGGGCATCTAACCCCGACTCAAGCCTAGATTGAGAAGACCGCAAAACAAAAGTGACTCCCTTACGGCACCGATGAAAAAATGCACACACTTACACTGTTTGTTTTTCTAATTACACTTGCAAGATTTACATGCAAAAGAGTAAATCTACGTTAGTAACACACCTATCCAAGAACTGATCCATATTGCAGTGATCAATCTCACACACAAGGCGATCATGTCTCACCAAGAAAGAAATGGTCTCGACATGCGCAAAGCTAACGGTCGATGATGAAACCGGCTACAAGAACATTCAAATTATAGCTTGAAATAAATGTAAAAACTTGTCACTATAAAGAGAACATGAGTGTGTAGTAAAGGAAAGTAAACTTACGATGGCAGACTCATCATCTGAAACTTTAATACCCTCTTTGTCGTCGCTCTCGTTTTCTTCTCGAGGAATATCAGCGTCATGTGGAACTCCATAAGAGCGGGGTTTGTATCCGCGCTTAATTTTTGCCTCTAACTTTGTTATCCTACTTGGCATGTCTGCTTCCCATGCAGACTTTTGGGCTTCAATCCATGCCTCTTCCCACTCTATTTGCGATTTTCTCTCTTCGTCAAAGACTCTTTCCCACTCTTTTGTTGCCCGCACTTGTAAGTCTTTGTGAAATTTTCTTCGTGCCGCCCTAACTTTATATGCAATATCTCCAAACCTTGTGACGCATTGGCGTTTAGATCTAGGAGACACTGGTCGTGGTGGCCATTCACTGGTTTTAGGACGTCCTTTTGGTGCTCTGGAACGTGAATATTTGTGATTTTGTGCACATTCTTTAGATGCCTAATAAGAAGGCATCGCCTTTCGTAAGAAACCTTTTGGTCAATACATGTTTGCGATGCATGACACTCACGAATAACCTTTTCATTTGTTCCCATAACCTCAATGAATGGAGACAATTCCTGACAATGAGACGGAAAACAACATTCAATTTTTCCCTGCCCGATTACATGCTTCAAAAGCACCAAAAATCTCCAAAGATACGCAATTTACGTCGACATTGTGTGGCATTCTAAGAAAAGTAAGCTCGTAGACATACCTCATGATTCGCCATCAGCTTATTGTAGAAGTACTACACCCTATACTCCCCTTGAGTTAAAGCCGCAAATATTTGTAATCCCGGTGAAAGTAATCTCTACACACCTTTGAAATTACTCAGAATCGACCCTGGGCTTTGATGTAATCTCTGCACACCTATGACAGATTTCAGATGCTCAGCAAGAAAGAAGCATAAAGACGTGACCGGTGAAGAGGGACGAGCATAGACCCATAAAGATTGTTGTGCTAAGGCCAACATATGCTTTAAGAATACTAGACACAGGGCCTCTATTCCTTCAAAAATTCCTCACAACATGCACATCATTGGCAAACATATGCGATAAATGCAAAACAAGGATCAGAACTCAACATTGATAGCTTAATATCTTTCTTCAATGATCGTGTGAACGATTCCAAAATTGGGTGATATGCAAGCCATGCCAGACAGTCTTTTATATATACACCTCTAATTTCTGTAGAAGCATGATTCAACCCTCAACCACATTCTAACACTGTTGACCCTCATTTCATTTGCTGCTTAGAGGTATTTCTGGTTTTAATTCACTGTATTAACAATAGCTTAAAGTACTCTTTCACAATGCATGAAATGAGAGCACTCACAATGACCAACTTTCGTGCAGGTTCGGCAGAAGCAGTCAAGCAAGAATCTCGGCATACGACAGTACCTTGCCTCACATGGACAGTATATCTCTGAATGAGGACAGCATACGAGTTTCACTCAGTCGTGCAGGTTCGTCGTATGCAATCAAGCAGGTTACGCAACATTTGACAGTCCTTCGTGCAGGTTTCACAGCAGCACCTCACAGATTTTTTTCGGCCACCCTCAGGTCGCACTATGCATGCCCGACTGTGTGTAAAACTGGCTCTGCAGTTCGAGCAGGCAGTGTTGCGCAGGCTGCATGCCCGACTGTGTGTAATGCAGGCTGTGTAATGCAGTATCGCGCAGTGTCGAGCAGGGCAGTGTCGCGCAGGTTTGGCGCAGTGTCGCGCAGGTTATGGAACCCGACTGTGTGTAATGCAGGCTCTGCAGTTCGCGCAGGTTTCTCGCAGGTCGCGCAGATTTCGTCGACAGAGCTTTTCGGCGCAAGAGGATTTGGGCGCGTTCGGCTAGGCGGATTACTTTTTGCATGTCGCTTTCCTCTGCGCCCCCAAAATTCGAAAGGTCTCCTGAATCAAATTGAACGGTCGATTTAACTCCCACCCTTGATCCCTTGAGTTCGACCCCGTGTTACATATAGACGAGGGGGAGCCTTGACTCTTTTCGGCCATCCGACCAGCAAGGGCAGTGAAAAGTGCATGCCACGTCGGATGACAGAGCAGCCGGCCGGACAAGACTCGCTCCTCAAACTCTTTGTGCAGGTTCCAACGGCTCTCTTCTGAACAGTTTTCAAAGTTCGCTTGCAAGCTCACATCCATGGCGTACGCACAACTCGAGCTTCTTCTCCAGTCCCTACCTACTCCACGAATGCTCATTCCGTCCTACCTTAAAGCAGAATGTCAACAATTACGTACGCTCTTCACCTCCAGCTAGTGCTGCTGGTCTTGGCGCTCATGCCCAGCTGCAGGCTACAAAGCAGAGTGGGTGCCTTTCCTGAAGAACTGGTTGTCGCTGCCATCGCCAGAGGCTACGTAATTGGCAGCTTCGAAAGATCCTCTTAAGTGGTGAGTACCTTGATCCCTTGCCCTGCGCCGCTCGCACAGTACAGACCACGGTATGTTCCCTTTTCGACAATTCACACACTCTCCATGATGTGCTTCTCATTTTTTGGATCGCGCTCAAATAAGAAAGCATTCAATGGTCTCTTTCTGCAAATCTGAGATGGCAGCTTTGTTGACACCTGGTATTCTCACTAAGCTCCTGGACAAAATCGGCTGCGTTGCAAAGGTAGCAGGTGCACATCGAGCAGTCTTTCTGCAGGTGGTCGGTATTGTCCCTGCCATATCTGCATCGGATCATCTAAGCCCTCACCATGGTTTCTACATCAAGGTCTCCGACTCATCACACTGCACATACATGTCCCTCGCAGAGGAGCATGATGATCTGATTCTCAGCAACAAGCTTCAGTTGGGTCAGCTCATTCAGGTAGAAAGACTCGATTTGGGTTCCCCTGTCCCTATACTTCGTGGTGTGCAACCCCTGCCCGGCAAGCAATCCTTCTTTGGCAACCCTCAAGAGCTCCATCTATCTGATTCCAGTGACTTCCTCCATGTATTCAATGCTGGAAAACCATTTGGTGAGGGGAAAGAGTCATCAAAAGCAAACAATCTGGCCGCAACCGGTCTGTTAGGCTTACCGAGTGAGCCTGCTTGTGACAGAAGGTGCTCTCTCGGTGCCAAGGATGCCAGAGTCAAGATAGACAAACCTGCAGAAAAGAATGAATGCTTGAAAGGCCCAGAGTTCTCTAGTCCGCCAGTTTTCACTAGTCCTCGCAACAAGTTTCTTCCAGGTAGACGATCTGGCGAGCGTGCATCTTGGGCCATAGTGGGAGTTCCCCTTGCTGAGAAATTAGAGGATTCCCAGGAAGTGCGCCCAAGCAGAACAAAGGTTATTCCTGAATTTTCACCTGTACATTCCCGCTCGGTTTCAGCTTCACCGGCTAGACATCACTCTGTGAGGAGCTCACTTGTCTTTAATGAAAAGGATGGTCTTCTTGGAGATGACATGTCTCATACTGCAGCCAAGGGCAGCCCAGAAGTAAGAAAATTATTTCAAAAGGTGGCTATTTCTTCCACTACGGAAGCTTCGTCTCGGTATAGGCAAGTATCTCCAGCTTTCAAAAGGGCTGTAAGTGTGGGCAAGGTTGGGCAAAGGTTGTGTGCAGAGGAAACTAAGACTAGAAGCAATCCTCTCAGAAAGTCTATAAGCAAGGGACGAACGGGAGACACAATAAGCACGGAGATGTCCAACAAGAATAAAACTGCACAGAGATGCCGTGAGGATACACGATTGGGAAAGTCTTCCAGATGTGAAATTAACAACGTCCTGGTGAGTTGAATCAACCTTCAGTTTTCAGCTAAGTATGTCATTCAGCAGAGATTGGTGGTGCATTTCTTAAATAGAGATGCCTCGGTTTTCCTAGGTAAAACTATTTGAAATGGCCTCTGCTCATGTTTTTGTCAGTAAATATTTTCCATAGCATATTGTGAAGATGTACATGTTCCATAGGTATTATGATCATGTGTTGCTTTGTGCTCAAAGTTTAGTGTGGGCTGGGAAACCCATGAGACCAGGTTCTATGGGTGCAAGGTCTCCAGTGGCTGCATGTTTATCGGGGGTCCTGCATATTGTGTCCTTGCTCGCTGTAATGCTACTTCTTGTCTTAAAACAAATCATGATGTGCATTCAGGATAAGGTTACCTTCTCTCTATCTGCACCAGAGGGTCATCTGTCATGTTTGTGCATGGTACGGGACTCAGAAGGCTGCTGGTCATGAGAAGAAATTTTTGCTTCTATAAGCACACGAGAGTTATACTTTTGCCTATGCAGGCAGAAGGAGAAACAACACCGTTAAAATCAATGAGGGATGTGAAAGCTGGATCCGGAGTATCTTTTGCAGTATGTAGCAAGGTTGATGAGTATATTTCACTGCCAAGCTCTCCGTCTTTGGTGGCCGTTTCAGATGTGAAGAGTGTCAGGCTGGAGAATGGAGGACGGATCATATCAGACTTGCTGTCAGCCAACCTTTTGGCACTTGGGAAGGTTCTATTCTTGCTGAATGGTTTTTTGGCCCCTTGGAAGGCCAGCATTTTGCATCTGATAACGTAGACTCTGCTTCTTCTGTTATTGTTGCTAGCAGAAAGCTGTGAAAAGGCAGCTGACAGCAACCATTGCTGCATCTGAAGCTTTGCAAGAGGCCTCAGCGACTCAAGCTATCATACAATGTCTGAGGCAAGTGCATTAGCCTATTGTCTACAAGCATCAAAGGGCTTTTCCATTTAAAGGTTGATCTGGATCACAAAGAGACTAACCACCTACTTGTTACATTCTTTGCTTTTCCAATGACGGTGTTCACTTGATTTGCTGTGTACCTAGCTCCATTTTCATCTGAAAAATTTCTGCTCTAACATTTCCTAAGGATATCCAGTTGATACTTCGTGAGTGACACTATCTTTCTGTCTTCCATAGTGACTTTGCAGAGTTTTGTACAACAGCAAGGCCAGAGAACCCTGGACCGGTAGTGGACAAGTTCTTTGCCTTCTACAATGCACTGGTAGATGCTGGAAAAAATGTATGTGCAATGGCTGAATCAAGGCTCTTAATTGACTTAGAAAGGAAGGACAAGGAGGCCGCTTTCTTGAAAAGGTCTTGCAGAATCTATAATGAAAAAAACCAGGCTGCTGCCTCTTGGGTCAATGCAGCATTGTCCAGTGGGTTGACAGCATGTCCTTGGGCCAACAAAGATCAGAAGCCCCTTAAGTCGCCTACAAGGGAAGGCTTTGATGGAAAATGCTGTAAAAATAAAATGAGCTCTTTCAGCTCACCTGCCCGCATGGTTGCAAGGCCGCCTGCGTGCCCTGCAGCATTGCCCAACTCCATCAATGGCACCCAAAACAGATCACTTATGTCTCCACCCCCTTTTAGGGCTTTGGGTGATGAGCATGGCTTCAAAGGCAACAAAACACCTTCAAGTAAATGCCAGTCAGAAACTTTTCAGCCAGTGGACATGAAGGAACTACCCCCTTCAAATATGCTACCCCCAGAGAGAAGAGCAGATTTGTTGCTTGCGTGGGCAAAAGGGAATGGATTTGCCGAAACAGTCGTGCTTGCAAAGGAACTACAGTCAGAGGCCGAGACTTGGTTTTTGAGGTTTGTAGAAAGTGCTCTGGATTCTGGCTACAAGGCTGCCATTAGAGAAGCAACGGTGAGGAGCAGAACCAGACATGCAAGTAGCCCATGGCCTGATGACAACAATAAGGTGTCGACCGTGCTTTCGGATCTAAAAAGAGTGAATGAGTGGCTTGATGAAATGACTTGTGGAAGAAGGACATTCCCCAGTTGTGAGCTTGAGGAGACAACTGCAAAGTTGAAGCAGAAGCTTTATAACTTGTTAATTCAGCTGGTTCTGCGGAGCCCATCGCAGATCATCTCAAACAGTGTGGGCTCTTGAACTTTAGGCTGGGTAGGTGTTGCAGATTTTGGCGATTCGTGTCGATGTCTGTAAGATGGTTGTGATTAAAGGGTGTGTGCCCCAGCATACATACTCAAATGAAGAGAAAGAGTGCAATTCAATTTGGATGAGATGCGAGCCAATGAAGTGAATGGGACATTTATTGGGGGGGGGGGGGGGGGGGGGGGGGGGGGGGGAGAGAGAGAGAGAGAGAGAATGGTGTGGTGCATTGCTTGCTTGCAATCCCAGCTTCCCAGGCACTCTTTGTTATGTTTGCTTGAAAGTGGCCATTATCAGGACGAAGTGGGTTGTGCTGATCACGAGGAGCCATTAGCCCTTGAGCTTTAGATTCCTGTATGGCAGCCGTGGTGTGCTACTTGCTTATCTGAAAGATTTGAATTTTTAATGCTTTCAAGGCTCTACATTCCTTCGTATGTAGGGGCCTCATTATAATTGCCATGCCCAAATTTTGACCCTGGATATTATGGCTCGATGAACGACATATTGCTGGGACTAGTCAAATTCAATCGGAAAATTTACATTTTGAACCGAGATCAGCGAAGCAATATGAATCTTTTTTGTTTCGCTCTGGTCTTGAGTTCAACTCTCCTCATCGGATAGATCTTCAAGGTCTCTTGGGATAGTCTCCCTTCAATTCTCTTCTTCTTCTTCTTCTTCTTCTTCTCGTCAGCGTGAGCACTACAAACGCGTCTTGGTGGAAGATTGAGTTGGGCGTACATGTTGGCCCATTAGGCTTCACTCTTGTCCATGTGTCGGGGTGCTAAATATGGGTTAATAACCCTTTAACCAACTTCTTTAGTCTTCTCTGAAATTTGCATTCAACCAATTGAAGCTACTGATATTTTGGAATGTTGCATTGTGGACTTTGTGGACTTACCTTTCTAGGAACATATTGTTATTTTGATATGTTTAATTGTAGTCTTCACCTTTTCTACGCACTTATTGTTATCTTGATCAACTTCTTTAGTGTTCTCTAAATTTTGCAATTGAAGTTATTGAAATTTTGCAATGTTGAATTGTGGACTTCATCTGGTTTTGAGGAGCCCATCGCAGATCATCTCACACAATTTGGGCCCTTGAACATTAGGCTAGGTGGGTGTTGCAGTTTTTGGCAAATGTTCTAAGGAGGGAGAGTTGCCAATGTCTGTAGGATGATTGTGATGATGGACCAAGGGTGTCTTCCATAGCGTACATGCTCAAATGAAAAAACATAGTGAGTGCCATTCAATTTGAGCATACATTCCCAGGACAAAGTGGGTTGTGTTGGTCAGGACGAGAGGCATTAGCCATTAAGCTTTGTAGGGGATAGCTCTATGCCTCACTACAACCTCCTCACTATAAAAGCAGAACATGATTATTGTATGGCAATGGTGGTGTGCTAGTTGCTTGTCTTTAGAGTGCTTTCAAAGAAAATGTTGATGTGGAGGGCATTCCTTTGTGTGTAGGTCAATTCTTCTTATTAGCTGGGCCTTGTAGTAACTACCGTACCCAATTTTTGACCCTAGATATTATGGCTCCATGAAAGATATAGCTGAGATTTGTCATTTTCAATCCAAAATTTCACTTTTCAAAGCGGGCGTGAGTCTTTTGTCTTTCTCTATGGTTGAATACTGCAAACAAGCCTTAGTGGAAAAATGAGTTGGGTGTATATATGCCCTATTTGGCTTCTTATGCCCTTAGAAAGATGCTAAAAAGGTCCATGTGTCATGTATACATGTATGGATATCCTTTGGGATGTGTACATGGACATGGGGAGCTAAAAAAAGGCTCCATAAGCTAAGATAGGCTAGGCTTACCCCAACATACATCCTCCTAAGCTTAGATTATTCATATGCCTCTAAGAATCTCTTTGATACATCTACAAGGTTCACATGATTCATCATGGTGGTTATCAATTGGATTCATCACCAAGGTTCACTAGGATACAACATGTAGGCTCACAAATAGAGATCCTAGGGTTTGATTACATGTTAGAGCACATCTATGTAGGTAGTGAGAGCGTGCCCAAGAGTATCTTCATCTTCATGATCATGTTCTTCAATTAGGAATACCTTTGCTTTGTCTCAATCTTTGTATTTGTTTTCCATGGTCCTTCCATTGTCGTCATTTCGTCCTCGATTGTTGTTCCTGTAGAAGCAACGTAGTGGTGGATGTCCTATTTGTTATGAGCCTATCTTGAGCTAGAGGAGAGCGAGAGGAGGTGCTCACAATATACAAGAGCTTGAAACTTGATTATAAACGATTAACAAACTTGATTACAAGACTTAATACTTGATTAGGAGAACTTGATACAACAAGACTTGGATTACAAGATTAAAGTACAAGGCAAGACTTGATTGCAAGGACAAGACCTAGGAGAGGACTTACCTCAAAGGAGTCTCACAACTGACTCGGTTAGCCCTAAGTATAAAGGTTAATTTTAATGAGATTAAAAGGGATTTTGGATAACCATATGCGGGTAAAGCTACAGACGTACATAGCTATTT
Source organism: Adiantum capillus-veneris (assembly GCF_014529385.1). NCBI lineage: Eukaryota > Viridiplantae > Streptophyta > Polypodiopsida > Polypodiales > Pteridaceae > Adiantum > Adiantum capillus-veneris. The sequence goes on along the minus strand of NC_140940.1, from coordinate 161,088,298 downwards.
TGTCATCTCCCTATCTTTCTATTTGGCGATCCAAATCAAGTTTAGATAAGTGCATTGTGTTTCTTTCCTCTTGCTCTTTCTATTGAGTGTAAACATTCTCACTTTTATTGAAATCCACGTTTATATTGTGGGAGTTTAAATTTTCTATTTTGATGCTATTGTTAAGTGATAATACTAATTTTTTGATAGGAGATTGTTCCTAAGCTTTAGGAGATGATATCATACACTTTTGATGACCTGCAAAATGTTAGGTCATGATTCATGTCTCTCTCAAAAACAAAGAATTAGGGTCCAAATGGGTTATATTATTCCCTCCCTATAGTTTCTCAAAGTTTTGCAATTTTTCAAGCTCATTAAGTTGAGAAACCATCAAGTAGTCAGCAAAAGCGAGGATCGACCGTGTGCTTAGTGATAGATTGTTAGCATCAATTTGTGATTGTTCATGAGTGCATCTTCTTGTAATAGTTACTCCATTGTGCTTGACAATCCAATGTGTTTTTGTGCCCCATCCAATCGCTCCCTTGAGTATTGACATTAAATTATGTGTGCCAAATAGCTATGCTATAGACGTTCAGTGTAGTGATCCGCTAACATCGGTGCCATTGCCATAACTTAGTCCTATGATGGACGAGTGATCTTGAGATCGTATTTTTGCTATCCAAAAACCCTTTAAAAGCATCCCATTTTTTTACTAGCAACATAGTGGCAAAATGAGGTTTCCTCACTTGGTAGAGCTTAAGAGCCAAGAACTTGTTAAATGTGCCATCTTGTCGCAAAGAGTGTTGTGATTGAGCGAATTCAAAGCAATTCAATCAAAAAAAATTGGCTTTTAGAATATTGTGCACATCACCATCATTAGCCGTTTTTGCAAATTTTGATCAACTCATTTCAAGTTCCTAGGTCAAAAGCCCATTATTTTGGTCTACAACAGTTTGAGAAAAATTGATTAGAAACTATATTCAAGGAAACTAGACCATACGTCTTTGAAAAGTAAAGAAGTGTTGGTAAACAAAGCAAATAGATACCAAATTGCAAAATATCAAGGGATAAGCTTCCAAATACCCTATAGAGAAAACCTAAAAAACCTCACTACAAATTGAGAACGAACATGGATCATGATCCATGTACCTCATGTCAAAAACAAGGAAAATTGGTCATACATTAAAACCCAAGAGCTTGTTGATACCAAAACCAATCATTTTAGTGCAAAAAGACCCATGAACCTTCATCAAATTAAGAAATTGGAGAGGTAGCTTAAAACTATAAGGACGAACCCAGTTACAAGGAAAAATTGGAATTTTGACATCCAAATCTGAAAAAAACTTGAAAATGACATGACATTCACCTCTTCCACCACTGTCAAAAATTTAGAAGTCGGATCCTACAAACTATGCATGGATCGCGATCTATGTACCTTGGAGTGAAAGCTAACCAAAGGTGTGTCCTTAAATAGAGCTAGCATAGAGAGGCTTAGCTAGTGGGCTTGAGCATCAGAAAAAAAATCAAAAAGTACAAGAACAAGGAAGTAGACCAAAAACCTCATTACAGACCAAGTAACTTGGGTTTGACCTCTCAAAAGAGACCAAAATTGGAGAGAAAAATTATGGGAATAGGTTGTAAATGTAGAGAGTAAGTAGTTGACTAGAGATCAAGTGCAAAGGTTTATAAACATGGATTGCAATCCATGGTGTACAAAAAATTGGGAAAAGATTTTCATCATTAGTGTTTGCATACAAAGGATAGTTACTTGGCAAAATCTCAAGTGAAAATCGCACCACAGTTGGATCGTGTGATCCATCCTTTTCATCCAATTTACTCAAGATCGATACCATAGTTTGCATAGTGATAAGAACCCTGATGATGCTTCCAATATTGAATTTGGATCGATAGAAGTTTGTTGACCACTCAATGTTTCAAAATTTGGGATCAACAATTTGCACATCATGTGAAATCTCAGTTTAACTAGTGAAGAACTTAAGAACCTTTGGGTGTTGTTGACTTTCAAGTTTGAATTAATCGTAGCTTGTAATGTCTATGACAAGGTTAACCTTAAAGTGTGCTTGTGTGCACATGCATGTGTGCACGGTGTGGTGCGTGTGTGAAGTGCAGAAGCAAGAGAGAGTGTTATGTGGGTGGAGCATACCTCTAGAATGAGGAGCCCCTTATTCTTTGGCATATGAAGAATGAGGTTAGTGTGGTAAGGGGGGAAGCGGTCAGTCGCCTAGCCGCAGGTAGAGGCATAACACCCTTACCCCAACAACCTTCCACTTAAAGGCATGACAATCGTTGCTACAAATGCTCCCACTGTAGCTGCTAGGTCCGGCCTTGACACTAGTAGGTCATATGTGAGATGCCCAAATGCTGACATGGATGAGATGCCCAAATTTGGCTATGTCCCTCTCATCCATAAGAGAGACTATATGTCCTAGTATCAACTCATCAACCTCTAGCATGAGCATATCAAAGAACTCCATGTCTATCATCGTTGCATGTGTCTCTAGGGAGCATACCCGCTCCAGCTCTGCCTGCACAGACTCTAACAACACTTATTGTGTCTAACTACAGCACTGCCTCTCTACCTATGTCTCTATAGATTCTACCGGCACGTCTTGCACAACTACATTTTTGTCTCGTGAGCATGGTGGAGCTCACATGTAAGGAAACACGTCTCGTCTCTCGCTCAACACATGCCAACAACCAAACCAAGTCATCTCGTACCTCATATACATGCATAGGATATACCAAGCCACTATGGCTCAACTGATAATCACTAATTATCTGCATTGTATCAGAAAGATTTCTCTCTAAGAAATGCCTGACACCCACAATCTGTTAATCGTATCACTGAGATCAAACTCTATCTCAGTTGAGGAACATAGCGCACATGTCGTAGCGTATAGGATGCACCACTCGGAAATGACAAGAAAATATCTCCTGCACCTACAATGTCAAACGTTGAACCATGGGCCAAGTGTACACAACCAAAGCTCCCACTAGAGAATACGTTGAACCACTCACGATGTGGTATGACGTGGAAAACTGCAACCTCATCTAGAAACCAATAGGAAGAGGTGCCACCTCTCAAAGACATGTAAGCAGGAGGAATGCTAAAGGCAAATTTGACATCATCGTCAGTGGCATATGAAGCCACCACTCTAGCATGTGTCAAAACCTAATCTACATCAAGCATACATCTCTACTACTGCCTCATACGTATGAAACAGCGATGCCTAATGTGCCCTATGTAATCACAATGCCAACATCGCATATATCGGCAAGAACGAGATCATCGTCTCTCATGAGCCATCACTGTCGACTTTGAATCGTCACACATGTCTCCTACCATAAATGAATGTCAAAGTGGGAGATCAACTTGACCACTCCATAATCATGAAAACCATTATCAATCGCATCAAAACTGATGCTCATAACCATATGCGCAAGTAGTGATAAAACACACTCAAAACACATCCCACAAGAAAAACTACCTGTAACGATCTGCAAAAACCTATGAAGCATGTGACTGCCTATAATGTGTAGCCGCATGAGCATATGCAACTGACAAAACCTATCCAACTAGGAGTCAAACTCAACCACTAAACCATCAGAGAGTAAACTATAGAAACGCTCAAAATATGGCATGAATTTGGGAAAAATATGGCAAAGTTTCGCTTGAAAACTGAGTAAAAACACAAAAATTTCACCAAAATCGCATAAAGCATGAACAGACAATGTCTCAGTAAAAAAACCCACATGTGGTATACATAACCTACCAAAACCCTGACAAACTAGCTCACAAGTGGCTATATGGACGACTACATCTGTCCAGAATACATGTAAATATGTGAATCTACCACCTGTGAGCTATAACTAGGAGCTATAACTAGCTCACGTTGTATCCAAAAATGCATACATAGCATAGATTGCACAAAACCATGTTGTAAACTATTCTCTAGATTGACCCATACAGTCATACACGAGCACTATCTGTGCCGCATAATTTATGCTTGAAAGAATACAAAACTTGTGAGCAAAACGCATGGAATCTACCATACACTACCTACTACCTCGTTGGTCGATAAACACGTCGATCAAAAACCGGATACAGAGCACAACCAACGGCGTGTGGTCATAAATCCCATCCAAGAATTGAGCTCGCTCAAGGGAAAACTGCTCCGGGATGGTCAATTGAAGCTATATGTGTCTAAAGTGTGTCGCCAAAGGGGGGAAATGGAGAATCGATGAAGCTAAAATGCCATCCCGAGGGGGGTTCCAAGGAGACACTACGGAGCCAAGCCGCTTCAAATGCGGGCTAGAGGAGAGATGATGCCACTCTCACTTGATTTGTCTCCAGGTAAGTCAAAATCGGGATATCAGGATGCCAAGGGAAACCGTCACAGCAAAACCGCTCCACAATGGGCGTGGGAGGGTAGTCAATGGGGAGGCTATGTTGGAGGAGATCCAGAAACCGCTCTCTCTTGCTCTCATGTTGTTGAAGCAAAGAAAAATGTTCGATGCCACCTTCTATCATCGGATGGAATTGTTTGCCGATGCAGTAGCTGCCAAAGCTGAAAGCCGATGCGGAGCCACTAAGAGGAACACCGAAAGCTGATGCCAAGCTGAGAAGAATGCCAAAAATTAGGTAGTAAGGGCCGTATGTGCGCTGGAGGAGAGCCAATGCACTCTCTCTCTCTCCCTCCCTCACTCTATGCCAAAGCTGTAGACAAGGTGTTGGGTTGATGTAGAGGGATACCCAGGTTTACTCGCTCATGCGCTAGCCAAAAAAACACCGCCATCTCACTTTCTCCTCTGTATACACACCCATCGGCCATAGGAGATTTGTCAAAGTTGGCGGCCTCTACAAGCATGCTGGGTCCAACGATAGGCTCTACAAATGTGGAGGGCGTTTGCGGGTCACGTGACATGAATGGTGAGCGCGCTCTAGAATGGGGGAGAGAACCTGGCATCTATAACCGAATAATTTGATCGGGGTTAAGCTTGCAACCAATGAGAGCAAGCCCAAAAAACCTAGAGAATTGGAGGGTGGCAGGGACACACTACAACGGAGAAACATTTATTTATTTTTCTAGCACATTAAATGTGAGGAAAAAATAAAATAATGGAGATTTGCAAAAACAAACACTAACAAATGAGCAATAGAGAAAAATAGTCACCCCCCTCTCTTCCGAAAGTCACGAACTGGTGTTAAGATTGGTGATGCATCGTAGTATGTTTGTTGTGGGAGTGTGCCATGCCAAGAGCTTCATCCTTGCCCGCTCATGTGGAGCTCCTTATTATAGCTTGGAACCTTGAACCTTGCATCAATTAACTTCTATGTGAATACCTTGATGCTTTTGCATAATTAATGTGGTGGTGGGACGGGTACATTGGCGGGCATGTTTGTGGTGACAAAAAATGATGCTCAACGGTGGTGGTAGGATGGGTACGGTGGCGGGCATGGCCGGTGGGGGCATCTGTTGATGATGACGGCCAATGGCATTGCTTACTGCTGCTAGTTGCGCTTGCAACAATGCTCAACAAGTGGAGTAGCAATGGCACTGATAGGAAGCACCAAGAGGTGGCGCAAGCGACAGAAGAGGTTGTGCCAAACAGCCTTCCACATTGGTTTGGTTGCTTGAGCACTACGGCCGGGTGGTTTCCCTTAAACCCCAACCTCATAGCTCTACAGTCCTGTTGGGGTAAAGACGTTACACCTTTGCTCGCAGCCGCCCAATGGCCACACTAACCTTATTCTTCATATATCAAAGAATAAGGGGCTCCTCATTCTAACGGTATGCTCCACCCACACAACACTCTCTATTGTTCTTCGCTTCCCCACCTGCATTGCACCACGCACACATGCATCGGCACATGAGCGCACTTTCAACTAGTATCAGAGCTTGGATGATCGATAGCGGTGCTCCCTCAGTGGCGTCGGATTGGAGGTGGTTCAGCGTGGATCCGACAAGGATCGATGGCATCAAGAGGAGATCCGCTGGATCTTGAGCTCGACTTACCCAACAATTGTGTGCAGTCCTTCCAAGCAAGCATGGCATCTTGGAGAATGGAGATTTGCAGGGCAATAGTGCAACAAGCAAGAATCAGGGTAGAGCTTGTGAGCTTTGGAGAATTTGGAGGCAGTGCAGATCTTGGGGAAGGAATTGAAGGCTCTATAAGCGGGCACTACCAAGAGCGTTGTTGGGTGCTACAAATAAGCATATGGGAAATTGAGCTCGAGAAGAAGTATAAAAACGAGTAGGTTGTATGGTGGTAGTGCACAAACACACACACAATCGGGTAGGCCCTCGGTAGCACTAGATGCTTGGGAGCCTAGGAGGTAGTGGGAAGAGACCTTGAGGCTCTTCAACACAATAAGTAAAGGGGGAAATGAGCAGCAGATCAAAACTCTCCAAATTTTGACAATTCAATGTTGTGGTTGATATTTTTGGCACTGTGAGAGGAGCAACACTGAGTAGCAGCAACAAAATAATTTTCCGGTCAAAGGGTGGGAGATTTTGTGGGATCCACACACACAGACACACACACACACACAAACTGGCTATAGATTAGTTCAACTAGCAAAGAAGGAGAATTAAATTTTTTCATCTATAAGGATGTGTTTACACACATACACTAGCTCAAGCGTCAACGACAACAAGCAATAAGAGAGAGAGCAATTCCTCTTCTTGGGCAAATAGAGAGAGAGAGAGAGAGAGAGAGAGAGAGAGAGAGAGAGAGAGAGAGAGAGAGAGCACACGCTCTACAAACTTTCTGGATACCGATGTCGTCGAGGGGGGTGACGAAGACGTCTTAGATGATGACGATGATGATGATTGTGACATAGTGGACCGTGTTGATATCCTGATGGATATGGATCTCTCTAGCAGGGTATTTAAATATTTTTATGCAAAATTGAATACATTAGAAAAAGTCCAAGCTGGTGTAGTCACTATGTTACAGAGCATCTCCACACGCCTAGATGCATTGACACAATTGCTTTAGTAGGATCTCCTCTTTCTCATAGTAGGAGAACTCCTGCGGCATGAGTGAGTGTAGACTCACCCATAGCCACAAGAGTCCAGGTCAATGTGCCTATGGGGCCGTCCGTAGAGATATCCTCATCTTTAATCAATGATTGTAAATTGCCTAGATTTGGAAAGAGAGCAAAACAAAGATTTAATGGATATGTTCGTAGAGAAGTGGTCAAACATTCATGTGTTGCGAAAGAAGCCTAGCCATGTGCAGCCTGTAGATGCTAGATTCTTGTTGACTGGCAGGGCCTTCAAGTGGTGGATGAGTTTGACTACTTGTCTTGCCACTTGAGTGGAGTTTTGAAACGATGTTTTGAAAGGAATTAGTGCCAAATGACAAAGAAGAGAGAAATTGGGAGTTATGGGACAAGTGTTTGATGGAGAACAAGTCCCTAACTCCATACATCTCGGACTATAGAGAGATAGTACTCAAGTTAAAAGAAATTGATGCAAATTAGATGCTACGAGGCTTCAAGAGAGGTCTTACGGATTATTACCTTGAGTACGTTGAGCCTCTTTAGCCGAAAGACTTATCTAAGGCGATCAAATATGTGTAATCGTACAATGACATCAAGCACCGTGGTGCACGTAGGGCCGAGGATAAAGAGAAAAAGGGGTCGAGGTTTAAAGAAAAGGGTTCCATTGTGATAAGCAAGGAGAGAAGACGGAGATGGGGAGTCGGTGTGGTCTTTCGACTAAGAAAACATGACCATTCAAAAATAAAAGAGAGTTCAAAATCCCAAAAAAAAAAGAATGATGTGAAAGCGCAATTGCTGCTTTAGCTGCAATGAGGGAGGGTACACTAACGCCGAGTGTCCAAAGTATATAGCTAGCATTAGTAGCAATGAACCCAAGAGAGATGGTAAATCCTCTATGAAGTTGCATACGGTGCAAAGGTTTCCTCTCAGTTTTGAATAGTTCAGGGATGTGACTGTGTGCCACTGTGATGAGCGTCATGCTTGTTTTGTGACACTAACTATGTGGCAACCTAACGTAGGTCCTCATGACATGGTGGGCATGTATAACATAGGTGGCCATAGAGTCATTTTTCTCATACACGAGGAGCTAGCCATAACTTCTTAAACTACTCATTAGTTAAGAAGTTGATGTTGATCAAGATTGCTAGTGATCATGAGTATACTGTTGGGTTGGCCAAAGGTTATGATAAGACGACATGAAATACCGTATTCTTGGGCTTCGCTTGACTTTCAGGTGATGCACTTGGCTGGATAGGATGTATACAATGGCTATATACCTTGGGCCCTAGTCTAGTTCAGAGTATTTGCATAACACGCTACAACTTATGGCCTTGTGCCTTTGCTTGGGGTTGGACATCTAGTGTTTTGCCGCCCACTGACCACACTAACCTTATTCTTCATGTACCAAAGAATAAGGATCTCCTCCCACTACTAGGAGGGTTGCTCCTCCCACATAGTGGCACATACTTCTCCTCTTTCCTTCCCCGCACAGCATCGCGCACACATGCATCTGCGCACTATGCACTCTTTCAACTGGTAGCAAAGCCTATATGACTATTGACGTGTGTGTTATGGATTTCCGACAGGGTATAGAGGTGGCAAAGCTTGGCAATGGAAGCTTGAGGTTGGCAATGGCTATTCAAGCTTGAGGATCGAGCTCGACGCGGGTAGATCCGACATTGTGAGGAGACTGATGGAGGTCAATTCTCCTCACATGTGTACGTAGCCCTCCTAAGCAACCATAGAATCTTGAGAGAGACTTGGCATCTTTGTAGGAGTTAGATCTCTGTGCAGAAAAATTGTGAGCTCAATCAAAGCAAGCTACGAGCAGTACATGATTTGAGCATGTGAGCAATGGAAGCCTTGCAATTGGAATTGGGAGCTTAGCTAAAGTAAGTAGTGCTACAGAACATCACGAGGGGAGTCAAAGGGAATCAAAGAAGCAAGTTGGTTGTGTGGTGATGTGTACACACACATACACACACACACACACACACACACACACACACACACACACACACACACACGATGTTTCAAATCTCCAAGGCAAGTAGCAATGCTAAAATTCCTAAGCCTTGGAGTGTGTTAAGGCTTCAAGGTAGCATTGTTTTAAAAGGAATTGACTAGAGAACCATTCAAGGCTCAAGGGACAGAGCAAATCGAGTAGGAATCGGGCATCTCATTGTTGGAGTTGCAAAGCAAGCACTTTAGCAGTGAAATTGGGACTAACAATAGCGCTAGAGAATCAACGTTAAGATCTGCAAATAAGGCCACGCTAGGAAAATAAAAAATTGAAAATTGATTCCGTAGCGCTACAAGGACATAGAGCAAGGAGAAGGCAACACAAGGCAGATCTTCTATTATGTAGAGCTAGGAGAAGGAAAGGTGTGTGTGTGTGTGTGTGTGTGATGCACACACGCACACACAACTCTGTAGAGGAGAAGAAATTAAGCAATTTTTTATCTCTCTTCAAGTGTGTACACACTTGAGTGTGTGTGTGTGTGTACACACACACACACACACTCATCAGTGAGAGACAGAACGTGATTCAAGAGAGAAGAAGCAAGAGAAAGCCAACCGATCGGCAAGGTGCAGGCGGTGAGCACACTAGCGAGTAATCTCGGGCATCCCTCAGCATTGGCCCAACATTCTTGGAGCCGACAGTCACTTTCTTGGTGACATACTCCGACCCAGCCTTTAGTGGCATTTTTTTTGGAGCCATCGGATTCGAAATTCGATGAGGGGTTCCTACTTGATGGTTTTCTTCTCGACATTGGTGGCTCAACATTGGCTTTGAGCATCAGTAACTATGACATCCGCAAGCACTTACATATGGCGGCGAAAGACGGCATCGACCAGATGTAGCAGACATGTGTGACAACTTTGAGTCAATAGTGATGACTCATGAGAGACGGTAGTATCATAGTTGTCGACACTTTTGATGTTGGCATTGTTGTCACATAGGGCACGTTAGGCACAGCTGTCAAATGTATGAGGCAATAACGGAGATGTATGTGTGATGCAGATGAGGTTTTGGCACATGCTAGAGCAATGGCTTTATATGCCAGTGACGATGATGTCACATTTTCCTTTAGCATTCCTTTTGCTTATATGTCTTTGAGAGGTGACACTCTCCCCAGGTCACACTACATCGTGAGTGGTTTATCACTTTCTCTAGTTGGAGCTTTTGGTTGTGTGCACTCAGTCAATGGTTTGTCATTTGACATTGCAAATGCAGGAGATGTTTGCTTGCCATTACCTAGTGGTGCATCCTATACACTATGACATGTGCACTATGTTCCTCGGTTGAGATAGAGTCTGACCTCAGTGAGACAGTTAGTAGATTGTGGGTGTTAAATAGTGCTCAGAGAGAGGTTTTTCCAAATGCATTGTAGATCACTAGTGATTATCGAGGGAGCCTGAAATGTCTTGGTATATCATATGCATGTAGTTGAGGTATGAGACATCATAGTCTCAGCTTTGTTGAGCGAGAGACAAGGCGTGTCTCCTTTGTGAGTGAGCTCCACTAGTAGACTATGTAGATAAAGAGGAACGACAATGCTCTAGTGAGACTCAGTAGGTGTCATCGGAGTATGTGCAGATAGAGGTAGAGACACAGATAGAGATGAAGGACATGGAGTTCTTTGATATGTTCATGCTAGAGGATGATGAGTTGATGCCTAGACACAAAGTTCCACCTATGGATGAGAGGGACCATCCCAATTTCGGCATTAGCACATCCATATGTGATGAATATTCTTGATGATGTAGTGCATGCAGATAGCAGTGAGGAGGCTAGTACAACCCGGTTTGCATAGATTTCATCAATCTTTGGGTGTCTCATGTATGCCTTACTAGTGTCAAGGCCTAACCTAGCAACTGTAGTGGGAGCATTCCCAAAAGGGATTGCCAATTGTATTGTGACTGGCACTAGCATGATGCATTGTGGAGCTATGCAGACCATGCCGAGTTATCGAGGATTTGAATGCAGGCTCTAGTGTGGATACACTAGAGCCTACATTTGTAGTAGGGATTGGCAGTCGTATAGTCACTGACACTAGTATAATGCATTGTGGAGCTATGCAAACCATACAGAGTTGTCTATGGGATTTGCATGTAGGCTCTAGCATGGATACACACACTCTCCTATCACTAGAGCAAAAACAAATGCATGTAGAGTTGTCGGGGGATTTGAATGCAGGCTCTAGCGTGGATACGCTAGAGCCTACATTTGCAATAGGGATTGTCAGTTGTACAGTGATTGACACTAGTATAATGCATTTTGGAGCTATGCAGACCATAGAGAGCTATTTGTGGTATTTGCATGTAGGCTCTAGCATGGATACACACGCTCACCTATTACTAGAGCCAAAACGACTGCATGTAGATCGAGTGAGCGAGCCAATGGACATAGGTTGAGAGAGTCTCTCACCTAGTTTCTTATACATGCTAGTAGTTTAGCTAGTAGCACTCATTGATCAGTGCCTTTAAGTAAAAGGTTAATGGGGTGAAGGCACTTTATTAACCAGTCGCCCACTGACCATACTAACCTTATTCTTCATATACCAAAGAATAAGGAGCTCCTCCCACTTCTTGGAGTCTTTGTCCACCCACGGAGTAGTGCACTTGTCCTCTTTCCTCTCTCACACCACACCATGCACACACAGATTACACACACCACCATTGCACTCTTTTAGTTTGAGCACGGTGGTAGGGTCATCACCCTAAAGGGCGACCATACGGTCCCTTATACCCCTCTCATTTTATCCATGGAGCTACACAAAGCTATCCGCAGAGGCTAGATAGTCCTCTTTTTAAATTCTATTGTTGTAAATAAAAGTAATAAAAATGCTTTTGTAGTTGAAACTATAAGTAATGTTTGCGTAGAGCGCAATTTTTTCGACAAACCCCACTATTTGAGAACCCTGTTTAGCATGCATGCCATTTTTAAACAAGAGAATCCAAGGCAAAAGAGCCCTTAAGAAAAATTACGCAGATGCTTTAATGAAGGATGTATTTCATGGTGATTTACCAAGATGGCTTGCCGCCATCTCAAGAAGTAGACCATGGCATTGATGTTGTGCCAAGTTCAAAACCTATACGTAAACTTGCTTATAGATTAAGCTACTTCATGACACAAGAAGTGGAAAATCAATGAATGGAATATTTGAACAAAGGCTTTATTACGCATATTTTTAGTCAATGGGCCCCCCATTCTTCTGGTAAAGAAGAAGGACGGATCTATGTGGATGTGTGCAGATTATAGGGTTCTTAATGAGATAACAATTAAGAAGAAGTTTTTGATGTCATGTATGGATGAGTTGTTTGATCAACTCTTTGGGTCAAAATATTTTTCAAAGATAGACCTGAGATCTAGTTATCATTAGGTTATAATTAAACTAGAAGATGTTGCGAAGACAATATTTAGGAGCTATTTTGGACATTTTGAGTTCTTGGTTATGCCATTTGGGCTAACCAATGCACTAGTGACATTTATGATACTTATGGAAAGTATTTTTCACCCGTACTTAGAAAAATTTGTAGTAGTTTTTATTATGATACATCACTCCATAGTAAATCTCAAAAAAGAACACCTGAAACATTTATATCTACTGTTTTAAGTTATTAAGAAAACATAAATTATTTGCAAACGGAAAAAAATGTGATTTCTTTGAAACCAAGGCTCATTATCTTGGTCACATTATATTCTCAAAGTGAACATGGATGGAACTCGAGAAACTGCAAGCTATTCTCAGCTGGCTTGCGCCAAGAAATCTCAAGGAACTATAGATTTTTCTTTGTATGTTGGGGTTCTACCAAAAATATGTGAAGGACTACACAAAGATCGTAGTCCCATTGACGGACTAGTTGAGGTCAAAAAGTATAAGTGGAGGGAAAGCCCAACAGAATCGCTTTAAAAATCTTAAGGTGGTTATACCAGCGACACCTATATTGACCATAGTTGATCCAAATGAGCCGTTTGTCTTGGAGACAGACACAAGTAATGAGGCCATTGGGACCATACTTATACAAAGGGGATAGTCAATTGCATTTGAGAGTGAAAAGTTAGATAATTTCCAATGTAACTACTCGACCTATGAGCGAGAGTTACTAGCAATAGTACATGCATTTAAAAAGTGGAGACGCTATTCATGTGGTGCCACTATGAGGTCCAAACAGACCATGAAAGTCTAAAATGGCTTTTAAGTTAGCATGAATTGAAGGGAAGAAAATCTCGGTGGATGGAGCTTCTACAGGAGTTTGACCTTCAAATATGTTACCAAAGAGGTAAATATAACATAGTGGCAGATGCACTTAGTCGCATACTGCAAATTAATGAATTAAGCTTCACAATATTTAAGAACAAATTCTTAGTCAGTGCGTGGCTTATGTGAGCATGATCCATCTTTTATAGAGGTCTGGTGTGGCGCATGTGATTGCACCATCTCATAGACGTGACCACCTCCGTCGTCAGCACGTTTTGCTAGTTTAGAGAGATTGGTCGTAGATGCGATAAGTAGCGAAGCGAGAGTTAGTCTCCGGAGAGACTAATTGAGCCTTTGGGGTATAGTTTGGACTTGGAGAGCTCTAATGTAGACCCTTCATCACCTTTGCTACGGATTCAAAGAGGGGTGATAAACTTCATAGGGGGGAGAAGTATGCTAACTACTCCATTGACAACGGGTACTTACTCTACAATAGTACAATATGCGTACCAACTATTTGTTACTCTTAGGCTCACATTCTTAAAGAAAGTCACGACAATTCAGTCATCTCGGGATTCAAAGACCTATGCACTAGTTACAGGTTAATTATATTGGCCTAGTTTATTTAGGGATGTCCATACTTATGTGATGTTATGCAATAAGTGTCAGCTCAATAAACATGATCATCTCAAGCTTGGGGGACTACTCCATCCATTGAAGATTCCTTAAGGGAAATGCGAAAGTATTTCCATGGACTTCATTACTGGATTACCCAAGACTAGTCGAAGTAATGACCTGGTGTCGGTGGTAGTGGACAAGTAAACCAAAATGGAAAAGCTTATTGCCACAAAGAAAAAGATTAAATGTCCAGAGTTGGCAAAACTCTTTATTGAACATCTTTACAAGCTATATGGTTTGCCGGTAAATATAGTGTCAAATAGAGATAGGAAGTTCAATAGTCATTTTTGGAGGTAAATCTTCAAAAAGTTGGATACTAATCCGAGTATGCGTATGGTGGATCATCTGCAACAGCCTAATGGTCAATTTGAAAGAGATAACCAAATTCTAGAGGACATGTTGTGGCCTTATGTAAGTAAGAAGCAATCTAACTAGGAAGAGTACCTACCCATTTTGGAATTTGCTTACAATAGTTCCAAACATTTAGCAACTAGATTTACACCGTTCATGTTGATGTATGGTTTTCAGCCAAGATCTCCTCTGGTGGTAGGCCTAGCGAAGGAGACGATTCAATCTGTCAAGGATTTCCTTGCAGATTTGAATGATATGACAAAGGCAGCAAAGGAAAACATTTGTAGTGCACAGGTTTGTGCTAAGACATATGCAAATAAAGGACGAAGAAAGGTTACCTTTGTAGAAGGTGACTTTGTATTCCTAAAGGTTCCTACAAAGTGAGAAACTATGAAAACATGAAAGTGTGACATACTTTCTCCTAGATAATGTGGTCCCTTTAAAGTCCTGATGAAAATTGGAGGTGTAGCCTACAAGCTTGAGCTATTGAAGAGTTCTCAAGCTCGCCCTATCTTCCACGTTAGTAAACTAAAAAAATCAATTCATGGGTTTGAGAATGTAGCTCCAAAAAGGATTCTAGGGTATCAAGATAGGAAAAACCCATCATAAAGTGTACCAATAGGTACTAGTTAAGTGGACAGACATAAACAAGGAAGCGACAACTTGGGAACAAAGTAGTGTGATTGCCAAGCGATTTTCTTGAGGACAAAAACACTTTATAGGGGGTGGGGGTGGGGGGGTGGGGGTGGTAATGTCAAGTAACATGTGATGGTTTGATGAGGTTGATTGCCCTTCAACCTAGAGGTGTGAGGATGGCGTTCAGGCGAAGACCGCCCCCGCCTACCATAGTACCCGAGTGGCACCAATGTGGAAGGCAGGCCACACACCTATATAAGGTCCGAGAATGAGGGACAAGCCACATTCTCTTGATGGTTGGGTGGAGAGCCAACAACCTTATTCTCTAGAAAGGTATGCCCATAGAGGCATTATGGTTTGCTAACAAATCAAAACCACTGAATTTGGGTAACAAGTTGGGATTTTGTAGTGTTCGGAAAAGTATAAGTTTTATGGCGGGATGATTTTATGACTTTAGCAATCTATCCAAGGGGATAGAGTTAGCACGATACCCACCGAGAAGATTGTAAGCCAAGGCTTCTTAGAGCTACTTGGAAGGAGGTTTGTTGGATACTTCATTGACAAATCCTATCAATTCCTGTCTGAGAGGTCAACCCACATGAGTTTTAAAAGTGAGGACAAGGTTATTGAAACCTCTAGTGCCAAACCAAGGATGAAGCTCGTGGAGTTACAACATTTGGTTGATATTGAGCAAGGAATGAAGATCTACAAAGACCCAATGGAGCATTGTTGCATCAAGGTGGGCAATAAAACCAGCGAGTTCAAGGACTTAGTGCTTATGAACTATAATAGAAATAGATATTCTTGATGATGATGGACTTGAATATTGAGTCGTATTCAACACATACATAGTTGACAACGGGCAATGATGGATACCAAAACCAAGGTAGATGACGAACCAAAGTAGAAATCACCTTTATTCAATAAAACAAATGCTAGGTTCATCAAGACCAATGAGGCCACAAGAGTGCCTACAGATTATGGCTGCATGGGCCTTTACATGTCAACAAATGGGGATCAACATAATTTCTACAAGTGCTTAGAACCTAATGATTGGGAACTGTCACCAATAAAAATTTGTAGGTTTTAAGATACAGAGATGCCCAAGGAATCCAAATCTTACTGATAGACGAGTATGGGAGAGAATACAAAATCATTAAACCAAATGAAATGGAATGGTAGGCTTATATAAGAACTTTGATGTCTACATACTACATGCAATCGAGTGTAAGCCCACCAAGGAGATTTGAAACCAATCCACAGAGATTCAAGAGTCAAAATATGAGAAGGACAGAGTTCCATGGGCCTGGCAAACGTACACATGTTTCAAGGACTTAGGCTACATAATTATAATGAAGTCACAAACTTACAAGACTATTGTCCATAGGAGCCAAAGTTTCAATCATATGAGCCAAACAAGAAGACATATCGTTAATTGACACTAGAAAGAACAATTTTGACATATTTACAATCATTGAATTGAGAAGCCTTTTCCATGATAGAGAATCTATTGACTGAGTTTGCGAAAGAATTTACAAATTAGAAAATCAAGCATAATACCATTTTGCAGGGGCAAAGGAAGCTTCCCTAAGATTCAAGAAATAAGAGAATTATGTTAAAGTGCAAAAGAATTTTTTTTGCTTTGGTTGCAATGAGGTAGGGTACACCAAATGCCGAATGCCCAAATCTCAAAGCTAGCACTAGTGGTAAAGAGCCTAAGAGGGATGGTAGATCCTCTAGGTAGTTTCGTATGGTGTAGAGGCTTCCTCTTAGTTCCAAAGAGTTTGGGGAAGCGCTTGTATGCCATTTTGTGATGAGCTTCATGCTTGTTCATTGATACCAACTATGTGGTAGCCTAGTGTAGGTCCTCATGATGTGGTGCGCATGTATGGCACCATAGATGGCTATAGAGTCATTATCTTCATAGAATATGGAGCTAGCCATAACTTCTTAAATTACTCATTAGTTAAAAATTTAATGTTGATCAAGACGGCAAGCGATCAAGAGTATAGTGTTGAGTTGGCCAACGGTTATGATAAGATGGTATGAAATACCATAGTCTTAGGAGTTCCATTTTCCATGCAGGACTTGACTTTCACGTTATGCACTTGGTTACAGCAGATGTATACGTAGATAGGGAGTGGTTGTATAACTTGTTCCCTAGTCTAGTTTGGAGCTACTTGCATAACACGCTATAGTTTGAGAATGGTGGTAGGGTCATCACCCTACAGGCACCCTACAAAGGGCGACCGTAGTGTCCTCTCTACCCCTCTCATTCATTCATGGAGCTACACAGAGCAACCCACATAGGCTAGATAGCAGAGGTATTTTCTTGCTACAGCAGATGTATACTTAGATAGGGAGTGGTTGTATAACTTGTGCCCTAGTCTAGTTTGGAGCTACTTGCATAACATGCTATAGTTTGAGAATGGTGGTAGGGTCATCACCCTACAGGCACCCTACAAAGGGCGACCGTAGTGTCCCCTCTACCCCTCTCATTCATTCATGGAGCGACACAGAGCAACCCACATAGGCTAGTAGATAGCAGAGGTATTTTCTTGTTACCCTCTTTTAAATTTTTTTATTGTAAATGAAAGTAATAATAATGTTTTTGTAGTTGAAATTGTAAGTAATGTTTATGTAGACAAGCACAATAAAAAGATGGCCTTGAACAACAAGACCCACTGTTTGAGAACCTTGTTTGACAATTAACATGCATGCCATTCTAAAACATGAAATTTCAAGGCAAAAGAGACCCTTAAGAAAAAAATTGTAGATGCTTTAATGAATTTATGAGAGCAATTTTGGGATGTATTTCTTAGTGATATATCAAATGGCTTTCCACCATCTCAAGAAGTAGACCATGGCATCGATGTTGTGTAGGTTCAAAACCTATAAGCAAACTTGCTTATAGGTTAAGCCGCTCGGAGACACAAAAAGTGAAAAAATAGTTGATGGAATACTTGAACAAAGACTTTATTAAGTCTAGTTCTAATTCCGTGGCATCACCTATTCTTTTGGTAAAGAAGAAGAAAGGGTCTATGTAGATATGCATACATTATAGAGCTCTTAATGAGATAATGATTAAGAACAAGTATCCAATGCCACGTATGGATGAGTTGTTCGTGTTAATTATGGAGCCTGATTTACCCTTGTAATTTTCTGTGGTTAAAGCGCACATTTGTAAGGCCCCCATTATGAGGAGAAGCCATCGTGCGTGAAGGTAACTCACTCACTGGAAACCAAAATTTTCACAGTAAAAAACCAGGGGCAACTTTAGGAGCCTCGGGGACGGAAGCCCCTGAGACTTTTTTTCCCTCGCCGAAATATTATGGCCGGACGGCGGCCGGAAAGTGGTCGGCAAACAACCGTCGGTTGGCCGGTGGCCGGTAGTCAATGGTCGGTGGCTGGTGGTCAGAAGTCAATGGCCGGTGGCCGGTGGCCGAATTCAAAAGCGGACTTGTCTTCTCAAGGGCGGCCACACATGGCCGGATTGGAGGGTCCAATTTGGACTTATCTACACAAGGGCAGCTACACATGGCTGCCTCTCATGAGAGAGGGTAGCCTTTTGGCCTATAATAGGAGGCCATTTCTACACACATTTCATAGTGTGAAGTTGATGCAACAAGGTGAGTGTGAGGTGGTGAGAGTGAAGCAAGGCAGGAGCTCCATTAAGGGTATAATCCCTTTGTAAACTACTTCTTGTTTTGAAGTACTAAAGCCATTGAGTGGCTGCTTTCCCGTGGACGTAGCCCACATTGGGTGAACCACGTATATCGTGTGTACTCTCTCTCTCTCTCTCTACTCTATAATCTCGTGTATGTAAATCTGTCTCTCTCCATTAAGTAATCTACTCAATTATCTATTTAGCTACGTCTTATTTCCTAACAACTGGTATCAGAGCAAGGTTTGCTCGTAGCTAAATTATCTCAAGGAAAGGATCCCTTGAATTGAGTGGTAGTTATGGCGAAGGAAGGGAAGCTCAAGATTGAGAAGTTCAACGGCAAAAACTACGAACATTGGAAGATGCAAATTGAAGACTATCTCTACCAGAAGGACCTCTATTTTCCACTAGGCGGTCTTGCCAAGAAGCCCGCAACAATGGCAAATAAAGCATGGATTTTCCTTGATCGAAAGGCACTGGGAACAATCCGGTTAAGCTTAGCGTCAACGGTGGCCTTCAATGTTTCGGAGATGAAGACCACGGAGGACTTGATGAAGTCACTTGACAACTTCTACGAGAAACCATCGGCATCCAATAAGGTATTTCTTATGAAGCGCTTGTTCAATCTAAAGATGGCAGAGAATGGTTCAGTTGCAGAACACCTAAATGACTTTAACACAAACATAAGTCAACTTCAATCGGTGAAAATCAATTTCGATGATGAAGTGCGAGCTCTCCCTATACTATCATCTCTACCGGATAGTTGGGACAGCCTTGTGATGGCTGTAAGTAATTCTATTGCTGGCACAAATACTCTTAAGTTTGATGATGTTGTGGGTGTTCTCCTAAGCGAGGAAATGCGAAGCAGAAGCACAGGAAAATCATCAAGTGCTACATTGTCAGTAGAAACAAGAGAAAGGCCTAAGGAGAGGTTCAAAAACCAAAAGGGTCGTGATCGCTCAAGACGAAGCAAGTCACGCACAAGGTCAGTTCTTGAATGTTGGAACTGCGGCAAGAAGGGCCACGTCAAGAAGGATTTCTGGTCCAAGAAGAAGAAGGAGACAGAGTCTCAAGATAACAAGCCAACATCGGAGGCCAATGTGGCAGGTAAAGTAGAGCAAGATGCTCTAATTCTCTCATTAGACAATGTGTCTAATTCCTGGATAGTAGATTCCGGGGCTTCATTCCAAGCGACACCACACAAGCAACATTTCCAAGACTACACCAAAGGTAATTTTGGGTATGTATACTTGGGAGATGATGAAGCTTGTGAGATTGTCGGCAAAGATACAGTTTCTGTCAAAACTGCTAACGGAAATGAATGGAAGCTTAAAGATGTTAGGCATGTTCCTTCTCTTCGCAAAAATTTAATCTCTACAGGACAATTGGACGATGAAGGTCACAACATTGCATTCGGAAAAAAACGGTGGAAGATCTCAAAGGGATCTTTGGTGGTTGCCAAGGGAGAAAAGGTCGGTACACTTTACTTGTGTACTGTTAGCACGCAACCTTCAGCTTGTGCAGCAACTACAGAAGTTGACAGTGCAGTGTGGCACTACCGGCTTGGGCATATGAGTGCCAAAGGAATGCAAATCCTTCAAACAAAGAAGGTTCTACCAGGTTTGAAAGAAGTGGACTTAGAGTTCTGTGAAGATTGTGTTTATGGTAAACAAAAGAGGGTAAAATTTTAAAAATCAAGAAATGAAAGAAAAAATAAAAAACTTGAGTTGGTTCATTCTGATGTTTGGAGTCCTGCAAGTACACCATCACTTGGTGGCTCATTGTACTATGTAAAATTCATAGACGATGCGACTAGAAAAACATGGGTTTATGTCATGAAGAATAAATCTGATGTATTTTCCATATTTCAAAGGTGGAAAGCCTTTGTGGAGAATGAAACAGGTACCAAAGTTAAATGCCTCATATCCGACAATGGAGGCGAATATTGCAGCCAAGCTTTTGAAATCTTTTGTGCTAGCAATGGCATTCGGAGGCAAAGGACAACCCCAAGGACACCTCAGCAGAATGGTATTTCAGAAAGGATGAACAGGACAATCATGGAGCGAGCACGAAGCATGCAGCTACATGCAGGCCTACCGCTTGAGCTTTGGGTAGAAGCTGTAAGTACGTCTGTGTACTTAATCAACCGGTCACCCTCAACGGCATTGGATGGGGGAGTTCCAGAAGAGGCATGGACAGGTAAACCGGTGAATTATGCACTTCTCAAAGTGTTTGGGTGTGAGGCTTTCATGCACATAGATAGAAGCCTAAGATCAAAGCTAGATGCAAAGTCCAAAAAGTGTTTCTTCATTGGCTATGGAGAAGGTGACTTTGGGTATCGCCTATGGAATCCTGAAGATGGTAAAATCTTAAGGAGTAGGGATGTAATTTTTAACGAACAAAATATGTACAAAGATTACTTGGAAAGAAAACAAACAAAAGAAACAGGTGATGAGTACATGGAGCTTGAAGACGGTGAAGACTCAAGGACTGCAAATGGTGACAATGTGCAACAACATCAACCAAATGAGGAGCCTCAACCTATTCCCCAAAGATCTACAAGATCAAGTAGACCTCCAGAAAGGTTTGTTCCTTCCTTCAACCATCTCTTGATCTCAAATTCTGGAGAGCCGGAATCATACGAAGAAGCTATGCAACATGAATCCAAAGAAGAATGGACAAAGAGCATGCAAGTGGAGATGGACTCACTACATCGCAACCAAACATGGGAGTTGGTTGAGTTGCCTAAAGGTAAGTGGGCACTTCAAAACAAATGGGTGTACAAGGTGAAGGAAGAAGAAGGTGGGAAGAAAAGGTACAAGTTTAGGCTTGTGGTAAAAGGGTTGTCTCAAAAGAAAGGTATTGACTTCAATGAAATATTTTTTCCTGTTGTAAAAATGAACTCAATTAGGCTTGTCTTAAGCCTTGTGGCTGTTCATGATTTAAATCTCGAGCAAATGGATGTAAATACGGCATTCCCTCACGGTGACTTAGAGGAGGAAATCTACATGCTTCAACCAAAGGGGTATGAAGTAAAAGGTAAGGAGAAAATGGTTTGCAGATTAAAGAAGAGCTTGTATGGTTTAAAGCAAGCATCAAGAAAATGGTACTTGAAGTTTGATCGATGGATGTTGGATCATGGATTCACAAGATGCAACTCGGATCACTGCGTCTACACGAAGAATTTGGGAGATGGGAAATTCATCATCCTAATGTTGTATGTTGATGACATGTTGATTGCAAGTGCTAACATGCAGGACATCAAAGACCTAAAAGAGGAGCTGTCTAAATCTTTTTCAATGAAAGATTTAGGTGCTGCAAAGAGGATACTTGGTATGAAAATATCAAGGGACAGGACGAAGAAGACAATAAAGCTATCTCAAGCATATTACATCAAGAAGGTACTAGAAAGGTTTGCAATGCAAAATGCAAAACCCGTTTCTACACCTTTGGCTGGTCATTTTAAACTAACGAAGGATATGTGTCCAAAGACACAAGAGGAGATAGCCTATATGTCTAAAGTTCCATATGCTGCAGCGGTAGGTTCTCTAATGTATGCTATGGTCTGGACAAGGCTAGACATTGCACATGCAGTGGGAGTTGTGAGTAGGTTCATGGACAACCCAGGTAAAGAGCATTGGCAAGTTGTGAAGTGGATACTTAGGTATCTAAAGGGACAACAACAAATGCTTTTTGTTTTGGAGGAACTGATATTTTTCTAGAAGGGTATGCTGATGCAGATATGGCAGGTGACAAAGATACTCGAAGAATCACTACTGGCTATGTGTTCACAGTTGGAGGCACAGCAGTAAGCTGGGCTTCAAAGCTGCAGAAAGTGGTTTCACTTTCTACCACGGAAGCAGAGTATGTAGCAATGACGGAGGCAAGCAAAGAAATTATGTGGCTTCACAGATTCTTAGAAGAGCTTGGATTCAAACAAGACAATTGTGTTTTGTACAGTGATAGCCAAAGCGCTATCCATCTTGCGAAGAACTTAGCCTTTCATTCAAGGACAAAGCACATTGAGGTGAGATATCACTTCATACACACTCTTTTGGAAGAGGGACAGCTAAAGCTACAAGTGAAAATCCTGCATACATGTTTACAAAGGTGGTCAACAAGGAGAAGTTGAGCTTTTGCTCATCTTCAATCGGCATTCAAGAATAAGAATCCAGAATGGAAAGCAGTCACAGGTTTGGTTTGGAGATCAGTCTCCAAGTGGGAGATTGTTAATTATGGAGCCTGATTTACCCTTGTAATTTTCTGTGGTTAAAGTGCACATTTGTAAGGCCCCCATTATGAGGAGAAGCCATCGTGCGTGAAGGTAACTCACTCACCAGAAACCAAAATTTTCACAGTCAAAAACCAGGCGCAACTTTAGGGGCCTCAAGGATGGAAGCCCCTGAGACTTTTTTTCCCTCACTGGAATATTATGACCGGACAGCGGCCGGAAAGTGGTCGTAAAACAACCGTCGGTTGGCCGGTGGCCGATAGTCAATGGCCGTTGGCCGGTGGCCGAATTCAAAAGCGGACTTGTCTTCTCAAGGGCGGCCACACATGGGCGGATTGGAGGGTCCGATTTGGACTTATCTACACAAGGGCAGCTACACATGGCTGTCTCTCATGAGAGAGGGCAGCCCTTTTGGCCTATAAAAGGAGGCCATTTCTACACACATTTCATAGTGTGAAGTTGATGCAACAAGGTGAGTGTGAGGTGGTAAGAGTGAAGCAAGGCGGGAGCTCCATTAAGGGTATAATCCCTTTGTAAACTACTTCTTGTTTTGAAGTACTAAAGCCATTGAGTGACTGCTTTCCCATGGACGTAGCCCACATTGGGTGAACCACGTATATCGTGTGTACTCTCTCTCTCTCTCTCTCTCTCTCTACTCTATAATCTCGTGTATGTAAATTTGTCTCTCTCCATTAAGTAATCTACTCAATTATCTATTTAGCTACGTCTTATTTCCTAACAGTTCGGTCGATCTTTGGATCAAAGTATTTTTCAAAGATAGACCTTACATCTGGTTATCATCAGGTTAGAATTAGGCTAGAAGATGTTGCATTTAGGACTCGTTTCGGACATTTTGAGTTGTTGGTTATGCCATTTGGGCTAACCAATGCACCATTGATATTTATGATGCTTATGGATAGTATTTTGCATTCGTACTTAGGAAAATTTGTAGTAGCTTTTCCAGATAATATATTAGTCTATTATAAATCTAAAAAAGAATTACTTAGAACATTTACAATGACTAGTGTTTGAGTTATTGAGACAACATAAACTATTTGCAAAGGAAAGCACATAAGATTTCTTTGAGACCATTATCTTGGTGACATTATATCGGCAGAGGAAACGCGGATGGAACTTGAGAAAGTGGAAGCTATTCTCAGGTGACTAGCACCAAGAAATCTCGAGAAATTAAATTTTTATTCGTGTGTTGAGGTTTTATCGAGAATTTGTGAGGAAGGACTACATGAAGATCATACTCCCGTCGATACACCAATTTAGGTCAAAAAGTAAAAGTATAAGTTGGAGAGAAGCCCAAAAGAAGAGCTTTGAAAAGCTTAAGGGCGGCTATAAGAGTTGCACCTATATTGACTATTATAGTTGATCCTAATGAGCCATTTATCCTGTAGACAAATGTAAGTAACAAGGTTGTTGGGATAGGTACTTATGCAAAGGGGACGTTTGATTACATTTGAAAGTAAAAAGTTAGATCGTGCCCAGTGTAACTACTCGGCTTATGAGCGAGAGTTACTAGCGATAATACATGCGCTTAAAAAGTGCACACACTATTTATATGGTGCCATTTTTGAGGTACGAATAGACCATGAAATTCTGAAATGGCTTTCAAGTTGACATAAATTGAAGGGAAGATAAGTTTGATGGGTGGAAATCCTATAGGAGTTTGACCTTCAAAAACATAACCAGAGAGGTAAATATAACGTAGTGGTGGATGCACTTAGTCACATGCCATAAATTAATGAATTAAGCTTCACAATCTTCAAGAACAAGTTCTTGGAGTCGCTTCGTCGCTTTTGTGATCATGATCCATCTTTCACCAAGGCTTGGCATGCTATATGCAATCGCATAATCCCACAAACACGATCACCTCCCTCACCGCATGTAATGCTAGTTCTGAGAGATTAGCCGTAGGTGTGACGGGTAGGGAAGAGAATTAATTTGGAAAGACTAATTGAGACTTCCAGGTATAATTTTGAGCCTAGAGCTTTGACGTAGACCCTTCATCACCTTTTATAGCTACGACTTCAAAGGGGGGTGATAAACTTCATCAGGGGGTGAAGTATGCTAACTACACCATTGACGACGGGTACTTACTCTATAAAGGGTAGAGTGTGCATACCATATTGGCAACTTTCAAGTGCACATTCTTAAAGAAAGTGACGATAGTCTGTGTGCGGGTCATCCCAAGATTCACAAGACCTATGCACTAGCTAAAACAAAATTTTGTTGGCCTAGTTTATCTAGGGACATCCATACTTATGTGCTACAATGCAATAAGTGTCAGGTCAATAAGCATGAGCGTCTTAAGTTTGAGGGACTACTCCATCCTTTAGATATTCCTTAAGGAAAATAGGAAAGCATTTTCATGGATTTAATTATTGGTTTACCCAAGACTGGTCGAGGTAATGACTCAATGTGGGTGGTAGTGGACAAGCTAACAAAAATGGCAAAGTTTATTGCCACAAAGAAAATGCTTAAAATGCCAAAACTGGCTTTATTGAACATATCTACAAGCTATATGGCCTACCCACAAATATAGTGTTAGATAGAATTAGGAAGTTCAATAGTCAGAAGTCTTCAAAAATCTAAATACCACTTTGAGCATGAGTACAACAAATCATTCGTAATCTGATGGTCAGACCAAAAGAGTTAACCCAATCCTAAAGAACATGTTGCATTCTTATGTAAGTAAGAAGCACTCTAATTGGGAAGAGTACTCACCCATTTTTTAATTTTCTTACAACAACACCAAACATATAGCAACTGGATTTACACCATTCATGTTGATGTATGGTTTCCAGTCGATCTTTGGGAATCACCATTATATGAGCGAAATCTTATGAACGGTGCAAGTAAGTCAAAAGAGATATACTTCTTGTAAACCCAATGTGAGGAGTGTTTAAAAGTAATCCAAAAATATTTCTCGTGGAAACTATACAATGGACGTTTGTAGTATATAATCCCCTATTGTATTTATCACAAAACCCTAAATTTCAATTTTCTATGGATGTAAAAAATAAACCAATATACATATGCACTATGTCAAAATATCTTATTGTGTGTGTGTGTGTGTGTGTGCGCGCGCGCACACATGTGAATTAGAAGTATATTTAGTTATAATCTCTAGCTTTGCTTACTTATATTTGAATGAGTGATGTGCACACGTGCACACACAAACGCACATGAGTATATACATGTGCATGCATTTGTGTAGGTATAGTGTATTTTCAAGTGAAGGTGTGTTTTAATGTGTGTGTGTGTGTGTGTGTGTGTGTGTGTGCATGCATGTGTGCATGTACGTGCATGCGTACGCATGTACCCATGGGTGTGCACATACATATGAAAACATTTGTACAAAAATTGCAATAATTTCTTCACCAAAATTAAAATTGATGAAAAAATGATGAAAACCAATACCTATGAAGTTGTGGCAAGAAGTAATGCCTTATTGCAAATCATCTCCAAGACTCTGATGTCCAAGGGGTACCTTTGTTGGAATTAGGGTTGCAGAGAACCACACACAGCTTGGAGAACAAAGGAAGCTCAAGGCACACAATAGAGAGTGTGTTACTTAGTGTGCAATGGAAAGATAGATAGCCCTAGAGTGATGGGCGTATATACAATGCACGGGAGAAAAAACCTCCTAAAGAGGGAAAAAATGCCCCGGCGGTCCTAGTGTGTTCACACACATCACTACCACATGTATATGGTAACAAATCCCCCCTGGAGTGATGCGGTGAACGAGAGCTGGCACATGAGTAAAGGGAAGTGCCATGCCCTGAGGACAGGATCAGTCCACAAAGGGGAGTAAGCCCAAAGCTTTGCGAAAATCTTCAAGCTTCTCACGAAACAATGCCTTTGTGAAAAGATCTGCAAGGTTGTCCTGTGTTGGCACATAAGCCAAGCTGATCTCTCCTGCTGAGAGCCTCTCCCTGACATAGTGGTAATGCACCTCAATGTGCTTTGTGCGAGCATGAAAAATTGGGTTCCTCGCAACTGCCAATGCGCTCTGACTGTCAGTGTGGATAGTGTTGGCAATGTCCTGTCCAACACCCAAATCAGCCATAAGGCGTCTGAGCCATACACACTCAACCGTAGCTGTGAAGACTACCCTGTACTCAGCCTCACAACTCGAAGTGGCCACAGTAGGTTGCTTCTTGCTCAACCATGATATACATGAACTGCCAAGCATGAAACAAAAACCACTTGTGGACACTCGCGTGTCAAAACAACCAGCCCAATCTAAGTCCGAAAAGGCATGTAAGTCTGGCGGCAATGATCCCCCCTTGGGATAAAACAAGCCAAGATGTAAAGTGCCACTAAGGTAGCGGAAAATCCTTTTGACAGCCTGCCAATGCTTAGACCCTGGGCTATGCATAAATCTGCTGACCTGTGAGACTGCAAACTGAATATCCGGCCTCGTGTTGCATACATAAATGAGGTAGCCAACGGCAGTTTGGTAAAGAGTGACATCAACAGGATCACCAGCATCTTGTAGACTCAACTTCAAACCTGTTTCCATGGGAGTGGAAATAGGTTTGCAATCCTCAAGTCCAAACTTACATAGCAATGTCTCTATGTAACTTGTCTAACACAAGGCAATACCACCATCACACTGCTTAAATTGTATACCCAAGTAATGATGCAACAGCCCCAAATATTTCATCTTGAAAGTAGCATTCAAATCAGCCTTAAATTCAGCAATATGTCTCTCATTTGGTCCAGTGATCAGCAAATCATCAACATAAAGAACCACAATGAGAAGTACATCACCCTCACGCTTTACATACAATGTGCTTTCTGTTGGACTGTTACGAAAGCCTTGTTTGACCAAATGAGTGTCAGCTTTCTCATACCAAGCACGAGGAGATTGCTTCAACCCATACAAAGCCTTGTTACATTTGCACACTTTTTCCTCTTGTCCTTTTATGACAAAACCGCGAGGCTGCGTTACATAAACTTCCTCAAATATGTCACCATTCAAGAAAGCAGTAACAATGTCTGATTGATGTACATCCCAACCAAAATGAGCTGCCAATGCACATAGAAAACGCACAGTAGTCATACGACAAGTGGGAGCAAAAGTCTCTTCATAATCTATGCCTTTTTGCTGTGCATAACCCTTTGCAACAAGTCGAGCCTTATGGCGATCGATCTCACCATCCGGCTTGCGTTTCAACTTGTAAACCCACTTCGTACCAATGGCCTTTTTGCCAAGAGGAAAATCACATAAAGTCCATGTGTCATTTTCTATAAGTGCATCATATTCTGATTGCATGGCAGCCATCCAATTTTCTGAATTTTGTGCTTCATCAAAAGTCAGAGGCTCCTCAACATCATGTAAGCTAGACACAGCCAAAGCATAACAATCTGATGCATAAGATGCATGGCGAGAGCCTGAACGAGTACGACTAGACAAAGGCGCATCCAATTTACTGTCACGTAAAGTGTGCACCAGCCATTTTGGTATACCTCTAGCCTGCTCATTTTCAGCCCTTTCCTATCAAGTACATCATGTACATCTACATCAGTAATAGGCTGATCTAAAACATTTTCAGAAACCCCCATAGGCTGTACATTTGCCTCATCGGAACTTACATTCGTATTTCCACCACTAAAAAGAGGCAACAAAGTGTCATAAATGTCCTGTGAGCTTACATTACTGTCTCTAGTACATGACAGCAAGGGCTGAACAGAATCTTCCACAAACACTACATCCCGAGAAACCAGAATACGTTTTGTTTGTGGATGATACAACCTGTAACCTTTGCTTTCAGCACTATAACCAACAAAAATACATTTGACAGCCTTATCATCCAATTTTTTGCGATGCACTTGTGGCACCAAAGCATATGCCAAACAGCCAAAAACACGCATTTGCTCAATAGAAGGCTTTCTATCATGCCATGCTTCATATGGAGTAATAGACTGCAAAGCTTTCGTAGGACACCTGTTAAGTACATAAGTGGCACACATGATGAAAAAGAATGCGGTAAAGCTTGACTTTTGACCATACATCGTGCCATTTCCGTCAGTGACCTGTTTTTCCTCTCAGCAACACCATTTTGCTGAGGTGTATAAGGCACTGTACATTGGTGTTTTATCCCACGACTAGCGAGAAATGCATTAAATTCATGAGACATATACTCCCCCCCTCGATCGGAACGGAGGGTGCCCATAGTACATTTCGAGACATTTTCAGCCATAGCCAGAAATTGTTTGAAGCACATAAAAACTTCGGACTTCGCTTTAAGCGGAAATACCCATGCATGCCTGGAGTAATCATCAATGAAAGTCACGAAGTATAGGTAATTGCCCAAGGACGGAGTTTGCATGGGCCCACAAACATCACTATGCACAAGCTGCAACCTGCATGTGGCCCAAACCGAACCATCCTTTGGAAATTTAGAACGCTGCATCTTACCCAAAATACAGCCTTCACAAACATGTGTCATCCACAAATTTGACTACAAGTCCAAGTCTAGCAAGTGCGGATACAAACAAGAGATTCTTCTTGATCCCAGGTACATAAAATGCATCAACAAGTATGAAGGAACTGCCATTAGCAGCAGTGAGCACAATCTTTCCAACTCCCTGAACTGGATAAGAGGCGTTGTTGGCACAAGTGACTGAATTCCCATGAGGGACGGACTCAAGAGAGGTAAACAATTCACGATGTGAGGTAATGTGCTTTGTAGCACCACTGTCGAAATACCACACATGTGAATCTGCAGCAACTGACAAGCATGCATCATGGACAACAGGATTGTAAGTGCACTCTGCGCTAAGCGCCCATTCTGCATCAACATCAGCATTACAGTCTCCTTTCACAGAAGACTCAACAATGGCTGCATTTGTAGTGGAACCAACATTTGCAGTGGAACCACCCTCTTTCTTCTTAGCCTCCTTGGCCTTCAACTTAGGACACGACTTGATCAAGTGATCATTAGCTTTACAATAATGGCAACGCGTCTTCTTTTTGCCCTTATCACCAGAATTGCCAGACGAAGTTCTGCCAGCAGAAGCATTAGGAACATAATTTTTGCCACTCGTAGCAGAACCATAAGAAGTGGCTGCATTACTATTACCACCCTTTCTTTGAGAAGCAATAAAAGCCTGTTCAACTCCACGCTGCCTAGTCCTGTTTTTTCTGGAAAGTGACTCTTGCAACAGCAATGTGAATAATGCATCAAACTTGACAGCTTCAGGATTTCCTTGGGTCATAAGTCTCCAAGTACTAGCAAAAGTCTGGTAGGAATCTGGTAAGGCATCAAGAACAGTCTGCACAAGGGAACTGTCTGAAATGACTTCACCTATAGAAATAAGCTGCTCATTGATATCCTTGACACTAGCAAGGAAAGTGTCCATATCATCTTCCTCATGCATAATCTTTGACTCCATCTCTTTACGCAGCAAAGCAATTTTAGCCTCATTGCGGCTTGCATAAAGACCTGCTAGAATATCCCAAGCCTGTTTTGCAGATTTTGCTGAACGATTGTGAGGAACAATGGTGCGCTTCATAGACAATGCAATCAATGCATGAGCCTGCGCATCCTTAACATCCCAACGAGCTTGTTTTGCCGTAGGCAAAACAACTCTAACAGCTGCAATCCTTGCAGCAAGACCTGCAACATCCTCAACATCGCCTACATCCTCAGAACCAGGACGTACATCAATGCCCTGCACAATGTTCCAGACACCCTTTGACACAAGAACATGTTGCATCATATAAGCCCACATAGGGTAGTTGTCCCCATCCAACCTATCCTCAGCAGCAAACATCTTGAACACATCTGTGTTGTTGTTGTCAGCCATGGTAAATGCTGCACCTAATGTGAAAACTGCCCAAAAATAGGAGAAACGGAGCGGGAACAACCTGTGCTATATAGCACAAACCGTAGAAGACTATAAGGCACCTGTTATGCAGAAAACGACACTGACAGAAATTTTGCACAAAATGACGAAATAGCATGTGCAGTACTGCCTGTAGTGGAAACGGAGGCCGAAATGAGAC
Source organism: Adiantum capillus-veneris (assembly GCF_014529385.1). Classification (NCBI taxonomy): domain Eukaryota; kingdom Viridiplantae; phylum Streptophyta; class Polypodiopsida; order Polypodiales; family Pteridaceae; genus Adiantum; species Adiantum capillus-veneris. Next base: position 161,057,494 of record NC_140940.1, on the reverse strand, counting down.
CAAATCAAAATTATGAGCAGACCGAGCTCTTCTAGCCTTCCCAAAATTTTTGTCGACCTGCGAACGCTCGCCGAAGCTCACTGAAATCGGAGAAAGTGAGCAGGCGTGTGCTGGAGCAGCTGGCGACTAAGCCCGGGAGGACGTGACCTGCTCTGATACCAATTGTTGGAATTAGGGTTGCAGAGAACCACACACAGCTTGGAGAAGACAAAGGAAGCTCAAGGTACACAATAGAGAGTGTGTTACTTAGTGTGCAATGGAAAGATAGATAGCCCTAGAGTGATGGGCGTATATACAATGCACGGGGGAAAAAACCTCCTAAAGAGGGAAAAAATGCCACGACGGTCCTAGTGTGTTCACACACATCACTACCACATGTATATGGTAACAACCTTGACAAATGATATAGTGCTACAATTACACTTTGATTAGCTTTGCAACATATGTAGCTATCGTAGAATTATGATAAATTGAAAGTAAGCAAATAGTCTTTCAAGCTCTACAATGTAGTACATCTCAAGCTTGTGTATACTCAAGGCTCTCTTGGTTTGCAGCCATCACTCTTCTTCTCCATTTATCCTCATATGTCCTCAATCTGTTGAAGAGTAGAGTGACCTATTAGTAGATACAACAATTTCTATTTTGCATATAGACAATATTGTAAGAGTGTGTGTGTGTACATGTGAGAAGCAGAGAGAATGATAAAAGACAACAAAGCTACAATCCGTTTCCTCCTCTTTTGGCAATACCTTTTTTCTATAAATCAATGCCTAGTTGTGTGTGTGTGTGTGTCTCTCCAAAACTTTTTTTGTTTGGTGTGCGTGAGAGCTGGAGGGAAATGTTTTTAGAGGGTTGGGAAAGTAGTTTCCCATCTTTTGTCTTTGTTTTAAAATAAAAAGCATAGGTGATGGTCGTACATGTTTCCTTGTCAATGCAACCACTACCTTTCAAAACAAGTGGAAGATACTCAAACAAGTGATAAAATCACGAGGCCTTCCATGTGAAAACAAATCTCTAGAAAGAGACTCATTAATCTTTAAGCATAAAAGATCAAGCAAGAACATTTACACTGCAAACGTGCATGGTGGAGTCCTTGACGGGTTGCGCATAATGGAAAGAAATGAGGGTTGGATTTTTGCTCCACTTTTGTAGAGTCCATGCCACCATGCCCTTCTTGTGCACAAGGCCACTCATAGAAGCTATAATTTTGGTCGCAGCAAGTGAGAATCAAAGTAGCAAGAGCCTAAAAACTTGGTTGCAAGAATAAAAAGAAATTGCTTTGTGGAGTTAAGGAAATTTTTTGAAGACTCTCTCTCTCTCTCTCTCTCTCTCTCTCTCTCTCTCTCTCTCTCTATGTGTGTGTGTGTGTGTGTGGGAAAGTAAATGCCCATCAATTGTCTGCACTATAGACTCTCATGGTGTCTCGCATAGAGCCGACCTGGTGCTCTCTCTTTCTCTCTCTAGCTCTCCTACAAAGTAGCCCAAACAGCTCTATCTGCACAATCGGCAAACAACTCTCTCTCTCTCTCTCTCTCTCTCTCTCTATATATATATATATATATATATTATGTGTGTGTGTGTGTGTGTGTGTGTGTGTTGGGGGGGGGGGGGGGGGGGGGGGGGGGGGGGGGGGGGGGGGGGGGGGGGGGGGGGAGTGCATAGGAGAGGCTTATCTAGGGGCAAAGTAAAACTCTTTGCATAAAGAGAGATATACTATACATCCATGTTAAGATCAAAACAAACAGATCATAAAAAGGCTTCATGAGTAACCCTTTTTTTTTGTTGCAAAACTCACAATTGTGAGGCTGACTGGCTTTAGGTGTAACTTGAATCTACTTAGGTCTAAGAATGTATTTCACGCAAAAAAAAACACTTCGAACCTCAAGAACCTCTTCAACAATAAAACACACTAGCATTGTTTCTGCCAAGACAATTACTGAGACACACCCAACCAATTTCAAAAGTTCTCAAATTTTATATAGGTAGTCATTGTCTGAAATCATTATCTTGTACCATGCATCTCGACTGTCCAAATTTCTTGATCACCTCCTTGTCAGCACCCTCCACCTGAGCAGCAGTAGATTTCCTCTTTGCAGCTAGCTTCTTTTGCCTTTGCCCTTTGCATCTCAACAAGCAATTGCATTCTACGGGCGGTCTTAGCATATGGATTCAGCTTCACAATTCTTCAACATGTCTCTTCACTTCCTTCTTTGTGCGTCGAACAACACTTTGTATCTCATCCGAGTTGATGATCCGGATGCATCTGAGTTTGCCATCAAAGGTTAGGGTAATGCATAATTTTTCTTGACCTTGGACTTCTCATCAATCAAACCAAATACCTAATCAAGCTTCTCAAATGTACTACGTTGAGCCAGTCCACAGAAGCAACTTCAACACGAGGAACATTCCTAAAAGCCTTGACCAACTTGGTGCCCTCAGTGCCATAGACAATAAGAGGGCCGGTCAACGCAGCTGAGATACGATATATTCTGTTACATTTCAAGTTCAAGACTTTTTTGGCTTAGGCTGGGTTCAGACAAGGCAAGAGGAAGAACAGCTTATTGCAGGTCTACTGCTGCCTCGTCTGTACAATGCTAGAGGAGTTCATGCATTTGCATGTGCAACATCAATCATGTGAGTGTTATGCAATGCTTTTTCATCGGGGTCGTTGTGTATATGTGCCTGTACTATAGATTCCTCAAGCATCTTGGGGCCCTGGGTTTTAACATGCTTCTTAAGCTATGGTGTTAACCCACGAATGAATCCACACTTGCTAAAAGGTGTCTAGACCCTCCAACTTGAGAATCACGTCACAATACTACCATATATACTCCAACAGTTTCTTATGCTGACACATAGAGCACTTGACCCTTGCATATCAATTTTTGTCCGCTTCATTTGTGGGCCAAAATTCCTTATGTTGTCCAAGTCTATGGTATGATTCCCAAAACTGAAGAAGAGAGTGTGGTTGATAGAGGCCAGCAGCTATTGCGAGAGAGAGAGAGAGAGAGAGAGAGAGAGAGAAAGAGGGGGGGTGGGGGGGGGGGGGGGGAGGCGGTCTCAGAGGAAGAGAAGCAAGCCGTTCAATGAACCAACTCGATGCCCCTATGCGCAAAGCTTCCACCCCCATCGTCTGAACCCAATCTCAATTTCCCTAGATATCTCCTAGGGTAGTCGTGCAATTGGCACTCATTTTTGCTAGACCATTTTTAGTTGTCCACTATGTCATTCGATCTGCGAATTCTATGGTACATCATCGCTGCGCAATGCTTTCTTTTGCATTGCCTACATGCTCGACACCCAACAGCCTTCGTGCAGCTCAACACTCATTTTTGCTAGACCATTTTTAGTTGTCCACTATGTCATTCGATCTGCGAATTCTATGGTACATCATCGCTGCGCAATGCTTTCTTTTGCATTGCCTACATGCTCGACACCCAACAGCCTTCGTGCTGCTCACAAGGGAGAGAGAGAGAGAGAGAGAGAGAGAGAGAGAGAGAGAGAGAGAGAGAGAGAGAGAGAGAGAGAGAGAGAGAGAGAGAGAGAGAGAGAGAGAGAGAGAGAGAGAGAGAGAGAGAGAGAGAGGTGCGTAGCAATGTAGGCCTATGTGGCTTGCCTGCTCCGATGAAAAAGCACGGAGAAAATTTTAGAGTGTCTCAAAAGAAGCCTCATTTTTTCAAAAACATGCACCAATACTTAATGTTTATACATAATTTGTAAAAATTAATGCACCCACCTTGTCTGGGCTGTTGCAAGAGAACGAGACAGAGAGAAGGAGAGGTAGCCTTCTCTGCATAAGGCTATGGTCACACGAGGCTTAGTTACACCAACTCTGCAAGGGAGAGAGAAGGGCCAAGAAGGGACCTAAACCACTTCCACTTAAAATGCTCTGAGATGATGTATTGTTTTTATTCGAGTCAAAATGTAGGCTCGTGAGGCTTTGGATCTTGCTATGACTCTACAAATGGTGATACCATGGGTTGCCTTTAAGAGTCCCCAAACCCCCTTCCCATTCCTCCTTGTCAGCTTGTCAACTTCATAAGCTTACCTCAATATAGATCTCGCATTTTACTCTATGAACTACACCTGCAACAACGTAGTTCAGCTAGGTAGTTGAAGCCCAGGGCCGGAAAAAGTCGCAAAAACTTTCCCTTCAACATATTTAACGTGCCCTGCCGAGCAAGAGGGAGAAAAAGGGGGGCATAGAAGCAGCTTTCTGTAGAGGAAGAGAAAGAGCGAGAGGGAAAGTGAGACACAAAGGCCTGTGGAAGGGAGGAAAAATGAAAATATACAAAGGGCCAGGAGGACGGTGACGTAAGGGGTATTGTGGAATCAGACTCTAAAGTCGAGTCGTCGACCAAAACATTCTTGGAAAAATGAGGGGGACTGGGCCTAAGGAGCTGAGGAGGGTGAGGATTATGTGATGATGCAAGCAACGACAAGGGCATCAGGAAAGGCTGGAGCTTGGTTGCCTAGGCCTTTATTGGATGTGGCGACGTCTCCTTCACTGTGGCCTCAACACCCTTAGCGGGCTGCAAAACACAAAGCTATCGACCATGCCTCTTCCCAGCTGGCGAAACCAGCATAATCTGAGAGAGAGAGAGAGAGAGAGAGAGAGAGAGAGAGAGAGAGAGAGAGAGAGAGAGAGAGAGAGAGAGAGATTATTCTGATTCTATTCAAGCTAAAAGAGGAGCTCTGGCTGAGAGATGCTCACTACATATAGGCAGAACAAGAGATAGAGAATGGGCCCTCTCGACCCTGGTGCCCTTTCGAGCCTGGGGCTACCCAACTGCTGAGGGCTGTTATGCTAGCTTCTACATGTTGTTGGCAAATGATACCCTGAGCGGCAGGCCATTGAGACAGGGCACTACAGAGTAACTGAGGGCAGTCCGCATCGAGCAAATTTTTTTTGTTCACGAGCGGATAAGACTGGTGTAAATTTCAATATCTTCATCATATTCATGATCACATTTTTATTGTTGTCTTTACATGTTTTTGTCTAGGGATTATTACCTCATTCCACCAACGAAAAGATTATTTTTCATGATTCAATTTTGTTTGTCTAATGAGTGTGTTCTATCTGCCCCAACCAATTAAAAAATATTGCATTTTCAAAAAATATATTACCCTTTTCAAAAGTATTTGGATACCTTATTTATACCCTTCCAATTTGTGTAAAAAAAAAATGAGAGCTTCTTCAAGGTCTTCGGTGGCTGGCTGAACTTGAACTTATATGAATTTCTTTTTTGTGCGTCTAGTGAAAAGGTAGTTTTAATGAGCCTTCAAAAGAAAACTAGGGCCACCATTCAAATTTGAGAGTTAGGTGAAAGTCACATCCAAAAAAATTCCTAGGTTGCTAGTCTAAACGTTATCCATTTTCGTGTGTGTGTGTGTGTGTGCGCGCGCGCGAGAGAGAGAGAGAGAGAGAGAGAGAGAGAGAGAGAGAGAGAGAGAGAGAGAGAGAGTGAGTGAGTGTGTGATGAGAGTCGCAAATCATGATATTTCTCCAAAGAGGTAGTGAGGCACATTGGACGCAGGCAAACATTGGTGTAGTAGTTACTGTGAGAGGCGATACTGCCATATGCAGTTTTACCCATGTAAACTTCAAAGACTCCATGAATCCACACTCGATCAATAAAATAAATTAGGATGGCCTTGCTTTATTGAACATATTTTGGAAAGGGACAAGAAAGGGCGAGGAAAAAATCCACAGCCATGGTGCATAAATAGCTTGTGTCTGTTGCATGCATAAGCAACGTGGGTTGTGCACCTATGTACATTGTGTAGTCACGCCATGGGAGGCCTTTATGTGTGAAACAAGGCATCTTCTCTAGCCAGCTTTCAGCTTGTCACTGATTTTGAACTAGCTTCTACTAATTGCCTAGCAGCAGTGCTCAATTCTCATTGCCCTTGCTGCAACTCAGTTGTATTTACATTGCTTGGGTGTCGGCTTGCATTGGCATAGCCTGACCTAGGGGCATTTCTTACCATTAAAAGTTCACTATGGTAGCCACATCCACCAGATGGGCTGAAAATGTGGGGCCAGCTGCCACATCAGCCACCTGTGGCCCGGCCTAATAGCTTACGACCTGCCGTCTCCCAGCTCATGTGGGCAAACGCCAGCCAGTAGGCAGCCATGTAAAGTGCGGCATCACGCCATTTGCTGGCGATGCACTGCTAGGCGTTCCCTTCCTTGACTAATAAGCAGGCGACGGCAAAGGCTAACGTGGAGGATTGGGTGGCAATTGTGTGGGTTCTGAATGAGGGGGCGTTTGATGTGGCCTCTCATGCGTTGTGTGATCTACTTGGTTAGAAGCTGAAGATGTTTTTGGTCAGCTCCGAACTTGACCCAGGTTCGTGCTTGCTATGTAGCTCTATTGCAACTTGCAAGTTGTAAGGTTAAATTGAGGATATTTGTCGAAATTTTCTCCTCCAAATTTGCTAGGTTTTGTCACCTTCTCCGATCTAGAACACTTGTAATGCTAGACACATGAACAAGGCACACCTATGGAGAAGAGAGATCATTCAGGTAGAATGATACAGGACATTTGAGAATGAGAGAGAGAGAGAGAGAGAGAGAGAGCGAGAGAGATCATCTTCATGTAGCTTTTAATAATCTTGTTGTCGCCCATAAATCCATATTTTGTTTTGTGTTGGTTGTGTTGTTGATGGCCACGTTCTTTGCAAGTTTAGGCCATCATTTTGAGAAATCATCTCATCCAAAATTGAGTACTTAAAAAGACCTTTTTGAGTGTGTCAAAATGGTTTTCCTTATATTTTGAATGAAACCAGATTTCTTTGATGTGGCTTGCTTCTTTTTTTGTTGTGTCTTGCATTGTTTTTTGATGTGGCAAAGGCACATAAGCTTGATACTCTTCCTTATATATTGACTGAGTCTTGTACTCTCATGTCCCTAGATTTTAATAGGCTTTTAATGCATTTTTTAAGGGCTTAGTGATGAAACCTTCTTGAAAGATCACACATGTTGGGATAGGGGCATTTGGTTCTCCTTATTGTTTTTTTTTCAATCTAGCCCACTAGGTAAAAGAAAGAGCACAAGTAGAACCTTAAATAAAGGAGCAACAAAACAAAAAAACAAAGATCTTGATGTTTCCATTGAGCAAGAAGTGGAGATCATAGAGCAGGACAAAGAGTTGCGAACAAATATTTAGAGGAGGCAAAGGATGGAATTGTTGTGAGCAATGAGAAAGAAGAAGATGAAGAAGACATTTTTACAATATGTTTAAACAAACCACACATTCAAAGTTTTTGGAGGGTATAACAATTAATCAAAGGAATGATGTTACTTGCTCCTTTGTGTCACTGTATTCTTAATGAGAGGGTAAGGGAGCTGAGACAAGACCTCTCCTTGCTTAAATGTGTTCTTGAAGATGATGGTATTTTGTGATGAAGGGTAGTTTCACCCTATCTATCAATATGTCCGATGGAGAAACAAAGGATGTGGATGATAATATTGCTAGAACATGGTATAAAAATTGGGACTTGGCTAACAAATTAAGAATTTAAAGAGCAACTTAGGAAGGATGAAAAATGATCACTTATTATCAATAAAATGTTCTTTGTTTAGGAAGGAAACCATAGAATAACGGCTTGGATGTGATGCATAAATGAGATACGTCTAAGGACCATGTCAAGTGCTTCATTTTGGTAACAAGCATGGTGATGGATGACATGGGGTGGATACTAGTGATATGCCCACTTTCAACTATTGCTTTGGTGGAGCATATGAGCTTATGTGTAGAATTAGTAGTGGGACTGAGATAGATCTTAGATTTCTTGAAGCCATACATGACATCTGTAAAGTATACTTATTTGTTCAAGGTATGCTACCGATTTCATTCTTGGAGTTATGGGTTTGTAACAATGTCTATATACCAGAGCCTTTCTTCAAGGATCTTTTTGAACCTCTCAAGTAGATTCAAATACAAGACACATTGAATGTATGCGTAAACAAAATAAACCCTACTAGATTTTGTGATGAAGACTAATATGACATTATTTGCCTCTAGATGGTTGGAATAATTCGAGAGAGCTCCCGCCCGACAACAAAGAAGAGCGCCTTGAGAATGAAATACCATGAAGTCGAGTGAGAAATGAGATTTCCGTATGAGATTCTCTAAAATAGAGGAAACCTTTATGGTTCCTGTGGGCATACATTATTACAAAATGATGTAGATGGGAAGAAATCTAATGTGTGAGAGGCCAAAGACTTAATCATAGGAAAATAGAAAAAATCTATGACTTTCCTAATTAAACTAAAATAACAAGCACAATACAAAGCAACATAACACAAACAAAAGGAAACCATAAGACAAAACACTAAAGGAAAATCTCATTACCTGATGCTTGTGGGAGAAACATACGATGTTAAGGATAAGATAACCAAGAGGTATGAGAGCTTCTTACCAAACATGCAACAAAAGATAAAGAAAAAGGAGACCTTATTGGGTGCTCAAGTGGTGCCCACTAGGAGAAAGCAGATCACTGATTCTATGATAGGAGCGACTAGATAAGGGAAAGAAAAGATCTCTTGCTTATGAATTATATTGCCCCCCTCGTGGAAAAACTGGCTCTTCAAGGCACATGTAGTGCTTGAAGTTCATTGTACATTGTTTGGTGACGTAGTATAACATCTATCGTGATTGTGGCAAAAAACCAAACAAGTGATAAAATCACTAGGCCTGCCCTTCAAAGCAAGGAGTACCATTCAGGAGCTGCAAGAGAGATTCAGGAGGAAAAATTTGCATAATATGGCGTGGAGAAGAGAGAGAGAGAGAAAGAGAGAGGGGGGGGGGGGGGGGGGGGGGGGGGGGGGGGGGGGGGGGGGGGGAGAAGACACAGAGAGAGTGAATGCATCAAATTGCAAAGAAATGGTGCCATGGTTCATTAAATGACAAATGTATGCACCTTGATTCAATGAAATCAATGCATTACTACTTTTCATTACACAAAACAAAAAGGACATCTTAAAATTACGGTTTAGCCAAGGAGATGAACATTTTTTGTATGTACGTGTGGTTTAACCTGGGCAACAACAACCACCATGTGGAAGCAAAAGAATCAATAAAGATTGAGGAAGTGTTGAACCCGAATGCATCTATGCAACCTTGCTATAGCTATTTTTATTCTCATAGATTTCAAGCTCCAATAAATCTGTTAGGAGTTTCTGCGGTGTTTTGCTTTCAGCCTACCCGGGTTTTCCCTTTGGGCCATGCCTATCTTTAATTTGTTCGTCATTAGCTCTATAGACTTGCGCAAAGAGTTGCCTCACCGGTATCGGGCACCACTTCCGCCGCCCCCCAAACCATCATCGTGGGCAATCGACCCAATAAGGATGGAGCCAACTAGGTGAGGCTTTCTCCAGTCTTCCTAGTCCATTGTGTCATGTCATTTTGAGGAGTTTTCTTTTCTTGGATGGGTTTTTTATGGTCCACTCCTTGATGGAGTCTCTCCTCTAGTGTTCACCTATAGTTTTGGGCTTCCGTGTGAAGGTTCTCACTGTTGGGAGCAAGGGTGGGCACATAATAGCACACAGAGAAAAGAATGTGGGAGTGTGAAGGTAATTAATTATTAAAAATACATTACAAGGTTAGGTATCCTATTTAAATATGCTTGGCCATTACACCATGACCCAAAACATTGAGGCTATCCAAGCATGAGCTGAGGGCATGGAGAATGGACAAAATCTTAACATTCCTCGTGCCCAATATATCCTGTAGTAAAATCCGTAGGAAGTGGCCGATAGAGTGACCACAAGTGCGAATATTTGGAAAGAAAACTTCACTGGAAATTTAGTACATCATAGGGCTAGAAGCCTGATGTTTGGATGTAAACAATTCAAAAGATGTGGTAGTATATTAACTTTGAATCAAATAATTAAATGCTATTATGGAACAATTGGTCTTTTTCATATGTTTTGATCATTGTATTAAGTTAGCACATTGTTTTCAATCATTGTTTAAGTTATCACATGAGTAGTAAATGATACAAGTTTACCAACCACTCAATAGCTTTGCATTCGGCCTTTTTTAGATAGTGCAAACCATCATAAACTAAATACTTATCTGAGTTTGGAGTTCACAATTCTTGAGAGAATTTGTATGGAAGAGTGATTGCTTTTGTGATCTGTCAACATTAGAACTAAACGTGGCTTTCATGCCTTGATCAGTAGCATGAAGATGGAAAAACATGTAACATGGAATCATCAATGCTTAACTACAACTTTCACATAAATTTTCCATAATAATAACAAAAAATGAATATTACCATGAATGTCAATAATATTTGTTGTAAAGAGAGAGAACGGAGAGAGACTTACAAATCAAATTCATAGACACACACTCAACATGGAATGTCATTAGTTTCACCACAATCAGGTGTCTTATCCCTTGTATTGGGTAGTTTCCAAAAACACGGGCAGAGAAATGATAGGTGGTTTGAAAGGTATGTTGAATACACTGGAGTAAAATAAGGCATAAATTTGTGAATATAGGAATCAATGAATATGTTGTATCATCTTACAAATGCATGAGATAGGAACAAGTATAAAGTGAAGTAACAATTATTGAAGAGAAAGAAAGAAAGAGGTACATTACCCAAGGTTGGTATAAACTTTTAAGATACCTATTTTTGAATGTTGGTGGTCAGTCAATCCAAATGGCTTCAAATAACGACATTTGTTCAGTGGATTCTTCCACTATCTTCTTGGTGCCATGTCTGCAACTTACAACTAGAGAAAACTCCATGGAGAGTTTGTAGTACAAAAGTCATACGATAAACGTTTAAATCATGGATAGAAGTACCATCCGATCAACAAGGGAACCGAGTGCAAATTGAGCTCCAAAATGTGCTTAAAAAACATGGATTTTGAAAAAAAATCAAGAAAATGTAATAAGTTTAAATTAATTTACATGGTTGTCAAACCTAGTAGATTTCCTTGCGAGAAATTGGAAGTTTTCACTTCCGAGCTCCCTTCCTCCTTAGATGGTAATCATCAATGGAGTTCTCGTTTTGATGATTGTCAATTTATTACTGACAGCTTCAAGTTCTCCTATAAACCTTGAAGGCTCTCAAAAATGAAAGACCAAAATTTAAGAATTTTAAAGACGTTGATTGTGGTTAGAGTGGAGCGACCGAAATGTGAGTTGTTGATGGTAGGCAACTAATGAAATAGATAAAATTTATAGATTTTTCCCTCTTTTAAATAATAGAAGATGGCTATATAGGAATATATATGCTCGGTACTAAGAGTTAATAAGAAAATAAGAAAAATACCAAAATAGTTTGTACTTAGCGCGATGATTGGGGGTGACGTATAGTCCAAATGTGGAGTACCCTTGGCAAAGTTGAAAGCGGCGATCGGTTGAACAAGTTGGATGCAAGTAGATTGAACTTTTCGGCATCCAGACTCTTGTGTTCCAATGATAGACGACAATAAATAAGTTGAAAGCTTTTGGATATGATAATTTTCAATACATTGGAAGTCTGCAATATGATTTTGGATCTTGCTTTGCCTCGTAGAAGAAGTGGAAATTTCTTACTATCGGAGATACTTGATAATGGCTAGCACAAGAATTACAATGTTCAATTGTCTTTTGGCTTATTCGAGGAGTTTGGGTTGGTTCTTAGCTGGGGTGGACGGATCGACCGGTTAAAACCTTGATGGATATGTTGAGCTGGCCAACATTTGACCCAAACAAATGGGACTTGGTGTTTTGCCAATTAGGTTGTGTGAATGGGGTTTGAGATAGGCAATTGGGCATGGGGTTTTGGTGGGCAATTGATCGAAATCATTGAATCACTTAAACCACACCTTTTAAATCAAAGGTGTGTATGAACAAGACGTGACGAGATTAGTCGACAACGAATTGAGAGAGAAAGAGGCAGCGCACATGGGAAGAGGGAGAGATGGCAACACATGTAAAGGTTTCTGGCATGCGTGCACGACTAGGAAAATACCCAACGATCCAAGGAGACCTCATTGGTGGCTTTTGCATGCAATTTCAAGGACGACGATCTGCACGTGTTGGACATGTAGGGAAGGTGCAACTTGTAGCTTGTTGGTTCGATTACTTTAAGGCCTTGCACTGGTCAAAGGTCAACCCCCACTCGATCCTTGATCTCTTGAAGTTGTCCACGTCATTTTCATGGAAAGGCTAAACCGAGAGTAAACTTGATTGCTCGCCCTTATATTTCTCCTTGATTTCTCTCTATCCAATTGCGCCCTTGTGGGAATTCTGTGCTCAATAATATTTTAGATTTTCTTGTGGCTTGTTGTCAATTCTGTGACGCCCTTTCAAAGCCTTCATGTTGCTTAACCGACCCAATTAAACACCTTTCTCTGTTCCGAGCTTCTTCAAAATCCGAGTCTTCTCTTTCCATGTCTATATATATATATATACACATACTAGTACATAGAGAAAAGAAAGAGGGAGACAAACTCTTACACACTCTTACGACACAAAGAAACTCCATAGCCCAAGACATAGGTTAAGAGAGGGGAAAGGGAAAAAATGAGAGCATCTACACAAGAAAAACCTAAAATGATAGCCCCAAACTCCACGACACCCCTTCTTGTGGAGTTTGGTATTTAATTTATTATTTGAGTTTTTGGGTGCCAAAATCGGAAGCCCCTCTTTTACATCTAGTCCACTTTAGTACTTGAGTGGAGCACATCACTTATTGCATGTCCCATAAGGGTGAGTTCTCACTAGAGCTATTTACAAGCAGCCATATTAGCTTATTTTAAAATACTGTGCAAAGGTAAAATGGCTAAGAGGGTTATTATTTGCCAGTGCCTCCTCTTCAACTTCCAAAATTCCAATCTACAAATCATCATCAACTCACTATTAGTAAAATCAAATAGATAGCACATAATTAACCATTATGCCAGCTATCCAAATTGCAGTTAACCACATACAATAGGAGGGTGCCTAGTTTCATAACACTCACTCGCTGGCATCCAGGCTTCTTTGTGGAGGATTTATGCACCACCAAGCGAATTTTTTGCTTTCAATCACTTTCTTCCTACTTGACATACTATTTGAGCTTTGACACTCGGGACAAGACTTCAATGGTATAGAGGCATTATCATTCCAAGATCTATTACATATAACTCGGGCATCATATGTGTCCAAGTCTATGTTCCAGGTTCTCTCCAATAGCGACATACATTTGAGTTCAAATGGGATGGACATGCTTGTACTCTGTGCGGCTGCAGGTTACTAGTCGGCTGGATCAGTGTCTCCGTCATTTGCAAGTTTGACTAGCTTGACCTGTTGTTGTTCAAGAGCTAATCATAGGAGAGAAAGCAGTGAGGTGGCACACATACGATAAAGATAGGGAGAGAGAGACAGAGAGGTGCCGTTCACTGACTTGCTTGCAAGAGAGAGACATTGAGAGACAAGGGGAGATGGAAGCCGAATGGGAATGCAAAGGAAGAGAAAGATATCTATGAGATTTATTACATCTACTTGGGCAACAAGAAGGTGCATACCCTTGTATGTCAACTGCCATCGACCTCCTTAGAAGAGAGAGACAAGGAGACGATGTTGTGCGTTGATTTGCAAAGTAGGGCACGGAGGAAAAGGAGTAAATGGCGGAGGGTAGTCAACACATCAGAGTGAGCAATGGTGGACTGAAGATCGAGGGTTGTTGGGGTCGATGGCGACAACTGCGTCTTTGAGTGAGATCGCAGAGAGAGTGGAAGAGAGTGAGAGATATACAAAAGGGACGCAAAGACAAAGGGAGACTTAGAGGGAGGGGGAGGGGAGGGGAGGGTGTTGGCTTGTGGGTTTGTTGGGGGCACACCATCTCTTTCTCTCTACCTGCCACTTACAGCATGCCCGCCATGTTGCCCGAGTTGTGGTGAGAGGAGCGCGCGCGCGCGAGAGAGAGAGAGAGAGAGAGAGAGAGAGAGAGAGAGAGAGAGAGAGAGAGAGAGAGAGAGAGAGAGAGAGAGAGAGAGAGAGAGAGAGACTGGACCAGTGCATGAGGTGGCATCCATCCTGGCAGGGACCCGACGAGAAGGGCGCGAGGGAGATCGCGTTGAAGCATAGGTGAAATGGGACATAGCAGGCAGAGAGGCATAGCAATGATGGCGAGGGGTGGGCATTGGTAGATGACTGATGACGATAGCGGCCCTCTTTTCCCTTTGGAAGTAGAAGATTTGGTTAGAATATGCGGTTGGAATCTGATTAACAAATTCATGACTTATTGAGATGATACAAGTTACAACAACAAAGGGAGTCTTCAATCCTTGTAATGAGTGTTTTCTAAGCTCTATCTATGTAATGAGTGTCTTCTCTCTCACCAACCAATCAAAAAATTATACATTTTTTGAAAATAACTTTTTTTTTCCCATTAGGAAAAAGAGAAGGCATCACTAAGGCCTCACCCCTTTGGGGCAAGCCAAAAAATTGTACATTTTTTGCAAACAACCTTTCCTTTTTCCAGTAGGAAAACGATAAGGCATCACTATTACTAAGGGTAGATTCACAAACGTCCGTGGACGTCGTGCAACCCAAAAAGCTACGTCCACCTGGATTCTGTACGTGCAAGGTGTCCAATTATGTTCTTTAAAGATCAGCAACACGCTTTGGTGAATCGAATGCAACCATTGGTGGGTGACGACAACGATCAAATTATGACGGTTTTAGCTTTTTGCGCATGTTCGGCTCATTCCCTAAATGGGCGAGGGGGGGTGCCGCCCAACATTTTGCATAAGAGGGACGCCAGTCAGCAGCAGTGAGACTGGACTACCAACGTGCGCCACACTTCATGTGTTTGAATCGTTGTGGAGTGTGTCCGTTGACGCATAGAGAGTTGATTGGCTATGGCTAGGATTTTACAAACGTCCACTTATGTTTGTGAATTTTCCCTAAGGTTGTGTTCAAAGTGTGCAATGGGTGATCCCTCCTTTTCCACTCGGAATTCTCTGAGACGCAACGCATGTCCAATGGCTTGTTCACACACCAAAGCTCGCTAAAGTTGGGCTCTTTGTGTGCAAGGTTCTCTCTCCACCCAATTGGTTGAGAAGGGAGTCTCTCAACCATGGGCAGCCTTCTAGCCCGGAACACCCTCGCCGCCACTTGGGCACATGTCAGCACACCACCCTCATGACTAAAGAACACGGGGTCTTTAATGAAGACCCCGTCATGGGATCGATGACAGAGGAGATGCACGCATCTCGAGGGCGATCAGACGGCCAACAAAAATGCGAGGTCAACACCCGGCCAGTGACTCGAACCCACAACGTGGGCCATGGCAGCATTTCATTGCCATCAAGGCGCAAAATAAACCTTATATGATGAACTCACGCATGCAAAAATAAACTAGGACATAAAATATAAACTCGACCACGTTCGTTTAAAATCAGACGACCGAGCTTACCTCTGCTTTTGTGCACACACTCCCTTGCCATGGATCCCATGACGGGGTCTTCATTGAAGACCCCTAGCCCTTAGGGCACATCGCCTCAGAATGTGGGCGACAACTTTGTGCGCAGTTTGAATCGCCACTCCCAAGGCGTCTCTTTCCATTGGTCCAACTCAGTAAATGCCATGCGCACTCCGGCAGTCTGAACCCATCCTAAGGGCGGTTACAGACTGCCGAAGCCTCTGCCCATCCACTCAGGGGACGGGCGGGGAGGCTTTACACACTAATATGCCTAAGTCATAATATATTAATAAAAGCGACCCCACTTACATGTACATCAGTCTTGTTCTATTGGTTACACACTTTGTCTTTTTCGGCGGGGCCTGAGGTTCAACCCCTGCCCGTAGATGGGCGGGGGAGCTTGGCAGTCCACGGAGTTGTCCATCACGCATCTCACGGAGCGAATAATCTTTTGGCATCTGGCGGCCAGCTCAGCTCACGTACCTACCGCCCATGTTTGGGCAGCCAGTCTGTAACCGCCCTAAGGCCACATGCCTTTGGGGCACCTTAACCTGTTCCAGCGATCCTGGAGTGATGGCGTGGAAGGAGGCAACAGCTGCCAGCTCCATCTCCTCCTTCGCAGCGTCGAACCACCATGTCAGCCCCAGCAACCGCCTTCTCGTTCACGCTTGCTCCTCCACTTCCTTCTCTGTCAATAGCCCTGCAGCTCGTCACACCCTGCGGCGCTCATTTTTTGTTCCCATTATCGCCTTGCCTCTACTGCTTCATACGCAGGTACATCTCTGACCTTTCTGTGGATTTATCTAAGTCAGCCGTCCATTACCTGAACATGTGTAAGCTCTCGCAAACATCTTTGCTCTTTCGAGCTTCAATTGAAGCTTCAAGGGATAATCTCCTTTGCAAAAAACATGTTTCTTCTTCAGGATGCTGTTATAACCCTCTTTAACTGTTCCGGGGGGGGGGGGGGGGGGGGGGGGGGGGGGGGGCATGCACGGAGAGAGAGAGAGAGAGAGAAAGAGAGAGAGAGAGAGAGAAGAGGAGCATCCTCGATTAGATGCTAATCATTCAAGAGTGTCCCTCTCATTAGACCCTCATCATAACCGTACCGTTTTACATGAAGATTTAGCCTCATGGACTCCTTGCAAATACATCAATCCCTAAGTTATAGCAGGCACCACATAAGCACTTATCTCCCTCTTGGTGCGGGAATTGGGTCTCATATGAAGAGCCGATTCTTACGAGATAAACTTATTTCTGGTACGGATGCTTGGTGTGTCCAATCCTTGTCTCACACTCTGCAAGCACTCGATTTTAGATCTCATGGCGGGACAATTACGATTTTATTTTCGTATAGTGGTTCTAAAGAAAGATAGATCTTGGAGAATTTGCATTGATTACAGGGCTCTCAATAAAATCACCATCAAGAACAGGTTTCCAATTCCCAAGATCAATGATATAGTGGACATGTTACAAGATTCTAATTGTAGAAGTGACTTGAAAAGTGGCTATCATCATATCAGGATTGTTCCTGGAGAGGCACTTTTTCTATGATATCATTGTATTCTTAAAAAATGAGGCAATGTCAGAAACTGTTGACGTGTCAAGCCACTGAAGAACGGAGCCAATCTGCACATCTCGATCGAGGGGCCTAAACCCTAAGAAGAAATCTTACCAACTTATGGAACCCCGTTTGATGGGCCCAGAGGACCTAAAGATCAAAGCGGGACCAACACATACACAAAGCGAATTCAGGTGTTGACGTGGCAGTCAATACGGATTTCCGCGAATCGTGCTATTGACGTGGCAGGTTTACCGATTTTCGAAATTCGCGTTGGTAGCTTTTTGGGTTCAACGCTTTTGGACCAGATGCTTTTGAGTTTATAGCTTTTCGTATAAACTGCTTTTGAATGGCCAAGGGCCTTTAAATATGAACCGTGGGCTCTCACTCTGACAATCCGTCTGCCGCGGAAAATGTCGAGCAAGAGCTATAGAGTGTATCTTGTTTAAGCAATATAAAGAAATATCGAAAGGGGAGCCACGGTTTGGGGCGAGTACTCTCTAAATTCCGCCATTTTGTGTCGCGTGTGCTCTCCCTCTCTTTCAATTGAGTTGTTATTGAGGTGCTAAAAGTCTGTTCAGTCTGTTCTTTTCTATTGGCATGTGGTGCCGTTGTCACGAGGACGTGGCAGTTATTAACCATGTCACAGAGATGTGGCAACTGCTAACCTTGGTTGTTGGTTTCTTTCCAATGGGGTTTATTTTATTTGTTTAAGACACTCTTTTTGAAGTAGCAAACGGTCGGACATTGTATGGCCAATGTGAACGGTAGATTCACCCGCAGACGGGAAGTGGTCGGCACTGGAATTCGTATGGTAAGAGGATGTCTAGGCTCAGAGCAAGATCATATAGGTCCCCCCGTCGCACTTAGCAAGTTGGTGGATGCTAGGAAGTGAACTCAATTAAGGCGTAAAGTCAAGATGGGACTTCCAACAAAAAGTATGCGACAGTTGGGCCACATTGCATTTTTGGATGCGGTCCCAATGAGGATAGATGGTCAGAAGACCAGTGGGAGCCCAACGGAAGCATCTCCTAAAATTTAGGGAACTGCTATTTTGGGCCGTGAAATGTGTTCGCGTCATTACCTTCGGTATGACTAGGGGAACCCTTTATAACTCTGCCGCGAAGTCAACTGACGCGTCGGTTGGGATATTTTTAAGCGACGAACCCGAAACGGGAAAATGCTTGTAAATGCGCCAAGTGTCACATTTTCAGGGACTTGCCTCTTCTAGAAAAATGGGCGCTGATTTTTAAGCTGGGAGAAGCCTCATTTGCAACCTGTCACAGGTTAAGAGCTATGGAGTGCTTTCTTTCCCTCTCATGTACAGTGTGGTGCTAGGAGTGATGCCCTGCACACTACACACTGCTCTCTCTCTCCCCTACGTGCAGTTATGTGATGCCCCACAAGAGGGCTACTCATTTGACTGATGTACAGTTGTGTGGGTTCATGCTTTTGTGCTGAGGCAAGAGCCTCCTTGAGCAGGAACAGGGGTAGCTAACTGCTGCTCCAAAGCAGGCACTGGTGAGGGTCATAACCTCACCGTACAGGTGCAAAATCAGTGCTGTGTATGCGCTGTAAATTCACTGTTTTTCAGCCATACTGACGCGAGGATCATTAGGAATCGTGCCCCACTGGCAAAGGACAGTTAGGGGACTGTTTGGGGCTGAAAACAGGGCAAAAACCAGTAAATACAGCGTGCTGAATTTACTGTTTTTGGACAGGAATCAGAGGGTATACGCCAGTGCAAGCGAGTTCCAGCAGGGGAATTGGTTTCGCGCAAGTTTTGGGACTGTTATGCTGCCGAAATTTGGCCAAATCAAATGGTATCTAGGTGGATACACGTGAAGGATTCCCAGGACCTTACCTTGTAATTTACCCTCCTAAAGAATAAAGAAATACCGAAAGGGGCGCCAATTTTGGGGCCTACAGGTTGTCGGCGTCTGCTCGGAGCATTCTAGCTTCCGAGCCGTGTGTGAGTTGAAGTGTTAATTCCCATTACAGGTTCTCTTTGCAAAGTGCTCTGTGTGTGTGTATAAAGTAAAGAATTTCGGGTGAAAGCCAACGCCTACCGCCCTACGGGCCGGTTACATGGTTCCATTGCCGGGACATCAATCACTTTTTCCTCAAAGAGTGAGCCTGGAATGTTCAGGGTAAAGACACACAGTGCAAGAACGCGGGGATTACACTATGGCCGACAAGGGGAAGGGAATTATGGAAGAGGGTTCCTCTCCAAAGGACAGGCAGGAGATTCCTATGGTTTTTGAGATTGGCGAGAGCTCACGGCCACGTCAGTCTGTACCTCCTGTCAACGTCAATGTCCCTCCAGTAGTACAGGGCTTTATGACAGGGCAACTTGAGGATGATGCGTTTAAGACTCAGTTAGTTGCCGCGGTGAATGATTTTCGCAGCTGGTGCAGAATCCGAGGTTTATGGAATTCTTGCAAGCGCCACTAGTGCAATAGCAAAATAGGCAACCTACGCCGCGTACGGAGCTTGTTAAAGCTCAAGCCCAGGTACTTCATGAGGCGCAGGAGGAAAGGGAACACTCGCATGTTGCGGAGTCGGGGGCTCCAAAGCAGGTTCCTCCCGTGCTTGAACAGGTGGCTAGAACGCCTATTCCACAGGTTATGCCAGTTCAGCCCGCCACCTTTCAGAGCCAGCATGCTGTCTTGAATGGGCAGGGAGCTGGATACCAGGCTATGCACTCAGTTTTTCCACCACCCACGGTACATCCTGGGTATTTCGGGGGTGGATCAGTGTTCCAAAGTATGGCTGGTTATGCGTCTGGAAGTCAGCCGTACATGCCAGGAACAGTGTTCGGGGGTATGCAAGGCATCATGCCAAACCCCATGTATGGTACTATCGGCATGCAGCAAGGTTTCCACGGCAACCAGGGCCAGTTTGGGGTGCCACAGGGTCATTTTGGCATGGCTGGTTTTTCTGGACAGCAGCCAGATATCGCACCTCTGACGCAAAATGTGAATGGCCAACACGTGCCGATCATGCCTAGTACAGTGCCCATGTTGCAGACCATTCCGTATGACAACTTGGGGGCACTAGAGAAGCCGAAGGCTTACAAAGAAGGTGGTGCAGCAGTAAAGTTCAGTACCTTCAGTGGTTTCGAGGACAAGACAAAGGCACTCACTTTCCTCCAGCAGTTTGATACAGCTTATGCGGGAGGGAATTTTACAGAGGCCTCGAAGGTTAGGAAAGCTGCCACTTTCTTAAAGGACAATGCGCTGACATGGTGGACGACATTGTTAATGCAAGGACAGGCACCCGCCACTTGGGTTTACTTCAAGCAAATGTTTGCATCTGCTTGGCTATCAAATGAATTTGAAGCCGATGTCTTGACAGATTGGCACTAGCTTACGGCAGCTTCGTGCAAGAGCTTGCTGGAGTACAATAGGAGGTTTTGTAAAGCATTACTCTCAGTGACCTCCTACAGATTTGTGCCACTGACAGAGCAGATAGAGAAGTATTGTTGTGGGTTGCCTAAAGGGCTTCGCGATTACTGTACAAAGAATAGTGTGGCTACCCTTACTCAGCTTATGGAAGTTGCGAACACTGGTCTTGCCCTGTTGAAAGGAGAGGACAGTGGATTTCCGAGCAGTGATAAAGGAGGGCAGCAAAAGAAAAATTCAGCGAAGAAGCCCTTTGTGAAGACGGCTCCTGATGCGTCACAGGGGTCTGAACAGGCCACCAAAGACAAGGATTCAGCTGGGACTTCTGGAGCGCAGGCAAAGAAACAGAAAAGGAAGCCTTTTGTGCGCAAGTCGCTCGAGGAAAAGAAGGTCCTAATGGCTGAGAACAAATGCTTTATATGCGAGCAGCCTGGTCACTTTTCTATCAATTGTCTACAAAGGAAAAGGCCAGCTGACTCAGAGGATAAAGAAGACCAGAAAGGCAAGAAGCCAAAACCCACGGCAGGTTTAGTGCCAGACATGGTGGGTGACAGGCCCAGCACAGATGCCAGTGAGTTATGCAGGGCATGGGGTAAAGTTAGAGATCAGACGGCACTCATCTTCTTTGATCCAGGTGCCAAAGCCAACTTTATCTCACCAGAGTTAGCTATGAAGCTTGGCATCAAAGCTGAAGAGATGGGGTACACAGCAGAGGCAGGGTTGGCATGTCCTGGCCACTCAGAGTGTGTTACTCCCATCATTGGAAAACTGCGTTTGCATATTCAGTCGTATGTGGACACTGAAGAGTTTTACATCATGCCGCTGGAAGGTTGTGACGCCTTGTTGGGGATCCCGTGGATGTTCCGAGTGCATGGAGTCTTGGATGCCTACAACAAAAAGATCACTGTACAGCATAGGGGCAAAACTCACATCTTGGATGTAAAGCTTAAAGGAGAGTCAGTCCCTATTGTATCTGCTTCTGCTATCACTTCTGTAATAAAGAATCATCTTTCTGTGTACTTGATTTTTGCACGTGATGTCTCAGATAGTGATCAGTCAAATTTATCTGTGTTAGATAAAGAAAGGTCAGCATTTTTGCAAAAGTTTAGTGACTGTTTTTCTGATTCATTACCGTCGCAATTGCCGCCAGAGAGACCTGAGGACCATCGGATAGATTTGGTGCCCCAGGGTGTAGCCCACCAAATAGACCTCCCTACAGGGTTAGTGCGGCGCAGCAGAAAGAGATTATGGGCCAGGTTGAGGAGTTATTAGAGAAGGGGCTGATTCAGCCTAGTTCTTCACCCTTTTGCTCCCCAGTGCTCCTAGTGCAGAAGAAGGATGGCTCATGGCGCATGTGTATTGATTACCGTGCGTTGAATAAGAATACCATCAAGAATAGGTTCCCTATTCCTCGCATTGATGATATTCTCGATCGTTTAGAGGGTGCTGCAATTTTCAGCAGGATAGACCTGAAGAGTGGGTACCATCAGATTCGTGTAAGCCCAGAGGATGTGCACAAGACTGCGTTTAGAACGACATTTGGTCTTTATGAGTTTCTAGTGATGCCGTTTGGGCTAACAAATGCTCCTGCCACGTTCAACAGAATGATGGACCGGATTTTCCGCTCGCATCAACAGTTTGTTGGAACATTCTTCGATGACATGATTGTGTATTCGAAGAATGAAGAGGAGCATAGGCGTCACTTGACCATTGTGTTCGAAGAGCTGCGCAATCACAGGTTACTTGTCAATCCTAAGAAAAGTGAATTCTTCCTTGAAGAGATCCACTTTCTGGGCCACATAGTCTCAAAGGATGGTGTTAGAATGGATCCCGCAAAGGTCGAAGCTATCAAGACATGGCCAGACTTGAAGACTGTGCACGATGTCAGAAGCTTCTTGGGATTGTGTTCCTACTATAGAAGGTTTATCAGAAATTTTGCTTAGATAGCATCGCCTCTTCACGCATTGCAAAAGAAAGAGGTCACTTTCAGATGGACCCAAAAAGAGATTTCAGCTTTTAGTCTCTTAAAGGAAAAGTTGACTTCAGATCCAGTTATTGTTCTGCCAGATCTCAGGAAGTCATTTGTGGTCCAGTGTGACGCGTGTGGCAGTAGCATCGGAGCAGTGCTAATGCAAGATGGACGGGTAGTAGCCTATGAAAGCCGAATTTTGCAAGGGCCAGAGAGGACTATGCAAGTCTATGAGAAAGAGCTCTTGGCCGTGATTCATGCGCTTTCTAGCTGGAAGCACTACCTCTTAGGTGCTGATTTTGTTGTCCAAACAGATCATCAGACCTTGCGATACTTCTTGACACAGTCAAAGTTATCCGAAAAGCATATGCGATGGGCAAACATTCTTTCCATGTTCCACTTCCAGATTATGCATGTGGAAGGCAAGAAGAATGTTGTGGCTGATGCGTTATCAAGAAAGCCACAAATTTCAGCTGTGTCAATTCCTTATCATCATGAGTTAGATGACATGAAGGAACAGTATACTGCTGATGAAGATTTTGCAAGGATCTTTGAACAGTTACAAGACGGGCAACATCATGAGCACTACCTCCTCAGAGATGGTTTTATGATGATGCATGGCAGACTTTGTGTCACTAGGCCATTGCGACGTAAGGTCATGGAAGAGAGTCATGTCCCACCGTATGCAGGGCATCGTGGCATGGATGCAATAGTTAAAGCGGTAGAGACGTTCTTCTATTGGCCTACCTTGAGGAGAGATGTGGATGCCTTTGTGCGAGCATGCATAGTTTGCCAAAAGGTCAAGTTTGACAGGCAAAAGGCACCAGGGTTGTTACAACCACTGCCGATTCCGGATAAGCCATGGGAAAGCATTGCTATGGACTTTATCTTTGATCTTCCAAGAACGCCAACAGGGAATGATGGTATATGGACCATTATCTGCAGGTTCAGCAAGCAGGCCCATTTTATCCCTGTCAGGAAGAAGATAAAATCTGATCAGATGGCACGCTTGTTCATGTACAATGTGTTTAAGTACCATGGTATGCCACAATCGATTATCAGTGATCGTGATCCTCGCATGACCAGTTTGTTCTGGAGAGGATTGTTTGAGAACATGGGTACTACGCTCAAGTTCTCGTCTTCGTTTCATCCACAAACTGATGGACAGTCAGAAGAGGCCAATTCTACTGTCTTAGATCTGCTGAAATGCTATGTGTCAGATAATAAGGGCAAGTGGGAACAGTATTTGCCTATGCTTGAGTATGCGTACAATAATACGGTGCATTCGTCTACTGGCAAAGCACCTTTTGAAATTGTTGAAGGCGGCAAAAAGGTTCCTCCCATTTTGCACACAAAGGACAAGATCTTTGAGGCAGATCGATATGTTGAGAACATGGATGAGATGTATAAGAAGATTAAAGTTGCCTTGGAGAAGACTCAGGCAAAACAGAAAAAGGCTGCTGATCGTCACCGTCGTGAATTGCTACTATCACCTGGTGATTGGGTTCTCTTAAGGTTCGAAAAGGCAAGGTTAAAGAAGATGAAGGGCAAGGAACGGCTGTTTCCTAAGCTCAGCATGCGTTACTATGGGCCTTTTCAAGTGCTTGACAAGATCAGCGATGTGGCTTACAGGCTGAAATTGCCTGATGCATGGAAGATTCATAATGCGTTTCATGTGAGTCTTCTAAGACCCTTCGTGGGTGATGTGCCAGAAGATATGCCAGTTGAGGATCAGCAAGAAGTTGAAGAACTTGATGAGATCTTGGTACCTGAGCAAGTTTTGGCACATAAGGACAGAAAAGTTAAAGGACAAGTTGCAAGACGCTATTTGGTGAAGTTCAAGAACTATCCGCCTGTGGATGCAAAGTGGATGGAAGAGCATGAACTGTCAGAGTCACCAAATGTATTGCAGCTTTACCTTGAAGCCTTTGGGTTACAGTCTACTTATGCCCCAACCCAACGTGTGCAAAGGAGGGGTAATGATAGAGCTAGTACATCAAATGTACATATGAATTCAGTGCCATAGATGGAAATGGCAAAAGTATGAAGGCCTCATTAAGTCATTTGTATCTATGTATGTTACGACCTTTCTTGCGGATACATGCGATGATAAAAGAGTGTTAATAGCACAAGATCATCAGTGGCGTGTATTTATGGTATGTAATCGAGGACGTTTGCGATTTCAAGAGGGGGGTATGTCACGAGGACGTGGCAGTTATTAACCATGTCACAGAGATGTGGCAACTGCTAACCTTGGTTGTTGGTTTCTTTCCAATGGGGTTTATTTTATTTGTTTAAGACACTCTTTTTGAAGTAGCAAACGGTCGGACATTGTATGGCCAATGTGAACGGTAGATTCACCCGCAGACGGGAAGTGGTCGGCACTGGAATTCGTATGGTAAGAGGATGTCTAGGCTCAGAGCAAGATCATATAGGTCCCCCCGTCGCACTTAGCAAGTTGGTGGATGCTAGGAAGTGAACTCAATTAAGGCGTAAAGTCAAGGTGGGACTTCCAACAAAAAGTATGCGACAGTTGGGCCACATTGCATTTTTGGATGCGGTCCCAATGAGGATAGATGGTCAGAAGACCAGTGGGAGCCCAACGGAAGCATCTCCTAAAATTTAGGGAACTGCTATTTTGGGCCGTGAAATGTGTTCGCGTCATTACCTTCGGTATGACTAGGGGAACCCTTTATAACTCTGCCGCGAAGTCAACTGACGCGTCGGTTGGGATATTTTTAAGCGGCGAACCCGAAACGGGAAAATGCTTGTAAATGCGCCAAGTGTCACATTTTCAGGGACTTGCCTCTTCCAGAAAAATGGACGCTGATTTTTAAGCTGGGAGAAGCCTCATTTGCAACCTGTCACAGGTTAAGAGCTATGGAGTGCTTTCTTTCCCTCTCATGTACAGTGTGGTGCTAGGAGTGATGCCCTGCACACTACACACTGCTCTCTCTCTCCCCTACGTGCAGTTATGTGATGCCCCACAAGAGGGCTACTCATTTGACTGATGTACAATTGTGTGGGTTCATGCTTTTGTGCTGAGGCAAGAGCCTCCTTGAGCAGGAACAGGGGTAGCTAACTGCTGCTCCAAAGCAGGCACTGGTGAGGGTCATAACCTCACCGTACAGGTGCAAAATCAGCGCTGTGTATGCGCTGTAAATTCACTGTTTTTCAGCCATACGGACGCCAGGATCATTGGGAATCGTGCCCCACTGGCAAAGGACAGTTAGGGGACTGTTTGGGGCTGAAAACAGGGCAAAAACCAGTAAATACAGCGTGCTGAATTTACTGTTTTTGGACAGGAATCAGAGGGTATACGCCAGTGCAAGCGAGTTCCAGCAGGGGAATTGGTTTCGCGCAAGTTTTGGGGCTGTTATGCTGCCGAAATTTGGCCAAATCAAATGGTATCTAGGTGGATACACGTGAAGGATTCCCAGGACCTTACCTTGTAATTTACCCTCCTAAAGAATAAAGAAATACCGAAAGGGGCGCCAATTTTGGGGCCTACAGGTTGTCGGCGTCTGCTCGGAGCATTCTAGCTTCCGAGCCGTGTGTGAGTTGAAGTGTTAATTCCCATTACAGGTTCTCTTTGCAAAGTGCTCTGTGTGTGTGTATAAAGTAAAGAATTTCGGGTGAAAGCCAACGCCTACCGCCCTACGGGCCGGTTACAGCCGTCGTGGTTACAGGCAGAGCATTGACACCACCTGCTACAGGTTTTCCAAGCATTGAGGCAACATCGGTTGGTGATGAAGGGTAAAAAGAGTGAGTTTTTTTAAACCAAAGATCCACTTTTTGAGACACATTGTCTCTGCGGAGGGTGTCAAAATGGATTTGGCCAAGGTTGAGACCATCAGAGATTGGCCAGATTTGAAGAATGTTCACGAGGTTCGAAGCTTTTTGGGTTTGTGCTCCTGCTATCGGCAGTTTATTCGAAAGTTTGCGGAGATTGCTTCTCCTTTGCATGCTTTGACATGAAAAGGGGTTCCTTTCACATGGGGACCATTTGAGATTGCAACCTTCAAGACTCAAGGAGAAGTTGACTACTGGCCTAGTGTTGGTTTTGTTAGACTTACACACCACTCTGCTGCTTCACATAGGTCTAGGGTATACATATACGGCTAGTGTGCCTTCGGGCTGGCCACCCTTTGCATACGCATACAGACTACATCGTTCGGCCGCCCATCGTTTGGGCCGACTGCCCACTTTGTCCGAGCGCCCTGATATTCCAATTTTGTTATGCTGGGTCGTGGAGCATTTTCTAGCACTACTCGACCCCCTCCTTGGGCACCTGTATATGGAGCCAAGGGGGTTACCCACATATCGTCTGTACACAACCATTCATTGGTGTTTTTTTGTTTGATGGTCAGTGGGGGGCTGATTGCCCCCTCTTCCACATATAGCGTTTGTGTTCTCTCTCTCTCTCTCTCTCTCTCTCTCTCTCTCTCTCTCTCTCTTTTGCACATGTGCACTCACATGGTATCAACAGCTTCAGGCTCTCCATGGGACAAACGCTTTATCATCTGCAGCGCGTACTTCTGCCAAGAACAACAACAGCCAGCGTTTTTTCCAATAACCACCAGATCAGCCAGCGATCTCTGCACAAACAGGGTGGCACCATCACCTGGACAATATCCATCGCGACGGATGTTCAGCCATACCTGTGTGTTTTGCAGATCAGGCCTAGCGTTCTTGCATCAGGCTGCTAGTTCATCGGCGGCTTTATGCTTCATTGTCTTGTAACATGCATATGTGAGCATTTGTGTTGCATTGTGATGTGCGAATTACTGAATATTCCTAATTGGATGAGATTGCCTGGGTATGTAAATTTTTTAGTCCATCAAGACACCCGTGGAAGACCAGTACGGTCTGGGTGTGATGGCTAATTTTACTACACCGGAATATCAAGAGTTCCGATCTGGACGAAAGGAGAAGCTAACTCCTTGATCAAAAGAGCAGAAAGGAGAAGCTAACTCCTTAATAAAAAGCGCAAACTGATTGTCCCTCGGAATGTCCCTCAGAAATTTTTTATAGCTAACTTGAGTTGTTTTGGAGTTATGCTGTAATCGCGGACGATTAAGAAGGGGAGATGTAACAAACTGTTGACGTGTCAAAGCCTAAAGAAGGGAGCCAACGTCACAAAGTGATGACGTGTCTGCTCGGGAGCCGAAACCATGACTGCTGCTGAAAACCCTAAATCTGCAAACCGTAACCCTAAAACCTGAAAACCCTAAATCCTGAAAACCCTAAATCTGCAAACCCTAACCCTAAAACTTGCAAACCCTAAAATCTGACAAAAACCCTAAAAAAAGCAAAAACCCTAACCTTGACCCTAACCCTAACTCTAAAAGGGCAGCATAACAGATCTCCGAGCTGATGACGTGGCAAAATCCCGTGATTTGCGGCGGAATTTCAGCCTTTTGCGTAAGCTTTTCTCTACGCTAGAGAGAGGGAATTTGATTGCTTTTATTTTATTAAAATCCCTACAGAGAGGAGCTTGTGAGAGAAAAAGAGTTTTGCTTTATTGTTAAGTTTTTGGGGCTCTGCTTTTGGCATCTCTTGTAAACTTTAAATAAGTGGTTTGGGCACACTCTCTGCAGAGCATTCGGACGTAGATTCTGAGAGTGAAACCTTAACCGCTCTCTTGTACTTTGAACATTGATTAATACATAAAGAAATACCGAAAGGGGCGCCAGTCTTTGGAGCCCAATATCTCTAGGCAGGGAACTCCATCAGGCCAGTGCAAATCTATTGTGAACTGTGAACTGTTTTGAAGTGGTTATTTGGTGCTGTTGTGATTGATTCTTGACTTGGAGTGTCCAAGTTACAGTGGTATCAGAGCATGGCCGATTTCTCTTCTACGAGAAATCCGATCCCAATTTTTTTTCCGCGGCACCTATGGCTTCACGCAAGGATCAGTTGACTCCCTCTGCATCCGGAGATGCGGGCAGGGATCACAATGAAGATTGTGGCAGAGTATGGCCCGCCTTGGCCTACTCAGGTGGAGCAAAGAGAGATGAAGCGTAGTCAATTGATCGGCGATGCAACAAAGATGATGCTCAGTTTTGCGAAGGACTCGAAATTGGCAAAAAATATGAGCGAGACTTCTTTTCAAGAAGTGCATGCGTTTCTTTTCAAGAAGGGCATGCACAGTGGCAGAAAACCACAACACCACCCCCGAAACCCACTCTCAAGAAGCCTTCTGATCACAAGTAATATTCAGAGAAGGAAGTAGAAGAGGTGGTCGATGCACGGATTGCTCAGCTTTTTGATGCGCAGAGGAAAGCCAAAAAGCAGGGCAAAAAGCAGAAGAAAGGCACTGACTTCCCGGGTTATTTGGGTCGTCAGTCGACATTTGACAAAGCAAAGAAACAGAAGAAGCGTGTCAGATTTGAAGAAGTACCCAGTTCTTCTTCTTCTTCTTCTTACAGTTCTTCTAGCTCTTCAGATTCGAGCAAAGAAGACAGAAAAGGCAAAAAAGCGAAGCAAGAAACAACGCTTTGGAAAGGGCAAGAAAAAGACAAAGAAGTCTAAATCTCGCCTAGTGAGTGACAGTTCTACAGAGGACTCGTCTACAGACAGTTCAGACTCTGATGACGGGATTTTTTTTTCGAGAAAAAGATTCTTCTATTAGTTACTGAAACTACCCGTTGGGCTACAATCACCTCTTCAAGAGAGGGTTACAACAACCATGGTGGGAGACTCTCCCAATGAAAAACCAGCATATGTACAATGGGGCTAAATCAAGAAATGGGGGGAGGGAAAATCCACACAGGTGGTCGGTAATGCTATCTGAGTACACCCTGGACCATGGTGTAGAAAGGCCCAGAACGCCAAGAGTCGAAGGAAAGCCTCTCTGCGCTCCCGCATGCGGTCGGAGTTGTCTTGTAGTCCCTCGAGCTGTCCTCTGAGAGTGTGGATCAGCTCTAGCCAAAAATCGCGAAGTCTCTCCTGGTGGCACGGGGCGAGCCTCATAGATGCAGAAGCAACGGGCCCGCCAAATGAACCAGAGTGTCAGGCCACTGACGAGCTCCCGACACGCCTCTCTCACTGCACCACTCCTGTGGGGTAAGCTCTGTAGCAGGCTGGAGTGTAGGTCGCCCCTCCTGCATCACTATCATCCTGCGGGTGGAAGATAGCTCAAACTGAAGTCCCGGGCCTGAGAGAGTGGACCAAGCCGCTGCTCCCCAAGTGTACTGTCGAGCCGTGGAGAGAGCAGGCATGAACCGAAGACTCGTAGCCACACCTGCTGGGCTGAGGGACAGTCCCAATGACAGTGATGCTGACTCTCCACAAGGTGGTCACAAGTTGCACATGCGGCCGAAAGACCACTATGCTAGCCAGCTCCCAACTGTTGTAGCTCTGTGTGCGACCAGCCACTGAAACAAGGTGACTCTCCTCGGCTGTCTGGAGTCCCACAACCTCTCCCAAAAAGCTGCCAAGAACTCAGCTGTGAGACCCTCCTCCTGCCAATGAGGTGTTGTAGCGGGGTGGGCCTCTCTCTGTGCTGCACTCTGCTACTTGCGGGGCCTCTACTGCAACTCGCTGAAGGCGTCCCCCACCCCGAAGCTTGAAGAAAAGGGCTGGGACAGTCTCTGAGCAGGCCCTGACTGAGATGAGAACCTCCAGTCGTGTGAAGGCTCCCATTCATCGGGGTGCTACTGGCTCGAGGGGCGTGAGCCACTCAGCTGGAACTGACTCTGAGATGTTTTGGCACATGCTCTGCATCCCTCTCATGTCCTGTAGCGGGAGACCCTGCACCTCCTCTGACAAACCTGTGAACTCTAGCCAGTCACGTAGAGAGCGCGTTGGACCTGCTGCCATGGGACCCCAGGAAACATGAGACCGACTACCAACCAAGTGGCCTCTCTGAGTGCTAACCATGGGGTTCCAGACGAGGGGCTGCCGTAGGCGCTCCTCCGTGCACGTAGGCTATCTCTGCTCCAGGCCACGCCGCAAGTGCTCCCAAGATCGAAGCAAACTCACAGCGAAGCGGTCCTCCAGTCTCTTGCTCAAACCAACTTTGCGCATCTCTGTAAAGATCCATCTGGTCGAAGGTTGCCAAGGGCCTCCTGGCTGAGGCACCCTAGCACGAAGCCGCTGTAGCAAGAACTCCTTCCAGCCTCCAGGGCTCCTCACCTGGAAGAAGTCCTCTGATGATGAACTTCCCAAGAAGGGCTCTGCTGTGCTGTGCTGGACCAATGATCCCAAGCCCTCCCTGTGAATAAGGAAGAGTGATGACTTGCCAAGCCACTTTGGCTCGGGCTATCTAAGTGTCACGTCCTGACCAAAGGAAGTTCTTGATCAGCCTCTCTACTTGGCTAATACAAGAACTCGAGAAGATCCAGCAGGAAGTGATGTACCACATAGTCGCCAACAACACCTGGTTGGCAACTACTACTCTGCCAGCCAAAGAAAGTCGTGCTGAGCTCCAGTGTAACAACTTTCTCCTGATAGACAGGAGAAGGGGAGCAATCTGCTGCTCGGGAGACAAGTCCAAACCAATCTGACAGCCCAAGTACCGAACTGTAGTCCCTGGGGGAATCCACCTAAAACCCTCTCCTGGCATCCAATCTGACACAGGAGCACTACCAACTGAGAAAGCCACTGTCTTTCTCCAGTTGATCAGTGCGCCCGATGCATAATAGAAGGTCTCCAGAGCCCGTTCACACCTGTGAAGGTTGGCCTCCTGGCCATCTAAGTACAAGGCTGAGTCGTCGGCAAACTCAATGTCCGGAAGCTCATCTCCCCGAATAGGGAGTGCTAAGCCTCGTAGACCAACTTGCTGCGACACCAAAAACCTGCTCATTGCCTCCGCATAGAACAGAAAGAGGAAGGGGGCAAGAGGATAGCCCTGTCTGACCGAGCGTGTAAGCATGAAGCGATCACCTCTACCTCCTGCCAAGAGTACCTGACTATGAGCCTGTCTGTACAAAGCTGACACCCCTCTGATCCAAGCATCTGAGAAGCCCATCCTGCGTAGAGTGCCCTCTAGAAAGTCCTAGTCAACTCTGTCGTATGCCTTCTCACAATCGAGAAGAAGAATCACGAGGTCCTCACCACGGAGCCGTGCCAGGGCAGAAGCCTCCCAAAAAGTAAAGATGTTGTCAAGGATACTGCGCTCCTCGACAAAACCTGTCTGAGTCCCATGTATAAGGCTCTCTAGAAGTGGCTGAATCCTCAAACTCAAAGCCTCGGCAAGAATTTTGTAGGTTGAGTTGAGGATGGTGATGGGGCGCCACTGTCGAATCTCATCCAAGGAGCCACCCTCCTTGGGAATGAGGTAGATCAGGCCCTCACTCATGCTGTCAGGCATCACTCCTGTGTGCAAAATGTATTGAAAAGCACTGCAGAGATCTGGGCCAAGCAGGTCCCAGTACTCCAAGAAAAAACTGGGAGTCAACCCATCCTCACCGGGACAACTACCACGGGGGAGGGCCCTAAGAGCCATGTGCAGCTCCTCAAGCTGAAGTGGCAGCTCAAGCCTTTGACGCATCTCCTTAGGAACAAGACAAGGCATCTGTGCCCAAACCTGCTCCCTGCATGCATCCTGACGCTCTGACTGGGACTGTGCAGGGCAGACAATAACTCACAGTAAAGTCAGTAGCAACTGCACGCATATCCTGGGGCTCAGAAGCAACTGACCCGTTGGGCCTCCTTAACTGACTGACCTTGGCATGCGAGTGCCGAGGTCCAACTGCCTCAAAGAAAGCACCAGTCACTCTGTCGCCCATCTGGGTTCACTGAGATGCATGTTGGTGGAAAGCAAACTCATGTCGCCTCTCCTCTGTGCTAGCAAGCTCCTGCCGAGCCTGCTGTAACTGCTCCTCCAACCAAGGACTGTCTGGATGCTGCTCCTGCATCCTCTGTAACGAAGCAATGCCCCGTCTAAGACGCTGCTCCTCCTCTCTCGCTACAGCCCGGCGAGCCAGAGACTCCCGGAGAAAAAAACGACTAATCTGAGCTAGGCCTGAGGCCACTCTGTCAGTAGGAGAGTCCTGCTTGTCCAAGCCTCTGTCCAGAGAGCCTCTACCCTCTCTCTGAGTGCTGAGTCCAACAAGACCCTCTCTGGGATGCGAAGCATCGTGCTTCCACTCCTCTGCGTGTCTGTCACTGTGAGGATCACTGGTGCATGGTCCGAGAAGAAGTCCCTGCTAGGATTCCCTTTGTCCCTCCCAAGTCACTGAAGTGGTCACTAGTGTAGAAGCGATCTATCCGCGATAGATTCACTCCTCCCACTCTGCGGTCCGATCGAGAGAAGGCAAGGCTGCCTGGGGGCCTCACAAAACCAGAGTGCTGCCAAACATCCGAGACCCTCAAAGTCATACAAAACCTCTCCCAAGCTGCCAACTCAACTCCATGCACAGTAGCATGGCTACCACCAATCCTGTCAGAAGGGTCCTCCAGCATGTTGAAGTCCCCTATGCACCAATGTTCTGCCTGCGGCAGAGACTCAACTATCTGTGACCAAAACTCTGCACGAGCACTCGCCACATTGGGCGCATAGATGTTCAGGAAACCCACTAGGCCACCCTGAACCTGCATAGAATCCACTGAGCCCTGCCTGACACAATAATCCCTCCGCCCAGAATGGCCTGCTGCAAAGAGTTCGCAATAGTCATACATACCCCACCTTGGATGCCTCCAGGTCCAAAAGCAGCTGACCAAAAAGTATCATATCGTCCACGCAAGAGCTGACCACAACGTCTAATACGGCTCTCACACAGATGGTGCTCCTGAAGCATAAGGAGATCAATCTCTCCTCCCATAAGGCAACGCTGAAGCTCCTGACGCAGTCAGCCCCGCTGACACTGAAACTGTGGCCCACCTAGTCTCTGCACGTTCCATGAGACGATCCTCATGGGTAACGAGAGAGAATAGATGCTGCTGCAGCAGCTAGACGGGCTATCTTCGAGGCTGGCTTGGATGGGGAGTAATCCGCTGACGGGAAAATTTTATGCGAACAAGAAGAATTTTTATAAAGCCAACCAGTATGACTTTCTGGAAGATAAAAGCAAGAAAGTCCGAGAGTTTAAGGAAGGTGGACAGTCGATCAAATT
Source organism: Adiantum capillus-veneris (assembly GCF_014529385.1). Taxonomy (NCBI): domain Eukaryota; kingdom Viridiplantae; phylum Streptophyta; class Polypodiopsida; order Polypodiales; family Pteridaceae; genus Adiantum; species Adiantum capillus-veneris. The sequence continues at coordinate 161,024,086 of NC_140940.1, read as the reverse complement.
TGACACTTTTTCAGGATACAAAGATGCTTCGAAGGCTTTGTCGTTTACACAGCAGATTGACATCGCTTTCGCGGGAGGACGCTACTCAAAGCACTCCAAGATTCGGAGAGCTGCCTCTTATTTTACGGGGAATGCTTGAACTTGGTGGTCCACACTTCTTTTAAACAAGATTGCGCCAGTTAAATGGCTGAAATTTAAGAAGCTTTTTATTTCTTCTTAGTTGACTCAAGAGTATGAATGCGTTATACGAGCTGCTTGGAACCATCTTCGGATGATCAAGAGAGATACAGTGGATGCTTATTGCGAGAGATTCTGGAGCTCTTTTCTACCTGCCTCTTCATTCAAGAAGATCTCGTTCAGAGAACAGATTGAGCGGTTTACCTTGGGTCTACCTAGAGAGATCCGAGATCACTGCTTGGAATAGAAGTCAACTTCTACTCAGGAGTTGATGAGTCATGCCAAACGGGGCTTTGCCATTAACTCTGGCAGTCTAACCTACCCCACCGATGAGGTCATGACACGACGAGCCGAATAGACTTCAGCGAATGAAAGTAGAAAGAGAAAGAGTAACCCAAAAAAGAAGGATGCACGACCCAAGCTTACTCCTGAGGAGAGAGCTCGCTTCATCAGGGAGGGGAAGTGCTTTGGATGCGGGAAACATGGACATATATCCGCAAAGTGCCCTAACAAGGGACCGAATGAACAAGATGAAGAAAGGCCAGAAAGTTCTAAAGTGGGTGAGAGACGTGGCAAAAAAGGCAGATAAAAAGCAGAACTGGTACCACATGGCGTGGGACCTGAACCGAATCAAATGAATGAAAGTACAAACTTTGCCACCTTTGGGGCAAAGTGAAGGAATCAGAAAGCTCTTTTGAAGGAGCCAAGGCCAACTTCTTTTCACTTGGAATTGTCGGCTCAATTTGGAACTACGCCCGACAGGCTGAGGCCACAGGCGGAGGTAGTTCGAGTGACACCCGGACGGGATGTTTCCATTACACTGAGCATTGGTAAACTTAGTTTGCAATGACAGGGGTGTTCAGGGCACGCGAGTGACGTTCTACTCGGAATCCCTTGGTACCACAAGAACTACGCCGTGGTTGACTACCGGGCTGAGAAAGCGACTTTTATAAATGAAGGGCTCAGAGATTGTACTTGATGAACTTCAGTTTCTTTACTCATTCTTTTGGGAAAGAACTGAACGATGGATAAAGGTCGAATATGTTTGACATGAAGAAAAGAACGCCAAGATTTTTCTTCACACTCATGCCCATTGCTTTTTAGTGGGCCTGAAGATCATGCCATTGATCTGATACCTGGAAGCACACCACCAAACCGGCCACCTTACCGTGTGAGCCGAGCACAAAATGAAGAGATTATGAACCAAATGAAAGACCTCTTGGAAAAGGGTCTTGTCAAGCCTAGTACTTCACCGTATTGCTCTCCAATGTTGTTGGTTTTGAAGAAAGACGGACCTTGGAGAATGTGCATTGATTATAGAGCTCTCAACAAAATCACCATCAAGAACAGATTTTCGATTCCTAGGATTGATGATATACTCGATAGATTACAGGGATCCTCCTGCTTTAGCAGGATTGATCTAAAGAGTGGATATCATCAGATTAAAATCGCGTCGGGAGACGTCTACAACACAGCTTTTCGGACGACTTTTGGGTTATTTGAGTTTTTGGTGATGCCTTTTGGCTTAACCAATGCTCCTGCGACGTTTAATCGGATGATGGACATGATTTTTCGAGAGTACAGGCTATTTGTTGGCACTTTCTTTCAAGAATGAGGCAGAACACAGAGATCATCTGCTTCAGGTCTTTCAGGCATTACGAGATCACAAGTTAGTGATTAATGCAAAGAAAAGTGAATTTTTCCTACCAGAGATACACTTTTTGGGACACATTGTCTCAGCCAGCAGGAGTGCAAATGGATGCGGCCAAGATAGAGACTATCCGTGATTGCCCCGATTTGAAGAATGTCCATGAAGTTAGAAGCTTCTTGGGACTGTGTTCGTACTACAGGCGGTTCATTCGAAACTTTGCAGAGGTTGCTTCCCCTTTGCATATCTTGACACAGAAAGGAGTCCCTTTCTCGTGGGGATCCACAGAGGTGACTGCCTTTCAGACATTGAAAGAGAAATTGACTACGGGACCAATTTTGACTTTGCCGGACTCGCACAAGTCATTTGAAGTATATTGTGATGCTTGTGGTCGTAGTCTGGGTGCGGTCTTAATGTAAGAAGGCCATGTCATTGCTCACGAGAGCCGATTGTTCTCAAGGCCGGAGATGACAACACAGAGTTATGAGAAAGAGCTTTTGGCGGTTATCCATGCTCTTACTCAATGGCGTCATTATCTACTCGGAGTGGATTTTATTGTCTTTACAGACCATCAGAGTTTGCGCTACTTCTTGTCGCAGAAGCAGCTTTTGGAAAAGCAGATGTGGTGGGCGAACATCTTGTCACAGTTTCACTTCTAGATTGTCCATGTGCAGAGACAAAAGAATGTGGTGGCAGATGCTTTGTCTCGGAAGCCGTTGGTTCTGGCTATTTCCGCGATACATCATAGGAGCTTCGAGGATATGGTCGACCAGTATGCCACAGATACAGATTTTGCAGACGTTTTCACACGGATACGGGATGGGGAGACAATAGCAAGATATTCCATTCGGGGTGGCTACTTGATGAGAAAAACCATGCTGTGCGTTACACAGCCGTTGAGGGAAAAGGTTATGATTGAATGCCACTGTCCACCTTTTACGGGTCACTGCTGCATTGCTACCGCCATGAAAGGGGTAGAGAGATACTTCTTTTGGCCAAGACTCAAGAAGGATGTGAAAGTGTTTGTGCGCAGTTGCTTAGTATGCTAGGAGGTCAAGTTAGACATGCATAAAGCACAGATATTGTTACAGCCTTTGCCCATACCCACGTGTCCCTGGGAAAGTATTGCAATGGATTTCATTTTTGATCTCTCGAGAACACAGAGTAGTCACGATGGTATTTGGAAAATAGTCAAGCGGGATCACTTAGCGAGACTGTTTGTGGCCCAAATTTTCAGATTACATGGCATGCATGAGACGATTGTCTCCGATAGAGACCCTAGATTTATGAGTTTGTTTTGGAAGGCAATTTGGGAGAAACATTGGCACGCGGTTGCAATTCTCGTCATCGTTCCACCTGCAGACTGATGGGCAATCTGAGATTGCCAATTCAGTGGTTCTAGATTTATTGAAGTCTTATATATTGGATCAAAAGACTCAATGCGAAAAGTACTTACCTTTGGTGGAATTTGCCTACAATAACACGATATACTCTTCGACGGGGAAGGTTCCATTTGAGATTGTTGAAGGTGCTACGAAGGTTCCACCCTTCCTAAGCACGAAAGATAAGATTTTTGAAGCGGATGAATATACGCGAGACTTAGATACGGTTTTTGCCAAGGTTCGCGAGACTTCGTAGAAATCTCAAGAACGACAGAAAAAGGCAGCGGATCGCCATCGTCGCGACTTGAAATTGAAGGAGGATGATTGGGTGCTCTTACGTTTTGAGAAGGCACGCCTGAGAAAGAAAAATTGAAAGGAGCGGCTTTTTCCAAAGCTTGGTATGCGATACTACGGACCTTTCCAGATCATTGAAAAGATAAATGATGTCTCCTTCTGACTGAAACTGCCTGATACTTGGAGGATTCACAATGCATTTCATGTGAGTCTCTTGAAACTTTTTAAAGGTGATGTGCCGGATGATGGGGAGCCTGATGAGCAACCCGAAGTGATAGAAAGCGAGGAGATTCTTGTTCCTGATTTTGCACATAAGGTTACGAAGAAAGGTAAAGTCCGAAGGCGGTTCTTGGTTAAGTTCAAGAACTATCCTGCATTTGATGCGAAGTGGATGGACGAGGAGGACCTAGCAGATACTCCTCGGATTGTGAAACTTTATCTCGATGCTTTTGGTTTAGCATAGTCTACTCCAAATGGAACCCAGAATTCAGCTTGGCCGGAGATCTGGTGCAGTGGGATGCACAAGAGGGGAGTCACTCCGCTCCTTTGTCAACAGATGCCTTGATTTTGATACTAAAGTCACTTATGTCTCTTTGAGCTTCAGGGATACTGAGAGCTGACAGTATTCTGCTGGATGACTTTATGAAATGGAATTCCTGATTATGATACTGATTTATTCTTGACTTCTTTTAAGTGCAGGAACTGATAGACGAAATGACTGCAGCATTTTGGTCTGATTGATCTCGAATAGACATGGTTCCAATAGGGGTTAGTCAATGGGACATCGATGAGGTCCCGATTGGATCTAGATGTGATTGCTAGCTACATTGCCGATAAATCATGGTCTAAGATCCGAATGAATGTTGAATGTCATGTGATGTCCTGTGATGTCGTGTGATGTGACTGTCGATTGGTACATGTGCTAGATGTGTGTTCCTAGTACGTAGGTACTAACAGTCAGTGTCTACTAAGACGGTTTATGGCCTCTGTCTGTTTTGCAGGCGTAATCGAGGGCGATTACAATGCTTTCAAGAAGGGGGTATGTCACAAAGTGATGACGTGTCTGCCCGGGAGCCGAAACCATGACTGCTGCTGAAAACCCTAAACTGCAAACCCTAACCCTAAAACCTGAAAACCCTAAATGTGGAAACCCTAACCCTAAAACCTACAAACCCTAAAATCTGCTAGAAACCCTAAAAACAACAGAAACTCTAACCCTAGTCCTAACCCTAAAAGGGTAGCATAACAGATTTTCGAGCTGATGATGTGGCAGAATCCTGTGAATTGCGGCGGAATTTCAGCCTTTTGCGTCAGCTTTTCTCTACGCTAGAGAGAGAATTTGATTGCTTTTATTTTATTAAAAGCCCTACTGAGAGAAGCTTGTGAGAGAAAAAGAGTTTTGCTTTATTTTTAAGTTGTTGGGGCTCTGCTTTTGACATCCCTTGTAAACTTTAAATAAGTGGTTTGGGCACACACTCTGTAGAGCATTCGGACGCAGAGTCTGAGAGTGAAACCCTAACCGCTCTCTTGTACTTTGAACATTGATTAATACATAAAGAAATACCGAAAGGGGCACCAGTCTTTGGGGCCAATATCTCTAGGCATGGAACTCCGTCAGGCCAGTGCAAATCTATTGTGAACTGTGAACTGTTTTGAAGTGGTTATTTGGTGCTGTCGTGATTGATTCTTGACTTGGAGTGTCCAAGTTATAGCCAACTTACATATGCCGGCCGAGGGGCCTAAACCCTAAGAAGAACAAGTAGCAGAAGAAGAAGAAGTGCTACCAACTTATGGGGGCCCGTCCGATGGGGCCCCAGTGACATAAAGGGATTAAAATAAAGCAGGACCTGCACACACGCAAAAACTGATGACGTGGTAGATTTCCGAAAATTGCGCTGGCATGATGACGTGGTAGGCTATACGGATTTTCGCGTTTTGTGCTGGTTGATGAAGTGGCAAGCTGTACGGATTTTCGTGATTTACGCTGGCAGCTTTTTGGCTTTGCTTTTGAACCAGATGCTTTTAAGTTTTGAAGGCTTTTCACTGTAATTGCTTTTTAGGCCAAGGGCCTTTAAATATGAGGTTAGGGCTCATTCTCTGGCTTGCTTCTTGGCAAAGGTGCAGAGTTTGGAGTACCGGCTTGTACTGTGTTGATGCAATATAAAGAAATATTGAAAGGGGCGCCAATGTTTGGGGCCAATACTCTCTGGGGTGGAATTCCGCCACTCCGTGTCGCGTGTCGTCTCTCCCTTTCAGTTCAGTTGTTATTGAAGTGTTAAAAGTCTGTTCTTTCCTATTGGCATGTGGTGCCTGTCACAAAGTGATGATGTGGCGGACAATCGAAACCCTAATTTCTTTGCCTTTTTCTTGCCCTTTCCGAAGCGTTGTTTCTTGCTTCGCTTTTTGCTTTTCCTGTCTTCTTTGCTCGAGTTTGAAGAGCTAGAAGAACTATCAGAAGAAGAAGAAGAAGAACTGGGTAAGCCTTCAAACTTGACACGCTTCTTCAGTTTCTTTGCCTTGTCGAATGTCGACCAACGACCCAAATATCCCGGGAAGTCAGTGCCTTTCTTCCGCTTTTTGTCTTTCTTTTGCACGTTGAAAAGCTGAGCCGTGCATCAACCACGTTCTCCAGTTCCTTCTCCGTATATTTCTTGGAAGCAGAAGGTTTCTTGAGAGCGGGTTTCGAGAGTGGTGTTGTGGTTCTCTGCCACTCTGTCTGTACCTCTTCCAAAGAGGTCTGGTTCATATATTTTGCCATCTTCGGGTCCCTGGCAAAATTGAGCTTCATCTTTGTTGCATCATCAATCAATTTACGACGCTCCATCTCTTGCTGCTCTACCGGAGTAGGCCTAGGCGGGCCATACTCCGTGCCGGAATCTTCGTTGTGATCCCTGTCCGTATCTCCAGATGCAGAGGGAGCCGACTGATCATTGCCTGAAGCCATAGGTGCCGCGGAAAAAAATTTGGGGATCGGATTTCCCGTAGAAGAGAAATTGGCGGTGCTCTGATACCATTGTAACAGACTTGGACACTCCAAGTCAAGAATCAACTGCGACAGCACCAAATAACCACTTCAAAACAATTCACAGATCACAATAGATTTGCACTGGCCTGACGGAGTTCCGTGCCTAGAGATATTGGCCCCAAAGACTTGCGCCCCTCTCGGTATTTCTTTTTATATAAATCAGTTCAAAGTACAAGAGAGTGGCTAGGGTTTCACTCTCAGACTCTGCGTCCAGATGCTCTGAGAAGTGAAGCCCTCACCATTTATTTAAAGGTTACAAGGGATGCCCAAAAGCAAAGCCCCAAAAGCTTCAAAATCAAAAGCTCTGAAAGCCAAAAGCATCTGCCCTTTCTCTCTCTCTCTGAGAGACCCAAAGAAAAAGCAAAAAGACTTTTTCTCTCTCTTTCTCTTGCTATTTGCGTAGAAAAAGCAGAAAAGCTGCCAGCGCAAATTTTGCCGCAAATTACGGAAATTCGTACTGCTGCTGCCACGTGGCACCCCCGGCAGAATTAGGGTTTCAGCCTGAAATTAGGGTTTGCTGCAAATTAGGGTTTCTGGCAGATTCTAGGGTTTGCAGGAATTTTAGGGTTTCAGCCAGAAATTAGGTTTCTGCTGTCCGCCAGGTCATCACTTTGTGACAGTGCCCGTCTTGTGACAACAAGCAAAGGGGAAGCAACTTGTGCAAACTTTCGAATGAACCGCCCGTAGTACGAACACAGCAAGAAGCTTCTGACTTCATGGACATTCTTCAAATCGGGCCAATCACGTAAAGTCTCTATCTTGGCCGCATCCATTTGCACTCCTGCTGCTGATACAATATGTCCCAAAAAGTGTATCTCTGGTAGGAAAAATTCACTTTTCTTTGCATTAATCACTAACTTGTGATCTCGTAATGCCTGAAAGACCTGAAGCAGATGATCTCTGTGTTGTGCCTCATTCTTGGAGAAAACAATGATGTCGTCAAAGAAAGTGCCAACAAATAGCCTGTACTCGAAAAATCTTGTCTATCATTCGGTTAAATGTTGCAGGAGCATTGGTTAAGCCAAAAGGCATCACCAAAAACTCAAATAACCCAAAAGTAGTCCGAAAGGCTGTCTTGTAGACGTTTCCCGGCATGATTCGGATCTGATAATATCCACTCTTCAGGTCAATCCTGCTAAAGCACGAGGATCCTTGTAACCTGTCGAGTATATCATTGATCCTCGGGATCGGAAATCTGTTCTTGATGGTGATTTTGTTGAGAGCTCTATAATTGATGCACATTCTCCAAGATCCATCTTTCTTCAAAACCAACAACACTAGAGAGCAATACGGTGAAGTACTAGGCTGGACAAGACCCTTTTCCATGAGGTCTTTCACTTGGTTCATAATCTCTTCATTCTGTGCTCGGCTCACATGGTAAGGTGGCCGGTTCGGTGGTGTGCTTCCATGTATCAGATCAATGGTATGATTTTCAGGACGAGCAGGTGGTAACTCGCTTGGTAGGCCCTCTGAGAAGCAATCGGCGTGAGAGTGGAGAAAATCTTGGCGTTCTTTATCAAGTTTAGACATATTTGTCCTATCCTTATCGCTCAATTATTTCATAAAGATCGAGTAAACAAACAGACCGCATTTCATTAATTTTGAAATGGCCGAAGCCGATACAATAGGGACAGACTCGCCCTTCAGTTTAACATCAAGTACAATGGTTCAACCCTTCTCTGTAGTCAAAGTCTCTTTCCTCGCCTGATAATCGACCACGACGTTGTTCGTGGTACCAGGGAATCCCTAGGAGAACATCACAACCCTCCAAAGCCATTATGAAGAAGTCCTCATGCCCCAAATACCCCTGACGATGCAACCGAAGCTTGCCAATGACAGGTGTAATGGCTACGTCCCTGCCGGGTGCCGCTAGAACTGCCTCCGCAAGTGGTCCCATCTGATCGGGAGTGATCTCGAGCCGCGCCGCCAATTCCGGTGAAATGAAGTTGGCCTTGGCTCCTCTATCAAAGAAGATCATGGCCTCTTGATCTTTCACTTTGCCCCAAGCTCGACAAAGTTCTGTACTCTCGTCCATGGTGTTGGGATCTGTACCCACACAATCTGGAACCAGTCCTGTATTCATCTTGCCTTTTCTGCCACGTTCCTCAGCTGCTCTCGAACTCTCAGGCTTGTCGTGGTCCTTATCATTCTGTTCTTTCTGTGCCTTTTTAGGGCACCTCGCGGAGATATGTCCATGTTCCCCGCATCCAAAGCACTTCCCCTCCTTGATGAAGCGAGCTCGCTCCTGAGGAGTAAGCCTGGGTCGTGCATCCTTTTTCTTTGGGTTGCTCTTTTTCTTTCTACTTTCATTCCCAGAAGTCTGTTCTGCTCGTTGTGTCATGGCCTCATCTGTGGGGTAGGTCAGACTGCTAGAGTGAATGGCAAAGCCCCTCTTCGCATGACTCGTCAACTCCTGAATAGAAGCTGACTTCTGCTCCAAGCAGTAATCTCGGATCTCTGTAGGTAGACCCAAGGTGAACGGCTCAATTTGTTCTCTGAACAAGGTCTCCTTGAATGAAGAGGCGGGTAGAAAAGAGCTCCAGAATCTCTCATAGTAAGCATTGATTGTATCTTTCTTGGTCATCCGAAGATGGTTCCAAGCAGCTCGTATATCGCGTTCATACTGTTGCGTCAACCAAGAAGTCATCCGAAGATGGTTCTAAGCAGCTCGTATATCGCATTCATACTGAAACCGGCCCGTAGGGCTGTAGGTGTTGGCTTTCACCCGAAATTCTTTACTTTACACACACAGAGCACTTTGCCAAGGAGACCTGTAACGGGAATTAACACTTAATCACACACACGGCTCGGAAGCTAAAATGCTCCGAGCAGACGCCGACAACCTGTAGGCCCCAAAATTGGCGCCCCTTTCGGTATTTCTTTATTCTTTAGGAGGGTAAAATACAAAGAAGAGTCCTGGGAATCCTTTGAGTGTATCCCACTAGATACCGCCTGTTTGGCCAAATTTCGGCAACATAACAGCCCCTAAACTTGCGCGAAACCAATTCCCCTGCTGGAACTCGCTTCTACTGGCGTATACCCTCTGATTCCTGCCCAAAAACAGTAAATTCAGCACGCGGTATTTACTGGTTTTTGCCCTGTTTTCAGCCCCAAACAGTCCTCTAACTGTCCTCTGCCAGTGGGGCACTATTCCCAATGGTTCTGGCGTCCGTATGGCTGAAAAACAGTCAATTTACAGCGCATACACAGCGCTGAAAACGCACCTGTACGGTGAGGTTATGACCCTCACCGGTGCCTGCTTTGGAGTAGCAGTTAGCTACCCCTGTTCCTGCTCAAGGAGGCTCTTGCCTCAGCACAAAAGCATGAAACCACACAGCTGTACATCAGTCAAATAAAGAGCCCTCTTGTGGGGCATCACATAACAGCACGTAGGGGAGAGAGAGAGCAGTGTGTAGTGTGCAGGTCATCACTCCTAGCACCACACTATACATAGAGAGGAAAGCAAGCACTCCATAGCTCTTAACCTGTGAGACAGCAATGAAGCATCCCCCAAGCATAAATCGAGCGTCCCCTCTACTGCCCTTGACCTGTAATGCATCTGTGAACAAATAGATGCAAAAAGGAGAAGATTTCCATGGCTGCCAAAACCTGCGTATCGCTGAAAATGCAGCAAAACAGCCCTGTAAACACGCATCTAATGCCTTCCAATGCTGAAAATGAGTTCCATAGTCATAGGTAAAGTCATGGGAAGCTCAAAAATGGAGAGAAATGGCTAAAAATCATAGTTATCAGCCTCCAAAACTGCTCCAGAAAGTCAGTTACGGGTTCTGTTCTCCCAGACTTGGTAAATTGACCAAAAAGTGCCACTTGGCACTCATGCGTGCAATTTCCCCGCATTGGACTTCCTGCTTAAAAATCTCTCAACTAGTGCATCAGTTGACTTTGCAGCAGAGTACTAAAATGTTCCCCTTGTCATAGCGGAGGTAATGACGCGAACACATTTCACGACCCAAAATAGCAGTTCCTTAAATTTTAGGAAATGCTTCCATTGCACTCTCACTGGTCATCTGACCATCTATCCTCATTGGGACCGCATCCAAAAGTGCAATGTGGCCCAACTGTCGGATACTTACTGTTGGTGATCCCACCTTGACCTTATGCCTTTATTGAGTTCACTTCCTAGTATCCACCAACTTGCTAAGTGCAACAGGGGGACCTACATGATCTTGCTATGAGCCTAGACGTCCTCTTACTTTACGAATTCTAGTGCCAACCAACTTCCCGTTTGCGGGTGAAACTACCGTTCACATTGGCCATACAATGTTCGACCATTTGCAACTTCAAAAAGAGGGTCTCGAAAATTAAACAAAAATCATTGGAAAGAAACCAACAACTAAGGTTAGCAGTTGCCACGTCCTCGTGACACATACTCTTGCATCGACCAAGAAGAAATAAAAAGCTTCTTAAATTTCAGCCATTTAACTGGCGCAGTCTTGTTTAAAAGAAGCGTGGACCACCAGGTGCGAGCATTCCCCTTAAAGTAAGAGGCAGCTCTCCGAATCTTGGGTGCTCTGAGTAGCGTCCTCCCGCGAAAGCGATGTCAAACTTCTGTATAAAAGACAAAGCATTCGAAGCATTTGAGTATCCTGAAAAAGTATCAAATTTGATGGAGTGTCCACCTTCCTTAAACTCTCGGACTTTCTTGCTTATCTTCCAGAAAGTCATACTGGTTGGCTTTATAAAAATTCTTCTTGTTCGCATAAAAGTTTCCGTCATCTGAGTCTGAACTGTCTGTAGACGAGTCTCTTTAGAACTGTCAGTCACTGGGCGAGATTTAGACCTTTTTGCCTTTTTCTTGCCCTTTCCGAAGCGTTGTTTCTTGCTTTGCTTTTTGCCTTTTTTGTCTTCTTCGCTCGAATCTGAAGAGCTAGAAGAAGTGTGAGAAGAAGAAGGAGAAGAAGAAGAACTGGGTACTCCTTCATAGTGAACACGCTTCTTCTGTTTCTTTGCTTTGTTAAGTGTCGACTGACGACCCAAATAACCCGGGAAGTCAGTGCCTTTCTTGTGAGGATTCTAGGTACTAATCCTTTATTAAGTATTTTAACTCATGATTAAGACTTAAGCAATTGAACTCAAAGAAAGACTCAGAAGACTCTGTGTTTGATTGATTGAATGAGTGTGATACAAGGGCTCCTACATGACTTTATACGTAAAGACACATCCTTTCGGCGAAGAGCTGCAACCATTGGGCGAAGAGTCGCACTCATAGAGCGAAGGGGTGTGACCAATCGTCGAAGGAGTGTGGCTTTTGGTGAAGAAGCACGTCTCTTGGGCGAAGAGGTGTGACCATCCAAGCGCAAGGGTCCTCCTTGGCATGGCACTTCGCGTATCTGCAACTAGGAAGAGATGTATTGCTGCTAACATAGTCACAATCGTGACATTCCCTCCCTCTTTAAATAAAACCCAGGGTAGTTGTAGAAACTCCGGGAGAAGGAAATGTATTGTTGTAGTGCTTCTGCATCCAAAGCTCTTTCTGTTAAGTGCCATGTCATGGCACTGTTATTGACCATGACTATTTTGCCAAACTGAAAACTAATTATATTTTGAACTTGATAAGTGCCTTTGTCAAAGTTATTTGTAACTTTGAGCTTTGTCCAATAAAAGATTGAATCTGTATCTGCTTCGAGTGAAACTATTGGTAGATTGACTTGAGTTTTCTGTTGAGTGATGACCACTGGTTGGAAATCTGTAAGGTATTTCATTGGTTTGTTTGGAACAATAAGAACCTCTTGAAGGGATGTTGTAGATTGAGACAGAGTAGTGTTTGGAGGTACATCCATCTTTAAAGGTTTATCTGTGAAACAAGTTGTGTCCAAATATTCAATTGCAGCGACTGAAGTCGTGCTGCAAGATTCTGTATCCGTTTTATCCTTTGTATCATTGAAGGTAAGAATTGGTATCTTCAAGTTTGAAGAATTATCATTCACCACAGCATCAATTATCTCATGAAAAACAAAGACTTCATTCTGCAAGGGCGGTGACGAGGCTTTTGTTTTTGCCTGGATCACAACCAAAGAAGTTGTGTGCGTTTGGGATGCCACACATGAACCAAAATCTCTTGAATCTTCAGCTTTATCAGCGGGTATTAAGGCTTCCAGATTAGGAGGAGCATGGCATGGCTCGCAAGGGGGAACTTGTCCAGTGTTGCGGCGCTCACGACCGAGTACTTGACTAGGGTCGGAAATATGTGCCACTATGTGAGCCCACTTCGAAGAGGTTGAATGCTCTTCAAGGGGAGATCTTCTGAAAGCTTCATGTTGCTGCTTTTGCCGATGATCATTTTGAGGTTGAGGCTTGTTATAGCAATCATGCTGCAAAGAATGTTGCTTCTGAGCACGTTGTTGCTCAAGCAAAGTGAGTTTGTGTTGGGTTGTCTCTGAAGAAACATGCTGAGGGTGAGACATAGATTGCTGAGAAACTGTCGAAAACTGTTTGATACCAAAAGGTTGTTGCAATTGTCGCCGGAAGAGCCTTCAATTTCACTGTAAGTGAGGAGATGTCTTGTTTCAAGGCGGCTACCCGTTGCTTCCACAATGAGAGGTGAGAGTCCATACTCGAGCATGAACCGTTGATGAAAAGGAAGGCTTTGCTCGGACGCCAATGAAAGGGGTTCCTTCTTGTTGAGGGGAATGAAAACTGTTCACCATAGAGCGGGCTGAAAAAGCATGTAGTACTCAAGCATTAGAAAGGGAGATTGATAACCATCACTCCTGGGAGGTAAAAGTGGCGAAGAAGAAGATCATTTGGTGCTGAAAATTGAAGTATTTTGCTGCTGTAATATCTGGACAGCCATGCAAATCCACCTTCGAGAGCACACTGCGAGCCCACATCACGCGCAAGGAAAGGGGGGGGGGGGGCTGGCCGTTGATGAGGCGCACCCAAGGAAGGGACGGGGGGTTGATTTCTTGCACGCAATCGAAGAGGGGGGGGGACTGATATGCTCGCGCGTCAAAGAGGGGGACTGAAAAAAAAAGTATGTTTTTTGTCCGTTTTTTGAGGTAGGAGAGGGTGCCCAATGGTTAGGTTTTAAAAAAAGAGTCCAGGGTCACTTTTTTTTAAAGAAAAAGGTCATTTCCATGTGAAAGGGCATGTTTTAAAAGATGTGTCCTTTCGAAGGGTGCATCACTTGGAGAGGCTCCGAGAGGGTAAAATGGACATGGGGGGGCTAGTTTGAGTACCTCCATGCGTCACGCGGGACAGGGCACTGCCATCACTGCCATGTTGAACCTACGAGACTCTAAGAGAGCATCTTGCATTGCACTAGTGTTGCCCGAAAGTGGTAATTTAACACGTGTGGGGGAAAAGCGGGAAAAATCTTGGGCATTTCATTCGTTCTCCTTCTTCCATACAACGCACGTGCGGGTTGTCGAGGGGGGTACGTTGAGCGAAGAGGCTAAGTGGTCTGCATAATCCACGGGAGGAGGAAAAAAATTTGCTCTGATACCACTGTGAGGATTCTAGGTACTAATCCTTTATTAAGTATTTAAACTCATGATTAAGACTTAAGAAATTGAACTCAAAGAAAGACTCAGAAGACTCTGTGTTTGATTGATTGAATGAATGTGATACAAGGGCTCCTTATATAGGAGACGAAGAGGCACAAATGAAAAGACATGTCTACTGGTGAAGAGACACGACTTTATATGTAAAGACACATCCTTTCGGCGAAGAGGTGCAATCATTGGGTGAAGAGTCGCACTCGTAGAGCGAAGGAGTGTGACCATTCGTCGAAGGAGTGTGGCTTTTGGCGAAGAGGCACGTCGCTTGGGCGAAGGGGTGTGACCATCCAAGCGCAAGGGTCCTCCTTGGCATGGCACTTTGCGTATCTGCGACTAGGAAGAGATGTATTGCTGTTAACATAGTCACAATTGTGACATTTCTTTTGCTTTTTGCTGTGCTTTTTGGCTTTCTTTTGCGCGTCAAAAAGCTGAGCAATCCGTGCATCAACCACCTCTTCTAATTCCTTCTCTGAATATTTCTTGTGAGCAGAAGGTTTCTTGAGAGCGGGTTTCGGGGGTGGTGTAATGGTTTTTTGCCACTGCTCGTGCACTTCCTGAAAAGAAGTAAAGCAATCAATTTTTCTCTCTCTTGGCCCAACGTAGAGAAAAGCAGCAATTTTGTGTCGCTCAAAAGCGGGATTTTCAGCACGTAATATCCGCCGCAATTTCTGGGAATCCGTACTGCTTGCCACGTGGCATTTCAGCCGCCAAAAATTAGGGTTTGTAGGAATTAGGGTTTCTGGCAGAAATTAGGGTTTGTAGGAATTAGGGTTTCTGGCAGAAATTAGGGTTTGCAGGAATTAGGGTTTCTACTCTCGGTAGCCACGTCATCACTTTGTGACATAGCTAGCTGCTACTTCAAAGCAAGCACCGGTGAGGGTCATAACCTCACCGAATAGGTGCAAATTCAGCGCTGTGTATGCGCAGAAAATTGACTGTTTTTTAGCCATACGGACGCCAAAACCTTTGTGAATCGTGCCCCACTGGCAAAGAACAGTTTGGGGACTGTTTAGGGCTGGAAACAGGACAAAAACCAGTAAATACAGCGACCTGAATTTATTGTTTTTGGGCAGGAATCAGATATTTACGCCAATGCAAGTGAGATCCAACAGGGGAATTGATTTCACGCAAGTTTTGGGGCTGTTATGTTGTCGAAATTTGGCCAAATCAGGTAGTATCTAGCGGAATACAGGTAAAGGATTCCCAGAACTCTACTTTGTAATTTACCCTCTCAAAGTCTAAAGAAATACCGAAAGGGGCACCAATTTTGGGGCCTACAGGTTGTCGGCGTCTGCTCGGAGCATTCTAGCTTTCGAACCGTGTGGGTGCTAATACCGAAAGGGGCACCAATTTTGGGGCCTACAGGTTGTCGGCGTCTGCTCGGAGCATTCTAGCTTTCGAACCGTGTGGGTGCTAATACCGAAAGGGGCACCAATTTTGGGGCCTACAGGTTGTCGGCGTCTGCTCGGAGCATTCTAGCTTTCGAACCGTGTGGGTGCTAAAGTATTAATTCCCGTCGTAGGTTCCCTTCTGTGTGTGTCTAAAGTAAAGAATTTCGGGTGAAAGCCAACGCCTATCGCCCCACGGGCTAGTTTCAGTATTCTTATTCAACGCTCGGTAATCAATACAGATGCGCCATGAGCCATCCTTTTTTTGCACTAGGAGCATTGTGGAGAAAAAGGGTGAGGAACTAGGCGGAATCAACCCCTTCTCTAATAACTCCTCAACGTGGCCCATAATCTCTTTCTGCTGCGCCGCGCTAACCCTATAGGGAGGTCTATTTGGTGGGCTACACCTTGGCACCAAATCTATCCGATGGTCCTCAGGTCGCTCTGGCGACAATTGTGACGGTAATGAATCAGAAAAACGGTCACTAAACTTTTGCAAAAATGTTGACCTTTCTTTATCTAACACAGATAAATTTGACAATTATTTGAGACATCACATCCAAAAATCAAGTACAGAGAAAGATGATTCTTTATTCAGAAGTGATAGCCGAAGCAGATACAATAGGGACAGACTCCCCTTTGAGCTTTACATCCAAAACATGAGTTTTGTCCCTATGCTGAAGGGTGATCGTATTGCCGAAGGCATCCAACACGCCATGTACTCTGAACATCCACGGAATTCCAAGTAGCGCATCGCACCCTTCCAGTGGCATGATATAAAATTCTTCTGTCTACATATGACTAAATATGCAGACGTAGCTTTCCAATAATGGGAGTAACACACTCTGAGCGGCCACGACATGCCAACCCTGCCTCTACTGTGTACCCCATCTCTTCAGCTTTAATGCCGAGCTTCATAGCTAACTCTGATGAGATCAAGTTTGCTTTGGTACCTGGATCAAAGAAGATGAGGAGTGCCGTTTGATCTCTAACTTTACCCCATGCTCTGCATAACTCGTTGGCATCTGTACTGGGCCTATCACCCACCATATTTGGCACCAAAACCTGCCGTGGGTTTAGGCTTCTTGCCTTTCTGGTCCTCTTTATCATCTGAGTCAGCTGGTCTTTTCCTTTGTGGACAATTGGTAGCAAAGTGGCCAAGCTGCTCGCATATAAAGCATTTATTTTCATCCATTAAGACCTTCTTTTCCTCGAGCGACTTACGCACAAAAGGCTTTCTTTTCTGTTTCTTTGCCTGCGCTCCAGAAGTCTCGGCTGAATCCTTGTCTTTGGTGGCCTTTTCTGACCCCTGTGATGTTGTGGCCTTTTCTGACCACTGTGATGCTTCAGGAGCCGTTTTCACAAAGGACTTCTTCGTTGAATTTTTCTTTTGCTGTCCTCCTTTCTCGTTGCTCGGAAACCCACTGTCCTCTCCTTTCAACAAGGCAAGACCAGTGTTAGCAACTTCCATGAGCTGGGTGATGGTAGCCACTCTGTTCTTGGTACAGTAGCCCCGAAGCCTTTTAGGCAGCCCACAACAGTACTTCTCTATTTGCTCTGTCAATGGCACAAATCTGTAGGAGGTCATTGAGAGTAACGCTTTACAAAACTTCCGATTGTACTCCAGCAAGCTCTTGCATGTAGCCGAAGTAAGCTGGTGCCAATCTCTCGTGACGTCGGCTTCAAATTCATTTGACAGCCAAGCAAATGCAACCATTTGCTTAAAGTAAACCCTAGTGGCGGGTGCCTGTCCTTGCATTAACAATGTCGTCCACCATGTAAGCACATTGTCTTTCAAGAAAGTGGCAGCTTTCCTGACCTTAGAGGCCTTTGTAAAATTCCCTCTTGCATAAGCTGTATCAAACTGTTGGAGGAAAGTGAGAACCTTTGTTTTATCCTCGAAGCCACTAAAAGTGCTGAACTTTACAATTGCACCACCTTCTTTGTAAGCTTTCGGCTTTTCCAGTGCCCCCAAATTGTCATAAGGAATAGTCTGCAACATGGGCACTGTAGTAGGCATCATCGGCACATCTTGGCCATTAACATTTTGCATCAGAGGTGCCATGTCTGTGTCACGTGACACATCCCAACCCTATGTGTCCGTGGACAAGCTACACCATAGCAGGGTTCCCGTCAGTTCAGTCAATTTAGATTAGCAGTGATCTGGCACTTTTGTGAGTCTATTCGTAGACCGTGCATGCCCAGTCACTTAGCATAGATGCATATCCTCCGGTTGCACACAGCATGATCATCAGTATTCCCTTCAGAATCCATCAGATTCAGTCAGGGGAATTTTTCAGTGCATTTTGCCTATTTTTCCTATTTTTGGTATTTTCACTTATTATTTTTAAGTGACTTTCCAACAAAAGTAGGTAGGGCAATTTTGCTAAGTTAATATATAAGCAAACCGAAGGTAGCACTTTCTGGCAGAAGAGGCAGCAGGCGCTTCCCGCTCAACAGGCAACTTCTCAGCAATACCCCCTCATGACCCTCTAGCGTTTTTGCATCCTCACCCCATCCTTGGCGCTTCCTTCCACAGCAGGCTATCGCCATCAACATCAGTACCCTAGTGCCTGCAGGTTACCATTGTCGCCACCAGATCCAGCCTAGCTAGCGTTTTTGGCAAGCGACAGATTCAACCAGCGTGTTTGATTCTCAGCCTTTACCGCATCAGACCACAACGTTTTCAGCCCTATGGACAGCAGTAGATCAGCCCCAAGATGGTTGCAGATGTTCCCCCATTTTCAGCCATAAACACGCAGCCTAAACAGTCATTTTCAGCCACCGAATGTTAGGTGCAGCGGAATGAATGTTGTATTTTCTCAAGATTAGTGATCTTTATTGCTCAAGGTTCCTTTTAGTTCTTAGGGAAAGAGAGAACTTTCCGTCTTATGGAGAATGCTATGATCACGAACAAAGTGAGTGGATATTGTGCGTGCAAGTGAATGAGACTGAGAGAAGGAGAGAGAAGAGATACGACATCGAGAGGTTGTAAAACCCTCCTCCGAAGGCCCCACTCTCGTCGGCGAGAGTGGTCTATTCTTTGATTGCACGAAGGTGTACAATGCGTATGCAATGGACTATGCAACTTGGTCTATGCCGATGACGACGACGACGATGACGATGACGATGATGATGGCGACGACGACGACGACGATGGCTGAAATCTGAGATCTTCTAATCGCTGAATTTCGGGACTGTTTCGGTGGCTGAAAATGACTGTTTTTGCTGCGTTTTCTTGGCTGAAAAATGAGGTTTCTAAGGGCTGAAAACTGATGGTCTTTACGGGCTGAATCTGCTACACTTTAGGTGAATGATGCCGGTCTTAATTTGCTGCTGAAATCCAAAAACGCCAGGGGCTGAAATTGGTCCTTCTGTCGTCGGGGTTCTGCAAATGCAAAAACGCTAGGTTGACCTGCTGTGTCGTGATGACGTCGGGACTGATCTGCTGTGCACAAATCGCCAAGGCTGATCTGATGCAAAAACGTTAGGTCTTCTGTGGAGAAAATGCCAAAGTAGTCGCGGGGGTTCGGGGGTTGGTCTTGCTGAGAAGTTGCCTGTTGAGCAAGGTGCTCCTGTTGCCTCTTTTGCCATTTAGTGCTAACTTGGGTTTGCTTATATAGAAACTTAGCAAAATTGCCCTACCTACTTTTGTTGGAAAGTCACTTAAAAATAATAAGTGAAAATCCCAATAAATAGGAAAATAGGCTAAATGCATTGGAAAATTCCCCTAACTAATGCTAATGGATTCTGATGGGAATTCCGATGATCATGCTGTGTGCAACCGGAGGATATGCATCTATGCTAAGTGATTGGGCATGCACGGTCTACGAATAGACTCACAAAAGTGCCAGATCACTGCTAATCTAACTTGACTGAACTGACTGAACCCTGCTGTGCTGTAGCGTGTCCACGGACACATAGGGTTGGGATGTGTCATGTGACATCCTCTCCTTTTCAAAGTGAGGTACTGGTACCGAACTGTATGGCGTCGAGGGAGATCGCCAACAGCATCCGGAATCCTGGAAGAGACTCTTCGCCGGCCCACTTTGATGTGTGGATCGTGCGGTACTTGAACTTCATAAAGGTCTGCAACGCTTGCTTCTTTGGGCCGCGCCGAAAGCGACACAAAGTCTTCTGTATCTCCTTTCTTGCTTCAACTTCGTCTACAGTCGTGCTTCTTTCGTCTTCAAGAATCTCGTGTTCTCTAAAGACTGTGTATGCAATGTAGATGAACATAGAAACGGAGTTACAACCCGTTCATCAAACACATGCAAACAATGTGGTCGAATCTTTTCTGTTTGATCGAAATCAATCAACTGTGGCAAATCACAATGGAAATGCCCATGCTTGGTGCTCATGCAATCATGCGCTCGTTCGGAAACTGTGTCATGCCAAGGAAGAGACATGGAATGTGACTTCCTTACATACATACCTTTCAGCTTTTCATGAACAATCCGCATACATTCGTGCTCATCCATGAGAGAAACGTGCTCAACATACAATATGTCATGCCTAGGAAAAGGGATCACATAACGATGCTGACTAAAATACAGGAAACCTTCACGAATGAAACACTCGAACAATGCGTGCGTATCAATCATGCGAACACATAATACTTCTTGTGATGGTTCCTTGGACCAAGGCTCGAGAGCCAAGATCGGTTCTTCGGGATCTATCGAATCTTCTTGTGGGGGATGTGTGGACCTTGACTCGCAAGCCAAGATCGATTCTTGGTGATTGATCGAATCTACAACGAGGTTAGCTTCGCTAGAAAAAGCATCAACTAACACATCATCCTTGTGAACAATCACATCATCTTCATGCAACTCATCATGCTTGTGAGAAATCACATCTTGATCATGCAATTCATCATGCTTGTCATTGTCATCCAAATCATTATGCAAATCATTGGCATCCAAATCATCATGCTTATCCTTGTCATTCAAATCATCATGCAAGGCATTGTCAATCAAATCATCATCATGCTTCACACAATCATGCAAATCTTGTGTGTCATACTTTGGAGAAGAAGAGACTGAGAGAATCTTCTTTTCCCGAATCTCTTGCATCGGTGCTTGAACTTGAGAAAAGAGTCGCAACATCTCTTGCATTCGTGCTTTGTTCTCGGATAAAATTCTGCTTCTATGGCTGCCCTTCTTTCTTGGTACTTACGCTCGATGGCTTCCATATCTTCTTCGTAGGCTTTTCTTTCTGCTTCTCTTGCTTTGTCCAACTTCTCCATAGGAGTTAGTGCAATCTTTGTCGTAGATGGGGAAGGGTCGGAAAAACCTCCTGGTGGGGAAAATTCTCTTCGCCTCTCTCATGCTGATCATCTCCAAGCGAAGTATCCATTCCGCTTCGAGTGATGATCATTCTGCAATCGTGGTTCTTGTGGGTTCTTGGGTTCACGAGGAACTTGGGTTCTTGAGTTCACGAGGAACTTGGGTTCTTGGGGTTCTTGAGTTCACGAGGAACTTGGGTTCTTGGGGGTCTTGGGTTCTTATAGTTCTTGAGTTCTTGAGTTCTTGAGGTTCTTGAGGTTTTCTTTCGCTTGCAAATCGCGTTGGAGAAGGATTTTCTCTTTACCCGAGGTCTACTCCTTTCTGCGGGCGCACCCCTTGGCGGCCTTGCGCTCACACCAAGGTTGCTTTTTCTCACCTCACGTCGATTGGCCGGCCGCTAAGTGCACGGTCCGCTCTCAATGAGTGAAAAGAGACACAAGGGGAGGCTGGACAAGCCCTTCTTTCTTGGGATTCCTGTCACTCTTCAACAAAACACGATTAGAAATCGCCACGCCCAAGTAAACTTGGGTTCGTGCGATCGCAACAAGTAAAAAAATTCTTGTGGTTCTTGTGGTTCTTTCCTTGAGTAATGCAGAACACTTCCAAAGCTCTGATACCAATGTTAGGTGCAGCGGAATGAATGTTGTATTTTCTCAAGATTAGTGATCTTTATTGCTCAAGGTTCCTTTTAGTTCTTAGGGAAAGAGAGAGCTTTCCGTCTTATGGAGAATGCTATGATCACGAACAAAGTGAGCGGATATTGTGCGTGCAAGTGAATGAGACTGAGAGAAGGAGAGAGAAGAGATACGACACCGAGAGGTTGTAAAACCCTCCTCCGAAGGCCCCACTCTCGTCGGCGAGAGTGGTCTATTCTTTGATTGCACAAAGGTGTACAATGCGTATGCAATGGACTATGCAACTTGGTCTATGCCGATGACGACGACGACGGCGATGATGGCTGAAATCTGAGATCTTCTAATCGCTGAATTTCGGGACTGTTTCGGTGGCTGAAAATGACTGTTTTCGCTGCGTTTTCTTGGCTGAAAAATGAGGTTTCTTAGGGCTGAAAACTGATGGTCTTTACGGGCTGAATCTGCTACACTTTAGGTGAATGATGCCGGTCTTAATTTGCTGCTGAAATCCAAAAACGCCAAGGGCTGAAATTGGTCCTTCTGTCGTCGGGGTTCTGCAAATGCAAAAACGCTAGGCTGACTTGCTGTGTCGTGATGACGCCGGGGCTGATCTGCTGTGCACAAATCGCCAAGGCTGATTTGATGCAAAAACGCTAGATCTTCTGTGGAGAAAACGCCAGAGTAGTCGCGGGGGTTGGTGTTGCTGAGAAGTTGCCTGTTGAGCAAGGTGCTCCTGCTGCCTCTTCTGCCATTTAGTGCTAACTTGGGTTTGCTTATATAGAAACTCAGCAAAATTGCCCTACCTACTTTTGTTGGAAAGTCACTTAAAAATAATAAGTGAAAATCCCAATAAATAGGAAAATAGGCTAAATGCACTGGAAAATTTCCCTAACTGATGCTAATGGATTCTGATGGGAATTCCGATGATCATGCTGTGTGCAACCGGAGGATATGCATCTATGCTGAGTGACTGGGCATGCACGGTCTACGAATAGACTCACAAAAGTGCTAGATCACTGCTAATCTAACTTGACTGAACTGACTGAACCCTGCTGTGGTGTAGCTTGTCCGTGTTGTCCACGGACACATAGGGTTGGGATGTGTCTCGTGACACCGAAACAGTCTCGAAATTCAGCAGTTAGAAGAACACAGATTTCAGCCATCAAGTCGTCGTCTTCATCACGTCCTCATCATCGGCATAGTCCAATTTGCATCAGTCCATTGCATTCGCATTGTACACCATTGTGCAATCAAAGTAGACCACTTTCGCCGATGAGAGTGGGGCCTTCGGAGGAGGGTTTTACAACCTCTCGGTGTCGTATCTCTTCTCTCTCCTTCTCTCAGTCTCATTTACTTGCATGCACAATATCCACTCACTTTGTTCGTGATCATAGCATTCTCCATAAGACGGAAGGCTCTCTCCTTCCCTAAGAACTAAAAGGAACCTTGAGCAATAAAGATCACTAATCTTGAGAAAATACAACATTCATTCCGCTGCACCTTGCATTGGTATGAGAGCTTTGGAAGTGTTCTGCATTACTCAAGGAAAGAACCAGAAGAATTTTTTTTGCTTGTTGAGGTCGCACGAACCCAAGTTTACTTGGGCGTGGCGATTCCTAATCGTGTTTTGTTGAAGAGTGATAGGAATCCCAAGAAAGAAGGGTTTGTCCAGCCTCCCTTTGTGTCTCTTTTCACTCATTGAGAGCGGACCGAAAACTTAGCGGCCGGCCAATCGACGTGAGGTGGGAAAAAGCAACCTTGGTGTGAGCGCAATACCGCCAAGGGGTGCGCCCGCAGAAAGGAGTAGAACTCGGATGAAGAGAAGATCCTTCTCAAACGCGATTTGCAAGCGAAAGAAAACCTCAAGAACCTCAAGAACCCAAGACCCTCAAGACTCAAGAACCCAAGACCCTCAAGACTCAAGAACCTCAAGAACCTCAAGACCCTCAAAGAACCCAAGTTGCTCGCGAGCTTAAGAACCCAAGATCATAGTGCATGGTCGTTACCCGAAGCGGAATGGATACTTCGCATACAGGTGATGAGCATGAGAGAGGCGACAAAGACTCGTCCCTACCCTGAGATGATTTCTTCAACCCTCCCTCTTCGCCATCTACGCCACCAAGTGCACCAAACCTTATGGAGGAAATTGTCAAGCAGATGATGGTTATGATGGATAGACAAGAAGCAAATCGCCTTGCTCAGGAACGTGAGCGCTTTGCTCAGGACCGTGAGCGCGACGACAGAATTGCAAGAATGGCCGTAGACCACGCAACCAAGGTCGCACAACAAGAAGAAAATCGCATTGCTCTAGAACGCGAACGCGACGCAAGAAAAGAAAGAAAAGAACTACGAAATGAAGAAGCGGTAGCACGAGCCGCAGCCTTGGAGGCAGAGCGTGAAGCTCGACGAGAGCTACGCACTCAAGAATTGCTTGCCCAAGTCCTAGCCTCGAAGACCGAACCACCCAAAGATCGTGGGAGTTCGTCAAGTGGCGCAAGCCACGATGTGGATTCCAACCATCCAATCACAGAGAAGTTGACTTTCAGTAAGTATGACGGTAAGATGGATGCTATGGTTATTCATTCTTGGTTGCATCAATTTAATGCTTATTTTGCGACAACTAAGAAGACAGGAAATAGCAAAGTTTTGACGACAGCTATGTACCTTGCCGGTGATGCCATCAATTGGTACCATGCATGGCAAGAGGCACAACTAGCCGCGCATCTAGAGGCAGCCGACGCTCACGTCCCTCTCTTTTAGTTGGGTTGATTTCCAAGACAAGCTCAAGGCGCGGTTTATGCCACCGTAGTACCTCGCACGATTGAAGGACGATTGGCGCGCTCTCAAGCAAAATGGTATGCTGGTTATATCTTTTTCTAATCGTGTTTTGCAACTAGGTACCCAATTACGCATGTCGGATGATGAGCGCAAAGAGGCTTTTCTCTTTGGATTGGACGAGTATATCAAGTACGATGTCGAGGTATTCGATCCAATCGATCTCAACAAGGCGGTAGCGATTGCTCTCGCACAGGAGATGAAGCACAACAAGGGAAAGCCTAAGGAGAACAAGACTTCTACAAGTACTTCATAGACTTCTTAGAACGGTAAGAATGATAACTCTTCTAACCAATCTACCAACAATATCTCATCAAAGAATTCTTCCAATGAATCTAAGGGTAAGGCTAACACAACTGCTAAACCTAAGCTTACTCTAGATGAAAAGGTAGCACAAGGAATTGTAGGAGGTTACATCACTTCGGAAGAACAAAGCACTTATTCTAAGGAAGGTCGTTGTTTTCATTGTCACATTTAAGGGTCACATAAAAAGAGCATGTCCTAAGCTTGAATCGAATGAATCTAAAGAACCCACAGTACCCATTACATCTTTAATGCAATGAATGATAACACGAGTGCATCCCAAGTTTCTCAGGACCCTCCCATTGATGATTCTCTCACTAAATGTTATGGTCGTACGTCGGGGCAGCGTTTTGTCATATTGTTTGACCCAGGTAGTATGCATGATGTGATCAGTCCCTCTCTTGTTGAGAGAGCCCGCCTCGAAGTTAGTCCGAGATCTCCTATGGAGGTCTCTAGCTTTCTTTCCGGTATGGACGCTCTCATCACGGAGGAATGCCTTGATGTGTTGTTTGCAATTCAAAAAGCTGCCTTCACTAGAAGATTTGTCGTTTCTCCTCTCTTAAGATGTGATATGATTTTGGGCATTCGATGGTTTCGTGATAATAACCCTCTTATTGATTGGGAGGCTAACACCTTTACTCTCAATGCCAAAAGCGATTCTCCCATTGTCATTCATGGAGAGGACATTGTTCCTTCTCCATCTCTCATTGCTAATATGCAGGACAAGATTGAAAGGATTCAGGAGAAGGAGACTCTATCGGTCTCTTTTTCTCCACAGCATGACACACAAAATTTGCATGATTATGAGAAGCATGATGATTTGAAGGATAATGATTTGCATGATGATTTGGATGACAAAGATAAGCACGATGATTTGCATGATCAAGATGTGATTTCTCACAAGCATGATGAGTTGCATGAAGAAGATGTGATTGTTCACAAGGATGATGTGTTAGTGGATGCTTTTTCTAGCGAAGCTAACCTCGTTGTAGATTCGATCAGTCATGAAGGATCGATCTTGGCTCTTGAGCCTTGGTCCAAAGAACCTTCAGAGGAAGTATTATGTGTTCGCATGATTGATACTCGCGCATTGTTTGAGTGTTTCATTCGTGAAGGTTTCCTGTATTTTAGTCAGCATCGTTATGTGATCCCTTTTCCTCGGCATGACATATTGTATGTTGAGCACGTTTCTCTCATGGATGAGCACGAATGTATGCGGATTGTTCATGAAAAGCTGAAAGGTTTGTATGTATGGAAGTCACATTCCATGTCTCTTCCTTGGCATGACACAGTTTCCGAAAGATCACATGACAGTATGAGCACCAAGCATGGGCATTTCCATTGTGATTTGCCACAGTTGATTGATTTCGATCAAACAGAAAAGATTCGAACGCATTGTTTGCATGTGTTTGATGAACGGGTTGTCACTCCGTCTCTATGTTCATCTACATTGCATACACAGTCTCTAGAGAAGACAAGATTTTTTTCCTTCACTTTACATGGAATGGGTATGTTCATGGTTTTGTGTTAGAGATGGTTTCAGGAATTTTCAGCCATGGAGATTCTTGAAGACGAAAGAAGCAGGACTCTCTAGAACACAGATCCACCCCCGAAATATCCAGGATGTACCGTGGGTGGTGGAAAAACTTGGTGCATTGCTTGGTAACCAGTTCCCTGTCTATTAAACAACATGTAGGCTCTAAAAGGTGGCGGGCTGAACTGGCATAACCTGTGGAATAGGCGTTCTAACCACCTGCTCAAGGACGGGAGGAACTTGTTTGGAGCCCCTGACTCCGCAACATGCGAGTGTTCCCTATCCTGCTGAGACGCATGAAGTACTTGGGCTTGAGCCTCAACAAGCTCTGTTCGCAGTGTAGGTTGCCTATTTTGCTGCGGCACTGGTGGCGCTTGCAAGAACTCCATAAACCTTGGGTTCTGCACTTGTTGCGAAAACACATTCACCGCGGCAACTAACTGAGTCCGGAACGCATCATCCTCAAGTTGCCCAGTCATAAAGCCCCTGTACTGGAGGGACATTCACGTCAACAGGAGGTATAGACAGGCGTGGTCGTGAGCTCTCGCCAATCTCGAACACCATATGAATTTCCTGTCTGTCCTTCGAAGAGGAACCCTCTTCCATAATGCCCTAGTATAATCCCGCGTTCTTGTACTCTGTGTCTTTACCCAAAACAACCGAGGCTCAATTCTTGAGGAAAAAGTGATTGATGTCTCGGCAAGAGAACCTTGAAACCGGCCCATGGGGCGGTAGGCTTTTTGGCTTTCACCCGAAATTCTTTACTTTAGACACACACAGAGAGCACTTCAGAAAGGTAACCTGCAATGAGAATTAACACTTATGCACACACACGGCTCGGAGGCTAATATGCTCTGAGCGGATGCCGACAACCTGTAGGCCCCAAAATTGGTGCCCCTTTTGGTATTTCTTTATACTTTAAGAGGGTAGATTACAAAGAAGAGTCCCGGGAATTCTTTACCTATATCCAGCTAGATACCACCTGTTTTGGCAAAATTTTTGGCAGCATAACAGCCCCAAAACTTGCCCGAAAGCAATTCCCTTGCTAGAACTCACTTCGACCGGCATAAACCCTCTGATTTTTGCCCAAAAACAGTAAATTCAGCTCGCTGTATTTGCTAGTTTTTGCCCTGTTTTCAGCCCTAAACAGTCCTTGAACTGCCCTCTAGCAGTGGGGCACTATTCCCAAGGGTTCTAGCGTGCGTATGGCTGAAAAACAGTCAAAATACAGCGCACAACCAATGCTTGAATCGCACCTGTACGGTGAGGTTATCACCTTCATCGGTGCCTGCTTTTGGAGCAGCAGTTAGCTACTCCTGTTCCTGCTCAGAGAGGCTCTTGCCTCAACAAAAACGCATGTAACCACACAGCTGTACACAAGTCAAATGAAGAGCCCTCTTGTGGGGCATCATATTACTGCACGTAGGGGAGAGAGAGAGCAGTGTAGAGTGTGCAGGACATCACTTCTTGCACTACACTGTACATGAGAGGGAAAGCTTGCACACAATAGCTCTTAACCTGTGGCAGGAGCTTGCAAATGAGCATCCCAGCTAGAAATTCAGCGCCTCTTCTTCTTGCATGAGGAAAGTGCACCAAATTGTGCCACTCGGCGCGTTTACAAGCAATTTCTCGTTTCGGGGCTATCGCCTAAAAATATCCCGACTGGTTGCCCAGTTGACTTTGCGGTAGAGTTCTAAAATGTTTCCCTTGTCATTCCGGAGATAATGACGCGAATAGATTCATGGCCCAAAATAGCAGTTCCCTAATTTTTAGGAGATGCTTCTGTTGGGCTCCCATTGGTCTTCTGACCATCTATCCCCATTGGGACCGCATCCAAAAGTGCAATGTGGCTAACTATCGGGTACTTTCCTTTGGTGACCCCACCTTGACTTTATGCCTTTATTGCCTAGTATCCACCAACTTGCTAAGTGCGACGGGGGGACCTACGTGATCTTGAACTGAGCCTGGACATCCTCTTACTATACGAATTCCAGTGCCGATCAACTTCCCGTCTGCGGGTGAAACTACCGTTTACATTGGCCGCAACTTCAAAAAGAGGGTCTCAAAAATAAAACAAAAATCATTGGAAAGAAACCAACAACTAAGGTTAGCAGTTGCCACGTCCTCGTGACATAGTTAACAGTTGCCACGTCCTCGTGACAACATGTACCACACTTGGACACTCCAAGTAAAGAATCAACCGCGACAACACCAAATACCCACTTCAAAACAATTCACAGATCACAATAGATTTGCACTGGCCTGGCGGAGTTCCGTGCCTAGAGATATTGGCCCCAAAGACTGGCGCCCCTTTCGGTATTTCTTTGTATATTAATCAGATCAAAGTACAAGAGAGTGGCTAGGGTTTCACTCTCAGACTCTGCGTCCAGATGCTCTGAGAAGTGAGGCCCTCACCACTAATTTAAAGGTTACAAGGGATCCCAAAAGCAGAGCCCCAAAAGCTGTTAAAATAAAAAGCATCAATTCTCTCTCTCTCTTAGAGAGTCTTTTCTCTTTTTTTATTAAGAAAAAGCAAAATTCGCGTTGCTCATCATTTTCCTTTTTTTTTTATAATAGTCTCCACGATTTCCGGAAATTAGGGTTTTTGGCAGAAATTAGGGTTTGCAAGAATTTCAGGGTTTCTGGCAGAAATTAGGGTTTTTGCTGTCCGCCACGTCATCACTTTGTGACATACCCCCCTCTTGAAAGCATTGTAATCGACCGCGATTACGCCTGCAAAACCGACAAAAGCCATAAACCGTCTTAGCAGACACTGATTGTTAGTACCTACGTACTAGGAACATACATCTAACACATGTACAAAAACAACAGTCACATCACACGACATCACCAGACATCACAGGACATCACATGACATGCAACATTCATTCGGATCTTAGACCTTGATTTATCGGCAATGTAGCTAGCAATCACATCTAGGTCCAATCGGGACCTCATCGACGTCGGATTGACTAACCCCTATTGCAACCATGTCTATTCAAGATCAATCAGACCAAAATTCTGCAGTCATTTCGGCTATCGGTTCGTGCACTCACAAGAAGTTAAGAACAAATCAGTATCATAATCAGGAATTCCATTTCATAAAGTCATCCAACAAAATACTGTCAGCTCTAGTATCCCTGAAGCTCAAAGAGACATCAGTGACTTTAGTATCAAAATCGAGGCATTTGTTGACAAGGGAGCGGAGTGACTCCCCTCTTGTGCATCCCACTGCACCAGATCTCCGGCCAAGCTGAATTCTGGGTTCCGTTTGGAGTAGACTATGCTAAACCAAAACATTGAGGTAAAGTTTCACAATCCGAGGAGTATCTGCTAGATCCTCCTCCTCCATCCACTTCGCATCAAATGCAGGAAAGTTCTTGAACTAAACCAAGAACCGCCTTCGGACTTTACCTTTCTTCATATCGTTATGTGCCAAAATCTGTTTAGGAACAAGGATCTCCTCGTTTTCTTCCACTTCGGGTTGCTCATCAGGCTCCCCATCATTAGGCACATCACCCTTAACAGGGTTCAAGAGACTCACATGCAATGCATTATGAATCCTCCAAGTATCTGGCAGTTTCAATCGGAAGGAGACATCATGTATCTTGTCAGTGATCTGGAAAGGTTCGTAGTATCGCATACTAAGCTTTGGAAAAAGCCTCTCCTTTCCCTTTTTCTTTCGTAGGCGTGCCTTCTCAAAAGTAAGAGCACCCAATCATCCTCCTTCAGTTTCAAGTCGCGACGATGGCGATCCGCTGCCTTTTTCTGTCGTTCTTGAGACTCCTGCAAAGTCTCGCAAACCTCGGCAAAAGCCGTATCCAAATCTCGCGAATTTTCATCCACTTCAAATATCTAATCTTTCGTGCTCAGGAAGGATGGAACCTTCGTAGCACTTTCAACAATCTCACATGGCGTCTTCCTCGTCGAAGAGTGTATCGTGTTATTGTAGGCAAATTCCACCAAAGGTAAGTTCTTTTTCCATTGAGTCTTCTGATCCGAGATACAAGACTTCAATAAATCTAAAATCACTGAATTGGCAATCTCAAATTGCCTGTCAGTCTGCAAGTGGAATGATGACGAGAACTGCAACCGCGTGCCAATGTTCTTCTAAATTGCCTTCCAAAACAAACTCATAAATCTGGGGTCTCTGTCGGAGACAATTGTCTCAGACGTGCCATGTAATCGGAAAATCATCGTGATCTTTCTGTGTTCTCGAGAGATCAAAAATGAAATCCATTGCAATACTTTCCCAGGGGTGGGTGGGTATGGGTAAAGGCTGTAACAATCCCTGTGCCTTATGCTTGTCAAACTTGACCTTCTGGCATACCAAGCAACTGCGCACAAACTCTTCCACATCCTTTTTGAGTCTCGGCCCAAAGAAGTATCTCTCTACCCCCTTCATGGTGGTAGCAATGCCGCGGTGACCCGTAAAAGGTGGACAGTGGCATTCAGTCATAACCTTATCCCTCAACGGCTATGTAACGCACAACATAGTCTTTTTCATCAAGTAGCCTTCCGAAGGGAGTATCCAGCTACTGTCTCCCCATCCCGTATCCGTGTGAAAATATCTGCAAAATCTGTACCTGTGGCATAGTGATCGACCATATCCTCGAAGCTCCTATGATGTATCGCGGAAACAGCTAGAACCAACGGTTTCCGAGACAAAGCATCTGCCACCACATTCTTCTAACCCTGCACATGGACAATCTAGAAGTGGAACTGTGACAAGATGTTCGCCCACCGCATCTGCTTTTCCGAAAGCTGCTTCTGTGACAAGAAGTAGCGCAAACTGTGATGGTCTGTAAAGACAGTAAAATCCGCTCCGATTAGGTAATACCGCCACTGAGTAAGAGCATGGATAACCGCCAAAAGCTCTTTCTCATAGATTTGTGCTGTCATCTCCGGCCTAGAGAACAAACGGCTCTCATAAGCTATGACATGGCCTTCTTGCATCAAGACCGCACCCAGACTACGACCACAAGCATCACAAAATACTTCAAATGACTTCTGCAAGTCCGGCAAAGTCAAATCTGGTCGTGTAGTCAATTTCTCTTTCAATGTCCGAAAGGCAGTCACCTCTGTGGGTCCCCACGAAAAAGATACTCCTTTCTGTGTCAAGGTATGCAAAGGGGAAGCAACCTCTGCAAACTTTCGTATGAACCACCTGTAGTACGAACACAGTCCCAAGAAGCTTCTAACTTCATGGACATTCCTCAAATTGGGCCAATCACGGATAGTCTCTATCTTGGCCGGGTCCATTTGCACTCCTGCTGCTGATGATCTCTGTGTTCTGCCTCATTCTTGGAGAAAACAATGATGTCGTCAAAGAAAGTGCCAACAAATAGCCTGTACTCTCGAAAAATCCTTTCCATCATCCGGTTAAATGTCGCTGGAGCATTGGTTAAGCCAAAAGGCTTATCAAAAACTCAAATAACCCAAAAGTCGTTTGAAAAGCTGTCTTGTAGACATCTCCTGGCGCTATCCTGATATGATGATATCCACTCTTCAAGTCAATCCTGCTAAAGCACGAGGATCCCTGTAACCTGTCGAGTATATCATCGATCCTAGGAATCGGAAATCTGTTCTTGATGGTGATTTCGTTGAGAGTGCTATAATCAATGCACATTCTCCAAGATCCGTCTTTTTTTAAAACCAACAACACTGGAGAGCAATACGGTGAAGTACTAGGTTGGATAAGACCCTTTTCCAAGAGGTCTTTCACTGGGTTCATAATCTTTTCATTCTGTACTCGGCCCACATGGTAAGGTGGCCGATTCGGTGGCGTGCTTCCAGGTATCAGATCAATGGTTTGATCTTCAGGCCCTCTGAAAAGCAATCGGCATGAGTGTGGAGAAAAATCTTGGCGTTCTTTTGATCAGGTCAAAACATATTCAACCTTTATCCATCGTTTAGTTCTCTCCCAAAAGAATGAGTAAGAAACTGAAGCTCATCAAGTACAATCTCTAAGCCCTTCATTTATCAAAGTCGCTTTCTCGGCCCGGTAGTCAACCATGGCGTAGTTCTTGTGGTACCAAGGGATCCTGAGTAGAACGTCACTCGCGTGCCCTGAACACCCCTGTCATTGCAAACAAAGTTTGCCAATGCTCAGTGTAATGGCAACATCCCATCCGGGTGCCAGTCGAACTACCTGTGCCTGTGGCGTCAGTCTGTCGGGCGTAATTCCAAATCGAGCCGCCAATTCCAAGTGAAAAGAAGTTGGCCTTTACTCCTTCAAAAGAGCTTCCTGATCCTTCACTTTGCCCCAAAAGCGGCAAAAGCGGCAAAGTTTGTACTTTCATTCATTAGATTCGGTACAGGTCCCACGCCATGTGGTACCAGTTCTGCTTTTCTATCTGCCTTTTCTGCAACATTCCTCAGCTGCTCTCGAACTCTCAGGCCTGTCGTCGTTCTTATCATTGTGTTCTTTCTGTGGCTTTTTAGGGCACTTCGCGGAGATACGTCCATGTTCCGCGCATCCAAAGCACTTCCCCTCTCTGATAAAGCGAGCTCTCTCCTCAGGAGTAAGCTTGGGTCGTGCAGCCTTTTTCTCTGTGTTGCTCTTTTTCTTTCTACTCTCATTCCCAGAAGTCTGTTTGGCTCGTTGTGTCATGGCCTTATCTGTGGGGTAGGTCAAACTGCCAGAGTGAATGGCAAAGCCCCGCTTCGCATGACTCATCAACTCCTGAATAGAAGCTGACTTCTGTTCCAAGCAGTGATCTTGGATCTCTGTAGGTAGACCCAAGGTAAACCGCTCAATCTGTTCTTTGAACGAGGTCTTCTTGAATGAAGAGGCGGGTAGAAAGAGCTCCAGAATCTTTCACATTAAGTATTTACTGTATCGCTCTTGGTTATGCGAAGATGGTTCCAAGCAGCTCGTACATCTCGTTCATATTCTTGCGTCAACCAAGAAGAAATAAAAAGCTTTTTAAATTTCAGCCATTTAACTGGCGCAGTCTTGTTTAAAAGAAGCGTGGACCACCAAGTACGAGCATTCCTCTTAAAGTAAGAGGCAACTCTCCGAATCTTGGAGTGCTTTGAATAGCGTCCTCTCGCGAAAGCGATGTCAAACTGCTGTATAAAAGACAAAGCCTTCGAAGCATCTGAGTATCCTGAAAAAGTATCAAACTTGATCAAGTGGCCACCTTCCTTAATCTCTCGAACTTTCTTGCTTTTATCTTCGAGAAAGTCATATTGGTTAGCTTTGTTAAAAAAATTCTTCTTGTTCGCATAAAAGTTTCCGTCATCGGAATCTGAGCTGTCTGTAGACGAGTCCTTAGTAGAACTGTCAGACTCTGGGCGAGATGTAGCCTTCTTTGCCTTTTTCTTGCCCTTTCCGAAGCTTTGTGTCTTGCTTCGCTTTTTGCTTTTCCTGTCTTCTTCGCTCGAGTCTGAAGAGCTCGAAGAACTGTCAGAAGAAGAAGAAGAAGAAGAAGAAGAAGAAGAAGAACTGGGTACTCCTTCAAATCGAACACGCTTCTTCTGTTTCTTTGACTAGTCGAATGTCGACCGACGACCCAAATATCCCGGGAAGTCAGTGCCTTTCTTTTGCTTTTTGCCGTGCTTTTTGGCTTTCTTTTGCGCGTCAAAAAGCTGAGCAATCCGTGCATCAACCATGTTCTCCAGTTCCTTCTCCGTATATTTTCTTGGAGGCAGAAGGTTTAGCGGGTTTCGGAAGTGGTGTTGTGGTTCTTTGCCACTCCATTTGTACCTCTTCCAAAGAGGTCTGGTTCATATATTTTGCCATCTTTGGGTCCTTGGCAAACTTGAGCATCATCTTTGTTGCATCGCCAATCCATCTCTCTTTGCTCCGCCTGAGTAGGCCGAGGCGGACCATACTCTCTGCCAGAATCTTCGTTGTGATCCCAGCCCGCATCTCCAGATGCAGAGGGAGTCGACTGATCATTGCCTGAAGCCATAGGTGCCGCGGAATTTTTATTTTTCGGGGATCGGATTTCCCGTAGAAGAGAAATTGGCCGTGCTCTGATACCACTGTAACAGACTTGGACACTCCAAGTCAAGAATCAACCGCGACAGCACCAAATACCCACTTCAAAACAATTCACAGATCACAATAGATTTGCACTGGCCCGACGGAGTTCCGTGCCTAGAGATATTGGCCCCAAAGACTGGCGCCCCTTTCGGTTTTTCTTTTTATATTAATCAGATCAAAGTACAAGAGAGTGGCTAGGGTTTCACTCTCAGACTCTGCGTCTAGATGCTCTGAGAAGTGAGGCCCTCACCACTAATTTAAAGGTTACAAGGGATGCCCAAAAGCAGAGCCCCAAAAGCTTTTAAAATAAAAAGCATCAGTTCTCTCTCTCTCTCTCTCTCTCTCTCTCTCTCTCTCTCTCTCTCTCTCTCTCTCTCTCTCTCTCTCTCTATCTCTCTCTCTCAGAGAGTCTTTTCTCTTTTTTTATTAAAAAAAAGCAAAATTCGTGTCGCTCATCATTTTCCAAATTTTTTTAATTTATTTATAATAGTCTCCGCGATTTCCGGAAATTAGGGTTTCTAGCAGAAATTAGGGTTTCTGTTGTCCGCCATGTCATCACTTTGTGACACAACAGGACCTCCCTTTCTATCAGTAGAGAGGTATTTGCTTTAGATTGCACAAGTGCTGATACAACTGTCCTAGATGCTGAGATGTTAATGGGATCTTGTTATTGATGCTTGGATCTGAGAGGCTAAGATCTGAAAGTGCAAAACGCTAGGGAGGCTGTCTGGGATTTGCAAACTCGACGAGGCTATGGGCTGAGAACTGAAAACACTGGTGTTTGTGGCTTGGATCTGCAACTTGACGCCGATCTGAGGATGCTATTGGCTGAAGCTGGAAACGCTAGGCTGATCTGTTGTCTGAGGCTGATCTTGTGCAAAAGCACCAGGGTTGATGATACTTATGGCTGAAATTGCTGTCGCTAGGTTGGGGATGGGTATGCTGGAGAAGATGGTGATGATGGCTGAGGTTGATACCGGGAGAAAAACGCTGAGGTTTTGGCAAAACGCAAGGGAATTGGGTTCTGTG
The DNA here is from genome assembly GCF_014529385.1 of Adiantum capillus-veneris. Lineage (NCBI taxonomy): Eukaryota > Viridiplantae > Streptophyta > Polypodiopsida > Polypodiales > Pteridaceae > Adiantum > Adiantum capillus-veneris. Next base: position 160,989,041 of record NC_140940.1, on the reverse strand, counting down.
GGTAAGGCTGCCTATGGTGGTGCCGCGCTGGATAATCCAAATGGTGACCCTGGGGGTCATCTTTATACTGCAAAATAAGTGGGTCGAGCATAGTGCCAAAGAGAGCCCCATGACTTTGCTTATGCTGGGTAATAATAAGTTATTAAACTCATCATAAGAGGTGCTTCACATGCAGGTAAATACCCAGGTTGGGTTCTATAGACTAGAATGGGAACACTCCCCCTTGCCTACACCTCGCAGACATTGGCGGTGCTCTTGTGCAATTAGAGGCTATGCAACTGTCACAAATTGATGATGTGGCAGTGCCCGGACACACATACGCACCCAAGTGGTTGACAGTATGGATCTCCGCAATGCACGCTGACTGGCTGATGCGGCAGTGTGTACGGAATCCCGGGAAAAAATGCGTTGGCTGTACGGACTGCCGTAAAACGCGCTGGCTGCTGACGTGGCAAAGTTGTATGGAAATTCCACGATTTCCGTTGCTGCTTTTGGGCAGCGCTATTTTTGGGAGCCATTGCTTTTAAGAGTTTAATGCTTTTGGGCTCTATTTTTAGCAACCCTTGTAAAACCTTTATAAGTGACCCAAGGGGCTCACTTTGCAGAGCATTTGGACGTAGAGTCTCAGAGCGAGCACCCGCGGGCTATTGTACTTTGCTCAAAGATTAATATAAAAGAAATACCGAAAGGAAGTGAAAGACCTCTTGGAAAAGGGTCTTGTCCAGCCTGGCGCGAGTCTTTGGGGCCAATATCTCTTGGCACGGAACTATGCCGGGCCGTGTCGACTCTCTTATTTTGTGAAGTGAATCTCTGCTGTGTCCCAGTAGAATCTTGACTTGGGTGTCCAAGTTTGTTACAACAACTATACTAAAGTGCCCAAACATGGACGTCTTGCGTACATGCTCACAAGGGTGCCAGAACACTTCAAACACTTCCTAGGCTGTCCTTAACGCTAGAAGTAGGAGTTAGCTTGTCCATATGCACATAGGGCTAGATGTGCACGTGAGTTTTGCAGTTCAGCACTTCGTTTGGAATATATGCCAAAGCAATTTCACTTTTCTGTTCCGTTAGCAGCTCAAAGTTCTGTACTTGGTTTCCTTTGATGCTATTTTCACGAGAGAATTTTTTATCACGTGCTGATGCTAGTAAATCTTCCATGATCATGGAATAAATTTATGCTTTATTTGCTAGGCTCGTAAAGCCCTGGTTTTCATGAAATCTATCTTAGAGCTCATGCTTTTTGCAGCGCGTTCTTTCCTTGTATGCCTGTTTTAACATTCCACTAATATCACTTTGCTTAGGATTCTTGCAGAACTGCCATTCTTCACCTGGTGAAGATTTCGTGGATCCAGCTGAGCAAGCACTTGTTGAGACTCTAGATGCGCGAGATTCTTTAACGGAGCTTTGTGAGGATATCAAGTCTTTTACACAAAAAACTGTGTCGAATGCAGATCTTCAAAACCCAAGAAGGTGGGCAAGCATTCAATGGGAATCATTTTAGCTGATGTGAATTGTCATATTGGCTTAGTTTTAAGTTGGTTTAAGTGGGTAATGTTTATACTCAGTACTTACCTGTAGTGCCTTTCCTGCCTTATACGTATACTTTGTGTTGGCATTCTTTGCAATAACGAAGCATATTTTTTCTCCATCGTTACCAAAGCATTTGAACTAGAGCTTTAGTTGTCGACTCATGTCTAGGTTGCTGCTGTTTTTCCTTACATAGCAGCTGTGTTGTGCAATGATCAGTTGCCTTGTCATTTGGCCTGGCAACAGTGCTTTGAAGCTTAATGCCGACGTTGAAAACTTCTGAGTAAGTATTAGACTTCTAATAGTGTATGTTCTTTGCAATCTGGTGCATTGCAGAGCCCTTGGTGAGATTTATGAGAGCCTTGAAACAAGCTTGCCAAAGGTGGCAGAGCAGTTTGAGCTTGAGGAGGATATTGTCCAGGAAGTACTTTACCGTTGCGCACGATATACTGCATAGTACAATCTCTAGTACTCTACTTCTAAAACGTTTTTTCTGGCTCTTTGGATTGTTGGCAGTTGCTCGAAAGTGTTGCATGTGCACAAGATGTGTTTATAAGGAGTTGTTTTACGACCAATCCAACTTCTGGCTTGTACAACTGCTCCAAGTTTCTAGAGCTTGCATGTGGACAGATAGATGAAATGCTGGAGCAGGTTGTGGTACTTCACTTCTACATCTAGCTTTCACTTTATGATTTCTCACTAAAATATAATGCTCCTTTGAATTTTTAGGTTCCGATGAAAACATTGCAGGCAATGCAGCTTTTAAGAGGAATTAGGCCACTTGCATGAAATTCTACAGAAGTTACAAGTTCTGTAAAGCAGTATAACTTCAGCTGCTTGTTGCAGAGGTATAAAATTTGTGAATTCGTGGATGTTGAGGTGCAGGCAACCATCTCGTGCACTTGTATACTAAGACCGGTTGTATTAATTTGTTTTACATTTTACACAGCAGGAATATATGTGGGTTGGTACCTTTATTTCTTTGTTTCTAATTCAATGTGCTTTGACTACTAAAGACGGGCCAAAGTCTGCAGCTACGTAGTTCTTGAATGTGCCAATGAAGGTGTCAACTCGATATTTTTTGAGATATCTACATTCAATTATTCCCTTGCTTGGCAAATGCATAGTAGGCTCTCTTCTTGGCATCAGGACCATGTATAGCACATTCATGTATGAGTGTTATCAATTTACTTATTTTGGATAATCTTAGCCATCTAGACCATGATTTATTGTTTCACACTTGTTAATTCATTTGATTCTCGCTTACAGCGGGAAGTGTAATTATGTGATAAACACTCTATGCAAATAGAAGTCCACTTCAACTGCTATTTTTGGAGTTAATTGTTTTAAAAAAAAGTTACCTTCTCTATTTTTGAAGCAAACACAACAAAAAGCACCCTTAAAGATCTCATCACTCCCGGGGCTTTGTGGATACTCATTTGTGTTTGCTTCGAAAACAGAGTCACCTTTTTTTGTTCTTAAACTCCAAAAGTAGTAGTTGAAATGGACTTACATTTGCAAGAAGAGTTCTCATCACATAATCACACTATTGCAATTGAAAGCGAGAATTAAATAAGCATTTATATGTGAGAAACGATAAATCATTGTCTACATGCTTAAATTATCCAAAGTAAGTAAATTGATGACAATGACCCTTATTGACCTCCACCCAATTGAATATTTATAGCTCATTGTTTAACTATTTCTTGAACCATAGCTCCCTAGTGGTTGTGGTGAAAGTGGGCTTTCTTGCTTTACACCAATAGGATTTCTCTCTCCCAAGCAAACTCAGTATATCACTCTCATATGTATGCGAAGTTGCATGCAATCGGATTGTGAACCTTGCCTACGTCTAGTTGTTTGTACAGTTTTTTACAATGCATACGTTTGTGTGTGAGTATCAATTTTTCCCAAATTCTCCTTACACTTTCCTTGAGATTCTTCAAAACTTACCACATGAATGTGCGTTCTCATAAGTGAGAATGAGAAAGATGACCAATCTACATATTCTACACTTTGCGACACTCTCATGTGCGTTAATGCATCCTTGTTAATATTGTCCCCTTTATCCTTCAAACATGCAGTATGTTCCTCCAACATGACAAAAGGTTGGTCTCTTTCTATGTAAGCATAAAAGTTTGAATTGTGTTGCAAGATGTGATAATCATCCGCGAAAGTATGCATTTCATTTTTGCACTTATTTTTAGCCATGTGTATAGTTTGTGCTTATCAAATTTTTACAATATATTTACAATTCTTTTACACTTTCTTGATCAAGCATGCTACTCTTTCTTTCACTGCTTTGTGTTGTGCTCGCAAGGCATGTGTACACACACACACACACACACACACACACACACACACACACACACACAGAGAGAGAGAGAGAGAGAGAGAGAGAGAGAGAGAGAGAGAGAGTCTTAAGAGACATGTTGAATAGGATGTTGTAGATGTATAGAGATTAGCCGTTATTGGCTTTAAATGGTCACCATATCCTAAGAGACTTGTTGAGTAAATTTAGTATATGTATGTAGAGTAGCTGTTTTCTACAAAAACTCTCGTTTGTTGATATTTGTCTAGGCGCTACAAAGAGAATTGTGGTTCAACCAATTGAGGTTAGGTTATCGTAAAGTCGCTTCAATTTATTTCATTTATATTTCAACTTTTTGTGTTTTGTGAAAACAATATTCAATCGCTTAAAAAATGTAACACTAGAGATATATTGCGATCTGCATGAATCTTCCTTTGGTAAGGATGAATGTGGCATAAATCATATCGAATGCAAGTGCAATTGTTTCAGAAGTATTGGGATGTATTCGCTTGCAGGCATACGGATTTGAAGCGTGTAGGTCTTTTTTGATTAAGAGCTCTTATGGTTCTTCCACTCATTTCCTCTAGTTTGCGCTTTGCTTACCATCTTCTTAACGATCGATTATCTTTGATGTTGCTCTCTCAGACACTGTTGTTTACGTCTTTGTGTTGTGCACTATACACATAGAGAAAGCATAAATGGAGAGTCGACGATTTCGTCGTAGGTCCATATGTATCAAGTGAGAAGAACTGTTCAATAGCTTCGATCTTGACCATGGTTGATGACTATCCACCACTATCACCATTGCGAGTTGGGTTCTTTTGCAAACAAGGAGGAGAAAGCAGGTGGGTAATGAATGCGTCAACAACTATAAAGAACAAGTTAGAGACTTTAACTTGTTCATAAAATCCAATATTTAATCAACCCAAATGATTTTCTCATATCAAACTAAATATTTAATGTGGGAGAATAAACGGGAAGAAGGGTTAGAATATAGACATGTGCTTATGGATCTATCCTAACATGGGGCCAAGGTTAAAGGGATTCAAATGAGAGATGGTCTGTCAAAGAGCAAGGCTAGCTAATGGAGCTTAAAGACCTTGGGGTTAGCTTCATTAAATACCTCCAAAGGTCAGTGTCAAAAGTCCTTAGACTTAGGCAAGCTAGGATTGTGCTTGAGGTGGGAACCCGACCCAATCTTGAGGTGCTTGTCGTGCTTGTTGACTAAGGTGCTTAATGCATTAGGACAAAAAACGACTCAAAAAGGGTTGTTTGTTAATCTAAGGATTAAAGAATAGTCCAATAGTCATTTGATACATATACAGAAGTATGGCACTCTTGTCTCCTCTATTTTGGGTTTTGGTGGTCCTATTTTGACAGAGAACGGCTAAATGTCTTTATCATAAGGTTGAAACTGCTATATTTAAGTGCTTTCAGCGAGTGAGCTCATTAAATTTGCGGCCCAAAGTAATGCAGTCTCATCTTTTATTCTATTTTATATTTTACAAAAGCGTTGTCAAAAGATACGAAATCTATGTCAGAAGGCTCTCAAAACAAGGCCATTAATGACAAATCACCTACTTTTTTTTAAACGTATACCTTTTTCACTCTCTCTATTTTGTGAGAGGTTTAAGTCTTTCCGTCTCTATATTTTCTTTCTTCTTCTCTAATCTCTGAGTTTCCATGGCGTCTTCTGCACGTCGCCCTTCACATAACATAACTTCTTGTGACTTTCATAACGTTAGAGAGGATGGTCTTTGGAAGCCCATATCTTTTTGTGTGAATGATTGGGTAACAATGCTTCCTTCATGCAAAGGTGTACACAGAGTGAAGAGAATTAAACGTGATAAAGTAAAAAACCATTGGAAAGGTCGTGTTCTTGCTTTCAAAGTGACCGGCAATGGCTGGCTAGCTAAGGTTCAACATGAGTACATGGCTAAGGATATGGTGTTAGACTTGGAAGAATATCCCACACTACATTCTTACTATAAGTTAAAAAAAATTTCCTATTTGATACAATGTATTTTTCATTCTCCCATTATTTTTTCTCATTTTTCGATTCCAGTTTAGATATATTTCCTTCAACAGCTATGGAATGGTAGCGTGTGGAGAGTCTAAGAGGGACGTTCAAAGCAATGCATAAAGGGATTGCATATGCTATGTATGCTGACAAGCCACCTTCCTTTTGTCTATTTTGCAGAATACAAGGTTCCATCACGAGAAGGTGCATATGGAGAACTACATCAGTTACCCGTTCCCACCATAAGTTCACTTGACCGGGACGCTCCTGATGCATGTACTATATCAAGCTTCAAATCCAAGATCAAAGAAGACATCCTTAAAGCTATGTCTCCGGGTAGGATATCAAGAAGGATTAAAGTTCAATGGTTCTTGCCTATACATGTCTTTGTGGCATGTTTCGAAACAATGGACTTGCAGAGGACAAAGACGATGTGGCTTAATAGAAGACTTTCTATGACTGAACACTGGATAATGTACTTGGAGACGGATGGAGTACCAAAAGAAACTTTCTATATTGGCGATAATATTAGTTGTAGAGTAAGCCCAAATTCTATGTCTATCTCATATCAACTATGTCGTCAATCATTAGTTCTCGGCTACGACTATAGGAGATGGAGAAGCAAATTAGGTAGCTGGGCCCCTCTCAACTCTGAGGAAAATTGTCCAGAGTTTGAACTAAAGGTTACAGTCCATCCACACACTGAGTATAGAGCCTTATAGTAACAACAAATTGGAGACTACATGACGTTAGAGAATCTCTTGAGTTTCTTGATGAAACATCTCCTGAGTATAGATTCAAAGTGGATGGAATTGTGGTGAGCACAAGGATGGAGAATTCAACCTCTTGCATCACATGCCTTCTCCCCAAAAAAGTTGTATTTGAGCCACTTGCAAGGACTTGGAAAAACAAGTTCAATATTGTAATCATTGCATTTTGCAAATATATTTATCTTTTCTCTGCCTTACTGTGATCATTATTTATGTTGTTTTAAACTTACGTGACACCATGATACACATTTAAGAATCGATAATTGGTATTAAGTATTTGAAGTCCAAAATTATGAATCACCAAAGGGTATATGTTCATATGAAAAAATTGAACAAAAGTGTACATAACTTTTGTGCAGTAATCAATCATGAAACTCCACTTTTCTTTTTGCCTGAGAGGACTCTGCATCCTCAGAGACCCTTTTTCTTTTGTGTTCAGGAGGGGGTGAAAGTTCAGGAGTGGGTGGTGGTGACTTGGGCGGTATTGGCACGGGTTGGTGCTTTGGGATCCTGAGGAGTGGTTGGCTTGGGTGACTTGGCAACCTTCTTTGGCAACATGAATGGTAGCTTGAAAGGTGAGCTGTGTGCCTCCCCCTTACCGTTCTTAGCTGTACGACGCTTTTAAGCCTTGAATTTCAATGGTGAGTGGAATGGATGGCCCTTTGTATTTGCTCTTTTTTTTTTTGCAGGGCTCTTCTTCTTGGTGAGACTCTTCCCCTTGGCAGGACTCTTCTTGGCATGGCTCTTCTTTGTAGGACTCTTCTTCTTGTGATCCCTTTTCTTTGAAGGGATTTTCTTTGTAGGGATCTTCTTTGCAGGAATCTTCTTCTTCTGATCCATTTTCTTTGCATCCAAACCCTTGGTGGCTCCACCTTTCTTTGGTGGCAAAGGAGATTCTGGATCATTTGGGTTTATTGATCTTTCCAAAACCATAGAAACAACTTTCTCTCTCACCCACGTGACCCAAGACTCTGGATAGTCATGCAACTGAAACAAATAAAGAAAGAAATTAAAGGATATGAGTACATACATACATTAAGAAATCAAAATAAATCAATGGCACATGAGATACACACTTACAGTGAGTGTAGTCATTCTGCACCTTGACTCAAGATATCTCCATGCATCGGCAAGCACCTTCCATCCACAAGATGTTGAGTCTGTTTGTAAAGGCACTTTTTGATTGTAGTACTTGAAACCTTCTATATTGTAATCCTTATTTGTGGTACTTAGGTGACCAACAATAAGTTTGGCAGCATTGCAAGAAGACATCAATCAAAAAGCTACTAATAGAAAACAATGGTCCATCAAGCATAGATCATACTTCATACTTACAATTTACTTCTCCCATGGATACTTGACAATGAATTCATAAATATAATATCTTTCTTCAAAAGATTGAAGATAATAAGACTCCAATGTTCTCTACAAAAAATAACAATTAGCTAGGAATATCACAAAAAGTTATAAATAACATGTTAGGAGTTAAGAGTTACCCTTCAACATAGGGGTATATTATGTAATTGCAAGTCAGCATGTTAAAATCTTCAAAAAAACTTGAAAGGATTCCTTGCTTGTTAAAAAGGCACTGTGTCACTAGAGGATCAAGTATGGAAATATTCATAGCTATAGCCTCCGGAAGATCCCTCATAAGACACCTGAAAAAGAAAACATATCCCCCAATGAGGCCTTTGTGCCTGCACATGCACTAATAATTAGCAAAGGGGCAACACATACCTGAGACAGATAAAGAGCACAATATCACCAAGCTCAATGTTGGAGTTTACAAGCATACTTGTGTCTTGAGGGAATATGTCACTGTACACCTCATCATCCCTACACAAGGAGACATCCACCACCATTTGGCCTGTAACTTTTTCAATAAGGAGAGAGTTGGATGCTCTTAAAATTTTTGCTTGCTCTGTAAGGATAGCATCCTCTGACATCATGTCTTGCTCCCTCTCAACCTCCTTCCCTGCTTTGATATCCTGGGCCTTTCTTGTCTCATACTGATGTGTAACATCTTCACTAACAATCCCTGAATCTTTCTGCTGCCTGGAAGGGGGGATATTTAAAATTTGGAAGGCCTTAAGATCCTCACTAGGAATAAGCTCAAGAGCCTTATCAAACTTGTACCTCAACCTGGATACAAGCACAAAATCTTTGCTCATAAGTGTGACCCTGTGAGCAAATGCAGTTGCAATGTAGCTATCATTCATAAAGTCTATAAGAAAATCCTCAGCAGCCTCCTGAAGGCACACCAAGGCTTGAAATTGCCACCTTACTGAAACAAAGGTTTTGATATTCATCATGCTCACAAATCTATCTGATATCTCTTTGACAACTCTCATGAAAGGTAGCTTTGGAATGAGAAGACAAGTAGACTTTTGTGCTTTTCTTATTTCCTTTTGAGATTTGACTTGATAATTCAATCTTTTTCTAGCAGTAGGCCTCTGACGAGGTTGTGTAGGTGGTTTCTCTGAATCATCATCTTTCTCAGGATCTTTTGGGGCTTGGTAAACTTTTCTTGCAGTTTGTTTTGTCCTCGCCATTTGATAGTCGAAAACTTCTGTCTTTTGTCACAAAATTCTTCAAAACAAGACCCGCAGAGAGATCCAAGCGCTTTCTAAATTATCTAGAACAATGCGAAAAGAGATCCTCCCACAATCTGGAAGAGCTTGGTATCGCGTGGCTCGGGATATGAAAAGATACCGCAGGACGCGATAGGAGGTCCTCCCAAAATCTGGAAGAGCTCACTATCATGTCGTACAAGAAGATGATCAGCTCGGTATTGCGTGGACCGAAAACATGAAAAGACATTGCACAACGCGATAGGGGGGACACCCACAGTCTAAACAGCTCGCTATCGCGTCGTACGGGAAGATGATCAGCTCGGTAGCGCGTGGCCCGGAAATATGAAAGGATACCGCAGGATGCGATAGGAGGGACACCCACAATCTAGAAGAGCTCGCTATCGCGTTGTACAAAAGAAGAATAGGAAGCGATAAGATGCACTCCGGAAGTGTGGAAGTACTTGCTATCGCGTCGTGTGGTAAATCGGGTGGATGAAATAACGCGAAAGAGGGTGTGCGGGTCGATGAAAGAAGAGATGCCGGAGGATGCTTGAGGTACGAAACGACACGAACGTGTTGTTTGAGGGAAGGTGAAAAATGAGCACGTGACTCAAGCTTTTTATACAATCGACCGTCCGTACAATGACCGTTAGAAACATGCCACGTGGCACGTGTGCATGGATGACACGTGTCCATAACAATCATTTTTGACCTTCTTATATAAAGCTCGATCTCATCTTTTTGTGGTGTTGTACTTTTTTTGGTGCCGCACGACGCGAGAATCTTTTAGTTTTAACATCAAGCTTAGTTTTAACATCTAGCTTTGTTTCACTTCTCTCTCAACTCTATCACTGCTTCTCTCTCAACTCCATCACTTTGGTCCCGCACGACGCGAGGGTAAGCCTTTGCAAACTCTGGAACGTGCCTCTATCGCTTCATTCGGGCTTCTTTTGGCGCGTTCTTATCAACAAGCACGACGCGATAGACGAAGGCCGCAGATTGTGCCGCGTGCTTCTATCGCGTCGTTTGGGTTTTGTTGCCTAAACCTCTGCACGACACGATAGCGGTAGTCCGCAGATTGTGCCTGGGCTTCTATCGCACCGTTTGGGTTCTTCTTCAGCCTTAGCCTCTCCGTTTTGGTCTAGCTTCTTCGATTTGAACTTTTTTCCAACCAAACCATGAACGAAGGTCGTGAAGAGATTTTAGAGGTTGGCTGTCATGGATGGTGGTGACATGGAAGTGTACACCAAGGCATATGAAATATTCAACCCTTTGTTTGATCTTGCAGTTATGCTAGACTATTTGAAGGACTTTTATCAGAAGAATTTAAAGAGTTTGAAGAGGCAGTTGAAGGCAAGTGTTTGGTTTTAGATGGTAAGACTTATTGCCATCTAACTGAATTTACTACCAACTCAATTGACAAAGGCAAAGTAACAAGGAGGTTTGGAAGATTTTATAAGAAGACTTCATTTATTTGTCCACCTACCATTTCTTGTGAATTACATTCAAAGCCTTGCAGCTTTGTTCCAAAAGAAGTTGCCTTACTTTTCTTTTTGTTCCTTAAAGTTGATATGCGAGGCAAAGGTGATGAAGTGAAAGATACAAACGAAGAGGGAACAAATGCAAATGTTTCCACAGTTTTGCAGCTTGAGAAAAGTGAAATTCTAGAAGAGGAGGAAAATTGATGTTGCAGCTGAGGAGAAGGAGAGTGCAAATTCTGATTGGCTCAATTTAGAGCTAGTACTGTCATTGATGAGCCAACAGAGGAGGTAGAGGTGTCTGAGGCTTCCCTTACTATTCCAAAACTTCCCTACTTCTATATCAATGGAAAAGAGTATATCCCTCTCCATCATATCCAATGTCTGCTTAATATGAGGGAGGACTACTGTATTGCAACCATTTTTGAAGCTTCTGAGGTGGCCAAAGATTTTATCGACACAGAAGAAGAGTCAAAAGAGGAGTTTTTGGCACTTGATCTTCAAACATCCAATAAAGATTTGCTTCCTCCTCCTGATGCACTTGCTCTATGCATGAAAAGAGTGGAAGAGGAGAAACCTTTCCTCAAAGATGAGGATTTTGAGAAGAGACTTGTTGAGCTTGGCATCCAATCTTTTGGTAGAGACTTCAAGCTGAAATTTTTTGGAAAGGACGTTGACATAAGAGAGGTGATTGCATCATGCAATCCCTTCAAGAAAAAGTCATTGCCGAGGATGAGTTGCAAAAGGTGATCTCCCTTCTGAAATCTTCCTTTTTTTTCAAGTTTGTTTTAATTACTCATTATGTCTTGTTTTGCAGATTGAACTCCTTGACAAAGACATTTTCTTGGGAGAGCTAAAGGCTCGAGAGGGAAAGCAATAGAGGACACTTCAAGAAGGGATGCCTCCTCTCTCATGCACTACATGCCTACATTGGATAGTGCCACCTTCTGTGCTTTTTACATGCAGTTTTGTGAAGATCTTGAGTTGCCAATATTTTCCCTAGAGATATTGTCACGGTTGTTGGGTTGCACTCCTCTTCAAATCAATGCAAACAAGATTAAGATCCCGAGTTGCCAATATTTTCCTTGAAGATATTGTCACGGTTGTTGGGGTGCACTCCTCTTCAAATCAATGCAAACAAGATCATGCTACTTGAGAGAGCTGCAACACTTAGAATATTTGGGTATGCTGTAGGATTCAATGCCTCAAGAGCATGATACTTTCTTTGATACTCTAGCTATGCAGCAACAGTTCAGGAGACAAATGTCAACCTTCTTGGGGGCTATAGAAGAAGAAAGTTTGAGATATAGGGGTGCCATGCCTAGAGATAAAAAAAAAAAAAGTAAATTTGACAAATTTTTGCACCAAAATATATTTTTTGAATTTAGATCTCTCAGAGCTAACTTGTTGTCTCAAAACTTTAAAAAAATTGTCGATCTTCTTCCACACTTCCAAGCATTTGTTGGCTACATCTGGTCTACTTTTGACATTGGTTGTTATTACACAAAGATCCTTCCAGTAGTTCCACATAGCATCAACTTGTTTGTTGTCATGGTTATTCAAAAATCTTCTTGCTTTTGCTCCACCCATTGAAACATCTTGCAAAACATCACCAGTTCCTTTTGAAAGAGTAGGATCTTTTTTTAGATGCACTTGGCCACCATGAAAACCCATTTGAGAGAGCAAAACCTCGCATTTTTCTATGCACTCATCTGCAAGTTTACCTGGCTTGATAGAATATGCATAATCAAGATGAAGTCGAAGCAATTTGTCCAAGATTCTAATCTCTACATGCATTGTACATATATGTACATTTTTTAAATATATTGTTAGAATTGGATCCCAAATCATAGAAGATGATGGGTAGTCGATGATGTTCACACTATTTCTTGATGGTGGTTTTCCAACCTCGTGTTCTGCAAGCCATCCTTTTGTTCCAGTGCTTGCCATGCAATATAGACATGGATACTTGGTATTGGCACCTCCACATACACCAAACATGCACTTCAATGCTTTTAGGTCGGCACTCAAGTGTCATTCTATAATAAAGTCACCCATGCTATCTACATGGAGTGTTTCACTTGCATTTTGGTCCTGTATATCAGAAGGGATATCGGTCTGCAAAAAGAGCCATTTCAATGTATCGTGATTTTCTACTGGTATTTGAGCTGCTCCGATCCACCAAAGCTTCATTTCTGATTGAGTTTTGTGGTATGGGGAATCAAGCTTACCCTGGCTATAGTCCAATGCTCTATTCATTAGGGATATGGATACTCTTTCCATTTTTTGACATTTCTGAATTCATCCAATTTCATAACAGATATAAGTTTTTCTTCACAATCTACTTCTTGCATGTTATAGTATCTCACCATAGCAGATTGAACTTTTTTTATACTCATCCAAATGTTATTAAAAACATTATACTCAAAAGAAGATTTTTTTTTTCTGTTTTTCATATGGCATCGTTCCTTCTATATGATAGTACTCTCAAAAATGTTCGGGTATTTCTTCGTTTAACAGAGTCCTAACTTTCCCAACATTGTGAGGCCTAGGCAACCCAAAAGCTTTAATCTTGTAATACTTTAAAACCTGAAATCAGGTTTTAGAGATAGCCTTGTAACCCCTTCTACTCACTCCTTTTGTGTCACAAACTTCTTGCAGTTGAGAAGGTTGGACCAGTAAACCCATATCTTTCAGTAAACTTTTGAAATACCAATTTCTTCTGAGTTTGATTTTCAGGAAGTTTCAAAAGTTTCAAAATATCACTTTTGTTCATTACCTCATTCAAAAATCTCATCCTTTCTTGAACATTGGACATATCAAATCCTAAAAGACTAGTCACATGTTCTCTAGTAATTTTTAATCTTTTTTTTTCTTTGTCCAGAACCTTCTGTTAAGTTTACTACATCTCTCATTCGTTTTGCTCGTGCTCTTAATTCTATTGGAGTTTCTTTTAAAGTCTGAAGCTGATGATTTTTTTGTTTTAGAGATGCTATTTGGTTTTCAAGTTCTAAAATTCTTGTTGCATTTGAAGACAAAGCAGTTTTGAGATATTGAAAGTAACGTGTATGATCAATGTGTAAATGAGATAGCCTAGAACTATATCCTAGTAAGCCATCAACCCCATCACCAAAAAATCTCATCAAATCATGAGGTGCGTGAAAAGATGGATATCTTCTAGTGCTAGGATCCGGTGGATACAAGCTCCCATCTGTTCATATATCAATGTGTTTCTTTCCCTCGTTGCGAAGTTGTTGTGCTTCATTTGCAGTTGTAACTGGTTTTTGATAAACACTCCGCGTAGTAGCATATTCTTGGCTTAGCTTAATGTTCAAGTGAAACTTGCGGTTATCACTAATGGAAGATGTATTACTCATTGTAAGTAATGACACACAGAAAGTATAATGGAAATCACGTAGTAGCAGAACAAGGTGCATCAAAGAAGAAGAGATAAAGCTCACGAAAGGTGAGAGAAGAAAGAGAGATTGAGTGATTCAAAAGTGGAAACAACTATTTGCCACCAAGTAAAGTAAATGAGAACAAATTTTGAGGTGAGCCGCAAAGGAATGTGAAGAAAATGATATCTTTTTGAATATTTAGAGATATGTACCTAGATACGCTTTAGATTGCGTAGATATGCTTTAAATGACCAAAACGACAAATTTGGAGCCGTTTTGACCATAAAAGGCTCTGCTAATTAGTAAGTTAACCAATTCCTTACACAGCCCTTTTTGATTCGTTTTTGGCCCTAATGGACTAAGGTGCTAAGGTGCTCCATGACTAAGGTGCTTGAGGGGCATCAGGTGTTCCCAAAGTCAACCACAATCCATACTCATGGGGAGCGAGCCCTTATTGTAGGGACATGAGACACACACACCCTCACACAAGTAAAGCCTTGTCTAAAGAAGCAGTAAGGACACGTGTTATGTTCCTCTCCATGTTTCCCACATAAGGTGCCTACCGTCTATTAGTTGGCCTCTCAAGGGGTCCAATGATATGTTAGCTAATTTAATTATTTTTTAATACATTTATAAAGTTCTCTCTGTCAAAGGGGAAAGGGGGACACTTGCCCCAAGGCTAGTATAGTTGCTTGATATGCACTATGCATGTGATTGGCTTGATATGTACTATGCAACTGATTGACTTGAAGCTTGAGCTAGATTGAGAGGTCGACCAAGGAAGCTGGGGGCTTGCTTGTAGGGTATACTCTTTCCCACACACTCACACCCCCCCTCATTGAATTAAGTGCAAAGTGCAAGAGCTCCATCTCCTTCTCCAACCTTGTTGAGAAGTTGAGAGCCAACACCAATACTCTTGGCTATGGAATGCAAATCCAACCAAGAGCTATGCTTCAATTCTTAAGCTTGCCATCTTCTTCATCTTTGTTACTATGCTATTATGCTATGCTAAGCAAGAAGAGTGATGATAAGTGAGGAACTATTTCTTTCTCATATGTATGTTTCTTCTTCCTTTCCCTACCCTCATTCCCCGCTAGCCCTCTCCACCTTCGAAGGTGTTTGAGGCTTTTGGACTGAGGCCAGGGATGGTTAATGATTTTAGAAAGGTTATGTTATGCTTGTGATGCATGAAGTTTTCCATCTTCATTGCATTACCTAGGTCTCAAGGAAACCAAAGATTGTATTGTATCAAGTCTCTCTTTATGGGAGAATCTATAATACAAAAGCCTATTAGAGGGGGGACCGGCTCCACATAAGGTCCTCAATAGTTGTCATGTTCTCTAAATCTCTCTCTTTCAAAAGTATTGTTCATGCCAAGTTAATTAAGTATAATGAATATGTTGCTACCGCTAATTAAGTTCACCCTCTATGTTCTCAAAGTAGTCTCATAAAAATGCTCTCTAGTTCTCTTAATTTCAGTATTCTCAAAGTTCAGGCCATTTCCATTACATTGGTATTAGAGCTATTGGTTTCTCTTTTCTTACTTAAGAAGAGAGGTCCTTAAGTTTTCCATGAAAGGTTGGACCTGTCCATTGCAATAGGGTAAATGGGACAGGGATCTATTATCTTGGTTGAGAAGGACTTAGTTTGAAGAACACCGTTGGAAACTAAAGTTTTAATAATGGACTCTCTCGGGGCTTTGCCTTTGTCTTAGCCATTATTGAGCTACTAGTAAGCTCAACAGGAACCATAATCAACCGAGCAATGTTAGACCCACTCCAGTGGATATTCTCCTAGAGAATATCCACTGGAGAGGACATCGCAAATCCTACCATGCGTGGAGAAGGTCCAAAAAGCTCAAGAAATTCAAAGAGGGAGGAAAGAGTATTTCTTTCCTTACCTATGATGGCACCTTTGGTGCCACCGACAAAGTATTGGCCTTCATCCAACAATTTGATGTGGCCCTTGGAGACAAGGGATTCATAGAGTCCTCCAAGCTACTTAATGTAGCTATGCACTTCCAAAAATCTGCTCGTCAATGGTGGGCTAGCCTGCATGGCAACAGAAAAGCCCCAGAGACATGGAAAACTCTACGAGTTTCCATCATGAGCAATTCCTTGCAAGGGATGCAAATGACAAATTTCTTACCAAATGACACAGTTTGAAGGTGCTCTCCAACAAGTCTATCCACAAATATGTGGACAAGTTTGGAAATTTACATCCCAAGGCTACTATCTTTCAAAAGATAGAATTTGTCGAGCAAAAGCAACAATTCTGTGCGGGATTACCTGAAGAAATGGCCGAGTAAGTCAACTCCCAATGGCGTGGTTCTATCATCAAAGTAATCCACCACACTAAAGTTGCTTCACACATCAATTTCCAACAAGGGGCTAAAGGGAATGCCAAGCCCATGGAAAGCAAAGACAAAAATGATGCAAATGGGAAAAACAATGCCCAAAACTCTTCCCAAGGCAATTCCAACAACAACACCAACAACAACAACTCGATCCAAGGAGAAGGGAGTTTACAAAGGTAAAAATAAACTCTCTCTGGATAGCTAGAAGCTTTTCGTAAGAACCACAAATGCTTTAAGTGTGGGGAGCAAGGACATGGCTATCGTTCTTTCCCCAAAAGAAATGCCCACAATGAGACTCCTAGAGCTTCCACAATCGAAGCTCCAAAAGAGGATGCTCATTGCAAAGGATTACCTCTCTCCTATGCTTGGAGAAAGGTAAGAGAGCATCATGCCTTCATGGTGTTTGACCCTGGATCTACTCACAATTTCATATCCACGGAGTTGGCCACCAAATTATGCATTCAAGCTCATGAGATGGGAAATATTGTTGTAGCCGATGGAGCCTTTAAGGGGAAAGAAGTTGCAGTTACTCCCTTGATTGGGAAATTGAGGCTTCATATCCAAGGCTATGTTGACAAAGAAGATTTCTTCATCTCTTCTCTCAAGCATGAAGATGTCATCCTAGGGGCACCATGGTTTGACCGTATGGCTGTTACTGTAAAGTTTCCTAAAAGAAGTTTTTATTTCAAGTACAGGGAAAATAACATGTAGATAGATGCTAATGAGCCTGGTCATACCATATCCCTTATAAATTCTCCTGCTTTTGATAAATCAATGAAAAGCTCAGTTTTTGCGTACATGATTTTTGTCAAACAATCCATAAAAGTCCTAATATTTTGTCAAATAAAAATGGTAAGAATCAAGAAGATTATACTTGTCCAATTTTCTAAATGGATTCCAAGATGTTTTTATCGATGATATCCCTATGGAATTACCTCCAAAACGAGGGGATGATGACCATCGAATTGAGCTCCTATCAGGAAGCTCACCACCTAACAAGCCTCCTTATCAAGTTTCCCAAGCTCAACAAGAGGAGCACATGAGGCAAGTACTAGAATTGATAGACAAACGGATGGTGAGGCCTAGCTCCTCTCCCTTTTGTTCTCAAGTCCTTTTAGTGCAAAAGAAAGATGATACATACCGCATGTGTGTGAATTATCGAACACTAAACCATATCACTACCTGTTAGAAGTTGGACACACCCTACAGAAACTGACTACTCGGCAGATTATCATTTTTTGTAATTATTCATTTATTGAGAAAACTCGACATTTCACCTTGTAAATATTGGCTTACAGAAGTTTCCAGATTGTATCCCAGTTTTGATAGTTAGATTGAGTAGATGGTTGATTTGGAACTTTAGGGTTTGAGAATTGTAAGGTATTTATATTCTTTTTTGACCTTAATGAAGAACCTTTTGTCATTTTTAAGAAGTTTTGGAAGTCTGTGAGTGAGCGTACTGCGTACGAGAGAGAGTGTGAGCTTCATCTTGACTCTACGTGTGCATCGATGGTTGGAATCGAGTGCGGAGAAGTGCAGCATGTTGCCCCCGACGAGAGCTACACACCGATATCTACATTGCGCGCGTACGGTCCGGTTTTGCGAGCTCCATGTACGAGCTTCATCTGGTGATTCGATGAGCATACGTTGTCCGAGTTTGCATTGTAGCATATCCACGCGTTCACAATGAGTAGAGCTACACATTAGGCACTTTAGCTTTCGGAAACGAAGACTTGCAAATTTCGGCCAGACATACTACGTGATTTTGCACTGGGTGTTTTGGGTTGGGGTTTTGGTTCATAGACCTTAGGGAGAGCGACCTATTGGTGTTAGTAGGGTCTCCTTCAAGTTCTGTGGTGTTTCGAGATTGTTTGATGGGTGTTCGGCTCTAGAAAGCGTTGTAGGAAGTTTCCTCTTATGCACTCTTGAAGGCTGTGACTTAGACATTGGGTAGAGACCTCTGTAGGAATTAGTTAGGAGTCGGTCGAGTGTAGGTTGACACCTTATGATTGCTTCCATGCGCATGTAGGTCGAGCTTCGTCCTTAGCTGAAAAATCTTGTTAGGTGAGTTCTCGCTGTGCTAACGTCCGTCGTGGCGTATCCGTCCAACATTGGCGCCGCCGCTGAGGACGAAAACCTTAGGTAAATGATCGAGACTAGTCCTTGAGGTTAGGGATTTTTGGCTTGCCAAGAGTCTCGTTTTTCATTTAGATAGGATCAGAGGGTGGAGGACTCTCTAGGTCTTAGAGGGAGTCTAGGAAGCGTGTGTCTGGCCTAGATCCTTCGACTTAGGTAAATTTAGGTAGACTTAGATAGTTTTAGGTATTAATTGAGTTCTTGATTAGGAGTTGGAGTGGTAGAAGCGGTGAGAGGAGATCTTGAGAGTCCGGAGAGGCCAGAAAGCAACCAAAACACCATTATCACCATTTCACATGATGAGTAGGAGTAGAGTAAGTAGGACATCATGATTCAGGATCTAGAGCACTTCATGCATGTATACTTGCTTGGTAAATTCATCACAAGTTTGTAAAAGACGCAAAAGTGTGTTTGAAAGGTGAGGTGAAGTCCAAAAGTTACTGTGAGTATTTTTGATAGAGCTGCAGAGCATCAGGAGCATTTCTGTCAGGAAAAAAATTAATTTCAAGCCAGGAGACATCCTACCTATAGGCTAATCTGGTGGGAATTTTGGGATTTTGAGTTGACGAGTGTGTTCAGAAGGTGGGGTTTACCCTCTTTTCAACTGGAAAGTGGAAATTTGACTATATCTTGACAGGATAAGGCGAGATAGACTGAAATTGCCAGACATCCTACCCAAATTGTGCTAAAGCATTATTTTAAGACCAAAACCATATGATGGCTGCATGAGCATGATCTGCATGATATATTGAGTGACTGAGAGGGGTTTCATCTCATTTGGGTGAGAAAATTGGGTTCAAAGCAGACTTTAGCACTTTTGACTGAAAAAGGCAAGAACAACTAAAATTGGGGACTTTTGAAATCCAAACCAAAATCTAAGCATACCACTAGGTTGCTGACATCAAGGGGAAGCTGTGGGTCAAGTCTGGGGTCAAACAGGCCAAAAAGACATCCTATGCGTAGGATGTCTTCTGTGTGATTTTACACTTCAAACCTAATTTTGAGCATACCAAAGTGATCAGCAACTCAAGGGGAGCCTTTTCTTTGAAATTGAAGTCATTTTGATGAAAAAGACATCCTACGCGTAGGATGTATAAGGCAAAGAAATTGAAGCCAGATACTGACAGTGGGCATAGCAAGGTGTTGTATAGCCTGAGGCAAGCCTCCTAGTCAATTTTGGTCCAAATTGGAGTTGATTAGACTGATCAAGATCAGCAAACAGGTTGTCAGAACAGATTTTTGATCCATTGACCAGCTTATAGGTGTCCAAATTAAAAAGTAAAAACAGCTGTGGACTCAGCACATCAAGGGGAATCCATAGTGCAAAAATCCAGGCAAAACAGAGCAGGAGACATAGGATGTCTACTGGGGCCTACTGAAGAGAAAATTTGACTGAGCTTAGACAGTGAGATTCCATTTGGCTTAAGGGTTCCAGAACTTCTTTCAGAAGTGAATTTGGACCTTGTTTGTCCATTTGACGGAGCAAAAGACTGAATTCATACTTTTTCACGTAAATTGACCAACATCTGAGGGAAGTACAGTTCCAGATTAGCAGACCTAATCCAGAACATCAACAATGTATAAAATACAGTAGTGGTTGAGATTAAATCTCCAGTTATACCAATCATTACTAAGATAACCTCTAGCAATTAAATGCTTTGATTCGATTTCCGAAATTAAACGCTTGTGTATAGGTATATTCAGCAGCAAAGCAAGAAGTTGTGCGCAGACTGATCCTTTGCCAGGTGAGTGGTTGGATTTGTGATAAATTGCATTGATAAGTTTGATGAATTTAAGATAAGGAAGATACATTTTTAGAGACCAGAAGGTGGCAGGTGACCAAGGTAGCTTAGTGTCCACTGAGGAGAGTGTAACTCAGGCAAGGCTAGATCCACTAGCATCGATTATTGAGGAAGGTAGTGATACTGACACTTCGTCAGACAAATCTTTCTTCATGATGGGTAGTCAACAGCCAGGAGGTTTCACCTATGACGGACCAATGCCAGGAGGAAGCGCCTCCCTAAATCCTTTGAATGATTTCAAGGCCACTGTGATCTTCTTAGAGGGAACAAACTCGAGGGGAGCCCTAGTCTATTCTTACTATCGAGGACGCAAGTGCATTTGTATTGAAGAAAGGCCGGCTCATATATTGGAGATAATTCGAGTCTATGATGATGGAGATAGATTTCGAGACGAAAAGGGGAACCACTATTTGATAGTTAGTAACCCTGAAGATTACAACAGATATGGAGATAACGTGGCGAAAGGGAAAATGGTTTCAGAAGCTCAAGAACCGCCACCAAACATTGATCGACCTGGAGCAATTTTTATGTATGATAAGAAAACAACCAGGGTTTCAACTTATAATGAGAACGTGGGAATCTACAAGCATGAGAGTGAGGGAATAGTCGCTTACTTTCGAGGCAAAGATCCATACTTAAACGAATTAAGCAAAGACAAGGTTCTTTACTTATTCTCTTATGAAACTACTATGGGGAAGGATATAGTTTTTGTTGATAGATACGGGCGAGAATACCAACGTATTCTCCCAGAGGAGATAGAAAATGCAACAGTTCCAGGAGCATCAACATATGCCCCAGATGAAGTGCCAAGAGCTACCTACACCCCTAGCAAGTCGAAAAATCCCTTTTCAGAGGAGTATGACGCTACTTCACATTCTACCCGACCGCAGACATTCAACAATCAAAACCAACCAGCAACTCAGCCATCATTGCAGGCATGGCTTCGACAGAGTGCAACATTGGAACAAGACCGAAACCGAGATGGTTATCACGCCGCACGAGGGCTAACGGGACTTGCAAGAACCACCACTCTATTCAAGGTATCAAGGAGAGAGTAAGCCAAAGACTCAAGGGTCAACAGAGCCTGGAAGACCACCCATAGAATGAGTTCGAAGAGATGAACTATCTTTGGCAAGAACTGTTAGAAATTATGGCTTAGGAGCACCACTGGGAGAGGAACCGGCCTACTACAGAAAACTAGAGGAGGTATATCGATTAGGACGTGGAGATTCAATGATGAGGTTTGTAGACCATCGTAGAATTAGAACTTCTCAAGTGCAAAAATGGGTAAACAAGAAATACACAGGAAACGGAGATCCAAGAGACCATGTAGCAGCCTTTGTGCGCGTAATTAGAGCTGAAGAGGTGTTAGACTTCCCTACCCAATTTGCAGGATTTGGACTAACCCTAGAGGATGAGGCTGCATATTGGTTTGACTCTGTAGAGCATAGGGACTTTGAGTCTATGGAGGAAGTGTTTGACGAGTTTATCAAGGAATTCTCACAAAGGGGGATAGCTCATAATACCGTCTCACAAATCCATAAATTCAAACAAAAAGATGGGGAATCTGTACGAAAGGCAGCCCTAAGACTAAAAAGATATGTAAAGTTCTGCCCTGTGGAAGAACTGCCCACTCAGTCCAGACTTATGCTCATATTCATCCAAGGACTAAGGAATGCAGATCTCCAGAAGGACTTACATATGAAGAGGAGCACGACGTTGAATGAGTTGACCAAGGAGGCTCTTTACCTTGTGGACAATTGTGCGGTCTACAAAGAGGGAGAGTTCAAGGACCTTGACGACGATTCATCTTCGCAACAAAGTGGAAGCAAGTCTTCTAAGACAACACAGAAAGGAGAAGTAGCTGTAAACCAAGAGCAGCTTGTAGAGGAAGTGCTAAAAAAGATTAACTTGTACGCCAAACCCTAGGCTAAACAGCCCAAGTGGTGTGTGAACCAAAATGGACAAACCATGGAACAGAGGAATGTTATTATAACAAGGGATATGTGAGACAGAGACCTTACGTTCCCCAAGCTCAGGTAGCTTCTCCTCAAGTTCCACCGATGCCTAGGTATTAAGTAGGCAACCTACCAGGACCTGTAGGTGTAGAAAGACCACAACCAGTGTTGGGGCAACAACCACTTCTACCAGGATTACGACCAGTCGGTATAAGATACACACCAATAGTAACCGACTCAGAGGAGAAGGCTTTGGTGCCTATGCATGCACATTATGAAGATCCCAATGGATATGCGGAAAACTCTATCTATTATCCACCGGAAGAACCCTCGACACCAGAACCATGGAGCATGATAGGAAGTACAGGACCACCAAAAGCTACACATGCAGCAGGAGAAGGAAGATATAGCTTAGATGAACGAACATTGTTGTTCATAGCCAACGGAGGCATGGGCGGACAGAGACATGCATACCGACAAAGGGGAGCCCAAGGAGCACCTCAACAACACAAGGGACCGTGCTACAAGTGTGGTGGAGACCATTGGCTAAGAGACCGTCCTCATGATGAAATCATTAGAGTCAACGCATATTGCACCGAGTGTGGAGTTACCCATTTGATGCCTGATTGCCCTAAAAACCCGAGAAAAGGAGCAAAAACCACCTTGAACATGCTAGAAACAGTACCTTCCAGTGGAGGGTCAGAAAATGAAACAATTATACCTATTCAGGCGATGACACGAGTCTAAGCTCAAAGAATGACGAACGAACCCATAATTGAAGAGCCAAAAACCGATGCCCCAAGTTCAGAAACAAAAAATCAGAGAAGCACTTGCAAAGCTAGAAAGGCGCGTATGAAAGCTAGGAAAGAACGAGAGCAAACAGCTCTATTCGAGGAGTTAAAACATACAAAGGATAGATTAGAGCGGTTAGAGGATCTAGCTAGCTTAAGCTCACACACCACGGCAACCATAGCACCCAAGGAAATAGCAAAGCCCAAAAGTGCAGGATCAGGAGGATCAATACTGGCAGTCAAGGTAGATGAGCAGTTGGATGCACTTCTAAAAGCTTATGAAGCCAGACTAAAAAAGAACTAACCCCAGGAGCAAAGATGGATGACTTATCCATATGCTGAAATAGAAAAACAAAGGTTGGAAATGTGTAAAAAGATGATTGAAACAACTCAATCATTGATGGAAGACCTGCTGGGTAAACCTGCAAATTGGCATGAAGTACCAGCTCCAACCCCTATCCAACCAACTTTAGAGGAACAAGTAGAAACGAAGGAAAGACTCACGAATGCCTATGAGTCCAGAGGAGAGCCTATCATAGTGTCAAATACAATAGAGGAGGCAAGTGACGGGTTCCAGCTTAAAACATTGACAAAAATGGGTAAGGATTGTAACGGTCTAGATGATCTGTGGAAGCAAATCCGTGAGGCCAACGAGGCTAACAGGGTGAGTAACCACATGAATAGCACGAGAAAAGAGAAGAATGTGATCTTACCTCCTATTGAAGAATTTGAGGCAAGGTCACAAATGAACTTTGAGATACATTCACAAGGGGGAGACCAGGGATCAATTAGTTCGGGGCACAGCCAACCAGACTCGCTGAAAACTTTACCCTCTTACCTAAGAGAGTATGAAGCCAAGTCTGAAGTGAGAGCAATCCCATCTCAAATAATTTCTTCTAACAAAGTGATGGATTGGAGTTATTGTCCACCCCGGTGGCATGCACAATCATATTAGCCGAACTCCTAAGGTTACGACCAAACATGTGGACCACAGTAGGTAAATGCCTAGAAAAATTTAGAGTGAAAGACCCCACCTCGAAGCTTCAGGAAGGGATCAGAGAATTGGACATGCATGAACTAAACACTAGGCCAGTACCATTAAACAAGGTTGGAGAGTATTGCGAGGGAGAAGATGGAAACACCACGCTACCAGTAGAATTCCAAGGAGTAGTTTCCAAAGCTATTCTTGATAGTGGAGCGGGAGTTGCTATCGCCACCAAGGAAATCTAGAAAAAATGGGGAAAACCAGCTTTAAGAGCTACCAGAATGAAATTGCAATTGGCAGATGGGTTCATGGAGAAGCCTCTAGGACTCTTAGAAACAGTGATTGTCACTTCGTGCGGAATCGAGTATGAGCATACATTTCAATAGTCGATTTTGACAAAAAGAAAAATTATGAGATCATCTTGGGAAGACCATTCATGTGACAATTGACGATGGTCCAAGATTGGGGTTACGACTACATATACCTCAGACATGGCGAGACAACAACTAAAATACACCTGAAAGACCATAGTTACAAGGATGTGAACCAAATACCTGTGGAAGAGTTTGATTCAGCTATAGTAGCAGGACCGAAACTCCCAGCATGGTTAGGGCCACAAAAAGAGCTATGGATGTGCGGAGCTTCACATTGTGGAAGCTTAAGAAGAGAGGAATACGTCTTAGAAAGAGTGATTGAGGACAAGGAGTATGTTCCGGAACCTTTCCCTGAAGATGCCTTGGAACCTCTAGAATGGGAACACATACTAGCAACATAGGATGTCTGTACCATTACAGATAGTCCAACAACAAAATTTTGCAATAAGGATGGCTATAATGTGCTACCCTACTACATGGTAAGCATTATACCAGGAGGAGATGAGACGATAGAACCACCAGAAAGAGAAGAGTTTTATAACTCCTCTGAACATCTAGAAGTAAATAATGATGCAGATAATGAGTGTTCAGACAACTCAAGTGAGCGTGGGGAGAAAACAGAGAATATCAAGTTTTATGATTTTGCTAATCAGCACCCTAGACGCCAGGAACGCTATAGGAGGAAACGAGCAGGAAACAAAGCGAGAGACAACTTGATGCCCATGATAAAAGGTAAAACTCACTATTTGATGCTTGTAAAAGCAGAGGATTGTGTAAAAGATCAAATATCATGAAGATTCTCAAAAGATCGAAGGGAAAGAACGCGAGAAGAAATAAAACAAGTACGAAAAGCTAAAACAGAAACAAAATCACAAAAATCTCAAAAACAAAAAAAAGAAACAACAAATGACCAAGAGTGGACCAAACTGGAGCGTAAACAGAAATACCAAGAACTGAAACGGTCTTTACGTGAGATATGGACTACTGAAGAAGATAGTGATGGTAAAGGGGAGTTAGAGAAGGGAAACATGAATGTACCATCACACTATCGGAAATTTACCATCCAGGATGAAAAATCATAATGACACCACCGGTCAGGGAAAGAACCAACCAAGAATCTTACGATGGGCCAGAAAATGCAAAAAAGATAGACCTCGCGGAACCAGGTGAAAAGCCTCAGCCGGTCTATATAGTAAACGATTTAGAGCCTGAAGAAGAAGAACGACTAACACAACTTCTCAAGAAGTATAAAGATGTGTTTGCATGGTCCTATAAAGACCTCAAAGGAGTTGATCCATCGATATGCCAACATACAATTCCTTTGAAATCAGATGCAAAACCTAGCAAACAACGTCCTTATACATATAATGACACATTTGCTAAACGAATCAAAGAGGAGATTGACAAGCTAATGGAAGCTGTCATCTATGAAATTGAACATACAGATTGGGTGTCACCCATTGTGGTAGTTCCCAAAAAGAATGGAAAATTGCGAGTGTGTGTAAACCACAGAACATGTACTTGAGCGGGTGGCCGGGAAACGGTCTTATTCCTTTCTGGACGGGTTTTCAGGATACAACCAACTGGCAATTGCAAGGGAGGATCGACACAAAACAGCATTTGCTACAGAATGGGGAATTTATGCGTATCGAGTTATGCCGTTTGGCTTAACTAATACCCCAGCTACCTTCCAAAGGTTAATGACGCACGCGTTCAAAGAATACCTGAGAATATTCTTAGAAATATACATGGATGATCTTTGTGTACACTCTCTTCTACGAGAGGAACATATTGACCATTTGCAAAAGGTATTTAACAAATGCTCGACATATTGAATCTGTCTTAACCCGGAAAAGTGTATTTTTATGGTTAAGCAAGGCCGCATCGTACGACACATTGTCTCAAGAAATGCCATAACCACTGACCTAGACAAAGTCAAAGTCATAGTAGACCTACCCAGGCCTACTAATGCGAAACAAGTGCAATCCTTTATGGGACACTGCTGATATTATCGAAGATTCATATACATGTATGCGGTCATCGCACAACCTCTATATCGTTTGCTAGTCAATATCGATTGGACTGAGAAGTGTGAAACTTCATTCCAAAAGCTGAAGGAAAACCTTGTATCAGCACCTGTACTTAAAGCACCAGATTGGGAAAAGATATTCCATGTTCACATTGATGCTTCTGCATATGCAATCGGGAGTATTTTGGCTCAACCTGGAGACGGAACAATGGATTTTCCAGTTTGTTATGCAAGCCGACAGTTAAACAATGCGGAAAAGAACTACACAACCACCGAACGAGAAGGGTTAGGAATGAGTTATGCTGTAAAGAAATTTTGGCATTATTTGCTCGCAAACAAATTTGTGTTCTTCACAGATCATCAAGCTCTTTTGTATATGGTAAATAAACCATGCAATACAGGGAGAATTGTACGCTGGTTTATTATATTGCTAGAGTTTGATTTCACAGTGGTGGTCAAAAAGGGTAAAACCCATCTACGAGCGGATCATCTTTCAAGGATACACAACAGGGAAGCTCTTGAAGGAGTAGATGATGACATACCAGATGCTTATCTTTTCAATAATGAAATGATATCCAAATGGTCTCAGAAAATTGTTAACATTCTTTCCTTTGGAAGTAGGTTTGATAATATGGAATACAGATCCAAACAACAAACAATTCGACAAACAAAAAACTTCCAGTTGATAGCAGGACGGCTGTATCATCTAGGATAGAACCAAATCCTACGATTATGTATAACTCCGAAAGAATTCAAGTGTTACCTTGAAGAAGCACATGTCCAGGATTGTGCATTTCATTGTTCAATAGTAAAAACATACCACAGATTGAAACAGTTAGGGGTTTATTGGCCAACTATGTATGCGGACACACATTCTTATGCTACCAATTGTACTATATGTAATGCCAAACGACCAGTGGATCACGGGACATTGTTTTAGGTAAACATTGCACCTACATGGAGTCAATATATCATTGATTTCTTAACCACCAGGACGTTTCTTGAGAACATAACAAGAGCACGAAAAAGGGTTATAGAGCTGGAGGCTCGCGAATTTCAGTTAATTGGGAACCAACTCTATAAGCGAGAAAATGAAAATCAACTTAGAATCTGTGCAAGTGAAAGTGAATACTTGCTGATTGTAGAACATGCACATAGCGAAATAAGTGGAGGCCATTTTTCGAGCGATAAGATGGCAAAAATTGTCTTTACCGCAGGAATATGGTGGCCTACATTGCATATGGATGCTGAAGAGTTTGTAAAGCGTTGTGACGCATGTCAGCGTACCAAGGTGCCGATAAAGAGAGATGAGATGCCACTACGGCCAATGATGGGAGCAAGGGCATTTGCAAAATGGGGCATTGATTTTGTGGGACCTATTTCACCCCCTGCATATCGCACCCAAACCTAATATATCATTGTGGCTACGGACTATCTCACAAAATGGGTGGAAGCCAAGGCAACGCAAAAAGTAGATGCACGGACCACTGCACAATTTTTGTATGAGAATGTTTTTGTACGATACGGTTTACCAATAAAAATTGTCAGTGATCGTGGAACACATTTTCTTAATGAAGTCATTGAATATATGCTAGAGGAATTCATGGTCATACATAGGAAATCTGCTCCATACCATCCACAAACAAATGGACAAGATGAGGCCACAAATAAAACACTATGCACGGTTCTCACTAAAATTGTGTAAGAGACAAGAATAGATTGGGATCAGCAGCTACACTCAATACTATGGGCATACAGGGTAGCTTACAAAACATCGATAGGAACGACAGCGTACAACATGGTGTTTGGCCTAAATGCTATACTACCCATAGAGTTTTTAATTCCAACTCTACGAGTAGCGAAACGCCTAGAATGGACAGGACATGAGCTCTCTTCAAAAATAGATGATCTTGAAAAGCTAGATGAACTCCGCTTGAGAGCTGTAGCTTCGATCTATGCTAAAAAGAGAAGACAAAAAGAGTTTTTTGACAAGCATGTGCGCACTAAAGAGTTCAAAACAGGTGATTATGTACTTGTTTATACTTTGAAGCAACATGCCAAGAAACTTAAAAAGCGAGGGATAGGACCCTTTGTGATTAGTGATCTATCTCAAAGCGGAGCTGTCAAGCTTGCTACATTAGCAGGTGAAGAAATGCCCAATTGGATTAGTGGATGTCGATTGAAGCAATATCATTTACCACTAACATAGGATATGCTTCAACAAATCCATCAAGGAAAACAACAAATGAAGGAGAAATAGAGAGTACGAGAAGAAGCTCAAGCAGAAGCAAAAGAACGCATTGCAAAACGAAGACTTCTGCGACAAAAACAACAAGGTGGAGCACCATTGCGAATCAATGCCATTCGACTAACGAAGTTGGATGAAGACACAGTGGAGCCAATAATTACAGTCAAGGTGGATAGCAATCAAATTGAATTGACGGCATTGCTTGATTCTGGAGCTCAAGCAAATTTGATCTCTTACAGATTATACCAACAACTCAAGTCCACAAGTCAACTTCATCCTACTCCTCAAGTGCTGGAAAGTAGTACATCACACTCATTGAAAACATTGGGCTGGACTATATTGCATGTACAAGTACATCAATGTATTTACCTACACAAATTTTATGTAGTCAAAGATGAAAGCACACAACACCCAATGTTGTTGGGACAACCTTGGCAAAAAGAGTACAATGTGCAGATAGATTGGAATGCGAATGCAGTCAAAATTCAGCATGCACAAGAACAACATGTAATAGCCTTTACTCAGCAACCACACAATAATCAACTGCCAGCAATGCAATCACTGGAAAAAGAGCCAAAAGCAAGAGTGCCACCAAAGAACAACATGATACCCAAGGCTAACAAACAGGTAAAAACAAACCATGCTAACTACATACATACGAAGTCACCGACGGTAGTGCAAAGATCTAGGTTACCAAAAAAAGGGAAAAAAGTATGGATGCGGAAGGATAGAAATGACATGGCAGACCAATACAATGGAAGAATTCAACCAAAGCAGATAGCTCAACCAAAACCAAGGGCATAAAACAGATATGGATCCCAAAGAAAATG
Source organism: Adiantum capillus-veneris (assembly GCF_014529385.1). Classification (NCBI taxonomy): domain Eukaryota; kingdom Viridiplantae; phylum Streptophyta; class Polypodiopsida; order Polypodiales; family Pteridaceae; genus Adiantum; species Adiantum capillus-veneris. Next base: position 160,959,455 of record NC_140940.1, on the reverse strand, counting down.
CTCAGCAATAACCCAAATGTTACTCGCATTTGGATACCGAAACAAAAGCAAAAGGAACTCCCTTCAGTACAAGCAACATCGGAAGGCAAACAACTGCATTTGCAACAGGACAACCGACTTATGTGGATGCCAATAAGCAACAAAACAGTGGCAACAAAAGAAGTAGCAAAAAACCTACCAAAAACGGCAAAAACAAGCTACCAATGGAAAGCAAAAGAGATGAGATTCACGGCCATTCCGGCCAAGCCAATCCTCTCCAAGAGACAACTACGGCCATATCGACAGTAGCGGCAAAACGACTGACTTTTGCAAGAAATAAAATTAAATAGAGAGTAGTAGAGTTATAGCTGTTACTTGCCAAGAAAACAGGAAACCTCGACGGCGAACGCCAATAAGCATCTTGCTTATTCCCTTCTCTTGCAGAACATTAATTTTGCCATGCATTGACCGAGTATGCATAAAATAGAGCCACATTAATTTGCCAAGCATTAGCACAAGTTTTTCAACCTATGCACGGCACATACTCCGAGCGATACCTTGTCGTCAGGGAGGACTCCGGCTAGGAGGGGGGGAGGCATTCTCAAATGCGGAACCAATAGCAGAAAGAGCAAAAAAGGGCATGATTTTTGACTATTTTAAGGGTTGTTGTTTGATTGAAAAATTTTCTGGACTAACCCAAGTACATATGTCCTTATACAGCATGTATCTATAGGTATATGGGACCAAACGCCAAATCAAGCCCCTAGGTGTGTGTATATAAGTGGATATAGCCATTTTTCGGGCAAAATATTGGTAAAACGGAGAAGTCCGGCCATAAAAATTACATGTGAGTGTATATAATGTTTTGCGGTGATGTTTTTGATTTATTATGATTTTTGGGGATTTTATGGGTTTGATTTTCTATTTTCCTTTTAATTTTGCTACTTTTCGACACAAAAACTTCAAAAATACAAAAAGCAGGTGAAAAACGGTCGTAATGAAAAACAAAAAATATGGGGATGATCAGTGACTATAGGACAACCTATGGTACAATGGGGGTGCAATTATGAGACTGGAGCGGAAAGCGTGTTTTGGCCAGATTTTGACCGAAATGCCAAATTTCTGGTAAATAGGGCAAATGGAGTCCAAATCAAGAAATTTGTGAGCCTAAACCGTATCTCGCAAGAAGTTGGGAGCACATGTCAAATTTCATGAAAAGTGGTTCGGAGACCTCCATTATAAGAAAATTTCACCTCATTTCTAGCTCATTTTCAGTATTGACATTTGAGAGAAAGCTTCTGCCACCTAGAGCGAGCGGAACTTCCAGCAGCTTCTATGACGCGCACGACTACCCGACGGGCTTCAAACATGAGAGGTAGGCTCACCACCTTGAGCTTTTCGCGCATGTTTGTCGTTTTGTCGCGAAAACTAGCGTAGGGTTCACACACAAAGCGGGCAGTAGAGACCTACAAGTAGAAGCGGCCACCTAACGGCTAACCCAAAAGCAACGAGACTTCATCGGAAGCTTACCCTAGCATAGGAGACCAGTCTTGGATGTCCAAAGGCAGTAGAAAACCATCGGGAAAAACCCTAATTCTTAGAATCCCGCAAGAGGCCACCACATGGGAAATCGGCGGAAAGGTGCCCAAATGCTACCAAAATTCATGGGTAGGAGCATCTTGACATGCTCGACAAGTCTAGGTAGCCCACATTACCAAAAGGTGACCCAAAGCGGCACTAAACTTCAGAAATGGCATCAGACATATAAAGCGTCAAATGGCTCTCGCGGCCAAACCGCATGTCCGTTTGCCACCAAACTTCACGAGCGGCTTTCCTAGACCATCAACAACCAAATCCTATGGTGGTAGACCACGACACATCATCGAAGACATGTAAACGCAACCACAGGTGCTTCTAGAGCGACAAATTGCCAAATGAAGCTCCGGTGAAGCCAAAGTCGACAAAAACCATATGGCAAGGATCCCCAAGGGATCGGGAAGCTATGGGGACCAACATCAAGAAATTTCATCGCCAAAAAGCACTCCAAAAGTCAGAAAACGGCTCAGAGGCTCTGAAATCCACACAGGGAGTTACTTTCTATCCATTTGACTTTTTTGTTGAAATTAGGCTTAAAAGGGACTCAGGGGGACTAAGGGCAGGCACTAGTGACAGATTCCATGAAAAAATCACCAGGAGACATCCTACACGTAGGATATCTCAAGGACATTTCTGGGCACAGATCCCAACATTTCTCATCACACACATTTTCTGAATGGCCTTTACCTGCTAGCCACCAAGTTTCATCACATTTGGACCAAAATTGACCTCATATGCATGAAAAATGCAAAGTTAGGGCATAGAGGCAATAATGGGCCATAGACCTACCACAACTTATCCAAATTACATGAAACTTGCACAACACATTCACAAGCACATAGCCAACCAATCTGTGTGGTCACCTGCAAAAATTGATGAAGTAGACATCCTACGCGTAGGATGTCTATTTGACATTTTTGGCCTACAGAGGGTGTTTGTCCATTCCAGATCTAATCACATCATCTTCAAGAGGTCATATACCAAGTTTGAAGCCATTCTAATCAGTTTTGACCCCCAACACCTTCAAGATACACTTTTTGAGCCCAAAAACACTACACACGCTCTTACCAGCATCAATTCTTGTCCAAATCAAAATCCAAGAGCATGGACATGTTCCAAATGCCAAGGACTACCCACAGAAAAAATCCCAAGACATTTTGATGAAATAGACATCCTACGCGTAGGATGTCTCCAGCATATTTTTGACCTTCTGTGCAAAGAGTGACATCATGGGAGCCATGGTGCAATGAGCCCATATATCAATTTTCAACCCATTTGGACATCACTTGCTACCTGTTATGGACTTTCTACCCAATTTGTGACCTAAAGCCTGAATCAGCCCAAAAATCCACTTTTTGATGCCCAAATCCAAATCCAAGCACATAGCCATGTTCCACAGGCCAAGGACTACTAGCATGTCAAGTATCACCCAAATCTGATGAAAAAGACATCCTACGCGTAGGATGTCTAAATGAAAATTTTTGGCCAGAATTGCAATGTGAGCACATGCACAGTTTCACAAGTTCCTTGTAAGCTTTATTTTCAATTTTCAAGTCATTTGGATAGATAAAACTCAGTTTCTTAGCTGATATGGAAAAAACGCTAACTTCGGACTACTGAGTGCAACAGGATCTATGGCAACCGCAAAGTCACCGGCAAAGAAGAAAAGAATGACCATAAAAGATTACCTAGAAGAGGTAGAGCCCTTTGTCATACCAGAAGGAACTCTAAAGCCAACAAGCACATGGATCCAAGAAGATCTGCTGGAGTCCAATGATCTAAAGATTTACCAAGGCGTGGTCAAAGACACCGACGAAAACGTGATAGAGCTACCAATGTTACCACGAGAGCTCAATGAGTTCGTCAGAAGCAAGATGGCAGAGTATCTGGAGAAGATTGATCTCCACAATTACTTTGAAGCGGTGCTGGCATGTATTGACATAAAAAGAGTATGGGAATTTGTGACAACAATAAAAGAAGATGGAGTGGCCCGAGTTACAGATCTGTAGGGCAAGCGAGGCACTAAGATTCTAATCACAGAAAGAGTAGTGGTAGCTGCACTAGACCTCTCCAACAAGGGGGATAGTGTAACCAAAAGAAGAGACGAAGTAAAGGTGTACACTGAAAAGAAAGCCAACTATACCTTTGAAGATATTGCCAACCCCAAAGTGGCAATCATGATCCAGCTATACAATCAATATTTCTATATATGTACAAAGCGGCCACAAAAGTACAGGATGCCGCCTGCAGCAATTGCCACAACATTCACCTGGGCAATGTAGAAAAGCAAGCCGAAGATCATTAATTATGTAGCTTATGTACATGATAATTTGGTGAATATGGGCAACAAGAACCCCACATACATCGTGCCGGGTTTAATAATCACGAAGGTGATTTATAGGGCATTGCACGCCAAGGGAAGATGGCCCCACCCTCCATCACAAAACGACTGGTTGAGGCTCAAAGAAGATAAGGAAGACGAGCATCCAAAAGCACCAAGGGTGGCAACCCGTTTGAAACGCCGGTTAGAAACCGTGCAAGAAGAGCAGCTAGAGCAGAAGAAAGGAAAGAAAGAATCTGCCCAAGTGCCAGCAAAAGAGACGAAATCATAGAAAGCGGCACGTCTAGAGCGGCTGATGGAAAGCTTCAGGGCAGAAAGAGCCCTCAAAGGAGATTTAGACGAGCTATGGAAGCCGTATCTAGAAGCAATGTCGGGGTCATCTCAAAGGGTGCACAGAGACAGATTCAATGATCACATTAAGAATTTTGAGATTCGTGATGCCACAGCAGAGAATATCCCACATCTGCCCTTTACAGAAGAGGAAGTGGAGCAAGTCCGATAGAAACTGCTAGAAGAGCAGGAGGGCCAAGAGAGAGAAAGGAAGACCAAGGTGGACAGAGATTTCAAGAAAAAGCCGACAACTCCACCGGCCAACCCTGAGTCCACAGCCCTGAGTCCAGCCCACCACCTTCACCACCTCCTCGTAGCCCTCCACAAGAAGACAAAGAGGAGCAAGACAAACCAGAAGAACAAGAAGAGTCCAAGAAAGAGCAAAGCCAGGAGCAGGAACCAAAGGAAAAGGCTAAGCCTAAAAGTGGGCAACCAGAGCCAAATGAATCATACAACACATTTCTAGACCTGCTAACTGCCGGATACACAAAAGAAGAGGCTGCCACAGTCGCATTTGACTTGGCAAGCACGGGGAACAAAGAGAAAATGCAAAGCATACGGTTAGTAGAGCTAAAGGAGATGGCCACTGATACAGTAGACCTGCACCCGCCCACCAATGATTGGGATGTGGTGATGACAAAGCTAACCGAGATAAGAGCCCAATCAATGGCCTCAGAAAGTGAAATGAAAACTCTCAAAGCCACTGAAGTGCAGATAAAGGTGGAAGTTGACACCTTACAAAAACAAAGCCAAAGGCAGATAGAGAGAGAAGCAGAGCTGCAAGCCAGTCTGGCAAAGGCATTGCAAAGATACCAGGTAATGGAAAGAGAAAATCAGGCAGCAGCCCAAAGACTGCAAGGAGCCAAAGAGGAGTATAGACAACTCAGCAAGTCATTGATAGATGCAGAGAGGGAAAGGGATAACCTAACCCTACAACTTGCTGAGGAGTCCAAGGAAGTTGAGGCCATGAGAAATGCCAAAGAAAAGGCAGAAAAAGTCCTTGAGCTCAAAGAACAACTTAAAGTTAAATATCAAACCATCCAGCGGCTACGGGCATCTCCTGCCAGAGTCAAAGCTACTAGCTCGACTCACACCACTACAGAAAGCCAGATCTATGAAGAACAGATGAAAGAGCTTGAGAAAGAGTTGACTTTAGAGACAAAGAAAAGGTTGATGATGGCGGAAGGGTCCGTGGTTATGCAAACACGCATGGAAGAAGAGCAAAAAGCAATGCAAGATAGCTAGAAATTATAAAGAGAAAGCTCGAGGAGGCAGAGAAGGTAAACGCTGAGTTGAACGACCTCCTCGTGAACATGGGAGAAGAAGCGGAAGCAGAGAAACAGACACTCCTAAAGCAGATAGAAGAGCTGAGAGGACAGCAGACAGAAGAGCAGGCAGGCACAGGGCCGGCAACCATGGAAGGCATAGACCTAGAGAATGTGGTAGATCCTGTGGACACACCCATGCAAGAGGAAATCCTAGTAGGACCCTCTCAAGAGCCACAAGATCTGACACAAGAAGAGGAAGAGCAGCTGCGCAAGGCCCATAGAGACAGAAATCAGGGAAACGGCCAAGGAAGCCTTGGAAGGGTTTTTAAATCCATGACCATTCAGAAGATCGACGCTAGCAACCTCCGACGTGAATGGCTACAGCCCTCTCTCCCATATCCTTTGCTAAAATATGAAGCCGCCACCATCAACAAGAGGATTAGAGAAGAGCCGACAATGCCACTCTACACAACAAATATCTCCCAGCCTGAAGGGGCCAAGTTAATAGTCGACTCCCAGCCCAGGTGGAGAAAGGCATGGCTGACGAAGTATCCACAGTACTTAATCCATTTGGTAGAGGCACCCAAAATCATCAGAGATAACCTAAGCTTCTGCCCTCTACCAAGGATACAGACGTGGAAGGCCCAGAAGATACTACAAAGAAGCCAACCCTCTTGGCTGAACTATCTGAAGCTGCCAGGCTTGAAGACATGCGAGAGAATAAGTGTTCAATACATGGTGAAAACCCTAACGGGCGCCATCAAATTGTTCGCTGGCTCGCCTGACCTTTCTTGCATAATGATGAGGAAGATTTGCAAAACCCTTTTGGCAGTCTTCGAGACGTTCAAACCGGGCCAGGTGACAGACATTATCTTCTTCTTTCAAGATACTTACAGATGTGCATATGATCTGTCTGGTCATCCTTCCAAGGAGGTGATACATGAATTGTATCAAAGGATAATGTTTCTACCATCCTATCACCTCCAGGCCTTTGAAGAAGCGTTCTACACCGGCTTCTTCACCAGCAACACTGATATATTCGGCCCAACACTGCTGGATTTACATGCAAGATACGAGTCGCTGCAAGATTTGCGAAACAATAAGATGAAGAAGTAGCTCAACAGCCATGTTGGGAACGACATGAGCAAGGAGGGGGGAGTGTTAGAAGCTGGACACACCCTACGGAAACTGACTACTCGACAGATTATCATTTTTTGTAATTATTCATTTATTGATAATACTCGACATTTCACCTTGTAAATATTGGGGCTTACAGAAGTTTCCAGATTGTATCACAGTTTTGATAGTTAGATTGAGTAGATGGTTGATTTGGAACTTTAGGGTTTGAGAATTGTAAGGTATTTATACCACTTTTTGACCTTAATGAAGAACCTTTTGTCATTTTTAAGAAGTTTTGGAAGTCTGTGAGTGAGCGTATTGTGTACGAGAGAGAGTGTGAGCTTCATCTTGACGCTACGTGTGCATTGGTGGTCGGAATTGAGTGCGGAGAAGTGCAACATGTTGCACCCGACGAGAGCTACGCGTCGATACCTACATTGCGCGCGTACGGTCGGGTTTTGCGAGCTCCATCTACGAGCTTCATCTGGTGATTCGGTGAGCATACGTTGTTCGACTTTGCATTGCAACATATCCACGCGCTCACAGTGAGTAGAGCTACACATTAGGCACTTTAGATTTCGAAAACGAAGACCTGCAAATTTCGGCCAGACATCCTACGTGATTTTGCACCGGGGGTTTTGGGTTGGGGTTTTGGTTCATAGACCTTAGAGAGAGCGACCTATTGGTGTTAGTAGGGTCTCCTTCAAGTTCTGTGGTGTTTCAAGATTGTTTGATGGGTGTTCGGCTCTAGAAAGCGTTGTAGGAAGTTTCCTCTTATGCACTCTTGAAGGCTGTGACTTAGACATTGGGTAGAGACCTCTGTAGGAATTAGTTAGGAGTAGGTCGAGTGTAGGTTGACACCTTATGCTTGCTTCCATGCACCTGAAGGTCGAGCTTCTTCCTTAGCTGACAAATCTTGTTAGGTGAGTTCTCGCTCTGCTGGCGTCCGTCGCGGCGTATCCGTCCAACACTATCAAAAACATATTTCTCGTATCTGGGTTGAAGATCTGTTTGATAAGCTACAAGGATCTACCTACTTTAGTAGGATTGGCCTTAAAAGTGGCTATCATCAAATAAGGATAGTGAATGAAGATATCGTAAAGACCGCGTTTCATACAACGTCTGGCCTTTATGAACATGTAGTCATGCCTTTTGGCTTGACTAATGCACCGACCACATTCAATTGTTTAATGGAGAAATATTTAGACCCTATCACAAATTAATTGGCGTGTTCTTCGATGATATCATCATCTACTCCAAGTCCTTGGAGGAGAACAAGCAACATCTTCAGGTAACTTTTCAACCTTTGAGGAGAACAAGCTTTTTATTAATGAAAATAAGAGCGAATTTTTCCTTCAAGAGATTCAATACACAGGTCATATTATCTCTCAAGATTTTGTCCGTATGGATCCATCAAGCTTGGAGGTAATAAAAGCATGGCATAATCCAAGGAATCTACATGAGCAAAGAAGCTTTATTGATATGTGTGCATACTATAGACGCTTTATAGACAAATTCTCTCAAATAGTGGCACCATTACATGACTTAACAAAGGAGACATTAAGTACTCATGGACTGCTAAAAAGAAAAATGCTTTTGACAAGCTAAAAAAGAAGCTTACCTCTCAACCAATCCTTATGCTTCCGGATCTCTCAAAGCCATTTGAGGTCCAATGTGATGCTTGTGGAATCACCTTGGAGTAGTTTTGCTTCAAGAAGGCATAGTATATGAGAGCCTAAGGTTCAATGCTGATGAACGAGTCTTGGGCATATACAAAAAAGAGCTTTTAGCTGTTCTACATGCCCTAGACACATGGAAGCACTATCTACTGGGGACTTCATTTATTTTGCGAATGGGCCACCAAAGTCTCAAGTACTTCATGACGCAAACCAAGCTCCCTAACAAACAAATGAGGTGGGAAAATTTTCTTTTGTAATTTTATTTTCATATTGCTCACGTTGCTGGGGTAAGCATAATCAAGTGGCCGATGCACTCTCACGATGATCAAGAGTCAATGCGGTGTCCATAGCAACTCACAATGGTCTGTCTTCTATGATAGATGAGTATACTACTGACCCTGATTTTAGAGACATAATGTCAGCCCTTGCTTTGGTGAAGAAAGAAGATCCATTCACATTGCAGGATAGTTATCTTCTCCATGGAAATAGACTATGTGTTACCCAATCCCTTCGTGAGAAAGTCATGTATGGATCCCATGCTCCTCCCTCCTATGGGGAGCATAGAGGGATTCAACCTACTCTTCCAGGAGTAGAGACATACTTCTTTTGGCCTACCATAAAAGTGGACATACAAGAGTATGTTTCAAAATGTGTGGTATGCCAAAAGACCAAGTATGATAGAAGGTAGAAACTGGATTACTTTAGCCATTGCCAATCCCTAATTCACCATGGGAGAGTATATCCATGGATTTTATCTTTGGATTACCCAAGTCTATCTTTGGGAATATGAGAATATGGACAATAGCCGACAAGTTTAGCAAGCAAGCACACTTGATTCCTATAAAAAAGACTGTGAAGACACACCAAATGGAAACCCTCTTCATATCTCTAATTTTCAAACACCATGGATTTCCAACATCCATCGTGTCACATACAAATCCTAGAATGACCAGTAATTTCTAAAAAGGTCTCTTTAAAAATTAAGGTACAAAATTGAATTTGTCTTCAGCCTATCACCCACAAATGGATGGCCAAAGTGAGATAGCCAATCTTATGATTCTCGATCTACTAAAGACCTATGTTATAGAATTAGATCAACGCTCACAATGGGAGAAGTACTTACCCCTTGTAGAGTATGCGTACAATATTACTGTCCATACTACTATGGGAAAGGCACCTTTGAGATCATAGAGGGAAGACCTAAAAGTACCTTGCTAGTTAAAGTACATGGGAAGATCTTCGCTGCCGATGAGTATAGCCATGACCTACAAGAATATTTTCAAAAGATTAAGGAGGCTATATCCATCTCTTGACAAAAGAAAAAAGCTCCTGCTAATAAGCATAGAAGGGCCTTAAAGTTCAAACTTCAAAGAAAATGATTGGGTCTTACTTAAGTTTCCTAAGGCTTGATTGAGGCAAACAACAGGCAACAATCCTACGGGCCATGAAAAGTATTATGCTAAATTAGCAAAAAGATACTATGGTCCTTTTCAAATTTCGAAGACAATCAATAAAATGGCTTATCAACTCAAGTTGCCCAACCATTGGCTCATACACAATGCTTTTCATGTGAGCCTACTTAAACTGTACAAAGGAGAGCCACCAGCATAACCAATTACTGAAGACACCCTAGAAATCGAAGACCAAGAAGAGGTGCTACAACCCGAAGCTATCCTTTGGCATGAGGACAAGGTACTACGACATGGTAAGATTATCCAACGATATCTTATTAAGTTCAAAAATTATCCTTTTGAAGATGCTAGATGGATGTAAGGAATACAACTTAAGGATAGTATGAACCGTGTCAATGTTTACAATGCTACATTAGAGTAAGAAAATGTCCATGTTTCTTTTAAATGACTAATATTTTTTTCTTATAAAACTAATTCTCTTTTTCTTGTGTATAGATTTAAGTAGTATGCATGCTTAGAATCATGTTTGTGATGACGTCTCTCAAACACCAAGTGGAACTTATCACTCTACATTGGGAGAATGAAATGGACTAAAGAGCAGACATGCTTGCGGCGGTAGCTAAGTCTCCCAAGCCCAAAATGGACTAGCCATCCATATTGGAATGATGTACGTAGGGTAAAAAGGGATCCTCTATTCGCTAAGAAACATAGCCTAATGACTAAGGCTTTATCTCTTCTACCTCATAGTCGAGGACGACTATGATTTCAAGAGAGATGTAATGTCATAAAATCTAATATCTAACCAACCCAAATGATTTTATCATATTAAGTTGATCATTTAATGTGGGAGAATAAACAAGAACAATGGTTAGAATATAGACATGTGCTTATGGATCTATCTCAACATGGGGCCAAGGTTAAAGGGGTCCAAATGAGAGATGGTCTGTCAAAGAGCAAGGCTAGCTAATGGAGCTTAAAGACCTTAGGGTTATCTTCATTAAAGACCTCCAAAGGTTAGTGTTAAAAGTCCTTAGACCTTAGGCAAGCTAGGACTGTGATTGAGGTGGGAACCCGACCCAAGCTAGAGGTGCGTGTCGTGGTTACTGACTAAGGTGCTTGAGGTCCTTGTTGTGCTTGCTGACTAAGGTGCTTGAGGTGCTTAATGAATAAGGTGCTTAGGTGCTCCATGAGTAAGGTGCTTGAGGGGAATCAGGTGTTCCCAAAGTCAACCACATTCCCTACTCATGGGGGGGCGAGCCCTGTAGGGGCATGAGAGAGAAGCAAGTCAAGCCTTGTCTAAAGAAGCAACAAGGACAAATGTCAAGTTCCTCTCCATGTTTCCCACATAAGGTGCCTAAAGCCTATTGGTTGGCCTCTCAAGGGGTCCAATGATAATTTAGCTATTTTAATTAATTTTTAATGCATTTATAAAGTCCTCTCCCTCAAAGGGGAAAGGGGAACACTTGTCCTCAGGCTAGCATGGTTGCTTGATATGCACTATGCATGTGATTGGCTAAGCTTGTAGAGGTCCAATAAACTTGAAGCTTGAGCTACATTGAGGTCAACCAAGGAATCTAGGAGCTTTCTTGCAGGGTATACTCTCTCTCACACACTCACAAACACCTCAAAAGTTGAAAGCCTACACCAACACTCTTGGCTATGAAATGCAAATCCAACCAAGAGCCATGCTTCAATGCTTAAGCTTGCCATCTTCTTCATATTCATTACTATGCTATTATGCTACGCCAAGCAAGAAGAGTGATGATAAATGAGGAACTATTTCATTCTCATATGGATGTTTCTTCTTCCTCTTCCCTACCCTCATTACCCGCTAGCTCCTCAAACACCTTCGAGGTGTTTGAGGCCTTGGGACTGAGGCTGGGGATGGTAAATGCTTTTACAAAGGTTATGTTATGCTTGTGATTCATGAAGTTTTCCATCTTCATTGCATCACCTAGGTCTCAAGGAAACCAAATATTGTATTGTATCAATTCTCTCTTTATGGGAGAATCTATAATACAAAAGCCTATTGGAGGGGGGACTGCCGGCTTACATAAATCCGGTCTCAACTGTTGTCAAGTTCTCCAATTCTCTCTCTCTCTCTCTCTCTCTCTCTCGCAAAAGTATTGTTCATGGCAAGCTAATTAAGTATAATGGTTATGTTGCTACCTCTAATTAAGTTCAACCTCTATATTCTCAAAGTAGCCTCACAAAAATTCTCTCTTTAATTCTCCTAATTCCGCTATTCTCAAAATTCATAGGCCATTTCGATTACATTAACTTGTCCCAAATAGAGAAGACAATGAAAAAGGTGCTCATTGAGCACACATATATATGCACTCTGAGCTGCACTTGTGAAATTTGATAGTTATTTTTTAAAAGTCATTTACAAAATTCATTGTCTCTTATGTCTTGGCACTCTCTCCCAATAATAGTTTAGAGACAAGCTTCGGACCTCTTGAGTATATAAAAGGTGAGGAGCTTTTTCTCACTTTCTCCCTATGATAGTTTAGAGTGGTTAGTATGAGCTTTTGACCTCTGAGTATATCATAGTTAAGCTTCACCAAGAAATCTAGAAGTGCTTACAACTAAATGTTGCAAGTAGATAGGTATGCGTCGCTAATTTCATGCCAATCCATGTCGTTATAGTCTTCTTTGCGGAGAACATGTGAGGAAGACAAAGACCATGTTCATTTGCAAATCAAAATTTTTCTTGGATTTTCTCAATAATGCTTGAAAAATCCACAATTCTGATGGCATATTGTGCAAGGCAGATAAAATGTCTATAGTATGCAAGTGTATGATAGCCTTCCAAAACTTGATACATTTGTTTCACTACATGAGGTGGCATCGGGTGAATATTCACTTGTTGTCTATGGACCAAGATACATCTCTGACAGTGTCAATAATCCCTTGAGAGTGCTTGAAGTAATGTGTGAAAATCACTTGGTGACAGTTCATAGCATTTGAGCGCATGATAGCCTTCCAAACCTTCATACCTTTGTTTCATTACATGAGGTGGCATCGGGTGAATAGTTGCTTGTTATTTATGGACCAAGATTTGTCTGACGTTGTTAATAACCTCTTGAGAGTGCTTGAAGTAATGTGCGAAAATCAGCTGGTGACCATTCTAAGCATTCAAAGTAATGTCACGCTTAACCAGGTGAGGTAAGATTTGGAGAATGAGATTGATCTCAATATGTCTGCAAAATTTCTCTTCAAGTGAAACATTTAAAAACTCGTATGCTTCACATATCTTTGTAAGTTATTGTGTTTATGCATTCTTTGTTTTAGTGTAAGTATATTTAGAAGTTATTGTGTTTATGCATTCTTTGTTTTAGTGTAAGTATGTTGTTAATTAAACTCTATTTTTGCATGCTTTGTTGCAGGTACGTGAGATAAAGGAAAATATGCTAGTATGTGTAGAGATTACAGATGACTGATTGGACATTGTGCAGTGCTTGTTCACATGCACAAAGAAATATTTTAGATAGTTGAAACAAAGAAATTTTAAAAATTCTGAAACAACATGTGTGCAAATTTTGTAATAGGTTGTACACAACATTTCTTGTACACTATCTACAATAATCAATGTAATGGAAATGACATATGAACTTTAATAATGAGACTACTTTGAGAACATAGAGGGTGAAATTAATTAGCATTAGCAACACAACCATTATACTTAATTAACTTGGCATGAACAATACTTTTGCAAGAGAGAGAATTAGAGAACATGACAACAGTTGAGGACCAGATTTATGTGAAGCCGGTCCCCCCTCCAATAGGCTTTTGTGTGATAGATTCTCCCATGAAGAGAGACTTGGTAAAATACAATCTTTGTGCTCATTGTGACCTAGGTGACGCAATGAAGATGGAAAGCTTCATGCATCACGAGCATAACATAAAACTTTGTAAAAGCATTAACCATCCACGGCCTCAGTCCCAAGGCGTCAAACACCTTCAAAGGTGGAGAGAGCTAGCGGGGAATGAGGTTAGGGAAGAGGAAGAAGAAGTAACATACGAGAAAAAGATAGTTCCTCACTTATCATAACTCTTCTTGCATAGCATAGCATAATAGCATAATAATGATGATGAAGAAGATGGCAAGCTTAAGAATTAGAGCATGGCTCTTGGTTGGGTTTGCATTCCATAGCCAAGAGTGTTGGTGTAGGCTCTCAACTTCTCAACAAGCTTGGAGAAGGAGATGGAGCTCTTGCACTTTGCACTTCACACAATGAGAGAGAGAGAGAGAGAGAGAGAGAGAGAGAGAGAGAGAGAGAGAGAGAGAGAGAGAGAGAGAGAGTTGGGGAGAGTATATCCTGCAAGCAAGCCCCTAGCTCCCTTGGTCGACCCCTCATTGTAGCTCAAGATTCAAATTGATTGGACCCCTACAAGCTTAGCCAATCACATGCAAAGTGCATATCAAGCAACCATGCAAGCCTTAGGACAAGTGTCCCCCTTTGCCCTTTGAGAGAGAAGACTTGATAAATGCATAAACAATTAATTTAATTAGCTAAATTATCATTGGACCCCTTGAGAGGCCAACCAAGAGGCTTTAGGCACACGATGAGGGCAACATGGAGAGGAACTTGACATGTGTCCTTGTTGCTTCTCTAGACTAGGCTTGCCTTGTGTGAGGGTGTGTGTGTTCTCTCTCATGCCCCTACAATGAAGCTCACCCCCGCATGAGTAGGGATACTTGTTGAATTATGGAACACCTTAAGCCCCTCAAGCACCTTATTCATGGAGCACCTTAAGAACCTTCGTCCTAAAGCACCTCAAGCACCTTAGTCAGCAAGCACGACAAGCACCTCAAGCTTGGGCCGGGTTCCCACCTCAAGCACATCCCTAGCTTTCCTAGTGTCTAAGGACTTTTAACACTAACCTTTGGATGTCTTTAATGAAGCTAACGCTAAGGTCTTTAAGCTCCATTAGCTAGCCTTGCTCTTTTTGACATACCATCTCTCATTTGGACCCCTTTAACCGTGGTCCCATGTTGAGATAGATCCATAAGCACATGTCTATATTCTAACCCTTGTTCCCATTTTTTCTCCCACATTAAATGATTATTTTAATATGAGAAAATCATTTGGGTTGGTTAGATATTAGATTTTATGACATCACTCTCTTGAAATCGTAGTCGTCCTCGATTATGAGGTAGAAGAGATAAAGCCTTAGTCATTAGTCGATGTTTCTTAGTGGGTAGACAATCCCTTTTTACCCCACGACATCATTCCAAAGTGGATGACTAATCCATTTGGATCTTGGGAGACTTAGCTGCCACAAACATGTTGCTCTTTAGTCCATATCATAGTTCCAAAGTAGAGTGACAATTTCTACTTGGTGTTTGAGAGACATCGTCAACACAAACATGATTTTAAGCATGCATACTACTTGAATTTTTGCACAAGAAAAAGAGAATTAGTCTTATAAGACAAAAACATTGATCATTTAAAAGAAACATGTACATTTTCTTACTCTAATGTAGGATTGTAAGCATTGATAAGATTCATACTATCCTTAAGCTGTATTCCTTGCATCCATCTAGGATCTTCAAAAGGATAATTTTTGAACTTAATAAGATATCGGATAATCTTACCATGCCGTAGCACCTTGTCCACATGCAAAAGGATAGCTTTGGGTTGTAGCACCTCTTCTTGGTCTTCGATTTTTGGGGGGTCTTCAATAATTGGTTCACTTGGTGGCTCTCCTTTGTAGGGCTTAAGTAGGCTCACATGAAAATCATTGGTGTATGAGCCAATGGTTGGGAAACTTGAGTTAATAAGCCATGTCATTGATTGGCTTCAAGATTTGAAAAGGACCATAAACAACATATTACAGAGTTTGAGACTTTAGAGCCAATTTGGGATTCACCAATGTCTTGAAGATTTGACCATGTGGACAAATGTTGAACTGTTTTTTGAGACCAAATCCTTTCACAAGGTAGTACTTGAAAATATATTTTAAGCCATTGTCTCAAAACTTTGGCTAAAATTTGACCATGTTGTCAAATCTTAAGCTCTTGTTGAAAGTGGAAACTGGAAAATTCTCGGATTCACTAATATGGTGTTCATAGTATCTTTGCTAGTGTAGCATAATACTTATGATGGCCCGTAGGATTTTTACCCGTTGTTTGCCTCAATCGAGAGCTTGGGGAACTTAAGTAAGACCCAATCATTTTCTTTGAACGCTAAGGCCCTTATGTGCTTATCAGCAACAACCTTTTGCCTTTGTTGAGAGATGGATATAGCCTCTTTAATGTTTTGGAAAGATTTTTGTAGGTCACAGCTATACTCATCGGCAGTGAAGATCTTCTTCCCATGTACTTTAAGTAGCAAGGGACTTTTAGGTCTTCCCTCTATGATCTCAAAAGGTGCCTTTCCCGTAGTAGTATGGACATTATTATTGTATGCATACTCTACAAGGGTTAAGTACTTCTCCCATTGTGAGTGTTGATCTACTTCTATACCGTAAGTCTTTAGTAGATTGAGAATTGTAAGATTGGCTATCTCACTTTGGACATCCATTTGTGGGTGATAGGCCAAAGAAAATTCAATCTTGTACCTTAATTTTTAAAGACCCTTCCAAAAATTACTAGTCATTCTAGGATCTCTATCTGACATGATGGATGTTGGCAATCCATGGTGTTTGAAAATATGGTATATGCAGAGAGTTGCCATTTGGTTTGCCTTAATAGTCTTTTTGACATGAATAAAGTGCACTTGCTGACTAAACCTATCTATTATTGTCCATATTTGCGTATTTCCATGGATAGACTTGGGTAATCCAAAGATAAAATCCATGATATACTCTCCCATGGTGATTTAGGGATTGGCAATGGATGAAGTAAGCCAGGTTGCTTCCCTCTATCATACTCAGTCTTTTGTCATACCACACATTTTGAAACATACTCTTGTATGTCCACTTTCATGGTAGGCCAATAGAAGTACGTCTCTACTCCTTGAAGATTAGGTTGAATGCCTCTATGCCCTGCATAGGGAGGATCATGGGATTCATACATGACTTTCTCACGACGAAGGGAGTGAGTAACTCATAGCCTATTTCCATGGAGAAGATAACCATCCTACAATGTGAATGGTTCTTCTTTCTTCCCCAATGCAAGGGCTAACATTATGTCTTTAAAGTTAGGGTCAATAGCATACTCATTTATCATAGAAGATAGATTATTACGAGTTGCTTTAGACATCGCATTGACTCTTGGTCATCGTGAAAGTGCATTGGCCACTTGAACAATATGAAAATAAAATTACGAAAGAAAATTTACCCACCTCATTTGTTTGTTGAAAATCTTGGTTTGTGTCATGAAGTACTTGAGACTTTGGTGGTCCATTCACAGAATAAATGGAGTCGTCAATAAATAGTGCTTCTATGTGTTTAGGGCATGTTGAACAGCTAAAAGCTCTTTTTTGTATATGCCCAAGACCCGTTCATCGGCATTGATCCTTCGGCTCTCATATGCTATGGCATGCCTTCTTGAAGAAAGACTCCTCCAAGGCAATCACCACAGGCATCACATTGGACCTCAAATGGCTTTGAGAGATCCAGATGCATAACGACTAGTTGGGAGGTAAGCTTCTCTTTGAGCTTGTCAAAAGCATTTTTCTCTTTAGCAGTACATACGTACTTAACGTTCTTCTTTATTAAGTCATGTAATGGTCCTGCTATTTGAGATAATTTCTCTATGAAGCGTCTATAGTATGCACACATACCAATAAAGCTTCGTAGCTCATGTAGATTCCTTGGATTAGACTATGCATTTATTAAACCTCTAACTTAGATGGATCCATATGGATACCATCCTTAGAGATAATATGACCTAAGTATTGAATCTCTCAAAGGAAAAATTCACTCTTCTTGTGATTGATAAAAAGCTCGTTCTCCCTCAAAGCTTGAAAAATTACCTGGAGATGCTGCTTATGTTCCTCCAAGGACTTGGAGTAGATGATGATATCATCAAAGAACACTCCAGTGAATTTGCGGTAGGGTCTAAAGATTTTCTCCATTAAACGATTGAACGTGGCTGTAGCATTTGTCAAACTAAAAGGCATGACAAGATATTTATAAAGACCAAACGTTGTACGAAATGCTCTCTTTACGATATCTTCATTCACTATCCTTATTTGATGATAGCTGCTTTTAAGGTTAATCCTATTGAAGTAGGTAAAACCTTGTATCTTATCAAAAAAATCTTTGACCCCCAGTATGAGAATTTTTTTTTTGATAGTGACATGGTTTAGCGCTCGATAGTCCACACACATGTGGTATGTACCATCTTTCTTTTGCACTTAAAGGACTAGAGAACAAAAGGGAGAGGATCTAGGCCTCACCATCCCTTTGTCTACCAATTCTTGTACTTGCCTCATGATCTCCTCTTGTTGAGCATGGGAAACTTGATAAGGAGGCTTGTTAGGCACCGAGCTTCCTGGTAGGAGCTCAATTCGATGGTCATCATCCCCTCCTTTTGGAGGTAAGTCCATAGGGATATCATTGATAAACACATCTTGGAATCCATTAAAAAAATTTGACAAGTCTAACTCTTCTTGATTCCTATCGTTTTCATTTGATAAAACATTAGCGTCATTTATAGACTCTTTGATAAAGATCATCTACACAAAAATTAAGCTTTTCATTGGCTTATCAAAAGCAGGTGAATTTACAAGTGGTATAGTACCTCCGGATTCATTAGCATCTATATACATGCTCTTTTCCCTGTAGTAGGTGTTGTAGATTCTCCTTTCAAGGAACTTCATGTTGGCAAACATGCGGTTGAACCATGATGCCCCTAGGATAACATCCTCATGTTGGAGGGGAGAGATAAAAAAGTCTTCTTTGTCAACGTAGCTTTGGACATGAAGCCTCAACTTCCCAATGAAGGGAGTAACGGAGGCTTGATGTCCCTTGAAAGCTCCATCGGTAGTTACAATATCTCCCATCTCGAAAGCTTGAATTCCCAACTTAGTGGCCAACTCCATTGATATGAAGTTGTGAGTATAGCCAGGGTCAAACAGGACGAAGAAATCATGCTCCCTTACCTTTCCCCAAGCAAAGGAGAGAGATGATTCTTTGCAATGTGAATCCTCTTTTGGAGCTTCGATTGTGGAAGCTCTAGGAGTCTCATTGCGGGCATTTCTTTTGAGGCAAGAATGATAGCCATGTCCTTTCTCCCACACTTAAAAAATTTGTGGTCCTTACAAAAAGCTTCTAGATCTTGAGACGAGAGTTAATTCTTACCTTTGTAAACTCCCTTCTCCTTGGACTGATTGTTGTTGTTGTTGTTGAAATTGCCTTGGGAAGAGTTTTGGGCATTGTTCTTCCCCTTTGCATCATTTCAATCTTTTTTTTTCCATAGGATTGGCATTACTTTTAGCCCCTTGTTGGAAATTGATGCGCGAAGCAACCATAGTGTGGTGGATTACTTTGCTAATAGAACCAAGCACTTGAGAGTTGACATACTCGGCCATTTCTTCAAGTAATCCTGCTCAAAATTGTTGCTTTTGCTCGACAAATTCTATCTTTTGAAAGATGGTGGTATTGCCAAAGTGTGTCGACCATAGAAGATGGTATGGACGGATATGTGCAGGCTAGCAGAAGCATGGCAAAAGGCTGGAGTAGCTAGGAAGATCATGGGCTGACAGGTAGCAACGGAGGTGTATGACTGATGTAGCTTATAGGCCAAGAAAGGCTCTAGAAGGGGTTAATTTGGGTAACAAGTGAAGGTGATGCAAGGTGCAGTCTTTGGGTCCAAGAATGTAGAGCTTGAAGTGCTAAAGGAACAGGTCCAGATGGCTCACCAAACAGAGCTATGAAGCCCAAGATATTGAAGATTGAAGGTTCAACGTGTTGCAGATTCTTGTCGGACAGGACAGCTGGGGACAAATAGTCCAAATGGAAGTCAGGGTATAGGCGTGTAGTGCTCGGTTTATGGAGCCTACCTGTCTTTTCAAATTGCATATCAGAGTTATGGATTGCAAGTTATGGCCAGTTGAAGTTTTGCCGAGGGCTAGGTTGGTGCCCACCTGACCACATGGGGAAGCATGTCATTTGGCTTCTTTTGGGTTGCAACAAGGTTCTAGAAGGTATGCAGCATGCGAAGCTAACAAGAACAGCATGTCCAACGAAGCCTAGAGCGTAAAGATATAGAAGCCGGAAGATTGGGTGCACTTGTTCATGATTGATTGCATATGGTTTGACCAATTTTTGCAGCCTTGGTTTGGGGGCTTGGGGAGTATTGAGTTAGTTAGAGTTGGGGATTTTTCAAGTCGACATAGTGTGTTTGCAGCTAAGCTTTGCAGATTGGGAGCAGGAACTCAGGGCCACACAGGGCAGAACTTTGAAGTTGAAGGGCATCAAAAGGGGGGTTTTTTTTCTCATAAAATTGTTTTTTTGGAGGCTTTGAAGGTGGGAGAGCCAGTGGTTGCCACGTGGCCACATATTATCCCATATGCGCAAAGAGGAGATGCGATGCAAGGGTATTTATCCCAAGGGGGGGCGCCCATTTGAAGTGTGTGAAGGCAGTGTGAGTTCCTTGGCGATGTCGTGTGGCGGATGGCACTGCAAAGGTGTTGAGACGCATCGGTTTTGGCCGAGGTAGGTGACGGCGGTGTCCCACTAACTGCAGCGTCCGTGGGACGCTGCAGTTAGTGGCGCACGTTGACGATCGCCAGTGGCGGTTGCTGGACAATGATGATGTGGTGGCCGTTAAGGGCTTGTGCCCTTGCATGATGAGGCAAAATTGTTGAGGGCAAGAGCCCCCCCCCCCCAAATAGCGATGTATTGCTAGTATAGGGGAGGGGTCCCGCGGTAGTGCAGTGAGGTGAGAGAAAGAAAGAGAAGGCAAGTTCGATGCGAGTCAAGGGCAATACAAGGGGAGGATCTCATGGCCACAGCAAGGGAGTCGGGAATGAGCAAGAGAGAGGGAACCTGAGAGGTGCCCAAAATGCAAATGCAAGTGTAGGTGTGGCCGAGTTGGGCGGACAATGGACAAATGTGTGCACCATGCAAGAGTTACCAAAGATAGACTATGCCAAGTAGTGGTAGTGCAAAGGAAATTCCAAATGAATCTACAAGTGAAGTGCACAAGATGGGAACTTACCCATTATTTATTTTTTAGGTCTCCTAGACACACCCATATAAAAGGAGGTAGACATTCATTTTTTGGGGTCTTTGACAAATGTGGCTTTTTGCCAGGATGCTCCTTGGCTTGTGTAGGCTTTGATGAATTGTCTTTTTGCTGAGGTTGTGCAAGCATGGGATTGGTTGTACATGGTGTTGTTTATGCAAAAGGACCATTCTCTACTGTTTCTGGGCGTCATTCCCCCTTCCTCCTTCTCTTCTCTGCTTGTGTGTGTGTGTTTCTGGGTGTGTGTAGGCGTGTGTGCCCCCCCAAAGTTGGTTGTGCAAAGAGAGGCAGAGAGAGGCTATGTGGTTGTGGAAGGCTGTGAATTGAGCAGAGCAGAGAGATTGAGTCTGTGTGCTGCATTGCAAGGGGTGTGTGCGTATGGTTGTGTGCAAGCGATGGTTTGCTTGCAGGTAGTGTCGAGTTTTGAAGGTGAACTCTAGTGGATTGGGACGCTGTGTATACCCTGGGCTATAGGGAGGCATTGTGTTGGGTGCTAGGTGTGTTCCCCTTTCCCCCTCTCCATCTTTTGGTGCCCCCACTGCGGAGCTACGTGATGCTTCGATTTGCGGTTGGAAGCGGTGTTTTTTAGCCGACAAAGCGGTGGCTGATGGTCGAAGTGCTTGATAGTCGAGTTTGAAACTGACCCAAATGGTCGAGCCAGGTTTTGGCGCCATATTTACGGGCATTGAAGATCCTGAGGATTGGTTAGCAGATTTTGAGTTATGGCTGCTGTTGATGCGTATGTCGACGGATGCAAAAAGGTTGCAGATGGTGCCGCTGTTGATGCAAGGACGGGCCAAGGTGTGGTTTGATGATTTAAAGAGCAGTGATTGAGAATCATGGCAAAGATGGCAAAGTCAGTTTCTGGAGCGGTTTCGAGAGGTGATTACGATAGAAGAAGCTGGTGCAAGGCTGAAGGTGGTACGGCAAGATGTAAGTAAGGATTTTTCCATTTTCATTGAGCAGTTTGAAGCTTGTTGGAAACAGTTAGAGGTTATTACTGGGGTCAAAAAAAACCAGTATCTGAAGCTGTCCAAGCTGTTAGAGTGCTTGCATCCGAGGATTAGAGAAAAGGTCAAAGACGGTGCTGATACATACAAAGACATGGTCTATCTGGCAAAGATAAAGAGCAGAAAGGTAAAGCAGAAATTGGAGTTGGGCTTACTGAAGCTTGAGGATTATGTGCCTGTTGCGGCGGCAGTGTGTTCGGTGGTTCAACCAAGGATGGTTCCATGAGTTTGAAATGCAGAACCTGTTGAGATAAGGCCTACTATTGGTTATGTTCCTTGGAGGTTTCTAGTTCGTGATGTGCATGTGCCAAGGATGAACGAGATTGTCAACGAGGAGAAGCTCCATGACGAGGTGAATAGAGATGCAAAAGCAGTAGCAGATGTGGAGGTTCAGATGTAGGTTGAAGAGGTAAAGCCTGTTCTTGTGGAAAGTTTGCATGAAAAGGTAGCAGAATGCAATCGGGTTGCAGATACCGAGGGTTCAGAAGGTCATGAAGAAAGTGAGCAAAGCGGTGAAGATGGTCAAGCTTTTGTGGAGCAACAAGCGGATGAAGATGCAGATACAAAGTCAGTATATGATGCCGATGATGATGAAGATACAAGCTCGAGTTGTTGGGAGACAAGCGAGGAGGCTAGAGTGGATGAGTCCACATCCTATGGTGAGGAGACGGAGTCTGATGAGTCTAAGCTGGTAAAGGTAAAGCTGCCCTCTTATGTGTTTGATGATATGGTAGTAGCCCATGTGCAAGAAGAGCAGGGAATAGAGCAAGCCAATGTGCATGATGAAGATTAAGTGGTGCGGTCTAGGCCTACAGATGATGGAATGCAAGTGAAGGTGGTGTGTGGTGCCATGCTAATGGCTGTGCTGATGAAAGTAGTGGAAGAATGTGCCATGGCGGTGGAACATGTACAGAATCTTGCCAAGAGAGATAGAGCAACCGTGTCTATGGAGGAAGTCAAGGTGGATGCAAAAGAGAACGAGTTTCTCTCTTCCTTGGAGGAGCATGATGCAGCGGTAGAAAAGGTGACTGAAGAGCAAGAGGTGTTGATCGACCTTAAAGAGCTTGTTGACGAGGAAGGGCTAGATGATGTTGGAATTGAGTGTGTGGCCAAAGAGGAGGTTGTGATGCAAAAGACGGAGGAGATTCCAATGCAGCAAACATGTCCAATGGTGGAGAAAGAAGAATCCCAGGAAGTGGCTTTGCTTCCATTGAAGGTATGCAAGCGATGGTTGACATATGATGGTAGATGCAGCTAAGCGGTGGTTTGCTTCGGGTAGTGTCAAGTTTTGAAGGTGAAGTCTAGTGGATTGGGACACTGTGTATACCCTGGGCTATAGTGAGGCATTGTGTTGTGTACTGGGTGTGTTCCCCTTTCCCCCTCTCCATCTTCTACCCGTTGGTATAGCCAAAGTGTGTCGACCATAGAAGATGGTATGGACGGATATGTGCAGGCTAGCAGAAGCATGGCAAAAGGTTGGAGCAGCTAGGAAGATCATGGGATGACAGGTAGCAGCAAAGGTGTATGACTGATGCGGCCAAGAAAGGCTCCAGAAGGGGTTAATTTGGGTAACAGATGAAGGTGATGCAAGGTGCAATCTTTGGGTCCAAGAATGTAGAGCTTGAAAAGGAACAGGTCCAGACGGCTCACCAAGCAGAGCTACGGAGCCCAAGATATTGAAGATTGAATGTTCAGTGTGTTGCAGATTCTTGCCGGACAGGACAACTGGAGATAGATGGTCCAAGTGGAAGTCACGGTATAGGCATGTAGTGCTCGATTTATGGAGCCTACCTGTATTTTTAGATTTTTGATCAGAGTTCCGGATTGCAGGTTATGGCAAGTTGAAGTTTTGCCGGGGGCTAGGTTGGTGCCCACCTGACCACATGGGGAAGCGTGTCATTTGGCGTCTTT
This sequence comes from Adiantum capillus-veneris, assembly GCF_014529385.1. Taxonomy (NCBI): domain Eukaryota; kingdom Viridiplantae; phylum Streptophyta; class Polypodiopsida; order Polypodiales; family Pteridaceae; genus Adiantum; species Adiantum capillus-veneris. The sequence continues at coordinate 160,935,667 of NC_140940.1, read as the reverse complement.
TGGGTTGCGACAAGGTTCTAGAGCAAGGTATGCATCATACAAAGCTAGCAAGAGTTGATGGGACATTAAACGGAGCTTGGAGCGTAAAGATATAGAAGCCGGAAGATTGGGTGCACTTGTTAGGGATTGATTGCAGATGCTTTGACCGGTTTTTGCGGCCTCGGTTTGGGGGCTTGGGGAGTATTGAGTTACGGTTAGAGTTGGGGATTTTTCAAGTCCACATAGTGTGTTTGCAGCTAAGCTTTGTGGATTGGGAGCAGGAACTCAGGGCCACACATGGCAGAACTTTGAAGTTGAAGGGCATCAAAAGGGGGGGTTTTTTTCTCATAAAATTGATTTTTTTGGAGGTTTTGGAGGTGGGGAGAGCCAATGGCTGCCATGTGGCCACAGATTATCCCATATGCGCAAAGAAGAGGTGCGATGCAGGGGTATTCATCCCAAGGGGGGTGCCCATTTGAAGTGTGTGAAGGGAGCGTGAGTTCCTTGGCGATGGCGTGTGGCGGATCGCACTGCGCAGTTGTTTACTGGCGCCGGTTTTGGCCGAGGTAGGTGACGGCGGTGCCCGTGGGACACTGCAGTTGCTGGCGCGTGATGACAACCGCCGGTGGCGGTTGCTGGATAGTGATGATGTGGCGGCCCTTAAGGGCTTGTGCCCGCGCCTGATGAGGCAAATTTTTTGAGGGCAAGAGCCCCCCCCTCCCCAATAGCGATGTCGCTATTACTAGTAGAGGGGAGGGGTCCCGCGGTAGTGCACTGAGGTGAGAGAAAGAAAGAGAAGCCGAGTCCGCCGATGCCAGTCAAGGGCAATACAAGGGGAGGATCTCACGACCAGCGGATAGCAAGGGAGTCGAGACAGAGCAAGAGATAGGGAACCTATCCGAGAGGTGTCCAAAATGCAAGTGTAAGTGCAGGTGTGGCCGAGTTGGGCGGACAATGGGCAAATGTGCGTACCATGCAAAAGTTACCAAAGATAGACTAAGCCAAGTAGTGGCAGTGCAAAGGAAATTCCAAATGAAGCTGCAAGTGAAGTGCACGAGATGGGAACTTACCCATTATTTCTTTTATAGGTCTCCTAGACACACCCATATAAAAGGAGGTAGACGTTCATTTTTTGGGGTCTTTGACCAATGTGGCTTTTTGCCAGGATGCTCCTTGGCCTGTGTAGGCTTTGATGAATTGTCTTTTTGTCGAGGTCGTGTCGGCACGGGATTGGTTGTACATGGTGTTGTTTATGAAAAAGGACTATTCTCTACTGTTTCTGGCGTCATTCCCCCTTCCCCCTTCTCTTCCCTGCTTGTGTGTGTGTGTTTCCGGGTGTGTGTAGGCGTGTGTGTTTCCGGGTGTGTGTAGGCGTGTGTGCCCCACCAAAGTTGGTTGTGCAAAGAGAGGTAGAGAGAGGCTGTGTGGTTGTGGAAGGCTGTGAATTGAGCAGAGCGAAGAGACCAAGTCCGTTTGGTGCATTCTAAGGGGTGTGTGCGTATGGTTATGTGCAAGCGGTGGTTTGCTTGCACGTAGTGTCGAGTTTTGAAGGCGAACTCTAGTGGATTGGGGCGCTGTGTATACCTTGGGCTATAGGGAGGCATTGTGCTGGGTGCTGGGTGTGTTCCCCTTTCCCCCTCTCCAATGATAGCCTTGAGATGTAAATACCAAAACTTGTTTGTGGATAGACTCATTGGAGAGCACCTTCAAACTCCGCCATTTGGTAAGCACTTTGTCCTATGCATGACTTGCAAGGAATTGCTTCATGATGGAAACTCGTAGAGTTTTCCATGTCTTTGGGGCTTTGTGGTTTCCATGAAGGCTAGCCCACCATTGACGAGCACATTTCTAGAAGTGCATAGCTACATGGTGTAGCTTGGAGAATTTTGTGAAGCCCTCATCTCTAAAGGCCGCATCAAATTGCTGGATGAAGGCCAATACTTTATTGGAGCACCAAAGGTGCCATCATAGGTGAGAAAAGAGATAATTTTTCCTCCCTCTTTGAATTTCTTGAGCTTTTGAGACCTTCGCCATGCAGGGTAAGATTTGTGATGTCCTCTCCCGTTGTATTCTCTAGGAGAATAGCTGTTGCTTTTGTCAAAAGAGGAGGAAGGTGAAGAAGAAGGAGAAGAGGGTGACCTCTTTCTTGCCTTTTTATTCCTTTGTTTCCTCTCTTCCCTTTCGGAGTGATGAGGTGAAAGACTATGGGTTGACCGTTTCCTCTTGGGAGGAGTTGCCAATCGTCTAGACCGCCGTCTTTGTTGGGCTACATCTTCAAAGGAACTTAGTGATTTGCTTCTTTCTCATTGTTTGGATTCCTCCTCTCTTATGGGAGAGAGTCTTCTTCTGGGAGTCTCATCAAGAGGCCTCCTAAGCTCTCTCTCCTCTTGGAGAGGAAGGGAAATCCCATAAGCACAGAGTTTTTGAGTAACTTCGGATTTGCCCATAGCTTGTTGCAACCTAGTAACAAGATAATTGACAAAAATGGGGGCATCATCATTAGCACCTTCATGTGCAAAATCAAAGTTTTCATATTCATTCTACTCTCTTGGTTGTTGTCAGCCATGCTAATTAAACTTATGTATAAATTATTTTGTGCTTTGGTACCCTCAAAAATCTTAGTCGTTACTCTTCTTTACCTTTGAAAATTAGTTCTCAAGCAGCCACACCCGTGGTTTAGAGATTGTTGATTGCAAAGACTAGTGGAGAGGGTCAAAACATTTCTCGGTTCATTATGGTTCCTGTTGAGCTTGCTAGTAGCTCAATCATGGTCAAGCCAAAGGCAAGCCCTGAGAGATACTCCATTATTAAGACTATAGTTCCCAACGGTGTACCTCAAACTAAGTCCTTTTCAACCAAGATAATAGATCCCCATTCCACTTACCCTATTGAAATGAATAAGTCCAAACCTTTCATGGACAACTTAAGGACCTCTCTTATTAAGCAAGAAAAGAAAAACCAATAGCTCTAATACCAATGTAATGGAAACGGCATATAAACTTTGAGATAGCGGATTTAAGAGAATTATAGTGAGCATTTTTATGAGAATACTTTGAGAACATAGAGGTGAACTTAATTAGAAGTATTAGCACAAACATTATACTTAATTAACTTGGCATGAACAATACTTTTGCAAGAGAGAGAATTTTCCCGATTTATGTGGAGCCTGTCCCCCCTCCAATAGGATTTTGTATATAGATTCTCCCATAAAGAGACACTTGGTACAATACAATCTTTGTGCTCCTTGTGACCTAGGTGATGCAATGAAGATGGAAAGCTTCATGCATCATGAGCATAACATAAAACTTTGTAAAAGCATTAACCATCCCCGACCTCAATCCCAAGGCCTCAAACACCTTCAAAGGTGGAGAGAGCTAGCGGGGAATGTGGGTAGGGAAGAGTAAGAAGAAGTAACCTATGTAGTTCCTCACTTATCATTATTATTCTTGCATAGCATAGCATAATAGCATAATAATGATGATGAAGAAGATGGCAAGCTTAAGCATTGGAGCATGGCTCTTGGTTGGATTTGCATTTCCATAGCCAAGAGTGTTAGGTGTAGGCTCTCAACTTCTTAACAAGCTTGGAGAAGGAGATGGAGCTCTTGCACTTTGCACTTCCACAATGAGAGAGAGAGAGAGAGAGAGAGAGAGAGAGAGAGAGAGAGAGAGAGAGAGAGAGAGAGAGAGAGGGAGAGTATACCCTGCAAGCAAGCCCCTCGCTTCCTTGGTGGACCCTTCATTGTAGCTTAAGCTTCAAATTGATTGGACCCATACAAGCTTAGCCAATCACATGCAAAGTGCATATCAAGTAGCCATGATAGCTTTAGGACAAGTGTCCCCCTTTGCCCTTTGAGAGAGAGGACTTATTAAAACAATTAATTTAATTAGCTAAATTATCATTGGACCCCTTGAGAGGCCAACCAATAGGCTTTAGGCACTGAGGGCAACATGGAGAGGAACTTGACACGTGTCCTTGCTGCTTCTTTAGACTAGGCTTGCCTTGTGTGAGGGTGTGTGTGTTCTCTCTCATGCCCCTACAATGAGGGCTCACCCCCCCCCCCCCCCCATGAGTAGGGATACTTGTTGACTTTTGGAACACCTTAAGCCCCTCAAGCACCTTAGTCATGGAGCACCTTAAGCACCCTAGTCATAAAGTACCTCAAGCACCTTAGTGAGCAAGCACGACAAGCACCTCAAGCACAAGCATATAACAAGCACCTCAAGCACCTTAGTTAGCAAGCACAACAAGCACCTCAAGCTTGGGCCGGGTTCCCACCTCAAGCACAACCCTAGCTTGCCTAAGGTCTAAGGACTTTTAACACTAACCTTTTGAGGTCTTTAATGAAGCTAGCCCTAAGGTCTTTAAGCTCCATTTGCTAGCCTTGCTCTTTTTGACTGACCATATCTCATTTGGACCCCTTTAACCTTGGCCCCGTGTTGAGATAGATCCATAAGCACATATCTACATTCTAACCCTTGTTCTTGTTTATTCTCCCACATTAAATGATCATTTTAATATTTGGGTTTGTTAGATATTAGAATTTATGACAATCAAATGATATGATGCCAAATTCTAGTCCAATTGTTTTTATACATAGTACAAATGATTACATTGTTTTGTTATATTAGAAAAATATTTTGTAATTGATTCACAAAAGAAGGTAAGGCAGGTGTATAATGGTTGGGAGTAGAGTTAAGGACATAAGGGACAGAGGGTGAGGTAGGGAGTGCCGAGCGATGCAGAGGAGATGCTGGGTGATGAGGGCCCTCAACAATACTTTGTTGAGAGGGTTCTTCATTAGCAAAATAGGTATATTCTTGGGAGGATGATCGTAGCTTTTATGTGGAGATCGTGATCTGGGTCTTGGTGGTGGTGGTGCAAAAGTATCAGGCACTCCAAACCGACGTGTTCCACAAGGTTGATTATTTAAATGAATCAACATGCATTGCTGAGTAATTTGCGAGGTTTCTTGCCTAGATAATCATCACCAATTTAAGTAAGCTCATGAAGTTAATGACTGTCATTGGTTAGTGATAAAAAAAAGCAGGTGTTTATACTTTTATGCTCCTCTCCGTAAATTTGTTTATGTGATGTTGATGCTTAAGCAGTCTCTACCATCAAAATACCTTTTGTGCTTGTTGCTCCTTGCAATGGATATACCTTTATGGCTATCTGCTACATGTGACTTATGGGACAACACAAAATTTGGTGCCACAAGGCGAGAGAGGGGGTGCAAAAAGTGGGCCACTCCCACTTGAGTTGTCGTGCGACAACACACACACACACACACACACACACACACACACACACACACACACACACACACACACACACACACACACACACACACACACACACACACACACATCACTTTCTTCTGTTGCTTAATAATGGCCTATCTTGCACCTTGAAACTTCAATCTAAAATTGGTAAACTACAATACTAAATTGGACTTGACCCTGTCCATTAAAAGACCTTCCAGTGTGGAGTCTTTATAACTGTAGTCCCCCCTCTAGGGCCAAATCCCTTCTTGCACTATCTTGTCTTGAGTATAGTGTTTAGGTTGGTTTGCCTTAGGTGGAACTAACCATTAAACACTCATGTGTAGCCTAACTTTAGTATAAACATTAGCGGTTGATCTCACCTCTAAACACTCTTGCATAACCTAAATTTTTCCTATAAATATCTTGTCTTTGAATTTTTTAACCCTGTCCTCCAAAGGACCTTTCACTTAATGCCTATAATCTATAGCTCCCCTAGTAATTTGAACCCTCACATGTAGTATCCTAGATTTTGGACAAATTACTGGTGGAACTCACCCCTAAACACATCGGGGATAATCTGACATTATGTTGTTGTGTGAAAAATTCCCTAAGGCTTATTTCTTAAGGGTTGATAACCCTGGAACATCAAGTACACGCCTTAAATTGTTGGTTCTCCTCTCGAGCTTGATGAGTGGTGCACTGCTGGTTTTGTCCCTGCCTAATGCTTAGCAGCATCCCCATTCTCTCTCTCTCTCTCTCTCTCTCTCTCTCTCTCTCTCTCTCTCTCTCTCTCTCTCTCTCTCTCTCTCTCTCTCTCTCTCTCCCCCCCCCCCCCTCTCCCTGCGCCATTGCCATATACTCATGCTCGCTTAATAGGGGTATGGTGCGGCCTGCTCACTTGGACTCTGTGCCGATTTAGTAAGCAGAGCCTGTGGGTGTCATTGTCCGTAATCAACAAGAGGGGTGTCATAGTCCTCACTTAGCCTTGCTTTGCGTTTGTGTGTGTCCTAGAAAGATAGTTTGAGAGCTTGGTTTTCTGCCGATTTTATTGTTGCGCCTATGCAAGTCTATGTGGGTGGGGATTTTGTAGCTTCCTGCACAAAAACTTTGCACTATGAAGTTGATTGAGCAAAACACCACCTCTCAAGTTGGTGCCGAAAAAGTCAGCATCCTATTTTTGTTTTTTTATACCGTAATTGGTTGTTTTATTAAAACGTTTTTTGGACTAGGGAATTTGATGAACGCTACTGATGTTTAAACATGATTTTTTTTTTTGGCAACATGCTCTGTATAAGTGGTTTGTTACTATATTTAAAAAAAGAGCTTGTGCTACACCAAGATTTTCAACTTCTTCATTGTATATAATACCATGAGACTGATTGAGCAATGTGAGCTCCTTCTCATTGGATCTGATTAGCATGAAATTTCAAAGAATTTCTAACAATCTCTAGGAGATGCTGGCCATTTGATGGGGACTTGGAGTACTTAGCTAATATGGAGTTATTAAACTTGCATTCATGGTATTGCTTTGCTGTTTGACTTAAAAACTGTGCACATTTTTCCTTTTAGAGTTATAAAGGGTGTGCTTTATCTCAAGTCGAGATAAACACTTGTACACACTTTGGTGACTAATGGTTCGTAACCTACCTAGTGTTGGGTTGGTAACCACCATGAAAGATTTCATCTTATGCTGGGACGTGTACCAAGAATGATCTAATCCTAAGATGGCTTTGGGTCCCTAAAGCAAAGCAGACATACTGCACTCTATGGGTTGCACAAAAGTTTCAACTTGACCTCATTATTGCATTAATCCTTATAAGTTTGATCAAATCTGTAAATGTAGAAATACTACCAATTACTACTAGAGTATTTAATGGAGTGTTTGTACTACTAGAGTATTTAATTACATATATTGCACTAACTTTTTGAAAAAAATCTATGTTAATATAAGAAAAGATAGCTGGTTGCTTTTGCTTTTTTTAGTTTTAGCACTAATATGAGCTTTTTTGTTGAAAAAAACTGGTTACTTTGGAAATTTTTAGAATTATGGGTACTTCTTGTACGGCTTGGGAAACTCTTACATTGGTTATGTCTACTACTTCATGAAATTTGTGAATAATACGTTATTGCTTTATATCTGTCAGTTAAAGTTAAAGTCAAAGATAGACTAATGAGAGTGATAGAAGCCAAAGAACTCATCACTCACACACAAGGGAACCAAGAAAGCAATTGAAGAGATAATGACAGAGATGGAAACAAAGGATTGTGAGGCTGACACTGATCATTACGACAAGAAGAAGCCAAGAGGGAAGAAACCAGCAGGTAGAACCAGAATCAACAAGACCAAGGAACATTCTATCGATTCAAAAATTTCCTTTCCTATATTCAAAGGAGGAAAGAAGGATGACCCCCATGTTCATATACAAGCTTTTGAGTAGTATGCTAAACTGAAAGACATAGATGAACATGAATGGGGGGAATACTTTTCGCAAACACTGAAGGACACAACTAGGAAATGGTATTACCATTACCCAGCCTGTCAACTTAGATCATATCACAAGCTCATTAAAGCCTTCAAAATGGAATACTTAAATAATAGGGGAGATGAAGATCTTTTGTGTGAGCTAGATAAGATCAAACAAAGCAAGCTATCAGCGAGAAGTTATGTGGAAAAGATAAAAGAACTAACCAGACAACTGCAAGAACCTCCCTAAAAAAAAAGAATGAGAGCTTGGTTCCTGAATGGCTTTAAGAGTAGGAAGTTGCGAGAGCAAGAAGTATTAGCACTAACAAGCAAATTCAATGACCTGGTACAAAGAGCCCTAAAGTTGGAAGAATAGGCGAAAAAGAAAAAGGGGCATAGAAGAAGGTAGTGCAGGGACGATGAATCCTCTACTGAAGGAAGTTCAGAATCCAGATCCAGCTCCAGTTCTTTTGAAAGTGAACCAGAGGAAAAAAGAAAAACTAGAAAGGAGCTTGGATCAGGAAGAATGTCTAAGCAAATCGCCGAGATAGCCAAAACAAGAACCTCAGTGAGGAAAACAAAAATATGGTGTTCTAAGTGCAGGTCAAAGGACCGTATGTCAACTGAGTGACATGAACTGCTATACCTGTGGGAAGTATGGTCATTTTGCACCTCAATGTCCAGATTTACCAAAGTTTGAGGTAGCTGACCAGAAACCTCCAGATCCATTACCCGTAAGAGTAGTCACAAGAAGCAGAGGAGTAGTGATTGAAGAAATCCCTACTGAAGAGGATAGCCAAACTGCTAGGCCAGAAAGTGGGAACATCAGAGGAAAGTGTGGAAGGCTAAGGGTAAAGAAAAGGTAGTAGATGAATGGCAAGAACAAAGGGAGCTTGCAACAAGGATCACTGAAAATATATCAAAGAAGTTTCCAGAACAACCAAAAAGTTCAGATGCTTGAACCATTCACAAAATACGAGTTCAGCCTTTAGAACCAAAACTAGAGAAAGCAACAGAGGGACTAGATGAGTCTATGATTGCTACAGTACAGAGTTTGAGAGAAGAATCAAGGAAAGTCAGTGCAGACTTGATCGAGGCTCAAATTATTGGACTAGGAAAGAATCAGGTGGATTCATCACACAGCCAACCAACAACTACAAGAGAACCAATGGAGTGGAACTGTGAAGATTCACAGGAGAAGTCTTCTAGTTCGGACAGTGAGAGCTCAGGCAATGAGCAAGATGAGATATATGTCAAGGTCTGTGATCGGATTTGTAAACTGACTGTAGAGTTGGATGACATTTGATGCACATTGCCTGAGGTGGCCAATTTTATCAGACAAAAGAGAAAAGTTGAAGCAGAGGCTAGAATAGTGGATTTAGCGGCCATCAGAGATGATGAGATTCCAGTAATCAAAATAGACTATAAAATTCGAAAACAATGGGAATCACTATCTAGTGGTATTCTGGATGGGGGAGCAGGAGTGAAAATTTGTGGTGAGCATCTTTGATAAAAGATGGGAATAATTGAGATGAAGCCAGCTCCATTGAGAATAAGGATGGCAGATCACAGGGTAGTCTAAGCCATGAGTCGTATTGAAAATATGCAAATAAGGGTGGGGAAAGAGAAATTCAAAACCAGTTTCTTGGTGTTGGATATCCAAGGGGATTATGGGATGTTATTAGGAAGGCCATGGTTAAAAACTATTGGGGATGTACATGATTATGAAAACCAAACATTAACTTCCAATATGAGACTCTAGGTCAAGACAAATAACACAACATCATGGAGAAAGGCATTAAGAACAAAAGAGCTCTATAAGAAATATGGTACCAAAAAGATAAAGAGGATGTTAACATTTTCCCTTTAACACAGGTCGCCCTCAACGCGGTGCTTGTTGGGGTGTAGGCTAGGTGGCCGTGGGAAACCACCTTTGTACACTTTATTTCACCTAATCAATATAGGGAGAAAAAGAGAGAGGGTTGACTCTTATCTTTCTTCTCCACTAACCCAAACATAACCCAAACATAGACTATCTGTGTATGATCTCCTCCCCATTCTATTCTTCCTCTCTTGCACATTCACGCACTATGCACACAACAATTGGTATCAGAGCCCAGGCAACTCGCCTTAGAGCAGCAGCGATGAACCGCACGTGCATCCCGACTGACTCAGATGTGACGGAGCTCGTTGGCTTTGGTGGAGCTCGGAGCTCGCACTTGTGCTTGACGGTGGCAGCAGATCCGATACGGATCGCAAAGATTGGGCGGTTCCCGGCTTCTCAGCGTGTGCAGTCCCTCTCCAAAGGATGGAATCTTGAAGTGAATCACGACATCTCTGTGGTAAACATGAAATGAAGTGAACCGAGCAAACAACTTGGTGTAAGAAAATTGAGCTTGAAAGCTCGAAGGAGTCGACAAAGAAGCTCACGACCTATGAGAGCTTGAGAAGCAAGTAATTAAGCGCACGTACACACGCACACACAACGCTGTGTTTTTTGAAGCTGAGCTAAAGGCAAGCAAAGCAGGGGATCTTCAAGAAAATTAAGCAAGGAATCAAGTTAGGAAGCAAAGGGGGAAATTGAAAGAAACCTTTCAGCAGTAGTTGGGGAGTGTATTTTTCTTTGGGATTGTATGTATGGTGGATCCACACACACACATTGCAAACTAAAAACGAGCAGCAAATTGGGGGCATTTGTAGGGCAATTGGGCAGTAGAATTTTGAAGCTCACGGACTGCAATTAGAGAAGGGGAGCTTGAGGGTGTGTGTTTTGCTCTCTCTCACACACACACATTCAGAAGCGCTTATCAATTGTGCAGCAGGGCTCACATACACACACTCCTTTCGGCCTCTCTCGGTCAGTTATGGCAGAACACAAAAATGCAAGAATTTTGATTTTTTTTCTTGAAAATCTGAGCCCCACACACCTTTTGTGGGTGCAAGGGGCTGATCCCACGGGTTCCGGACTTGTTCTTCCTCATACCGACTCTCCACTACGGCTTGAGTGCGGCTTGAGAGAGAGTGATAGTGAGAAAGAGCGAGTGAGAGAGAGAGACCAAAGTCTCATTGTCGACATCAGCAATTCTCTGATTTCGACATCGACTTCTTTGACATTGTCACCTGACTTAGACGTCTACAACCGAGTCCGACGAGCTTGAGAGCGATCTTGATAGATCGAGTGAGATCTACGATCGATACCAATCCGACTCGGCATTGACCACTTGATACCGGCTTTGAGCATTGGTGTTTTACGACTACTCTGCTAGCCACTTCCGCCCGACGACGGAAGGCGACATCGACATCGACACCGCTCATGCGCACTGGCTCGACACTGCTCATTGCGATGGATCTCCGACATCCGACCCAGACACCGGGCGTTTTCCTAGCCGAACGCATTCCCGTGATCGACGACCGTGCTTGCAACATGTGCAGGTGAGGTACCTTTATCATAGAGGAGTGACACCCGGCATCGGCAACAATCACAACGATCGCACTGTATGACACAGTTTACGGATACGACACCTTTGGCGGCTATTCGACTAGCATATTTTTGCCCGACAGCAAAAATCGGCACATAGCGACACTGACACACAGGTTACAGGTTACAAGGGGGTTTTTAGCCTTTTTCACAGATAGATTCTCCATATTACTAGAAACAGTGCTTTCACAGGCGATTTGGAAGTCATTTTGACAACAGACTCTCTACGGACAGATGCGTTGACAGATGCATTTTGCTGTGAGCACACCTAGTGCTACTGAGCTCTTTTGAGAGCAGATATCTCCGCAGGGATCACTTTTATTGCATGTAGCAGATCTTGGCGCTTGTTTGAGTGCGTTTTTACTCATGTATGTTGAGTTGCAGAAAGTGCCTACTGTACTATGTGTGGAGCCATTTTTGGCTATTTTGGTAGTTTTTTCCGACCGTTTCTGAGACTTGGAAGAGCCCTTTTTGAGACTGTGGCTAGTCCATTTGTGTCTGCATTAGCCTTTGGAGGGTCGATAGCATGAGGTTTTCTTTGAGCTGGGATGTGCTCAAACGTTGAGACACTTTCGATGATACAGGTAGCTTGAGTTCCCCTTTACGGTACCCTCACCATAGGATATGTATCTGGACGGTTATTTATGCTTTTTATGCCAAGTTGACTGTCAGACAACAGTGGTTTTGTGCAGCATATGCCTAGTTAGTGCAATTGGCACATTTATGTGTATTTTGAGTTGAGTTTTGACTCCTCATACAAAGGAGACTCTGTCGAATTTCTTTCCCGCGAGTCGTGACTTTCATTGTTGGCACTTTTGAGTCTATTTTGGTTGAAATTTTACTCCCGATACAAAGGTTAATCTGCCCAAATTTCTACAGCTTCTCACCATAGTTTGGCACCTCTTAAAAACCTCTTGTCAGTGATGGCTTCTTCTTCAGAAAAGGAGGAGTATTTCATTCGCAATTTCGATGGTAGCAACTTCACCATGTGGAAAGAGCGCATGAAAGATGTTTTGATAAACAAAGGCCTCTCAAAACCGTTAAAAGAGCGCGCAGAGGATGATGACTATACGCAAGCCCAGTGGGAGCTTTTGGATGCAAAAGCCATGGCTACGATACGTCTACATCTGTCAGTGTTCTTCACTATCATATGGAAGACAACAACCAAGGAACTTTGGGGTAGCTTATGTTCAGCATGGGAGAGAAAAAGTGCATGCAACAAAGTTTTTCTCATGAAAAAGCTTATGAAGCTCAACATGAAATAAGGTAGCACAGTTTTTGGTCACTTAAATGAGTTCAACTCCTTGTTCAGTCAGCTGACATCTCAGGGCTTTAAGGAGTTTGACGACGAACTCAAGTCTATATTCTTGTTATGCTCTCTACCCAGTTTTGCATAGCCATTAGCAATTCGGCTCCAAATCGCAAGTTAGAGTTCAATGCTGTCACAGATGCGTGCTCACTGAAGAGATTTGACGTAAATCTCTCGATGGTACTAGTCATGGAGATGCATATATGGCTGACAGTTCAACAAAAGCAAGAGGTCGTGATAGGAACAAATACAAAAGCAAAAGTAGAGAGCAAAACCCTCGTAGTCCTAACAGACATAGGAAACCAAAGTAGAGATCGTAATGCCAGAAATGTCGAGTGTTACTATTGCCACAAGAAGGGCCATTACAAAAAGGATTGTTGCAGTTTCCTAAGAGATCAAAAAAGCATGCAAAAAGATAATTGTGGCAAAGACAAAAGTATGGTAAAGATTGAGGAGCTCAATGTTGTTGAGTCTCCCATACCTACCACTGCAGTAGAGGATGCTCCTCCTCCAGTGATGATCATTGTGCCCACAGATATTTATGCTGCTGAGGTGACAACAGATCACTCAAATGTTCTCATTTCACTTCAGATCTCACTCCAGATGCTTTGGTTGCATAGGATGAGGGTTATGCACATAATTGGATTCTTGATTCTGGTGCAAGTTTTCAGGTCACACCACATAGAGAGTGGTTTTCCTCTTATGCATCCATGCATGGCATAGTCAAGCTTGGTGATTCCTATGAGCTTGACATTATTGGCATTGGTAATTTGAAACTTAGGATGCATAATGACACTACTTTTGTGCTGCAGAATGTTAGACATATACC